>NC_056741.1:714718373-715328373 GCF_019279795.1 Protopterus annectens | reverse complement strand
GGCACTAGTTTTGATTTCTTTTCGTTTAATGTGTACCCCAGGCAACTTAACTTTTTTACAAATGCCAGATGCTTTAGAAGAATGTCCTTGCTCTTTGCTTGAATCAGGCAGTCGTCCAGGTATGGATAAATTTGAATTCCTGTTTGCCTGCAAAATGCAATTACTGGTGCCAGGCACTTTGTGAAGACCCTGGGCGCAGTAGATAAGCCAAAGGCAGTGCAGAGAATTGATAGTGCATTGAACCAGCTAGAAATCTGAGGTATCTTCTGCAGTTTTGTCTGACAGGGACATGCAGGTATGCCTCCTTGAGGTCCAAAGTCACGAGCCAAGCTTTCTTGCCCAGCATGGGAAGAAGCTGCTGTAGTGTCAACATTTTGAATTTCGGAACATCCATGTAAGTGTTTAGAGAAGAAAGATCCAGAATGGGTCTCCAGGCTTTGTCCTTTCTGGGAACCAGAAAAAGTCTTGAATAAAATCCTTGTCCTTGCTCCTGTGGTGGTACCTTTTGAATAGCTCTCATGTCCATCAGTGCTGTAATTTGTTTTTAAGCCTCTGCCCATTGATTTGGTGGCAGATTTGGCATTCCTTTTAACCTTGGCAGATTGTGAAAGTGGAACCTGTAACCTTGAGATGTAATGTTGAGAACCCATTTGTCTTTGGTGATGCAATGCCAATTGTGATAGAAAAGTGACAGTTTTCCTCCTAAGGGGGCTGCTAAGAGAGCTGTTTGGCAGCTGTAGTGGGAAGTCATTGAGGCTGCTTTTTATGAGGTTGTGGCCTGTCTTCCCCTTCTTTCTGGCCCAGTGTACGCCATTGTCGAGGCCTGTAAGGGCCTTGTGCTTGACCTCTACCTCTTTGACGTCTGTATCTGCCCCTTTGACGTCTGTCTGTGACTGGAAAGGACCAATTCTTTGTTGGCCAATTTCTGCTAAAACGAGGCGGCTGAACCTGTAAGAAATCCTTCACCGTTTGCATAGATTTTGCCTTATCCTCCATCTTCTTTAATACCTCCTCTGCCTTAACACCAAACAACACATCCCACTGCAAAGGTACATCCAATAATTTTGCCTTAACATGACCCGGTAACGTATGTTCTTTTAACCAAGCATGCCTTCTAATGACAGAGCCTGTAACTGCTGCTCTACAGGAGGCCTCTAAGGAATCAAACCCACATTGTAAAGCATGTTTTCCCACTTGTTCAGCTACATGCAATAAATCCTGCATTTCTTTAAAATTAGGAGGATCTGAATCTGGAAGCATATTTTGTTTCAACTGAGACATCAAAAATTGATGATATTTTAGCATGTGAAAGTGGCAATTTAAGGCTCTCACTGCTAAAGTTGCAGACGTATATACTTTCTTTCCCCATCTGTCTAATGCTCTGGAATCTCTGTCAGAGGGAACTGGGTTTTTTGCTGATGAGGCCTTAATCCCTTTCGGTCCCTGAGAAATAGTTTCAGGGTCAGCAACAGGGCTTTTATACAGACATTTTTGAGAGACAGGGGACTCTGTAATATCTATCAGGTTTAACTGGGGCTAGAGGTAAGGAGTCAGGGTTTAAGCTGGATTCAGTGTACACATCATCCACAATATCTAACACTGGCAGAATAGCCAGTGGTCTGTGTTGAGGCAATAAAAGGAAGTCTCTGAGCCTTTTCTTGGATTCTGAGTAATCTTGGCCTTCCCAATGGAAATGCTCCCTCATGGTATGTAAGGTCTCCTCAAAGGAGTAGTCCTCAGGAGTAAAGGCTGATGGAATTGATTCTTCAGCATCAGAATCCTCATAAGGGAGTTAAGAATATCCTAGGTCTGAGGATGAATCGATAGAAATGGACACCTGGTCAGAAGACTCAGTCTGCATCCTGTCTGGGCCTTTTATCAGGAGGGGGATGGGACCCCCTGATCAGGGTGATTAGGTCTTCGGCCATTTTGATCATTTGTTTCTTAGGCATGGAAGCCTTTCCTGGAGAATGTTGTATCTGTTTCTTAGTTTTTAAGGGGGCCTTAGACTTAGCAGAGGGTTTAATGGTTACCTAGGTAGGTCTGAAGACACCCTCTGAAGTTATGGATTGCTCAGCTACTTCGGTTCCCTCTGAAGGATTAGTTTCGGTAGGCTGAAAACCTAGAGCATCCGAAGGCCCAGCCAGCTCCACGTGGGAGTCGGAGGCAGCCTGTGGTTCTGTGGAAGCGGTCGTCAGGGGCTGCATAGGCACCTCGCTGAAAACCAGAGAACCGGCAACCGGCCTAGAAGAGGCCTCATCGTCCATTTTGGGCCTCGGATGCCTGTCCTTGTATTTGCGATTTTTATACATTCCGGTCATCGCAAGTTCCGACGGCATGGTGTAATTGAATTTTCTGCCAAAGTAATGTCGGGCAAAATCAAACCTACGTTTAATAGTGTGCTTGTTAAACCTAGCACAAAACCGACAACCAGTGACGTCGTGGTCTGGGCCTAGGCATGGAATACAATAGGAGTGGAAATCCTTATGAGGTATTTGCTTCCCACAAGAAATACAGTTATTAACTTTTACTGACATCGGACTGAGGCAAGAAAAAGTTTCCCCAATGGGGTACTTAGCTTTGTAGAAGACTTCGGTTCTGGATTCAAAATGAAAATCTCAGGAGTCGGCCGACCGGCACTTGTGAACTGCTTCTGCTTCGACCACCGCGCGGCAAGAAAGACTGAAGAAAATGGCGTCGGCTGCATCTTGTATACCCCTGTCGCACTGACGTCAGGGAGGAGGCGACAACAACCGATGCCAGACCAAGACTTTGGAACTCAGGCCAACTGGGGAACCGCCTGATGGCAGGATAACCCAAGTGTAATGACTGCAGCAGTGTAACACGATGAACATCTGGGACTCCACAATCTTTTGTATGTCCACAGGTAGGTTTCTTGAGAGGGACTTGGTGAGTTCTTTTGTCAGATTCCCCAGGAAATGTGGGTGAGGTAGTTCACAGCTCTAAGTGTAAAAGTTGCTGAAGCATAAGTCCATTTCTCAATTCTGTCCAACGCTCTAGACTTTCTATTAAGTGGATGAACAGATGTACTCTCCTCAGAGAACTCTTTTCTAGTGCCTCCTATCATAACCATGGCATCTACAGGAGGAGCCTTACTCCAGTGTGCTCTAAGTGCAACTACAATTTTGTCTGTCTTTTTAGGGACTGGTTCTACCATATCAGGATCATTCTAAGACCACCGAGCTACCAGGTCTAAGAGGGCATCAGCGGGTGGTACCACCAGGAGGTAAAAGAACTAGCTCCAAAAGCCTCAAAGAACACAGACTCTTCAGGGGAGGATGCATCAGTGGACCAACCCCCTCGTTGATTCATCAATTCCAAAATGTCACCAAAAGTGACATCCTCCAAAGGGGATCTTGAGGACACATCCCCGCGATCCAAGTCTGTGTTCTTAGTGACTGATCTCAGCCAGGAATCTAAATGCCTCTCTTTACATGTTTGTTTCCTAGGACCTTGTCTTAACAGGACTTCCAGAGGGGGGCCAGAATCAGACTAAGAATGAACATGGTGAGCAGCACCCAGGTTAAAAAAAAAAAACTGAATATCCCTATCGACAATAAGTGTGGAGTCAGACGCAACATCCAAGAGAGGCTAGGATGGAGCAGAGCATAATGACAACATTTCTTCTTTGGGCCTGGCCAGAACCCTTTCAAAAGCTTAAAATGCTGAGGCAGAGACTGTCCCAAAGACATTCCTATCCCATCACACCATGATGAAGTAAGAGTCTCCACCAACACAACCTGGATCCAAAGCAAACATTGGAACTGAGCTTGGTAGTGTGGTGGTGTCGAGCCAGAGAGACTGCTCTAGAAGCTTCAGTATTGACTCCACACTCTAAAACCTGTAACTAATGCTTCAGCTCTGAGATGTTTCCCAATCTAAAGCCATGGGAGTCAAAAGGGTAAGGGACATAGTCGGAGTCCATGACAACAGAGCTATCAGCTTCTACACAGGTGCTACACAGATACTCAAATCCATGGACCTTGAATCCAATGGGAAATTAATGGTGGGGTCATTGGAGCCATTCTCTTAACATTCTGTGTGGATGGAGCCAGGAGAACCCCTAGTTGAATTAGCATCCACAGAAATCTCAGTATCATCCTACCATCTGTTTCAGTCAGGCTCCTCGATAACCAAATTAACCTGGCTGATGAAGCCACTAATGGTGGTCTCAATGAACGCCTCTCTTGCAGAAAAGGAAAATGAAATAGAGGACATACCAGCTCTGGTGAAAAACAAGGAGGACACATAGGTGATTGGATCTGAATGGCAAGGTAACTTTGGTACCAGACTTGAAAATTCTAATGGAACCAGAGACAGTTTTCTTGATTTCTCTGACCTCTTTTCAGACTTGTGTTTCATTTTCTCTTTTGACTTTTCTTTTGACCTCTCCAAGGTTTTAGCAGGGAAAGCTGGTTAAGAAACAGATGAAGTTGACTGTCCTGATGGAGGTCCTTTAAAGACTAACTTGCCCCCAAGGCCTTGAATGTCTCTGCAGCTGAAGGAAGAACAAACCTCAGAGTCGGTGTCTATGTGGGCTGCTCTGAGACAAACGCAGAGGGGGAGTGTGGGCCCTGCTCAGGAAATTTTATGATTGCAGGCCATACCCTTCTTAAACCTCTGAACCTCATCTGTCATAAGAATGAAAGAAAACACTATCTACAAGAAAATAAAACACAAATGAACAGTAGTAGAAAATATAAACTATCTTAATGCTAATTTTAGATAGAAAACGTATATAAATAAGCATATGATTACTGTACTTTTTTTTTTTTTTTAAACACAGAGGAGGAAAAGGTAATATAAAGGTAACTGCCCAAAACAGTGACTAACAAGAGAAAGTATGTTATCTATTTCATGAAAGTCAGAGCTCTCAAAAACAAACCTTCTAGGTCAGGCGGCAAATGAGACTAGAGGTAATTGGAGGAAGCGAGGAATTATTTGTAGGGGAAGACTACCATGGATCCAGAGCTTCTAAAATAGCAGAGATCAAATCAGTCAGATCCAAGAACTCAACGGTTGAACCGGATGAAAAAAGGCACGGGATTACAAATTTTTGCCAAGATCTTTAATTCATGGTATATAGCTATATTCGTCACATCTTGACAAAACAAGGATCCAAAACGGAACTGCTTGCAGTTGTATGTAACATTGAGCCTGGATGACAAAACCAATGCTACTAGTGTCTATCTAGTATACATGGTCATACAGGTAAGGAATACTGTGAAGATTTACACAAGAAAATCTAGGCATAGAAATTTTCTGCTTCATAGCAAGGTACAATACTAACAGACTCTGCCTGAATATACATAACAGAAAAGAAGCATGTTTTGCCATTTTTTAAGGCAATTACTGTTCTAAGATATTTATTTCTGTCTGGCTTTTGTTTTTTAACCTGATTTTTTTTTTCAGAAAAGGCTCATGACTCAAGGGATGTATTTAGTCTGCTGTGGGCTGGGGGGTGGGCTGGGATTTCCATTCCATATTTAACTCCATACAATACAATTTTTTTTTTTGGTGGTGGCAGGATTCTCTGCACTTGTCAAACAATAAGCACTGTGAATATGCCCATTCACATCTAACATGCAGGTACCCTTCAAAAAAAATTTTTTTTTCTGGCATCCACCCCAAGTCATTCCCAGATGGTCTATCTACTTTCATCTAACTGGTCAATTCATTTTAGTGGAATAGGAGCTGGACAGTCAAAAGAAAGGCAACAGCTCTACAGCCAATTAGTTCCTGCCTGAGGATCCTTACCATTCCTCCATTCCTCAATGACAGTAAGGTGACAGGGGACTGGGCCAGCCTACTGGTCCTGGAGGGTTGACTCTTCTCTCCACTTGTAAACAACCTCCTCTTCCACCTCAGCAGCTCCTCTGAGGCAACTGCTGCCCCCACCCCCCAAGGTGATGAATGCCTTACCATGCCAATTTTCTGTCAATGGCATAGTGCAAATGTACTACAGAAGTGCAGGTTTTACTGTGTCAGAACTCCACTAAATTAACACCTAGAGATCCCATTAGGCTGTCACTCAAATAGCCAGTCAAAGTAAGCTATTCTAACACAAAACTGAGGAACCAGGAATGTGCAAGTGCCCTCTTTGATGACCTTATATGGTTGACAGACTTGAACCGTTTCATCGTAGGTTGAGGGAAAAAAAAAAAAGAGGAGACTGCACTGGCAGACAAGTGGAGATAGCAGAGGTGTGAATTTTAACAGTGGAGTAATACAGATCTTTGGTGAAAAGCTCTGCAAAATAGGTTAAAATGAAGGGGACGTTAGCTAGTTGACGTTGCCGGTCCTTGGCTTGGAACTACACAGTGAATTTTTTCCGTTTAGAAATGTACAATTTTCTATTACTGGGTTCTTTGGTTTCTATCAAGACAAGAAGGATGTCCTTGTCTAACAGCTGGTCAAAGGGAAATAAGAGTCTTATCATCTAGGCTGACAGTTTCAGTGTGCTCAAGGTAAGGTGGATGGTGGCTTTTTAGTTCTGGGTCAAGAGATCCATCACCTACAGAAGGAACCACAGTTCTAGTCTATGTTATGCAACAGGGGAAACATGACTGCCCTGGCCAGAAGACTGCAAGTTCGCCTATGGACTTTCTGCCCTGAATTACTCAAGCAACTTGGGGATGAGAAGTATGGGGGAAAGCATACAGAAATAGAAGAATCCATGGGAAGGAGTAGGCATCCATCCACCAGGCCCCGTTGTCTGGGGCCTCTGAACAATACTTAAAACTGTTTTCTTTTGGCACACCCCATTATCTTGCAATTTTCTTTAAAATGTGCTTTTTTATCATCCACTCATACCGTCTAAAACCAATCTGCTAATATAGTCTGGAAGGTTGTTGCTTTCTTCTGGGAGATGTTGTGCTATGAGGTGGCAACCCTATAGCATGTGCTGCCTCCCAGAGCTGCTTTTGCCGAGATTGAATAGCAGACTATCTGGAGTTACATAGACTAGTTTCCAGACGGCAAGTTCTTGGAATACTTTCTCTTCTACAAGGTATGGCAAACTTGGAGTTAGTAATCTTAAATTGGGGGAGGATGAGTTTGAGGTTGTCTAACAGCAAATAATTGGTTCCCATGTTTGGACACATGGCACAAGAACAGGGCATCACAGTGATGCCTTGTCCTGGTAAGCAAGGTATTTGTCTTTAGAGAGAAGTTCTTTTGTGAGACAGTAACACTTCAATGATATTAGGGAAGATATCTGGATGATTGGTCCTTCAGTTGAGTGCACTGAAGATAGCTAGAAAAATTCCATCAAACTGTTTTATGTAGAGCAATGCAGTGATGAGTCCTCCTAGGGAGACTGGAGGCAAATATTTCTGTGCAACAGTGCCCTAGTCTTTGCTGTGTAGTAGTATGAAGGTTAATGTACATTGGGGCATCAAACAGCAGGCTGGGTAGGAATAAACAATTGGCTGTAGCCTTATGGGCTTGTTCTGATAAAGAGGTTTTGGTTTCTCTCAGTTTAAGTTCTCCAAGTCTTTTAGGTTTTTAATACCATGACAGGAACAGACCTCCATTCCTCAGACAAAGTACAATTCAGGTTCATTAAATTAATAATTCGTCAATCTTTGCTGTTAGCTGAAAGCGCTCTTTGCAGCACCTGCAAAGTGCCCAGAATTGACTACTTCTGCAATTCATATGGAGTTACATGTATCGGCAGCAAATCTAAATAAGACTCAATTTTTTTTAATGAGGCTCATTGCTCCCTCTACTATTGAATCTGTCTCAATATTCTTCCACATTTACCTAGTTTCTGCCTGCAAATCCTGATATTTTACTTTGTGCCTCTCTGTACACAAAAACACTGTACTCACCGGGTGTAACAATTTCAACAATCAATGCTACTTTTGTCTTCTTTTCATGGACTACTACATTTGGTTCTCTCATATCTATTTTTTTTAATTGCTGGTAATGGGTCATCCCATGTGACATAAAATTCATCATTCTCTATAATGCTTTGTGGCTCGTTTCCAATGCTTCTTAATATTGCAATGTTTGCATAATCCCCAGTGCAACAATCTAGCCACATTATTACGCCTTTCAGTATAAAGGCACTTTGCCATTAGTGTATCATACCTAGCAACAAGATGTGTGACCATTTCCAGTTTGGTTTTGCAGAACCTGCAATTGTCTGTTTCTCTGACATGTTCATTGGACTTTGTACACCAACGTGTATGCAAGCCCACTATCCTGGGCTGCCATTATTAATCTTTCATCTTTTAGTTTAAATTCACTTTTCCTAAACCATTCCTGCATTAGATAATAATCAACATGAGGATGTTCTGGGAGTTTTCAGTACTTGCAACTATATTTATGCCTTTTCCACATTTCTTGCCATCTCATCTGATCCTTTTCCTTATATTCTTTCTTTTGTTTTTTGGCACATTCAGTTGCCACCTGCTTTTTGTCTACTTCTGGTTTGGTTTCCATTACTGCTTGACACTAATTTGCTTCTGCTAAACTAAGCAGAGAAGTTATCTTTGGAACTGGTGAAGTCAGCAGATAGGAATGCATGCCTATGACTGCAGATCTATACATGTAATCAATTCCGAGAAGACCCATACCTCCTTCAGAACAAGGAAAACAATTGTGGCATACAGTGATTTTTATGTATCATTTTATAAGCAGGAAGCATTTTTCTTGTTTTCCTGTCCAATTGATCCAATACCTTTTAGGACAAATCAATCGCTCCAAAACTGTAAGCAAAAACAGGAAAAGCAAATCAGTTTATAGTTTGGACTTTGTTCCTACATGTCGGGCTGTTTCCAGTATTTTTAGTCTTCTAAAATACTCCTGAGTTTTGTTCTCATTTGTTCATGTTTTACTGTTGCTCCTTCACCAATTCCCAAATATTTAAACACTCTCTCCTGCTCAAGTTCCTTTATATCACATTCCTGTCCAACTGACATTTTTCTGGCGCTGTAGCTTTCCTGCTTTAAATGTTGCTTCTGCACGTTTATCAGGACAAAATAACGTTCTTATATCCGAGAACGTTTTGAGTAGTTGCAGTTGTGCTTTCAGCTCCTCCTCTGATGAACTATACAGTTTTAAATCACCCACAAAAAGAAAGTTTTTACACGTTTTGTTTTCTGGGAGCCAAACTGTAACTATAACCTAATCTGTTAAGTAAAGAGCTTAATGGGTTAAGGGCAAGACAAATGAGTAGCTGTGACACAGTAATCCTGGAATATCCCCCCTTTGAATTTTTTCCCTGGGATAATGATTTGTCCCTTATCATTGCTTAGCTGCAAAGTGGTTTGCTACTGTTTCATGGGCAGTCGTAACTAATCAATGTAGGTGTATCTTGTACATCTGTAAGCACTCCTTTATCTAGGAATGTGGGATGTTGTCAAATGCCTTTTTGTTATCTATTCATGCCATACTTAAGATTCTTCCACTTTTAACAATTCTTCATTATGACCATTTTAAGAACAAATGATTCTTTGATCTATATGATTTTGTTTTGTTACCCTTTTGCTCTATTGCCATGATTGAACTTTCTTTTAAATGACTACAAACTCTGTCGGCATCAAATACAGTACATAGTTTATACATCATTGGAAGGCAAATTATTAGTCTACAGTTTTAGGATAGGTTGCAGGTTCAGTCTTAAGGAAGAGCATCATTTTTCCTGTTGTTAACCAGGTTAGTGTATGTTTGGGATGCGTATACAAGGTAGTTCTTACTCAGGGCAAAGTCTTTGTGAAATTATGTTAATACTCTGAGCCACAAATTATGTACTACATCTGCGCCTGGGGTTCTCCAATAAGGAGCTTTTCTTAATTTTGTTTCAATTTCTCTGGCTGTTACTTCATCCTATTTCATATCCTGTACATCTGAACTTCTTACTGTATCTTTTACTACTTCTATCCATTCAGCATTTTTATCTTCCACAATATCTTCACAGATATTTCTCCAAAATATGTCTATTTCTTCTTTTTTGCTGGTGCTTATATTCCTTTTTTATATTCCCTTTCCCTTGTTTCCCAGATCTCGATAAAACTTTTTGGGTCATCAATGAATTGCTTAAATACTTTCCCTTTATCTGTATCTTTCTGCCTATGCTGATATCTTTAGTTTTGATACATCCTGATCTGTTCAGATGCTGTGCATTGCTTTTATCAAGTCTATCTTTCTAAGTATTCTTGTTAATCTGTTCTCTCTTCTATACTCTAACAGTGACACTTCTTGCCATAATTGTTTTGTAGTTTTCTCTATTCAATGCTTCCATGATAGCATTTGTAGTAAAACTTTATCTGTTAATTGAACTGTTTATAAATATATCCGATTTACTTCTGTTATATCACATGAATTTCTGTTAACAGTCTTGATTACGGTGTTCATCTGTTTTATCAGACTTCTAACATCTTTGGTCTTACCTTCTGTAATTTCGTCTATCGACCTGTATTAAATCAAGCAACTCTTCCCTTAGATCATTTTCTTCTAAACTAAGAGCATATTCTTTTGTTTTCGGTTTCCTACAGGCATTCTACTGAAAGTCCCAGAATATCTTTCTTTGGCATTCTCCTCAGCTGCCTCCTGCATCATCTGTTGCTTTTTCATATGTGAAATCAGTGGCCTCTCACTCCACAATATTGACTGGATCAGAATTGCCACAGTTTCCTGCTACTTCCCTTGCTGTCCAACTCCAACTGGACTTCTGTACTAGTTTCCTAATGAAGGCTTCACAGTACCTTCACGTGGCAAGTGATGACATACTTCCCATTCCAACTGTTTCTTCTTAATTTGGGGACTCGTTATTCCATTATGCTGTGCTTTACCCAGAGATGGATTTTCTACACTAAATCCTTCACTTTGCAGGTAATCCATAACTTTAGTTTCTATTTCTTTAACTTCTCCATTACTAACTCCCTTTTCTACTTTCCCCTTTGTTTCCTTATATCAAGTACTGGCTGCGGCATTATGGGCTTACAGGTTTTGGTTCTGTATATGAAACCTACTTTTTGATGATTTTTTTATGACACTGGTTATACTGAAGTCAAATTTAAATTTTTTGTCCTGGGTAGCACCAAGCAGTTGTAACTCCAAGGAATTTGGTAACTGGGACAATAGGGCAATGATGTCAGAAGAAGTAAAGGAAAATTAGTATGCATGACAGGCCTGGATCTAGGTAGGAAGAGAATGATTTATTTTTACCACCGAGTATTAAGTCATGTTGCCACTGAATTCGATTGAGGAGTATAATGAACTGCAAGCCAAAAACCCAGGAATTAATGTATGGGGAATAGCTAACAACTATGGAGTCATCGACATACTGAAAAAGTGAGGACAGGCAAGAAACAGTATAGATCACTGACAGATATATTAAAAGTACAGTTGTGTACACTTACCATAAATGTAGATGTTTGAGTGTATTCACTGTTGCAGTCATCACATTTGGGTTATCCCTGCCAGGGTAGCCCTCAGTCGGCCTGAATACCAGAGGCTTAGTATTTCTGCGTCGGTTGCTGTCGCTTCAGGACTGATGTCAGGTCATCAGTAGTATAAAGTAAGGCAGCCGATGCCATTACATCAGTTTGTCTTGCCCTGTCAGGAGCCCCCAAGTGGGAGCCAAAATATGGTGGAAGAACCCCACCAGTAGAAAAGTAAATATCAACAAGTTCCTTATAATGAGAGAGAGAGAGAGAGAGAGAGAGAAAGGGGGATGGAGGAAGGGAAACCAGGACTGCAACAGTGAATACACTCGAACATCTATATTTATGGTAAGTATACACAACTGTACTATGTTCTTCGTGTTTCACAGTTGCAGTCATCACATATGGGTTGATTCCCAAAGCTGAGGAAAAGGGTGGAGGCAGTCAATAAGACTGGGGGCTGGCTAGGATGCCTTGCAAGACAGCAGTGGCAAAGTCTGCCCTGGATTTGGAGCAGATAGGCAGGTGGTAATGCTTGGTGAAGGTATGAACAGATGTCCATGTTGCAGCCTCCAGGATGTCTCTGGTGGGGACTCCTCAGAGGAAAGCTGTAGAGGTGGAGATTGCTCTGGTAGAGTGAGTTCTGACCCCCCCCCCCCCCCGTAGGGGGAGGTTTCCCGTGTTGCTTGTAGCAGAAATGGATGCAGTGTGCTATCCATCTGGAAATGGTTTGTTTAGATATGGCTTTGCTCTCTGCTCCTGCAGCAAAGCTGACTAACAACTGATCAGTCTTTCTGAATGATTTAGTCCTGTCTAGATAAAATCTGAGCTGTCTATGCACATCTAGAGAGCGCAGTATTCTTTCCCCCTTGTTTTGTGGGTTAGGGAAAAAAGTGGGCAAATGAATGGACTGGTTGAGAGCCACACTGGACACCACATTTGGCATGAAGGATGGGTTAGTCCCGAGGGAGACCCTGACAGCATGGAAAGTGCTTGTAGCTCGGATATTCTTCTTGCAGAAGTGATGGCCAGAAGCAAGGCTGTCTTCCATGAAGGGAAACTTTAATTCTGCTGAAGCTGCTGGTTCAAAGGGGGGCAGGGTGAGTTTCTCTAACACAAAGTTTAGGTCCCAAGCTGGGATAGGTGCTCTTCTGGGTGGCCTCAAGTTGCTAGCCCCTCTGAGGAACTGTTTGATGAGAGGGAGTGAGAAAAGCAGTTGCTCAGTGCTGAAATGAGCAAAGACAGCAGAGGCATGAATTTTAATAGAGGAAAAGGATAGACCGCTGTGTAGTAGGTCAGCTAGGTAATCCAGGATTGAGAGGTAGGGAGGGCTGTGCCGTATTGGCACCCTTAGCCTGGATCTAGGTGCAGAACCTTTTCCATTTGTCAGCATAAGACTTTCTAGTGCTACGGCATCTGGCCTCACGTATAACATCTAGAACCTGTTTACTGAGATTGGCAGCTTGTATAGTGGTCAGGGAATAAGCCAGGCTGCCAAATTGAGGGTCTACAATTGGGGATGCATGAATTCTCCTTCCCTCTCGGTCAGGAGTGTTCTCTGAGGGAGATCCATGATGGCAGAGGGAACAGGCTGCACAGCAGTGGATACCAGTGCTGGCGTAGCCAGCCTGCGGCAATCAGGACTGCCATAGTTTTTTCCTCCTTTACTTTGAGCAGTATCCTGGTAATGAAAGGTAGTGGGGGAAATGCATAGACCAAGAGGTTGACCCAATGGAAAAACAGAGCATCCACTTTCCAGGCCCTGCAGTGAGGCTCCCTGGTGCAGAACTTGCTGAGCTGATGGTTGGAGTGGAAAGCAAAGAAGTCTACCTTCGGGGTGCCCCATTTCTGAGTTATAAGGGTGAAGGTTCTTTGGTTTAGCTGCCACTCATGTGGGTCCAGAAGATTTCTGGTCAAGTTGTCTGCCAGAGAGTTTAGTGAGCCTGGCAGGGATTGTGCTAACAGGTGTAGCTGCACGGCTGAGGCTGTGTGCCAAATGGTCATGGCGAGCCTGCCTAGAGGGTAGGAGTGAGTCCCTCCCTGCTTGTTGATATACCACATCACTGTGGTGTTGTCTGTATTGATCAGTAGAGCTCCCTGGGGGAGAGAAGGGATCTGAAAGCTGTCAGTGCGTGCTGGACAGCTAACATCTCTTTCTGGAAGATGTGCAGATGTATTTGATGTGGGCTCCATTGGCCCTGTATGCACCTGTCGTTCAGATGTGCACCCCAGGCATAGTCTCATGCATCTGTGGTAAAGGGTCTGTGCGGCATGGGGTGGTGAGAAGGGCAGTTCCTTGTTGTGGTAACATGCTGCTGCCCACCAAAGGAAATCTTTCCTTAAACAAGGTATCATTGGTATAAGAGTTTCCAGGTCTTGAGAGTGTTGACACCAAAGGCTTTTTAGGATACCACTGAATACCCTCTCATATGCAGTCTGGCATATGGAATGAGTACAATGCAAGATGCCCCGAACCCCAGAGCTTGCAGGATTTTCCTTGCGGATAACTGGGATCTGATGGCTAGTTGAGAGAAACAGGCTGTCAGGTAAGTTTGCTTTTCTGGTGTAAGGAATGCCATCTGGGAAGTTGTGTCCAGGCTTCCTCCCAGGAATGTAATTTTTTGGGTGGGTACTAGTTTGGATTTCATTTCGTGTACCCTAGAGAGGTCAGCAGGTCCTTTACAAAGGCCAGATGCTTGAGCAGCTTTTCCTGACTGTCTGCCTGAATTAGGCAGCTGTCTAAGTATGGGTAAATTTGAATATTGCTTTGTCTGCAAAAAGCAATGGCGGGAGCCAGGCATTTTGTGAAAACTCTGGGAGCTGTAGAGAAGTCAAAGGGAAGCGCAGAGAACTGAAAGTGCAGAGATCCTACCCTGAAACGTGGATATCTCCCGCATGATTCCCTGATTGGGATGTGAAGGTAAGCCTCCTTTAGGTCTAGGGTGGCTAGCCAGGCATCCTTGGAGAGCATAGGTAGTAGTTGCTGAAGGGTGAGAATTTTGAATTTTGGTATCACCAGGAATGTGTTTAGAATGGCTATATCGAGGATAGGACACCAGGTGCCCTCTTTTCTGGATTCCAGGAAGAGCCTGGAGTAGAAACCTTGGCTTATCTGTTCTGCAGGAACGTGCTCTATGGAGAGCAGGGAAAGGACTTGTTTCTGGCCTCTGCCCACTGGTTTGGAGATAGATCTGGGAACCCTTTTGGGGTTGGTAGTGTGTGGAAAGAAAATTTGTATCCCTGGCACAATATGTTGAGGACCCAGCGGTCATTGGTAATGGTGGCCCAGGTGCTTACGTGGAACAAGAGTTTTCCTCTCAGGGGCAAGTGTATGTGGGCAGAGGGTGGGGGTGGAAGTGGAGAGTCATTGTGAGTTCTTGCCATGAGGGGGTGGCTTTGCACTCCCTGGTTTAGAATTGGAGGTACTCCATTGCTTTGATCTCTGCATTCCCTGTGGCTGTTGTCTGGGGGGGGGGTCTGCTTCCTCAGGGTCCGAGCTGAAGTGATCTGGAGGGGATAGGAAAGGACCAGTGTTTGGAGGAGCAATGCCTACTGAACCTGGGTGGCTGGACCTGCAGGAAATCCTTAACTGTCTGCGTAAATTTAGCTTTTTCTTCCATCTTTTTTAAGACCTCCTCTGCCTTGGTGCCAAATAAGTTGTCTTTGTGCAAGGGTGCATCCAATAGTTTAGATTTGACATGGTCTGGCAAGGCCTGCTCCTTAAGCCAAGCATGCCTTCTAAGGACAGCACCTGTGACTGCTGCCCTGCAAGATGCTTCTAGGGCATCAAAACCACAGTGTAAGGTGTGCTTAGTTAGTTGACTTGCAGAATGCATTAAGTCTTGCAACTCTATTTTCTGCACAAGCAGTAAAAGTTGATATTTTTTGTCTGAGGAGTTCCATGGTATGCTGCTGGAATTTTAGCATATGGAACTGACAATTTAGTGCTCTAATAACAAGAGTAGCAGAGGTGTATACTTTTTTACCCCATCTGTCTAATGCCTGAAAATCCCTATCTGAGGGGGTGGGATTCTTAGCAGAAGTTGCTTTAATTCCTTTAGGCCCTTGGGAGATAACCTCAGGGTCAGCAGTTGGATTTTTGAAAATAAATTTGAGAGAGTCAGGGACTCAGTAATACCTGTCAAGTTTCCTGGGAGCGGGAGGAAGGGTGTCAGAAGTTAAACTAGACTCCATGAAAACATTATCCACAACATCTAGGACAAAAGAAATGGCCAGGAGTCTGTGCTGTGGAAGATCTAAAAATTCCCAGAATCTCTTTTTAGACTGAGGGTAGTCCTGACATTCCCACTGGAAATGCTCCCTTAAAGTATGGAAAAATCTTCAGGTGGAGATGCTGAAGTAATGGATTTCTCTGCATCAGAATCCTCATAAGCAGAGAGGGGTTGCATGTCTTCATTATTCAGAGGCATCGGACTCCTGCTCAGATAAGACTACTGGGGAAAATCTCTTTCTTTTGGAAGTGGTAGTCTGGCTTCCCCTGATCAACATTATAAGGTCTTCTACCATTTTAAGCATTTGAGACTGAGGCAAGGAAGCTGGTGCCTGAGATGGGGTCATTGGTTTCTTGGGTGTGGTTCGTACCCTGGTTCTTACAAACTTGGTAGTTTTTGAAAGAACAGAAGACGCGAAAGAAGTCGTCGGTTTGTGTCAAGAATCAGTACTGCTAAGTACCTTCTGCGGAAGCCAGTGCCTGCTCAGCGGTTCCGGACCCATCCAAGGTAGAGACAACTGCAGGATCCTTAGTCGATGAAGAGTTTTGTGGCATTCTGGACTCTGAAAGGGTCTCGGTAGCGGCCTATGAATCCACAGAAGCGTGCATCAGGGGTTGCGAAAACGCCACACTCAGGACCAGAGAACTGACGACTAGCTTAACGGAAGCGTTGTCGGTAGGTTTGGACCTGTGCGGTCTGTCTCTTGTCTTTATCCTTACGTTTTTTCTGAAGATCTGATGTCGGACGGCTTAATCAAAGCCATATTGGAAATAGAGGACTGAGAGCGAAAATAATCTAGCTACAATAAGGGCCCGACGACGTACAGTTCTGGTGTTGAACAAAGCACAAAAGCAACAGCGTGGGAAGTTGTGGTCTGGGCCTAAGAAAGTGATACAGTAAGAATGAAAGTCTCGGTGTGGTATTTGCTTTCCACAGGAGAGACAATTGTTAAGTTTTTCTGACATCGGTTAGAGCAGGAAAAAAGGATCCCCAACGGGGTACTTAGCTTTATAAGACTTCAACTTCAATTCAGAAAACAAAACTCCGTTAGCGGCCTACCAGGACTCGTGCGAACTGCTTCTGCTTCGTGCTCCTCGGCAAGAAAGACTGATGTAGTGGCATCAGCTGCCTTACTTTATACTACTGATGACCTGATGTCAGTCCTAAAGTGACAGCAACCGACGTAGAAATACTAAGCCTCTGGTATTTAGGGCCGACTGATGGCAACCCTGGCAGGAATAACCCAAATGTGATGACTGCAACAGTGAAAACACAAAGAACATCTGCAAAATGCCCAGTATAGCGCACTGAAGAACTATATTAACAGGAAAGAAAGAAAAATATGCCATTTGCCACTTGATGACTGTATTAAGTTACTTAGGTAGCTAGTGAACCATTTAATAGTATTAGTACAGAGATTTAGAGTGGTGAGCTTATGAAGTAACACAGAATAAGATACTGTGTCAAATGCCTTTGAGAGATCAGGAAGTGGCAAAAACCCAAAAATTATTTTTATGGTGTAGATTGATGGTATTTAGCAAAAATACTATGGCAGTGGTTGCAATGTACTTAAGACAAAAACATACTGGGAGGCTAGAGAGTTTTTCGTCTACAAAGTACTGTAGTAATTCTGAGTGAATACATCTTTCCAATATCTTTGATAGTGAAAGTACTAAGGCAATTGGCCTGAAATTATAAGCTCGTTAGATCTGCCACCTTTATGAAGAGGTAAATTGCAACTTTGCTTTCATATTTTGGGAATCTGTATTCAGTTATGGACCTACTGATGAGTATAAAACTGGGGCAGCTAGCACATCTGCAGCTAGTTTAGTGAATTTGGTTGGAAGACTTGTCAGGTACTAAACTGGTTGAGTTAAGCTGAAGGAGGGGATTTTTTTATGGTTGTGGTTGAGACAGACTTTAGTGAGAAAGTAGCAGTCAGTGGGATTGGAGTGGAATTGAGTAAGATTTTACTGGAGTTGTTCTGAAGGACGGATACAGCTGCGTTCATGAAGTGGGAGTGAAAAAAAGCAGGCTATTTAGAGTCATATGGGCAGACGACAAGGTTGGGGTGGTTTAGGAGATTGTTAGCTGATGACCATAGGTCACTGGATTTGATTTATGGTAGTAAGGTGGAATATAAGCGTTTTTGCCTTTTTTTTTTTTTTTTTTTTTTAAACCAAAGTCTTGACTATTTCATAGAGTTCTGCAGTACTTGAAGGCCTGGGGTGTCCAGTTCTGGTACCATTCCTTCCTGGCTCTACATCTCCTTTCTTCATTAACTTTTTTGTGTTTTGAGTTAACCAAGGTGCGGAGTTCATTTTGATGTGTTTTCTGCTTAGGAGGCTTGGGCATTTAGAACACCTAAAAAACTGTGTTAAAGGTTTCTGTCACTTCAGCTAGGGTGACATGTTTTAGGCTACATCAGTTTATTTGTTTGAATACATCTATTAAAGTATTGATTTTGAAATTTGTTAGGTTGAGGACAGTATTATATAGCAGGGAACAGATGGGTTTTATTGAAATTTCTTAGAACATAAGTACAGTGGTGCTCACGGTTGTTATCAAGTAGTCCACCAGACTGGAAGACTGTTGGGGTGATTTGCAAGGATCCAGTCCAGAGAAGGGAAGGGAAAGAAAGTGAGGTTTCTTTGCAGTCTTTTTCTCCTGATCCTTCTGCTTCTTTGTCTTGGTTGTGATGAAGGAAAAGTTATCAGGGTTTAGTAGGGTAATTCCAACTAAATCGCCGGGGATGTAACTGCAGAAATTCTATTATAGTTTGTAGGGACCTAGCTCTGCATTCCATTTTTAAAATACATCTTGAGCATTGAGTTCAAACAGAAAATCCTTGTCAGGCGGAGCATTCAGAATTTCTTATTTAACATCATCAGGAAGAGACTGCTCTCTTAACCAAGCATGTCTCCTGATTACAGATGCTTAAGCAGCTGCCCTACTTGATGCTTACAAAGCATCATAGCCCCAATGTGAAGAATGTTTTGAAACATGAGAACAAGTGTTTCAGAGTTCCAGTATCTTCCATTTCCTCTACTTTCTGCTTCATCTGGTTTAGGACAGATTCATGGAATTTAACCATATGGACCCTGGCAATTTAAAACACTCATACAGTGGATATTGCCAAATCTGTACAGGGTTCTACCCTCTGTCATTTGGTAAGGGGTTCCTAGAAGTGTTGACTTTGGCTCCCTTAGGGTCCCAAGGAAACCAGCTCAAGACACATTACAGACTTCTTAAAGAAGAGTTGATTAAAGTCCAGGACCCTGTAAAAACATTCAGGTTTCCTAGGAGCACAGTGCTAGGACTCAGGCTGCAGAGAAGTGTCTTGAACAATACCATCCACAACCTCTAGAAAATTACAGTTGTGTAAGACCTTACCATAAGAGTAGATATCCTACTGATCACTGTTGCAGTATTCCTGACGTATGGGTTGTCACTGCTGATGTCTACCTAGAGTACTAAAGCTTTACCTTCTCAAGGTCGTACATCTGACGCACTACCTCAGCTCATATGCACTGGGGTATACAGACAGACGTACAAGCATGGATTCTCAGACTATCATCACGTCAGTGGCCTGAAGACTACTGAGACAGGAAACTGGTCAGCTAGGAGGGGTTTAGCTGGAATTGGCAAGAAAACTCCCCCATAACCACACAAGACAGCAAAGGCTACAGGAAAGGTGAAGAGACAACTGTAGATGGAAGCAAGACAGAGAAGAGGGGATGGAGGGTGAGACAGAATACTGCAACAATGATCAGTGGGACATCTGTTATGTTAAGTTCTTTCACAACTGTACTATGCCTGGAATGAAATCATTGTTGCAGCATTCCTGACATATGGGTGACTCCAATGGCTGCCCTGGAGAAAGCATCAAGTTTGTAGTGTTAGTTAAATGTTTGTATAGATGACCAAGTCACCATCACCAGTACATACCTGGAGTCAGGTCCTTTGTGGATAGCTCCTGAGGAAGTGACTACCCTACTGGAATGTGCTTTAGGGCAGGAAGGCAAGGTCTTACCACAATATGACTAGCAGAAAGAGAAAGCTTTTGAAATCCCAGCTTAAGCGACAAAGAATACAAACAAGTTGGTAAGTCTTTCTGAAGGATTTAGTTTTGTCCAGGTGAAAAATGAGTTGCCTATGAATGTCTACAGAATGCAAGATTCTCTCTACCTCCTGTTTTGGGGATTGGGAAAGATGAATGGCTTAACAGATAGACAGCTTTTTCAATACCTTAGGCATAAAGGATGGGTTAAGCCCTGCCAGTCAACCTGTTTTTGTGAAAAATAAGAAAAGGGTGAATGACTATGAGTGCTTGTAGCTCAAACACCCTACTGGCACAAGTGACGGCCAAGAGGAAGATGGTTTTCCAAGTACAGAATTTTAAAGAAGTGGATGAAGCTGGTTCAAAGGGAGGAAGAGTGAGCTTTAACACAAAATTAAGATCCCAAGGGGGAGAGCTGGGTTTCCTTTGGGGGTTAAGATACAGAACTCCCCTGAGGAAAATCTTGATACCCGGCCTAGCCATAAGTGGAGGGCTAAGAGGGAGGCACTGTTAGCAGGCAAGTGAGCTTTTATGGACAAATAGGCTAAGCCTGACTGAAGAATTTTGCAGAGGTAGTGCAGTATCATAGGAGCCCTCTGCTAATAATGGATCCTGACTATGTTTGCAGCACAAGGAAAACCTTTACCACCTTACAGTGTAAGATGGTCTAGAAGTGGGTCTTCTAGCCTGCTGCAGGACTTGTACAACATCTTCAGAGAACACATGCAGTTGTAGAATTAAAATCCTATCATTCAAAGGGTTAGGCTGAAGGATGGAAGATATGGGTGGAGCAGTAATTTTTTTTTTTTGCTAAATTATCAGGTCCGGCTGTAGAGGAATTCTCCTGTAGTTTCCCTCTGCCAGATGAAATAGCAGGAGGGACCAATAATAATGTCTCTGCCACAATGGAGCCAAGCAAGAAGAGTTAGGGTGCTTTCTTTTGTGCCTTGAGAAAAACTTTTGTAAGATGAGGCGGGGGGGGGGGGGCAGCTTAGAGGAATGTCCCTATCCACGGGAAAGAGAGGGCATCAGTCTTTGGGGTGATTATCTAGGCTTAAAATGGCCCACAAGGTCACTTAGCCCTGTACTAATCTATGAACCTATTTCCTCTAGGCTGTGGGACAAGGATCACTGTTGCAGAATTAGAGGAGGTGATGACTGCTTGTGAGGCAAAGAGGTCTATCTGAGGAGTGCCACACTGAAGGGTGATAATGGACAGGAGCCTTCTGTTCAAAGTCCACTCATGGGACTACTCCAAGGAGCAATATAAGCAGCCTGGTAGCACACTGCCCTGAGAAGGGATGTATGTGGCTGTGCTTGTGAAAGTTCATTTGTGTTGCCAAATTCCATACCTCCTGTGCTAACCCGCATAGTTAAGACCTGCTGCCTCCCTGTTGACTGTGGTGGTCTTCAAGTACTCGGAGTGGTCCTGGTCTCCGAAGGTGGGCGAAAATCTAAAGAGCTTGGAGAAGAGGTTTAATTTCTGCCAGGTTGATGTGTTCTTTCAGGAACTGGGGTGGTCATTTCTCCTGTACTCAGTCTGATTCTGCCAATGTGCTCCATGCCTCACCCAGACTGACTATGTGAACCTGTTGAAGATGACGATGAGGAGATATGAAAGGTAGTCCTAGGCTAAGGATAACCTCTCCCTTCCACCAAATAAGCTTCTTCTTGACAGAAGGTGGATTGGGAATCAGGGTGCCCAAAGGGTGGCAATGCTGGGACTACACAGACTTCAGGTACCACTGGATTTTTCTCATGTGGAGTGTAGCCAGAAGGAGCATAGGAATGGTGGCTGTCAAGAATCCCAAAGTCTTTAGCATCTACCTTGGAGAGCAATGGGTTGCAGAGAAGAGGCCTTGGAAATAACTGGACAGAATGAGAGCCTTCACCTGGTAAAGGAAGGCATGCATTTTCTCTGTCTCCAGTTTGCATCCCAGAAACACCAAATCTTGAGTAAGAACCAGGTGATTTTTTGAAGTTTATAGTGGAACCCAGACCTCTTAAAAGATGGAGGGTGTATTGAAGATGCTGAAGAAGAATTTCTGGGGAAAGGGCCTGGATCAGGCTGTGCAGGTAGGAGAAAATCTGAATTCTTCGAGTGCAACAGAAAGCTACTACAGGCACTAAGCACTTTGTGAATACTCTTGGGGCAGAGGAAAGACCAAAAGGGAAAGCAGTAAACTGAACATGCAAGGATTCAAATAAAGGCCTAAGGAGTCTACTGCAAGGAGGAGGTGTGGAAATGTGCAAGTAGGCATCCTTGACATCTAATGCCATTAAAAGCCTGTCAGAGGATGAATGGAAGAAAAGTCCAAAGAGAAAGCATTTTGAAAGATGGTACCCTCAAGTAAAAGTTGAGGATAGACAGGTCTAGGATAAGTCTCCACTGCCCTTCTTTTCCTGAGACTAGAAAAATCCTGGAATAAAACCTTTTTCCCAATAACTCTTTAGGGACTTGTAGGTGGCTCCCTGATGCAAGAGGTCTTGAATAATGGGAATCAGAAAGGATATTTGGGTTTCAGGAGTTAAGTTGCATGCCTCTCAGATGGAGAATGCTTCCCCATGAAGTGGCATAGCCATCCCTGATAATGAAAAGGCACCTCTTGTCTGTGGTAATAGTTTCACACCTGAGCAAGGACAGCGACAGCCTTACAGAAAAAGAGGGGTAATGGGTCTAAGGACAGGGGAGGTATGCTGCAGCAGTAGTCACAGGTTTTCGCCTCCAAAGGGAGGGCTACCAGCTGGAGTTTCCCTTTAGGATTTTTTCACAGTATCTTTAGCTATTAGTTTTCCTTTGTTTAGGAAATGTCCTAGAATATTTTCTAATGAAGGAGGTAGACTTAGCTGGGTTTGCATCTGCAAACTAAGAATAGGATATGTATGCAGTTTTTCATGGTATTAACTTGGTCCTGGAGACTTTTTAACAGAATGGGCACCTGAGGGCTAAACAGTAAGACTTTATTCAAAGGCAAATCTATAATTTTTGATTTACAATCCACAGATCCTCAAGTATAGGCTGAATGTGAAGCCATGTATATCTGCGGATAACAGATCCAGAAGCATCTGACCTAGAAGAAGAAGACTACAAAGCACCACAACTGCACTTAAAGTTGTGTTTGGCAATCTGAGTGGCCTGCAAAAGTAAGGCCTCCATTTGATGCTTAGAGTCTGCTGCAGGAGGATCCAAGATAACTTTGTTTAAGAAGTTAAGAACAGAAATTAAATACTTTGTCATTTGAGTCTGGTAATTAATGCCTCAAAGGAAAGGATAGCAGAGGTGTAAGCCTTCTTCCTCCATCTATTCATACCTCTACTACTGTTGTCAGTCAGTTGGAAATTAACACTTGGCAGAAGCTTGGAGAGCTTATCTGAAGACAGAGACAGACACTACAGAAGGTTCTGCCACTGGGTTCTTATATAGATATTCTTATATTGATATTTATGGCCATCACAGACCTTGTAAAAACTGTCTGGTGTCTTAGGAGCTGGTGGTGATGAATCAGATGCAGAAGAAGTGGATTGAAAGGTATTTGGGAAAGCCTCAAGGACAAAAGGGACTGGATAAAAGGCAGGGGTACCCACCACCAAGAGGGTGTAATATCTCTTCTGAACATCAGAGATCTGCGTGGATTGCCAACATATTTCATCATGCTCTGTATAGTCTCGCAAAGAAGCTTCCTCAATAGAAGAATCAGATGAGAGAGAGACCCCTACATTGGAAGAGTTTTGTCATGGAGAATGCAGCTAAGATGAAAAGTCTAGAGAATGGTCATAGTCAGAGCCCTGTTCCTAATCCAAGGAAAAGAAAATTAGGGTAGGTTTAAAGAGAGTAGCCTGTGGTCGCGGAGACCTAAAGAAAGGTTGTTTCGAAGACATAACAGCTTTGAAAAAACCTTGAGAGAGTTCCATCCACTCCTCCTCTCTAGATGCTGAGGGGACAAAGCCACATGCTTTATTTTGTGTATTTTTTTTTTTTAACTTTTTTCAGCGTGATGTCCGCCTGGATGAGATGTGGAGGTTTGGAACCATGTCTGACCTCTATTGAGAGCCTGGGATTTCTTTCCTAACTAAAATTTGATGGAAGTCATGCAGTCCTTCAGAAGAGGAGTTCCTAGAACATATTGGCAATCTATAAGGCCTCAGGAGACATACCGGCCTCCAACGTGGTCTCAGTAGAGGGCAAATAAGTAGTAGTCTGCCATAATGTGGGTTCTGTAACATTAGAGAGGACTGCAGATCTGTTACAGGCTTAAGTTTTTCTTCGACTGCAGAGGGACATCTGAGAAAGTGGAGACAGCCATCTTAATCAAAGCCAAACATTTAAGATGCTGGGTCTCGAGAAAGGCATCCAGGGAAGAAAGCCTACAACTACAAGATTCTGAAACAAATGATTGACAGAGCAAGACTTGTGATCGTCTTCCTGGCCTTGGCAAACGACAGTTGGCATGCATGTCCTGGGACAGAAACTGCTTACAGCACTCACGGTTACCCCTCCTAGGTGACATCTACAACTTTAACAAATACTGTACAATAAAAGGGAAGGTTCCCAAAAGGGGCACTTAAATGGATTAATGGAGACAGCAAAGATACCGAAGACCAAACAACAAGCTGTCTGATGGATGCACAGCCTGCGTTAGGGCTGGTGGTGAGATAGTCTGGGGACCTGCGCTCATACATCCATTTTCATACCTCAACACATATGAGTTTAGGCCGTGCATCAGCTGTACAACCTAAGGAAAGTAAAGCTTTGGTACCCAGGCCAGATGTCAGGAATACAACAGTGATTTCAGGCAGGACATCTGGTGGAATAGCCAGAAGTCTGTGTTGATCAAGCCTAACAAATTCACTCACGCTTCTTAAATTGAGGATAATCTTGAGTTTCCCAACTGATAGACGCCCTCATCTTGTGGAGGGTCTTCCTAACAGATAAATCTTCAGATGGTGAGGCTGAAACAATATTTTCATCTGAATCAAGAGTTGACGTATGACCCTAAAGAAATTTCGTCCACATGCCAACTCATCTTCATCTGAATCACAGGAATCTGAAGAGGTGTGTGTGTGTGTGTGTGTGTGTGTGTGTGTGTGTGTGTGTGTGTGTGTGTGTGTGTGGTCCTTCTTCCTTCTATCAGAAGATCCTTGGCTAACCAGACCAGGTCCTGCGGTCAGGCCTGTAGTACCCGAGACCCAGATGGCCTTATATGAAAGCAAGCTTGAAGCAGCATTCTTATGTTTAACCTTGGGTCTAAGTCTTTGGTATGGTATCAGTCCAGGCATGGGCAATGAGCTGCAGCCTGTGCCCAATATGGTCAACAATCGTCTCTGATGTGGAAGATTCTGACCTCCCCATAGGTAGGTATAGAAAATGACTTGGAAGCCAATGTCTATGAAGCAACCTCAGGCCCACTCAATGCCCTAAATACTTTGGTTAGAGCAGACATCAAAAGGTCCCACCAGCGTGGTGGAAACCAGAATGACCGCACACACACATACTGTTGTTGGAGGAGACTATGAATGTGCCTCTTCTCCTCCAACAAAAATGACACTGGATGAACAGACACTGATAGCTTATCTTCCAGCCCTCTGTTTCTGAATGTTTCTTCCTGTGAGGAAACTTCATGTCAGCATGACCTGTGGATGCCCTAGTCTGCATGAGCCACAATCACACGCACTGTCTATATAAACTTTTCAAGTGATTCTGCCCTATGTTTAATGGTTTTTGAATTTAACTAAGCACACTAGGGACAGATTAGCATGTTCATAGGTGTGTACTAGGCTAATGGCCCTGGAGCCTTTACAAGGCTAGCCCATAGAAGTGCCCTGGCATTGTGCCACCTGACGTTAGTTCCCAGTGCCTCTATCACGTAGAGCCACTAGTGTGATCCCTGGGGTGAACTTTCTATTTCCCATCCAATCATCAAGATTTCTGTTGAATAGGGCCATTAAGGTGCTCTGCTTGACATGCATAGGAAGTCTATTCCAGAGCATGGGCAGTCTCTGGGTTATGAACATGTCCTTCCAGCATGTTCCGTTGATTGTGGTAATGAGGTTTAGGTCTGGAGCATGTGGTGCAGAGGGATTGGGATTTCTTTAGATGTAGCATTTCTAACAGAGCTGGGTCAGACATGGCTTTTAAGTCAAGCAGAGGTCGCCTCTTAGTAGACGATATGAGACAGAGAATAGCTACAGTTTAAGTCTGTCCATGTAGGACGTGTCTAACTCCTAGGATCCTCTTCATGAGGTACTTTTGTGGCCTTTCCAGCCATTGCATGTATCTAGTGAGGTACATGCCAAATGGGGCATTATACTCGATGACTAGCCTAATGAGAGAAGAGTAGAGAGAGAGATGATGACCTCTTTCTTACTGGATGCAAAACCCTTGGCAATGAGATGTGCCACAAAGGACTTTCTGACCACGGTGGCAATTTGGTGGTCGAAGGAGAGGTTGCTGTCAATCTGTGTCCCTAGATCTCTTATAACGCCTTCAGTGTTCAGTAGGCTCCCATCAATGTGGTAATTAGTGGGAATGGAGTTTTTCCCAAAGGGGATGACGATTCATTTTTTGGCATTAGGGTTAAGGACATGGTTTCAACACTAGCCATTGGTCTCAGTGAGGCCTTTTTGTAGGATGTCTACATCACTTGGGGAGTTAATTATGGCTCCCAGTTTGTAGTCGTCTGCGAACTTGGTCAGCCAGAGTTACTCCATGTTGGCTTGGACTTCTGAGAAGTAGATGCCAAACAGAAGAGGACCCAGGACTGATCCCTATGGGACTCCACTCGTGACTGGTGGGTAGTCTGACTTGGAGTCAACTTCTTCCACACTGTGGGTTCTATCTGTGAGCAAATTTGCAATCCACTTAGTGATACACGGGTTGATGCCTAATTTGATGAGTTTATCAATAATTACTGAGTGAAGAATGCTATCAAAGGCCTTGGCCAGATCATGGTAAGCTGTATGAACTGCCTTGCCCTCATCCACAGCTGTGGTGACCGACTCAAAGTCGTCAACCAGTTTGAGCAGGCACGATCTAGCTTTCACAAAACCAAATGGCATGGCATCTAGAGTTTGGAGATTCCCTATATCCTTGTTAATTAGGTCCATGATGATGCGCTCCATAGTCTTACATATCAGACTCGTCAGGCTAATGGGGTGATAATTTCCAGGGCCCGTCATCGCTCCCCCTTTATGGAAAGGGATGACTGTAGCAGTGCGCTATTTAGTAGGGACAAAGCCTGAGGTGAGGCTGTGACTGAACAGGGCAAACAGATGTGGTGCCACTTCACTTTGTAGTTCATGTAGAACACATCCAGGGATACTGTCGGGTCCCATGGAAGCTGTATTCTTGGCGCTGGACAATGCAGCTTTAACCTGTGCTGCAATAATGCTGGGAGTCTGGTATTCCTCCGGGACTGTGATTGGTCCTTTATGGGGGGAAAGAGGGGTAAAGTTGGCTCTGAATCTGTCTGCCAGTATGTTAGCAGTATCTGTTGGCTCAGTACAGGAGGTACCACTGTGCAGTAACTCAGAGCAAACCTGGGTATTGCCATGGAGATTCTTGATACAACTATAGAAGGCTTTGTGGTTGTTTTTACTGTCTGCTGCAATTCTGCCTTCATAGCTGGCTTTAGAGGTTTTGTTGATGGATCTTAACTTTTTGTTGAGGCTAATAAGGGAGTTGTTCCAGTCTTGGGACTTCACCTTTTTCTGCAACAGTTTCTTCTTTCTGTTGTAGACTTTATTAATGGCAGGGGACCACCAGATTGGCTTCCTTTTTTGGAAGAGACCATCTTGGTTCTGTTGGGTATGGCCAGTTCCATGCATTTATGTACGTGTTCGTACAGTGCATTGACGTATGATTCAGCAGTCATGCATTTATCTTCCACTGCCCTGGGTGCCGTGAAGTTAGCTACCGCTGTTTTTAGGGGCCCAAAGTCAGC
This sequence comes from Protopterus annectens, assembly GCF_019279795.1. NCBI lineage: Eukaryota > Metazoa > Chordata > Ceratodontiformes > Protopteridae > Protopterus > Protopterus annectens. Next base: position 715,300,727 of record NC_056741.1, on the reverse strand, counting down.
TTTGGAGAAGTTTTTCATGGTTTGGGGGGGGGGGGGGTGAGATGTGCACTTCCATGGCGACTAGTTTGTGGTCGGATCTAACCAGGGAGGAATTGAATATTGATGTAGAACAACGGTTGCCCATGTTAGTAATAACCAGGTCAAGGATGTTGCTTCCTCTAGTGGGGGAAAGAACAAGCTGGTCCAGTGCACTGGAACTGATGAACTTCAGGAAACGTTGGGCCAGTGTAATGACACAAAAGTAGTTTTCCCAGTTGATGGAGGATTAGTTGAAGTTGCCTAGTATGAGAGTGTTGGGTTGGACCTTAATAGTTTCCAGGGTGCTTAGGAACGTGGAGTGACAGTCTTGGGACATGGTTGTGGGATTTACAGCAGGCTATGACCTGAATCGCTGCCTTACCCAATGTTAGTTGTACCTGAAGTACCTCATATAAATTATGCTGGGCTACTAGTCTGGAGGTGTGCATATCTTTATGAATATGGAGACACCACCGCCTTTGGAGCTTCGGTCCATGTTTTGGGGCCGAAAGGTGTAGAATGAGTTATAGCCTGGAGGAGCAGGGGTGCTTTCTGCTGCTTTAAACCAGGTCTTCATTACAGCACAAATCTCGATGTTCTCCACTTTGTGAAGTGCCTCGAGCAAGTGCATCGTGAGATTTAGACATCTAGCGTTGAGCAGCATGACCTACAGACTGCATTTATTTACAGCTGTTACAGTGGAAATTTGGTCTTTGGAACATCGCCTAAAAAGGCACTATAGGGATGGTTAAGTGTCTTAGCCAGTATCCAGAAACCCAGGGGTGACAGATGCAGGCCATCTGCTGCAAATCATCAAGGTCCGTCAATCATGTCATCCCAAGCAGACAGATACTGGATCCCCTTAGAATGACACCAGAAACTTAGTCAATTATTGAAATCAATCTAGTCTAGGTCCAGTCAAAACAAACACAAGAGTGTGCAATTCCCATGGAAGGATGTTTCCCACATTGTAAGCAAACATTAGAGTTAACTACTGACTTCTGACAGAAACACTTACAACAGCTAAGAAAAATCAAATTCCAAAATGAGGTATTTAGCTTTAGTCTCTCTGTCTCTGGATTTGTTCAGAAAGATATGCTCGAAGGCTGTATCAGCCTGGGATGGCAAAAAAGAACTGAGAAACTGGTACCTACTGAAGTTCCTTAGACTTCAAAGTCCTGTTCTCTACTAGTTTCCAACCTTTCTATAACCAGTAGAGTCCGGTTTTAAGACTTTGCTGAATTCTGGGCTGTTTTCTAGTTTCTGTGTTGCCCAGACCTTACTAAGATAGAAGGAAGCTTCCCTGTTCATCAGTGAAATTGGTGAGCGTTGAGCAGATTATCTGTCGCTGGATGAGTGGTTTCAGCTCAGAATCTGTAGTTTTATTGGACATTTTGGGGTAATTCTATCCCTTTCATCTTTCTGTTAAAAAACCCGTGTTTGTACGGTATTGCACAGCGCCGTTTAACTAGGATTAAACTACTCCCAGTGCCAGAGAGTCTGCTCTTGAAATTTCCCATTAGAACTAGCCAGTTTTCTAGTTTTAGTACTCAAAACTGTCTTTGCGCTCAGCACTTGTTCAAAACTCATTGCAAGCACTAAATAATCTACAAATTACTACAGCACACAACTTTCCTTACTTGTCAAGATGAAAACAGTTTTTAGCACTTAAATTAATAAGCACCTATCCAGACATGTCTATGGGTCAAGCTCCTGGCGTTTTCCACTGTCCACCTGATGAATCTAGGCATCTTGGGGCAATGTAGAAATTGCCGCGTACACTGACCACCTTCGCCTCCTACCACCCAACACTGTAATCTGTGAGAGATGCTTTTATACAGCCAAACTGGAAACCAAGCTTTCTCCAGCCAAGACTGGACTAGACAGTCAAGAAGAGAAGGTAAACACCTGCACCACACCACACTCAACACATAGTCCTTCAAAACCTACACCACCTAAACCCACACATAGAAACACAAAACACACACCTACATTCATGGAGGCTCTCAATAAAAATCTTCCCAAGCAAGAGAGACCTCCAAAGCTGAAACACAAGCAACCACCACCTCCCAACACTACCCAAATGACACACGGCCCACAAAATCACTGTGCCACTCAACCTCAGCCCATAAGGCAAAACAACGTACCCAACATACTAGTCATAGGCGACTCTATAGTCAGGCACACTGATGTCCCCACTCACCAGGCTAAACAAGGAGAAAGTTACTGTCAGCTGCCTGTCGGGTGCCAGGATCAGGCACTTAACGCAAGCACTCAGGTCACTCCACAACAAGTACAAATATGACTCTTGTCATTGTCCATGTTGGTGTGAATGACCTGAGACGTACCTCCCTGGACTACATGAAAAGAGACATGGAGGAGCTCTTGGATCATGTAGCCTAGGCAGTTATGACCCTGGCCCTGAGTAGCAACCTGCCATTGCCCAGAATGATCCCACATTACAAGGACAAAATGATTGACTTCAACAATTGGCTAAGATTCTGGTGTCATTCTAAGGGGAACCAGTATCTGTCTGCCTGAGACAACATGATCGACAGACTACGATGCTTTGCCAGAGATGGCCTGCACCGGTCACCCCTGGGATTCCGGATACTGGTTAAGGCTCTTGCCACCCCTATACTGCCTTTTTAGGCAAAATTCAACAGACAAACTCACCACTGTAAGCATATATAAACAAGCAAAATCTGGGGGTAATGCTACTCAGTGCTAGAAGTCTAAACCTCAAAATGCACTCACTCGAGGCACTCCTTAACATGAAGAACACCGACATCTGTGCAGTGACAAGAGACCTGGTTCAAGGCTCCAGAGAGCATCCCTGCATTACCAGACTATAAATCATACCATACCTTTTGGCCAACTAACCTGGACCGAAACACTAAAGGAGGAGGTGTGTCCATATTCAATAAGGATTTCCACACCTCCAGGCTAGTTGCTCAACATAATGCATCCAAAATTATCCAAGTGCAACTAACACCGGGCAAGACTGCAATGCAGGCTGTAGCTTGTTACAGATCCCCTGCCATGCCCACTCCACGTTTCTTGATATACTGGAAAATATTAAGATACAGCCCAATACCCTAATAAAGCGTGATTTCAACTAATCGTGTACTAACTCATTTGCTCAACGTTTTCTGGAATTCATATATTCCAACGCCCTAGAGCACCTTGTCCATACCCCCCCACCAGGGGCAGCAATATCCTGGACCTGGTCATTACCAATATGGGTAAACCCATGTTCCATACCCGAGGTCAACTCCTCGCTGGTCAGATCCGACCACAAGCTAATCACCCTAGACTTCCATATCTCGCCCCCACCCCCCCATTAAGGAAACCACCATAAAAAAAATTCTCCAAAGCCAACTTCATGCTTCTTAGGACAGAAGTGGCAAACTTCACGACACCCATACAGATAGAAAATAGAGGTACGATTGCTGAATCCTATACAAATGCACTGTATAAGCACACAAACGAGTGCATGGAACGTGCCATCCCAAACAGAAACGAGATGCAATCTTCCAAAAAAAGGAAGCCAATCTGGTGGTCCCCTGCCATAAACAAACTCTACAACAGAAGGAAGAAGCTGTTGCAAAAAAAGAGTAAAATCCCACGACTGCAGGAACTCCCTGGCCAGCCTCAGTAAGAAGCTGAGATCCTTCATAAAAGTCCTCCAAAGCTAGGTACAAAAATAAAATCGCCACTGATTCTCAAGACAACCACAAAGCATTCTACAGCTATGTCAAGAATCTCAATGGCAACACTCAGATCTGCTCTGAACTACAGCACAATGGCACTAGATATACAGAACTGACTGATAATGCCAACATCCTGGCAGATAGGTTCAGTGCAAACATTACCCCCCCCCCACCCTCCAAAGGGCCGATCTCTATACTGGAAGAATACAAAGCCCCTGTAATCACAGTCTCACAAGTAAAGACTGCACTCTCCAAAGCCAAGAACACAGCATACACGGGACAAGACAAAATCCCAGGCTGCGTTCTGCATGAACTACAGAACGAACTGGCACCATGTCCAATCACAGCCTCACTTCAGGGCTTTGTGCCTACTGAATGGCACACAGCGATGGTTATCCCACTCCATAAAGGGGGTGCCACCACCGACCCCGGGAACTACCGTCCATTAACCTGATGAGCCTGGTCTGCAAGGCCAAGGAACATATCATCTTGGAGCTTATAAACAAAGACATAAGTAACCTTTAAACTCTGGACCCCTCAGTTTGGGTTTGGAAAAGGTAGATCATGTCTCCTAAACCTGATTGACTTCTTTGAAGCAGTCACCAGAGCCATGGACGAGGATAAGGTGGTGCACACAGCCTATCTTGAGCTCGCCAAGGCTTTCGACTCCATCCCCACTCTGGAATTATAGATAAACTCACTCAATTGGCCATAAATCCCTATGTCACAACATGGGTGGCCAACTGGCTCACTGACAGAACCCACACAGTGAAAGTAGCCGACTCCAAATCCAACTTCAGACCAGTGACAAGTGGAGTAACCACAGGGTTCAGTTCTGGGTCCTCTCCTGTTTGGCATCTACTTCTCAGAAGTCCAGGCTAACACAGCAGGTCTTTGGCTAACAAAGTTCACAGATGACTGCAAACTAGGAGCCATGATAGAATCGCTTAATGATGTGGACATTCTACAAAGGGGCCTCACTGAGACTGATGCTTAGTGTCAAAGTCTTGCACTCAAGGTCAATGCCAAGAAGTGCACTGTCATCCCCTTTGGGAAAAACATTGTATCCATGAACTACCACATAGGCAGTAGCCTACTAAACACCAAAAGTGTGATAAGAGACCTTGGGACACAGGTGGACAGTAGTTTATCCTTTGAAAATCACATTGCCACAGTAGTCAGGAAATACTTCTACGTGGCACACCGCATCACAAAGAGGTTCTCCTCCAGAAAAAAAGAGGTCATTGTCCCTCTCTAGTCATCCCTCATCAGACCCATAATAGAGTACAACGCCCCATTTGGCATGTACCTCGTAAGACATCTACAACTAGAAAAGCCACAGAACTACCTCACAAAGAGGATTACCGGCCTCTAACAGATGCTAAAGCCAGACAGTCTCAAAAAAATCCAGCTCTACTCCATTGCAAATCGCCTACTCAGAGGCGACCTCTGCCTAACATACAAAGCCATGTCAAAACCCAGATCTGTTGGACAGATGCTGCACTTAAAGAAATCCCAATCTCTCCGAGCCACATGCTCCAGGGACCTAAACCTTGTCACCACAATAAACAGAACATGCTGGAGGGGATAGATTCCTGTCCCAGAGACTTCCCATGCTGTGGAACAGACTACCCATTCATGTCAAACAAACCTCCTCCTTAGCCCTCTAAGAAAAATCTTGACAACTGGATGGGAAATAGGAAATTCACCCCAGGGATCACTTCTGTGGCTCTGCTCGCCAGGGGCACAGGACAATAATTTTGTTGGGTGGCTAAAGCCATGGAAATTTTTTGGATAGGCTTACATAGGCCCGAGGGCTGATAGCCTAGTACCTACCTAGAAGAGGGCATCCTCTGGGCCTGAAGGAGGGGAACAAATATCTTGTATTCGGGCCTGTCAAGGACTCACACAGCAGGAAATCCCAAGCAATAATTTTTGAAACAGTTAAATATGATGAACATGTGATGGCCCCTGTTTGGCCCAGGTTTCCAAATGGATACACTCCTAGACACTTGCCTCAAAACAGGTCCCCTCGACCTCCATCCTGGGAGAAGCGAGTAGAGATCACTACTTAATTCCTCTTTCTCCCCCTCCCGCATTCTCTCTTCACACTTCATTACTCTAGCACCCAGACTTTTAACATAACTTTCAATGGTTTTGTTTGTCTTAGTCATAAATCCATTAACTGATTTAACAGACACAAGGAAAGTTTCAATTGCAAGGCTGATCTAGAATATACTCTACTCTAACCTTTCAAATATACCTGTCAATATAGCAAGGAGAGAGTGATAGGGTGCTTGAGTCTGTTCAGACTAGAATTTGTCTCATACAGTTACATAAATAAAGTGCAACAGTTAAGCCATACTGCTCCATTTCCCAAGTTCATCTTACCTAGCAATGCTGAAAAATCATCTGAGGGTGTGAAAGAAAGCCTTTAAGAAATACTTGAACCATCCTTACCTCTAGGGTTTAGGTGCTGAATGATTAAGAAAATATCAGCCATGGAGTCTTTACTGCAAAACCCCACAAACAGTACAGGGAGAAAGGCATATATCCATATGGTGGGCAAACTGGAGAACCAAGCACTGTGAAGTAGCAATGCTAGCTGATGCACCACTGTTCTACCCGATTATCTACTGACTAGGTAAAACCAATGAACACAACTGCCCCAATTTCAGGGACAATCCAGGAGCTCTGACAAGTAAAATAACCTTCTAAGAGTCGCACAGTAAGTCAATGAAGGAGGAATTAATCAAATCATGTACTCTTTGCTAACTGCCAGACCTTCAAATCTGCACCTGGAGGGAGCAGAGAGAGAAACACTGGAAATCTTTGTATTAAAATATTTAACTGCAGCTCAATTTACCTGTTCCAACTCTAAGACAAGACAGACAGCAGAACCAGCAACCAATTTAATCAGAGTAAAATAAAATACTGCTCCGTATCTGTAACTGTATGAAGCCAAGTCAGACTCAAATTACTCTCAGATGCTTCAAGATAATTACTCAATGGGAAGAAAGGACAGTTAAGAATATGATGATGTGAACAGTCTGAAGTATCTTCTGATATAACAACTCTTTCAGATAATTTGGTACGTCTAAAATGGAACTGGTTCAGTCAAAGTGCAACACCACAGAACAGCTTGCTTCCACATTTATACTTTTTTCTCCCAAAGTTCTTCACAAATGTCCCACCTCTTAACCTTCCTCCTACAAAACATCAAAAGTTGGCACAGAAAGGGAAGCACATCTTTGTTTTCACTCATGCTTAAAGACAATTTAAGAAAAGACTTCATTTAACAATCACAGCGTCTACTTTTTTGCTCCAACTCTAAACATGTACTTGCAATCTGAAGTCCACAATACCTATAAAAAATATTTACTGACCTTTTCTAAACCCTACAAATGTGCAACACACAAGCTGTTAGCAACTATATGTAGATCTTAACTATGTAGTGCATGCAGCATGCTGACTATGCTCCGATATTCAGAAAAAGACAAAACGGTAAAGTGCCCGAGTGGCACATAACCCGAGCTTAACAAAATGTTAAGCATCCCCTACTGATGCTGTTAGGGTCGGGTCTAGCACTCAGCAGTAAAACTCTGCCTGTGCTGACCAGCAAATGACAGCAGCAGATCAAAAGATTTGTTTCTGCCTACTGTACGTACCACAAACACGCCCCTAAGTTCCTCTAAAAGAAAAATTGCTAGAATAACAGGGTTTCTGTTAGCAGGCATTTTCTGAAGGATACGAACTCAAACTCTAATGTACGTCAATATTTAGTGACTTCAATCCTCAGTGGTTTGTCTGAAAACCACAGATTTTGAGTTGCAAACTAAACATATGAAGCAATAATCTGGACATTTCTGTGAAAATCGGGACAGCTGAGAGTCATGAAAGTTAAGTGTAAATGTGACGTACAGCAACACACTGCCCTTTTGACAGTGTCCACTAAGTGTTTTACAGCTCTGAAAGCTGACAAAACACTTCATGATTTTCTTTTCCCCTGTAACTAGTAGTACATGGAGCAGATAACCCTCTATGCACTACAAAGGATTACTGTTGTTTCATCGATCACAAACCTTAACTATGTGTTCGACACATGAAAGCCAAAATTCACCTCAAGAGCTTCACTCTCGAATTGCAACTGTTATTCTAAGTCTTTTGGTTTAAGCACTTGGGCTTCATACCAGTTGTTTCACATTAAGAAGGTTTGTGGTCTGCACTGTTGTGGCAGGACAGGTAGCTTACATCCTTCTAAGCTGGGAATTGCTGATTGAAAGCTCAGTGTCTGCTATTCTAAAAGTGTATTAGTTCTGGTTTAAGAACTTGGGCTTCAGGTCAGTTATTCTACATTAAGAAGGTTTGTGGTCTGCACTCGTTTGGAAGGAGAGGCTGGATTCTGCCCTTCTGAGCTGGGAATTTCTGGTCACAGGCTTATTGTGTCTGCTTATTCAAACTGTTTCTTTCTGAAAGTGATGCACCTTGTTGCTGTAGCATAGGACCCGATTCAGGCCTGCTGAATCTAGCTTTGTTTGTATAACTTGAGCACTGATCCAGGCCATCTTTTTTAGAGAAGGTTCCCCTGCACCCTAGTAGCGGAGTTAGAACCTGTCTGATTGAAGACTGCTGGAACAGGGCTAAGTTTAGAGTTTTTTTTTTCTGGTTAACTGGGTAATTTGTTTAAATCAAATTGTTCGTTTTCTATTGTTATATTTATATATATATATATATATATATATATATATATATATATATATATATATAAATTGCACTTTATTCATCTACTTTTACTGTATTTGTGTTTCTTCCTACTTTATTACTAGAGGCATCGACTACAACTCTGAACTGAGATACATAACAATAAATTAGAAGTTATGTACCTACCATAACGTTCCATGTTAGTTGTCTTCATCTCGCCTTCTTCTTGCTGGATGGGTTCGGAGCCGATCCTCGGCTCCGACTCGGCACTAGCTTTAGCTCGAGAACTCCTTTTACCAGCTCGAGGCAACCCTATATCCCATGATGCAAGGCGGAACTACCTCAGATCTCGTTTGGCAGCTAACTAACCCTGCTAAAGACTTATCCTAATATAATTAGGAACCATGGTTCCTAAAAGAAGTCCTCATAACAATGCTCCAGAGGAAGCAATCTAATAGGAACTCTCCAAGATCTGTCCAGGCCAGGGGCAAGGAGGGTGGGATGCAAGAAGAGGGCGAGATGAAGACAACTAACATGGAACGTTATGGTAGGTACATAACTTCTAAATGTTAAGTTGTCAATCTCGCCTTCATTCTTGCTGGATGGGACCGCGTCCTAGCACCTGTATCCCGGGTGGCTCAATGGAACAGACTCTTGAGAACAGTGGAACCAAAACTGGCCCTATCTCTGGAGGCCAAATCCAACTTGTAATGAGACACAAAAGTATGAGGCGTGGCCCAAGTAGCTGCTGCACAAATAGTGTCAATGGGAAGTCTATCCTGAAAGGCTACAGAAGTGGATAGACTCCTGGTCGAATGAGCTTTTGGCTTAGAAGATAGTTGTTTGCCCTTAGAGAGTACACATAGGAAATGGTGGAAGTCAACCATCTAGATAAGGTCACTTTAGATACTGGAAGACCCAACCTGTTTCCTGCATAGGAGACAAACAATTGGTCTGATTTTCTAAGTTGTTTAGTCCTATGTAAGTAGTACCTGAGCTGACGATGAACATCCAAAAATGCAGCTTCTGTTCAGCTCTGTCAGAATAGTTAGGAAAGAAAACTGGTAGATCAATAGATTGGTTAATATTGGCTTGAGATACAACCTTGGGAAGAAAGGAAGGGTTAGTCCTGAGCGAAACCCTATCCTTATGAAACACCAGATAAGGTGAACGAATACAGAGGGCCTGAATCTCAGAAACTCTTCTTGCAGAAGTAACAGCCAGCAAAAATATAGTTTTCCATGTCAACAACTTTAAAGAACACGTAGCAGACGGTTCGAAGGAGGTAGAATTAGGGATGCCAACATTAAGTTCAGATCCCATTGCGGAGGAGGATGTTTCACAGGCGGTTTTAGGAGAAAACTCCTCTCAAAAAGGCTTTGCATAACCTATGAGACATGATGTTATTGTCCTGCAAGCCAACATGAAATTTGGAAATAGCAGCCATTTGTACTTTGACTGTAGATGATGACGATCCTGAATGAAAAACCTCCGCCAGGAAATCCAAAACAGAATGTATAGGAGCGGTGAAGGGATCAATATTTTTGGCGTTTGCCCAAATAGAAAACGCCGCCACTTGCTAGCATAAACAGTTCTAGTGGACGACTTTAAAGAAGACACTAAAATGTCTCTGACTGAGTCAGAAATCATTGGTAGCCTGGCTAGGAAGGAAGTGGAGCAACCAAGCAGTGAGGTTGAGAGAATGAATGGCTCGGTGCTGCTGACCCGACTGGTGGATCAAAAGATCCGGAACTGGGTCCAGATGCCAGGGCTGCACCAGAAGGTGATGATGTAGAGACGGAAACCAAATTTGTCGAGGCCAATATGGAGCAATGAGGATCAATTTGGCTCTCAAAACGGTGGCTTTCTGAATGACTTGTGGAATCAATGGAAAGGGAGGAAAAGCATAAAGAAGTCCCGAGGCCAATCCTGGGTTAGAGAGTCTCTCAAGGGTTGGCCTGGAAGAGGAAATAGTGTGAAGTAATCTGGGCACTTGCTGTTTTGAGGGGTAGCGAAAAGATCGCAACAAGGGTGCCCCACTTCAGAAAAATCTGATCCACTACAGACTGATTGAGAGACCACTCGTGAGGCATCAGAATAGATCTGCTTAGCCTGTCCGCCAATAGGTTGGACCTGCCAGGGATGTGCGTTGCTATCAGAAACCGCTGAGAAGAGATCGCCCATTGCCAAAGTCTGAGAGCTTCTCGACATAAGGGATAGGACCTGGTTCCGCCCTGCTTGTTGATGTACCAGACCACGGACATGTTGTCCGTCTGTACTGCAATAGTCCCTGTGGGAAGAAAGTCGTCGAGGGCTTGCAACGTTAAAAGCACTGCTCTCATCTCCAGGACATTTATGTGCAGGTGGTATTCTATGGGTTGCCACGTCCCGTGGACCATCCTGCCCTGATAATGCCCCCCCCCACCCGATCAGAGAGGCATCCGTGGTGACTGTGGCAACTGGAGGAGGCGGAACAAATGGTCGGCCCTGCTGAAGAAGAGGGGAAGATACCCACCATCGTAGATGAGCCCTGCAAGACTGTGTCACTAAGATCTCGTGTCTCATGGGCAGATCGTGGTACGACCACTGCGTGAACAACATCCACTGCAGGAGACGCATGTGGAAGCGAGCTAGTGGAAGAAGAACAATGGCTGCAGCCATTAGGCCTAGAACCTTCAAGACAAACCTGGCTTTGACCTTGTTGCTTTGTAACAGAAGCTGAACAAATTTCTGGATGTCCAGAATCCTTTGATTTGTTAGTCTGGCTAACATTTTGACGGTATCTAACTCTGCGCCTATAAAGGTGATAGATTGGCAAGGCAGCAGAGAGGATTTTTCAAATTCACGAAATTCCTAGACTCTTGCAAAGCTGTAAGGTGTAATCTCTGGACGAAGAAGCTGATCCCTGGAGGTGGCGGAGAGGAGCCAGTCTTCCAAATAAGGAAACACTTGGAATCCTCGGCGTCTCAGGTGAGCTGTGACCACCGCCATGCATTTGGTGAACACTCTGGGGGCTGAAGTGAGGCCAAAGGGCAGTGCTCTGAATTGGTAATGACTGGCTCCCAGCCGGCGGAGAAACCTTCTGGAGCGTCTGTGAATCTTTATGTGATAGTACGCATCCTGAAGGTCTATCGAGCACATCCAGTTGTCCTTGCCCAGAAAGGGCAGAATGGATTGCAGCGTGACCATCCGAATCTTGCCTTTTGACAGACTTGTTTAGTCTGCTTAGGTCTAGTATTGGTCTCCAATCTCCCGTCCTTTTGGGGACCAAAAGAATCTTGAGTAGAAGCCGGATCCTACTTGGTCTGCCGGCACTGTTTGGATGGCTCTTTTCCCAGGAGTTTTGAAACTTCCTGTTTTGCCAAATCCCTTTGACCGGGTGAGATGTCTGGAAGGGATTGTAGAGGTACGGGAAACCTTCAAGGGGATTTTGTAACCCTCGGATATAATCGACTGTACCCACTTCTCTTGTGATAGGGATTGCCAGGCTATTGGGTACAGCGAAATTCTTCCCCCGACTGCCTCCAAGGGTGGACAGTCGGGCAACACCTCAGGGATGCTGAAAGGGCTTCTCAGGAAGAGGCTCCCTGTTGCCCTGGTTCTGAGGACCCCCCCTGCCTCTGGGGCGGCGTCTATTATTGTTACCCCCTCTGCCTCTAGGGGTAAACTGACCACATGTGTCCGGTGTAGCTCCTTGGGCTTTACGGAACCACATCTTCCCCCCCTTCTGACCCTTGGGATATGGTCTAGAAGGAGTGGAAAACTGGACTCCAACGGCAGAAAGAGTTTTACCGTCTTGTTCACATCTGGTCAAAGTATCCTTCACCTGAGGTCCGAACAAAGCCGAACCGTCAAAGGGGGTGTTGGTGAAGGACGCCTTAAAGGGGTCCGCAAAATTACACAGCCGCATCCAGGCTTGGCGTCTAAGAGCAACACCTGTGCCTGTGGCCCTGCTCGTTCCATCGGCTGCATAAGATATGAGCCGCATGGAGGAGTTAGATATCGAATTCAGGATAGCTAGCTGAGAGGCAATCTTTTCCTGAGCCCCAGCAGCTGAAGGATCCTGGACTACTTCCCCAGTTCCTTGAGAATATCTCGTTGAAGCCTGGTGAAGTGACAAAGGTAATTCAGCGAACGCATTGCAAAGGTCGCTGAAGAAAACATCCGCTTTCCATACCTGTCCATGGTCCTAGAATCCTTATTAGGAGGATGGACAGGTACTGAAGGATCCGCCAGTTCCTTCTTAGTGGCCGCCACCACCATAGCATCCACAGAGACACCTTTGGACAGGAACTGTTTGTCCGAAGGGGCCGTGATGAATTTGGATGGTCTCCTGGGGACAGGTTCCACAGAATCTGGAGCCACGCCTTCCGAGCCACTACCTGCATGAGTGGGTCGAAGGCGGAGACACCCAGGAGGTGGAGGGTCGGGATCCAAAGCCTCCAGGTATACCGACTCATCCTCGGAGGGGTCAATGGAGGCCAATTCCCCTCTGTTTGAGGAGCTCAAGGATGTCTGAAAATGAGACATCCTCAGAGGGGACCGTGGGAACCCTCCGACTCATCTAAGTCGGTATCAGATGTAGTAGACTCGGGGGAGTCTGTGTGTTTCCTCTTACCGTCCTCTTCCGAGGGGTTCACCTGCAGGGTCAGGAGAAACCTCGGAAGAGGAGGAAATTCCCAGTGGGGAAACCTGGGGCGATGGATCCCTGGGCCTGAGAGCAAGAGGCTGGCAAGAGGCTTCTGCAGGCACTGATGAGGGAGGAGCTAGAGGGATAGACCGTTGACCAGGCTCAGAGGCCAGGACACTCCTCATCACCTCAAAGGCTCCTCTCCCGGGAGACCTGAACACACCGCTCGAAGAAACAGGAATGGTCGGCTCCAAGGAGAGAGAAGGCTCGAGGCAGATGTCGGCGCCGAGCTTACCAAAGCCGAAGCTCCGAGAGGGAGAGCGGGTCGGACAAGGGTCCGATGCCACTAGCCCCTCGGAGCCGACAGTGGAAACCCGACGACGGATCCCTCCAAGGAAAGTCTCAAGGAGGAGATCGGAGCCGAGGATGACGGAGCCGAAGGATGTATCGGCTCCGGCATCGAAACAGTCGCTGTCCCAAGAAGCTCCGGCTCCGAACTCTGGTGTGGAGTCGGAGGAGGAATCTCAAGAATTGGGGCTGTAGCCGAAGTCTGTTGAGACGGGCTATGGAGCATTTGGGCCAGTGCCTGAGACTTCAACAGCCTGCTTACCACCCTCTCCAAATCGTGGTCAGACAGCCTGGAAGATCTCGAAGATCGGCTCCGATGGCTCCGCTCCGACAAAAGAGGAGACCCGGAGCCGAGTGGATACTTAGTATCGAAGGGGACCGGGATCTCTTGCAGGCCGGAGCCATCGGAGCCGAAGTCCCTTGAACCCCAGATGGAGCCGAGGATCTCTCGGCTCCGATGCTGAATAAAGTGTCGGCTCCAGCCGGAGCCGACAAGGCAACAGTAGTCAGGGTATCGGAGCCGGCCGGCACCGAACCCACTACTCTGGCAGAAGAAGCATCGGTTCCAGCCGGGCCGATATCGGCTCCGACGGGCGGAGCCACCGGAGGAGGCTTAGACACTGTAGCCTGAGCCTTCGGTGGCTTAAGAGGTTTTCCTGCCCCTTGCTTGGGAGGAGAACCTTCAGGTTTCAACAAACCTCGGAGGATCAGTTTGTTCCTCCTTTCCTGCAGGACTCGCTGGCTAAAGGCATGACACAACGCACAGGAGTCCTGCAGGTGCAAAGGCCCCAGGCAATACACACAAGAAGTGTGACCGTCTGTCAGGGACATTTTCTGACAGCACTGGTCACACTTCTTGAAGCCTGAGACCTTGCCTTCCCTAGACATCCTAAAAGGATATACACAAACAGTCCCCACAAACACACAACTTAATCCCTACACAGACACACAGGAAGGGAATAACTTGGGGAACTAGGCCTGACTAAAACTTTCACTGAAAAAACTATATTAAAAGTTTAAAAAAGGAAGGGAATAGGGTGGGCTGTACTAAATACAGGCTAACCTAACACTGAAGGGAAATTAAACCCCTAACTAACTTTTTTCTTATTTAACAAGAAAAACTTACCTCAGCTGGCAAAGGAGACCTCTTTCGCTAAGCGGCAAACGAGATCTGGGGTAGTTCCGCCTTGCATCATGGGATATAGGGTTGCCTCGAGCTGGTAAAAGGAGTTCTCGAGCTAAAGCTAGTGCCGAGTCGGAGCCGAGGATCGGCTCCGAACCCATCCAGCAAGAATGAAGGCGAGATTGACAACTTAACATCATCTTTTTATGCGCATTTAAAGTGTTTTTTCATTGTATCTGCTTTATTTTCTGAAAAAAAGCTAGTATAGTCCAGTTTTCAGGTTAGTGCTGAATTCAGGGCTGTTACAAATCTCTGTGTTTGTCCATACCTTACTTGGATAGAAGGAAGTTTTCTCTGTTCACCTGTGAGAGAGGGGAGCTTTGAGCAGCCTATCTGTCCCTGGAGGAGTGGTTTCAGTCAAGAAAGCAGTAGTTTACTGGCCATTTTGGGCTAAATTCTATCTCTCTTATTTCCCTGCTATAAAAATCGCATTTGCCCGGTCTTGCATGCTGGGCAGTGCCGGTTAGCTAGGGTATAACTATTCCCAGCTCCACAAAGTCTGCTCTTCAATTTTTCCTTTGGAAGTAGACAAACTTTCAACTTAAGCACTCAAGTCATTCATTTCTCAGCCCGGCACTTGCTCAAAACACATAGCAAGCACTTTTAAACCCTAGCACTACAGAAGGACAAGGTTCTTTTTTTGACCTTACCAGCCATTCAGTAAAACAGTTTACTGTACCTATCCAGACATGTCCAAAGGGCAGTTTCAGGTGTACTCTCCAGTCCAACTGGTGAATCTGGGCATTTTGAGGCAATGTTACAACTGCCTCATGTGCACAGACAACCCTCTCCTCCTACCACCAAACACTAATACATGCGAGAGATGCAATTATACAGCCAAACTGGAGGCTAAGCTCTCTCAACCCAAGACTGGATCAGACAGTCAAGAGGAGAAGGGAAATACTGGCATCACAACACCAGTCTCACACAGACCCATTAAACCAGCACTGGCAAAAAACACATGTAAATACATGAAAACATACTCGAAGGCTCTAAATAAAAATATGCAAAAGCAACAGAGTCCTCCAAAGCTGACATCCAAGCAACCTCCACCCCCAAACACAAACCATGAAACACATACTTCACAAAACCAGTGTGCCATGCAATCACAGCCCTCAAGACAAAATAACATACCCAACATACTAGTAATAGGTGACTCTATAGTCAGGCACACTGACATCCCACTCACTAGGCTGAATAAGGAGAAGGTTACTGTTAGCTGCCTGCCGAGTGCCAGGATTCGCCACATAACACAAGCACTCAGGTCACTCCAGAACAAGTACAAATACGACTCTGTCACTGTCCAAGTTGGTGTGAATGACCTGAGCCATACCTCCCTGGATTACATGAAAAGAGACATGGAAGACCTCTCTGATCACATAGCCCAGGCAGGTATGACCTTGACCCTGAGTAGCATCCTGCCCTCACCAAGAATGATACCACGGTATAAAGAAAAAATTATCAATTTCAACAACTGGCTGCATTTCTGGTGTCATTCAAAGAGGATCCAGTGTCTGTCTACCTGGGATGACATGCTCGACAAGCAACACTGCTTCGCTAGAGACGGCTTGCACCTGTCACCCTTAGGCTTTCAAATACTGGCCAAGGCTCTTGCCACCCCTATAGTGCCTTTCTTAGGCAAGGCTCAAAAGACAAACCCACCGCTATAAACAGTGCAAGTAACAAAAATCTGAGGGTAACACTACTCAATGCCAGAAGTCTAAACCTCAAAATGAACGCACTCAAGGCACTCCTCGGTATGGAGAAAATCGAATGTGCAGTAACAGAAACCTGGCTTAAGGCTCCAGAGAGCAAACCAGCACTACCACGCTACAACTCATACCATACATTTCGGCCACAGAACCCGGACCGAAATACAAAAGGTGGGGGAGTATCCATATTCATCAAGGATACCCACACCTCAGTGTTAGTGGCACAGCATGATGCTTCAGAGATTATCCATGTGCAACTAATAACGGGCAAAACTGCAATTCAAATTGTAGCTTGCTACAGATCACCCACCATGTCCCAGGACCCCCATTCCACATTTCTGGAAACACTGGGTAACAAAGGTCCTACCAAACACCCTAATATTGGGTGATTTCAACTACCAAAACATTAACTGGGAGAACTACTCAAGTACTACTTCCCTTGCCCAACATTTCCTAGAATTTATAAACTCAAATGCCCTGGAACAACTGGTCAACACTCCCACCAGAGGTGACAACATATTGGACCTGGTCATCACCAACATGGGCGACCAGTGTTAAACACCGGAGGTCAACCCCTCGCTGGTTAGATCGGACTATAAACAAATTACTTTGGATATCCACATTCCACCCCCACCCCCGGACAAGGAAACCACCATGAAAAACTTTCCAAAAGCAAACTTCACGTTACTTAAGACGGAGGTGGAAAGTTTCAAAGCCCCCATGCTAAAGGATAACGCTGTCCAAGCTGCAAAATCCTTTACTAATGCATTCTATGGGCACTACAAGAATGCATGCATCATGCTATCCCAAGCAAAACCAACACTCACTCCTCTAAGAAAAGGAAACCAGTCTGGTGGATCCCTGCCATAAACAAGCTATACAATAGGAGGAAACTAGTACAGAAAAGAGTAAAATCTCAAGAAGGGAAGACACCCCTGATCAGTATCAGCAAGAAACTACGATCCCTCATAAAAACGTCCAAGGCGAGCTTTGAAAGAAAACTTGCCAAGGACTCCAAAGATAACCACTTGGCATTCTTCCGTTATGTCAAGAATCTAAGTGGCAATGCTCAGATCTGCTCGGAGTTAGTGCAGAATGGCACAAAATACACTGAACCAACAGATATTGCCAACATCCTGGCAGACAGGTTCAGTGCAAACGTCACCCCCCTCTCAACCCCAAAAGGGCCCATAACCATACCAGAAAAATGTAGAGCCCCTGAAATCACATGCACTCAGGTTAAAATAGCCCTCTCCAAAGCCAAAAACACAGCATCAATGGGACCAGACGGTGTACCAGGCTGCGTCCTACACAAGCTCAAAGACAAACTAACCCCTCACCTAAACACACTGTTCAAACTCAGCCTCCCCACAGGCTACGTACCCATAGAGTGGTGCACAGCAATGGTTATTCTGCTCCACAAAGATGGAGCCACAATAGACCCTGGGAACTATTGCCCTATAAGCCTGACTAGCTTGGTCTGCAAGGCTATGGAGCGCATCATCATGGAACTCATTAACAGAGACATTGGGAACCTCTAAACACTGGACCCTACCCAGTTCGGCTTTGTTAAGGGCAGGTCATGCCTCCTAAACCTGGTGGACTTCTTTGAGAGAGTTACAAAGGCTATAGACGAGGCAAAGGTGGTACACACAGCCTACCTAGACCTCGCAAAGGCCTTTGACACCATTCCCCATTCTGGTATTATAGACAAGCTCACCAGCCTGAACATAAACCCCTATGTCACAAGACGGGTTGCCAATTGGCTCACGGACAGAACCCACATGGTGAGAGTTGCGGGAGCTAGGTCTGACTCTAAACCGGTTACAAGTGGCACTCCCCAGGGCTCAGTCCTAGGACCCCTCCTGTTTGGCATATACTTCTCAGAGGTACAGGCAGGCACAGGAGGACTATGGCTGACCAAGTTCGCAGACAACTGCAAATTAGGGGCTATAACTGACTCACCGGCTGACAAAGACATCCTTCCAAAAGGGTCTCACTGAGACAGATACCTGGTGTCAAAATCATGGCCTCAAGCTAAATGCCAAAAAGTGCATAGTTATTCCCTTTGGAAATAAAGTACCCAGAAACTACCACATAGGTGGTAGTCCCCTAAATACGGAAAACGTAATAAGGGATTTGGGGACCCAAGTAGACAGTAATCTCTCATTTGATAATCACATTGCCAAAGTGGTTAGAAAATCCTTCTACGTGGCCCACCTAATCACAAAAGGGTTTGCATCCAGATCAAAAGAGGTCATTGTGCCCCTCTACTCATCAGACCCATCATAGAGTACAACGCCCCATTTGGGATGTAACTTACAAGATAACTGCGACAGCTGAAAAGACCACAGAAGTACCTCACCAAAAGGATCACTGGCCTCAGATGCCCTATGCAGCTCAACTAAAGAAACTCCAGCTGTACTCGGTTGCATACTGCCTGCTCAGAAGTGATCTCTGCCTGACATACAAGGTTATGTCCAACCCAGAATTGATGGACATGCACCACCTTAAGAAAACCTTATCCCCTCGAGCCACACGCTCTAGTGATCTAAACCTCACCACAACAATAAATAGGATGTGCTGGAGGGATAGATTCCTGTCCCAGAGACTTCCCATGCTTTGGAACAAGATTCCAATCTACATTAGACTGAGCTCCTCGCTAGCACTCTTCAAAAGAAACCTTGACGAGTAGATGGGAAACAAAGTTTACCCCGGGAATCACTTCAGTGGCTCTGCTGGACAGAGGCACAGGGAACTAATCTAAGGGGGTGGCGAAAGCCAACACACTCTGGCTAGGCTTATAAATGCCTTCGGGCAGATAGCTTAGTAACTACCTATGAACCTAAATTAATTTCTTGGCATCCACGTCTCAAACACACAGTAAATGGGTTATGATCAGC
This sequence comes from Protopterus annectens, assembly GCF_019279795.1. Taxonomy (NCBI): domain Eukaryota; kingdom Metazoa; phylum Chordata; order Ceratodontiformes; family Protopteridae; genus Protopterus; species Protopterus annectens. The sequence goes on along the minus strand of NC_056741.1, from coordinate 715,281,519 downwards.
AATTCGATCATAATCCTCTAGGTGGTGTGAAATGTCACACCTCTAGCAGCATATATATCTATATATATATATATATATATATATATATATATATATATATATATATATATATTTATACATTTCAGAGCATTTTATCAAAAATAAATTTAAAAAGCATAAGATAAACAAATGTAAATATTTTGTTAATAAAAGCTATTGAACCTATGCAAATATCAATGTTATCAGTAAGAACTTTTACTGTGATAATAGGCAGTACATTCATAGCCTTCCTATAAATGCTGCATTATAACAAACACAAATCTTAAATTATAATTTTTGTTAAACTTTCACAAATTGTCATATCCTGGACACTACACTACAAATTTCTAGTCTCCCACCAGGACACAAGTGCTCTTCAGCAATTACATTCGGCTTGCTGAGCACACTCAAGCAAATCTGCAGTCTGCGGCTACCACTCCACCCATACAGTATAAGAAGGTATCAGTACTGCAACTAGATCCTACCCAGTTTGGCTTTGTCAAGGGCAGATTCTGCCTTTTGAACCTGGTTGACTTCTTCGAAACAGTCACCAAAGCCATAGATGAAGGGAAGGTAGTCCACACAGCCTACCTGGACCTTGCAAAGGCATTTGACACAATACCCACACTCGGGCATCATAGACAAGCTATCCAGCTTAAATATATACCCCTATGTCACAAGATGGGTCGCAAACTGGCTCAAAGACAGAACCCACAGAGTGAGAGTTGCTGGAGCCATGTCAGACTCGAAACCGGTCACAAGTGGCGTCCCACAGGGTTCTGCCCTGGGACCACTCTTGTTCAGTATATACTTTTCCGAGGTACAGGCAAACGTGGGAGGACTATGGCTCACCAAGTTCGCAGACGACTGCAAACTGGGTGCCATAATCAACTCTCCAGCTGACACAAACATCCTTCAAAAAGGTCTCACAGAGACAGATAACTGGTGCCAGCAACATGGTTTAAAGCTAAATGCCAAAAAATGTATAGTCATACCCTTTGGCAAAAACAATGTGCCCACAAATTACCACATAGGCAGAAACCCATTAAGTACAGAGAAAGTTATTAGGGACCTGGGGACCCACGTTGATAGCAATCTCTCCTTTGAAAACTACATTGCCAAAGTGGTTAGAAAGACCTTCTACATAGCCCACCTCATCACAAAGGGTTTCACATCTAGATCAAGAGAGGTAATCGTGCCCCTTTATTCATCCCTCATCAGGCCCATCATAGAATACATGCCCCTTTTGGGATGTACCTTACCCAACACCTGCAGCAATTAGAAAGACCCCAAAAGTATCTCACCAAGAGGATCAAGGGTCTCAAACAGATGCCATATGCTGCCAGTTCATGTGAGGCAGAGCACCTCACAATCTCTTCAAGAAGAATCTCGATAGGTGGATGGGGGATCATAGGTTTGTCCCAGGGATTACTCCCGTGTCACTATTAGACAGAGGCACAGTAAACTAAACCTTAAAAAGGGCACAGTATACTCAAATCAAGGGGTGGCGTAAGCCATACAGAATTGGGCTAGGCTTATAATTGCCCCAGGGCAGATAGCCTAGTATGAACCTATGAACCTATATACATTTTGAGCCTCAAGAGCAGGGTCAGTCCACCCAGGCATTCTACTTGTATGTTTTCTGAGAGTAAAGCTATTACATTAGCAGTATTTCTTAGTAGTTCTCAGCGTGCTAATAAAACTGACTGTTGTAGCCTTGTGTCCCCCCACAAGCTAGTACAGTAATCCTAACTGTCCAATAGACAGTATACATTTAATTCAGATCCCTGTGACTAAATTAACCATCAAGCAGCCCTCTCCGTGCTTTCTGCCTTAGTTTGTATCGCTTGGAGGCCCACCTGTTTATTTGCATCTCTATACATTCCCCTTCATTGCTCCCTACTCAAATCTCTGCACAAATTGGTTACTAATCAGCAAGTCAATGTAAAGACACACTCCCAACCTTAATAAACATTGCTGTCTGTTCTCTCCTTCATTTTACAGGTAGTTTGAATTATTACTTACCCCCTCTGAGGCCTTCACTGATTGCCTTCTGTTTTTTTTTTTTTGCATTCCACCTGGTTTACACCCCTTGTGCTATCTCCCTTCCCCAATACTAAGTCTATATTAGACTCCTGCTGAGCAAGGAGCCATCTTTAAATTTCTAGTCTCCCACCAGGGCACAAGTGCTCTTCAGCAATTACATTCTGGTTGCTGGTAAGCCATTAGACCTCAGGAATTTGTTTAAAGTGTTCAGATTTGTAAAGTAATTACTTTTTTCTCTTGTCTTGATGGGCTCTGCCCCGCTCCGTTCACCCTCGCTAATGCTCGGGCTCTCTCCACTCCCCTGCCCTGCCCCCTATTCCCTCCCGTCCCCACTACCTCTACATTTATAGTAATCACAGCCACATCCACAGCTCATCCTCACATCACCTCCACCAATCACAGCTCCTCAAGTCATATCACATTATACCACACCAACTTGCTCCACACAAAATACTCCCAATCACTCTCATTCCCACTAGGCATTTTTTACATCACCCACACTACTTCCCCATCCGCATATAGTGCAACCCTATAATTCCTATTCAGACTCCCCACCTAGAACCAACTTAAACTTTATAACCATGACTATCACACAACTAAGTCTAGCCTGTCTTCTCATAATTCTTTTCAACACCACAAGTTATCACTCTAGCAATATCCCTAAACTTAGTAGCACAACACTACATTATGCACTCTCATGTACAGACACCACACATTATAATAATATCTGCCCACAATTGTTCAAGAACTACATAACGGAACAATTCAGAACTAAACACATATGTGCTCATTCCTACTTCAAAAAAAACACAATATTTTCTCACAATCCTCACCAAACTACAACATCGGTATCACCATTTTAACAGCAGGCTCACCATAAGTGGGGATAACCACCCCAACCCAGGCCCAAATCCATCCTGTCCAACACAAACTGCTCCAACACAAATGTCAGAACATAACACACCCACTTCCTTCATCCATGGGCAAATCAACAACAGCAGCAAACCAACCATCTTTTAATAGTAAATATTAATATCAGAAGTATCAAAAATAAAATACCTGAACTCCAGGTCACAATGGCACACTACTCCCCAGACATAGTTGCTTTAACAGAAACTTGGCTAAATAAAAACATAGCTAACTCAGAAGTTCTCCCTACCGGCTATAATATCATTAGACAAGACAGACCACTTTGTAAAGGGGGTGGAACTGCCTTACTGTACAAGTCCAACTTAACTGTCCGTCAATTACCAAACTCCTACCCCTCCCCCAATAACTGGGACATACTTATCTCACAACTTCAACTTCACCCTAAAAAGGTCATCACCACAACTGTGATCTATATTCCACCTGGTAATACACCTGCTAGCCTTGAGGACGTCTTATTCCGGTGTTCTTCCACATACTCACAAGAAAACCCTATTCTGGGGGACTTCAACCTAGACTGGGTCACCTGTATATCAGAACCACCAAGTAATCTAATAAATCTCCACGGCTACCAGCAGCTAGTCCAAATTCCAAATAGACGTGATAAAAAATCTAAAAGTGAATCCATCCTTGACTGGGTCCTAACTAACAACCCCACATTGTGCCCTCACACAGGCAGTCTCCCAGACACCTTAAGTGACCACAACATAATATACTTTACACGTAGTAGAACAAGCATATGCAAAACCACTAACTATATATCCACTAAAAACACAAAAAAAAATCTCTCCTGAGGTCCTCAACACTTTACTCTGTAAATGTGAATGGACCACCCTAAAAACCCTTCCACTTGACCAGGCTGTAGCATATTTCAACAAAACATTCCAACACCTAGACACTGTTGCTTCGTTGCGCAAAATCAAGGTTAGAACCTCTACAAACCCCTGCCTCAGTAAAGAAACCAAACAAATCCTCAAGTCCAGAGACACTGCCTGGCTTTACTATCAAATAAACAAAGAAATATAAAGCCTAAGTACCAAGAACTGAACAACCGTGCAAAAAAATGCATTAGGCTGGACAAAAAATCCCACTACACATTACACACTAAATACCAACACAACCCCCAAAAATTTTGGAAAAATGTAAACCAGCTACTAAAATCCACCAAAAAGTCTACCCCCAAACCAACCACCCTTGACACTAAAGTTCTCATCGAAACACAATTCAACTCCCACTTTGTGAACTCAATTCTATCCTTAGTATCACAGGACAGTTCCTTCCTCACTACCCCCCCCCCCCCAACACACAACACTAATAACAAGCTTTACCCTCAAAACAGTTTCCACCACTTCAATCAAAAGCATGCTCTCCAAACTAAAAATCTCATCAACAGCAGCCGACCTACTCCCCAGCTATTTCTTGAAACTCACAGCAGATGCTATGGCTATCCCAGTCTCCACTCTCATAAACAGATCAATTGTTGAAAACTGTGTGCCCAAACTCTGGAAAATATTCTATGTTACACCCATACATAAAGGCGGGACCTCCACTGAACTTAACTATAGACCCATTGCTTTAGTCTCCTCCCTGGCCAAAATCCTGGAAAAATGCATCCATACCCAGATGCTAAACTATCTCCTAGACAGCAACATCCTGTCACCTACTCAGCATGGTTTCAGACCTGCCCATAGTACCACTACAGCCCTCCTCTGCTTCACAGACACAGTACACAGTCTCAAAATTGAAGGCCTACAGGTGTCAACTCTTTTTCTGGATATGTTCAAAGCATTTGACACAGTCTCACACTAAATCCTGCTAAACAATCTAAACCAATATCACCTATCAAACTCCACTCTTACCTGGTTCCAATGCTACTTAACTGACAGGTACCAAGCTGTGAAATGGGAAAATTCTCTCTCTCCTCAGCTGCCCATAACTATAGACGTCCCACAGGGTACTATCTTAGGACGAATACTATTCACAGTCTTCACAAATGACCTCCATACTTCCACGCAGCATGCATCTATCATTCAGTATGCAGATGACACTACCTTAATCTGTGTTGCACAAAACATTCCCACCCTCCTGTAAACAACTCAACTAGCATTCTCTGACGTTGAAAACTACCTTACCAAAGCCCAACTTATCCTCAATCCAAAGAAAACTCAGCTTATGACTATAACCAGTTCTAACAAAAACAGTGATAACAGTCAATTCACTATCTACTCCACAAATGCTATTCCAATCACTCCAGTGGCACAGGCTAAGCTATTGGGAATAACCATAGACTCCCACCTAAAATTTGATAGTCATCTCAACTTAACTATTAAAAAAGTACATGCCAAACTGGGATCACTCTATCGTATCAAACCATTTTTTACCAACAACACAAGATCAGCCATTGCTCCTCCCAACTTTTACCCACCCTATTCTATGCATCTCCCATTCTGACTAATCTCAACAAAACTGAACTAAGCAAAATGGAAGCCTGCTATAACAGAATTGCCCGATTTGCTGCAAATTGCTCATATAGAACTCATCACTGTACTGTTTTGAGACAGCTCCACTGGCTTGAACTGCCCAACCTCCTAACTTACAATCCGCTCTGCCTCTGACATTCTATCTATTACCTCCCCAGTAAGTGTACTGCCCTCAAAAACCTAGTACATCACTCAGCCAAAAGGCCTCTTAGATCATCAAGCAAACTACTACTAGAAGTCACCAACAGCTACAACAGCTTTGGAGATGTGCTATATAGTAGTTCAGTGGCTAAAAAATGGAACTCTGTCCCCACTAGCATTCAAAACACATCATCCAAAGCCTCCTTTAAAGAACTCATCAAGCAACATCTCAAGCAAAGTTGGCAGTGCCATGATTGCTCCCCAGGCTAGTGAAAGTGGATAAGGTATACATACTAAATCTACAGTACTTGATAATAGTTTTCAATCCTACTCACAAACACTGGCTAATCTACAATGTATGTACTTGTACCTGTGTACTATGTATGTATTCCACCTATGTTCCACATTTCAGCTGCACATCACAAATCTATTAATTACCTTTATTTTTAAATTAATATTTTTTTGTTTGTTCTCTCCACTGTAACTGTTGATGTGCCGCATACCACTGTAAAAACACGTCTTTTGTAATTTGTGTGTATACTGACCATGTCTAACTAAATGCATCTGTAATTTTTCTTTGTGGAGTTTTTCTCCCCAGGACTCTGCTGAAAAAGGGGCTTTTCGGCTTAGTTAAACACCCCCGGTTAACAAATGTAAAATAAAGTAAAATAAATAAAATCTAGACTTATACTGTCAGAATGTTTTTTGTTAACCAGACACAAGGTTTCACATGACAATAAGTCCTCTTATGAGTGCATGCTTATTAAGATGTTTATAGAAATATAAAAACATATGCTTAATTATACAGTTAGCAATATAAATAACACTGAATATTCCTAAAGATGTACAATGTACTGGGCAAATATCAAAGACATGTTTCTTCAAGAGCATCTAAAGTTTCACCTGACATTTTGTAACGGTTTGTAAGTCATCAAAGACACGTTTCTTCAAGAGCATCTAAAGTTTCACTTGACGTTTTGTAACAGTTTGTAAGTCACTTGTTTTTTGAAATATTAAGTACATACGTACATATTGTTTATTTTCATAATTAATAAACAGCTGGCAATATCTCAGGTTTATTGTGATATAAATGGACACTGACAGTGAATTTTTCTGTCTCTTACCATGGCATTTCACACCATACCTGTCAATAACATGTAAGGCTCTTAGCTACGAAATTATACAGTAAAAATCTGAAAAAAAATGATGGACAAAAATTTGAGAACTGCAAGAAAAGTTTGTAAAATGCCTCCCTAACTTACCTGTCTGGCTAAAAGATAAACAAAAGCAAATCCCAGATGTAATTCAAAATTAAGCCTAAACGTTAGAAAGTGTGCGCTCAGTAAATATTTTTAACAATCAAATAAGCAATCTTATAACCGCTGACATAACCAGAAAGGAGTCTTGTAGAACATCTGTCATATCATCTGCACCTTCTTCCTAGAAAAAGTACCAGAGATCAGACTACCAAACAAAGTAACAGTCTTTTCTGCATGAAACGGGCAAAATAATCTGAAAACATATATTGAGAAATAAACTGTCAAGCTCAACAGCTTGCTGGCACACACATGCTGCTTCCCCCTTCAACACATGGAGAGAAGTGGCTACAACAATAATTCACTTATCAAATGGCAAAAGTTTCAAAAAGTACAGCTTTGTAAGTAAACCTAAGCTATATGGGATGCACCATGCCACGGTTAACAAATCTAATCAGCTTCCAAAACTTTAAGATACGTTCCAGAAACATGTACTTCCAAGGAGGCACAAGAGCATGCTGGTATACAAGCACACATACTGATGCCAAAAGCCCCACACACACAGACACAGACACAGACACACACACACATGATAAAGCTCTTAAGACCGAAGTATGTGCTAGGAGAAAAGGGAAAGACAGGCATCCCCACCTCGAAGAAAAAGGACAGGACAGGACAGGACAGACAGTTTGTACAGCAACAGTGAGCTATTTGAACAACGATTGCTATGATAGGCTTACTGTACTATACTCATCAACAGATTGCTGTTACAGTAGCCTAAACAGCACAGGACAAATTCTAAAGCTTAGGAGAAAAACGTGTCAGATTCGATCAAGCTTAAGAGTAAAGGCCCAGTAAATCCTGCCCTACCCCTGGAAAAGGGATCAATCTTGTAATGCCTGGTAAATATACGTCAGAATATCAGGTTGCTGCTTCTCGAAAATTTCTTGAGTCTACCCCTTTATAATGAAGCAGCCACAGCCCCAGTTGAATGGGGTTTGACTTCGCCTAGAATAATCCTGCTATATGAGAGTAACACAAAGGAGCAGCTTGGCTCAACCACTTTGAAACAGTTTACTCTGATATGGATTGCCCTTTCTTTTCACCATCATAAACAATGAATAACTAATGAGAACTTCTGGAAGTATTTTGTTTTTGTTAATATAGTATCAGAGTTGTCAGTGGACATCCAGAATATGCAAATATTTTTCTCAATTATTCTCCATATCAGAAAAGAACACAGAGATGAAATTTAAGGTGAACTCAAACCATTGCTGACGTGAAAGAAGGATCGATTTTAAGGTAGCCCTATTCTTGAGGAAGATGAGACAGAGCCAAATAACTTTAAGAGCATGCAACTCAGGTACTCTACTATTGGAGGTCAAAGCTGCTGACAAAACTGTTTTCCATGTAATGGACTTTTAAGTCTTCCTTAAGAGCTCTTTCAAAATGAAAGAGAATAGTACAAAATTAAGATCGCAAAGAGGAGTTACCTGTTTTCTTATAAAAAAAAAAATATGTAAAATCCATTTCAAAAACTGCTTCACTTCCATGGGCAGACAGGCAATAATGGATGGAAAATGCATCTTAACCTAACAGTAAGTCCAGAATTTAGCAATTCACACAAATACTGTAGAACCAAAGTTGTGCCATGAAATGATCTCAGTTCATTTTATGACATCAACTAGAATAATACACAACTAAAACAAAATAAAATAAACAACCAAAAGATCAGTAACCCAGTAGAATCCATATGTATTTTATTCACTCTCTTCACTCTCTGACATCTTGGCTGGAATGTCTTCAAAGGAGAAAACACACCCAAAAAAACACTCCATATAAATAGCACAATCAATTATTCAATAAAAATTCAATTAAAAAACATCACAAGCATAATTAAAGGAGAACTCTTCAATTCAGTTCAGAATTCATACCATTAGGTATGAGAGTATCAAATTTAAGAATATAGATGGCTTCTTAAAAAAACTTTATCCTTAAAATAAGTGCCAGTAAATTCACAATTACCACTTTTTCTAAAATGGTGCCTTTTAAACCCACAGATGAACCCTGATGTGCTTGATGAAAATGAACTTTGGTGAAATACTACTGGCAGTACATGCAATATAATGGAGATTCTCAGTTATGGCTAACTGAGAAACCTAAATTCTCATTTAGGGTGGAGAAAAGTTTAAAAAACTTTCTAGTGAAAGGTAAATGTATTATGCCTAATGTTAATGTTTATAATTTGAGATTTAACATTGGCACCTATGTATGTAATAGATGTAAGGCTTGTAAACATATTGCGAATAGTTTTGGGAATATTGGTGGACACAGATTTGCAGTGAAATTTTTTTTCAAAATATGATACCACTGGTACAATCTATGCCCTTAAATGTCCATTTAATAAATTTTATATTGGTCAGTCTCAGTGACCGTTCAAAGTAAAACTTCTTGAGCATATAAGAGATATAGAAAACTTTAAAGAAACTAGTTCTGTGGCAGTTCATTTTCATCAAGCACATCAGGGTGCATCTGTGATGACACTTATTTTAATTATAACCTTTTACATAAAGAAGCCATCTATATTCTTAAATTTGATACTCTCATACCTAATGGTATGAATTCTGAACTGAATTGGAGAGTTCCCCTTTAATTATGCTTGTGATTTCTTTTAATTGAATTTTTATTGAATAATTGATTATGCTATTTATATGGAGTGGTTTTTGGGTGTGTTTTCTCCTTGAGGGCATTCCAGCCGAGATGTCAGACAGTGAATAAAATACTTCTGGATTCTACTAGCTTACTGGTCTTTTGGTTTTCTTTATCAACTAGAAAAATCTCTACCACTTTGCCACATGATTTTCTAGCACCATATTTCTTAGCCTCTTTCAATACCTACTGCTCATACTGAGAAAAAAGTGGCATCTAAAAAACAGCAAAATTCCATCAACTAAGTCATTACCTAAAGTTGTTAAAGGCTGAGGTGGATTAGAGAGCCCATATTCATATTCCACACTATCAGGAAGCTTGTGGAAAATGCCCTTGGCAATTTTCAGACGGGAGAACCACTACTGCCTTGGCAAAAAAAGGAGTTACCAGCAATATTTTGGAAAGACCTTTAAGGATTATTAAAAGTAGATGCATCGCTGGTGGAAAGCATGGTAAAGCTTGCAGGAATATGCCCATTCACAGGAATGAAAAGGCACCTGTCCTCCAGGCCTCTATACAAGAGGTTCTGACGTAAGTCAATTTTACCGGCTGCTGTAAATGGAAGCAAACAGATTTACCTGAGGAGTTCCTCCACAAGTAAATAATGTCCTGTCAGACCCCAGGATGTAACTCCCATTCATAGGGGGGGGGGGGTCCTGGTTCTGTTCAGCTTGTCTGCCACAAAATTCTGCTCTGATTGAATTTACATACTCTGAAGAAATAGAATGAAATACATGGCAATCTCCCACACTAGAAGTGCTAATCTATACTGGGGGATAATATTTGCTCCCCCACACACATTTATGTACCATATAATTGTGGAGCTGTCTGGGATAACTAGCAAAGGTCCTGGAACCCACAGATGGTTCAGAGCTTTCAGGTAGTTTATCAATGCCTTAAGAGATTTAAAAAGACTGTATACTTTCACTCATTTCAAATGCTCCTACATGCAAAGTCTGAATTATCCAGAGTACAGAGTAGGATCTGGGGTGGGGAATATGGGAGAACTGTGGTTTTCTTTAAACACCTTTATTAAATTAACTTCGGAGAACATGCATAAACAGAAAGGAAACAATTTTAGTAAGTTTCCATTTAAAAACAATTTATATAATGTACATTTTATTTACTATCATCAGTCCAACACTACAAAAATTGCTGAATTCCCGCCTTCCCTTAAACCTCACTCCTCCTCTTGTACATAATTATGCATATATTGTTCCCACAAATTCCATGTATTTCTGAAGGTCTTGATACATACCCACTAACTATTTCAGATCATCCCAACAGTAACAACTAAAATAAAATCAAAGGGTAATGAAATAAAAATGAGACACTGGTGCTTTCCCACCAATGTGTTGAAAAGAGAGGAATTTAAAGAATGGGTACTGGAGACTATTCGGGAGTTATTCGAGAGGATAGAAATTACTTCTGAAAATACAGCTAGGGAGTGGGATAAAATTAAGGTGGAGTTTAAAAAAAAAAGGGTGGAAATAAAAGAAAGGGAGCAATGGTTAGGAAGTAACAATTATTTAGAGGGACTGACAAATATTTAAGTACTGCAAAATAGGGGGAATCTCACAAAACAAGAAGAGGATCAACTGCAGAATGCCAAGCAGAAAATAAAGGATTATCTTGATAATATACACAAGTCTAGAAAGATTGCTGTTAAGCAACTGTTTTTGGATAACACTAGAGCACAACTTTTAGCACAAGGACTCAGGCAACAGAAAACAGAAAGGGCTGCCCTCAAGCTTAGGGAGCCTACAACAAGGAAGGTAACGAGATCCTGTGCAGGTATTATAAATATTTTGGAAATTCTATGAAAGTCTGTATAAAGCACAGAAATATGGAAATAAAGAAAAGATACAAATGGAAATCTTTATAGAAGATTTAAATATGCCAAGGTTAGAGGTAGATGAGGCTCAATTACTAAAGGTTAGGATAGCAGGAGATGAGATAAGAATTGTAAAGTATAAACTATACTTCAGAAAAGTCCCCAGGAATAGAAAGTATTCCTGTGGCAATTTGGCAGTTAGGAGGGAAAAAAATGATAAAAATCTGGAAGGTTTTGTTTAACAGTACTTTAAGGAGGAGGGGAATTGCCGACATCATGAAAGAAAGCAGTGGTAGCCGTAATAACTAAAGAGGGTAAAGATCAATCAGATCCAGCTTCATACAGGCTCATTTCAATACTACATCATTATAGTGTTCATGTCTATAATGGCTAAAAGAATGGCAAAAGTAATGCCAAAACTGACAGATATGGATCAATGTGGTTTTGTGGAGGGGAGGCAAGCATTTGACAACATTAACAGAACAAGGATGATCAAGCAGGAAGCAGAATGTAAGAAAATACCATTGTTGTTGGTGGGTCTTGATGTAGAGAAAGCATTTGACCTAGTAAGCTGGGACTTTATGAGCAGAATATTAACATCATACAGAATATTATACCTATAAAGTAGCAGAAATTATCCTAAGAACTAAGCCAACATGGGAGTGCAAAAAGGAGAATCTGCCAAAAGGGATGACTGCAATTAGGGATACAGACAACAGGCAAGATGGGGCTAAAATTTATTGGAGAAAAACTGGCAATGGATCCAAGGTACTGGGAGCAAATAACTTGAGAGGCAAAGATGATAGAATGGGAAGACACCAAGAATTTATTTGGACTGCAGGTTAGAGATTGCCTTTCCTATCAAGGACTGATATCACAGCATAGGCAGAGAGAAAGAAATAGGGGGATCCTAAACGAAAGATCAGCACTGGTAGAGTTTTTAGTAGGAAATGAAAAAAAAGGAATAATTAGTAAAGCATACAAATAGTGCATGATAACTATATCAATCAGAGGAGTTTAGGAAAGATTGGGAAGAGAGACTGGATAAACAATTCACTAAGAAACAATGGAAGGATATATGCATGTCTCCCAAATATGCAACAAAATCTACAAGATTTAGGATTTTTGCTCAGAAATGTTTACATGGATATTTTTATACCATGAGTAGAATCCAGAGAATTTTTCCTTTGGTAGACAGCAAATGTTGGAGGTGTGACTGGGAAGAAAGAGATAATTGGTAACATATTGAGTTGGTGGATTTTAAGAATTTCCTGCGGGATGCACTGTTGGAGATGCTGGGTAGGCAGACTAGTCCGAAGAGGAAAAGGATTTTTCTGAGCTATGCACAGAATCTGAATTGCCTAGTCAGGGTAAGGCCTTGCTGTGTCTAATTATGGTGGCTGCCAAAAAAGCAACTACTAGAAAAATGGAAATTAAAATCTAAACCAACTATACTAAAAGTAGTGAATATAGTAACAGAAATAAAACAAATGTAACTGAGATCTTTAGAAAAAGGTAGGAGCAAACTAGAAAGAAAAAAAAATGGGAATTGTGGGAACAATACATACAGAGGAAGAATGAGGTTTAAGAGAAGGTAGAACTTAAAATGAGCTACGTAATGTTTGACTGAAAATGACAAGAGTGGGTAAGTGATGTGCAATGTTTGCAACTAGGAGTGTAGCAATATGGTCTGTGATGTAAAATGCTTCCAACTAGGATTGTGTCAGTGTGGTTTGTTTTCATTTATAGAAATGCATGACTGCCTAGGTCGTAAGTGATGGCTTAATAAAGATGCTTTTGTTTAAAAAAGGGCAGAAATTGAATAATTTATGAAATGTTGCTTAGTTTATATGATATATAGCAATATGTTTGAAGTATATTGTTTGCATATGTGAACTTGTTAATACAGTTTGAGTACTTTTATATAAAGGCAAATGTGTCTATATCAAGTGATAATTCAATAAAGGTGTTTAAAAAAACAAACTATTTATTTCTAAGTAATTTGCTCCCTCCGTTTTCTAAAGATTCCTCTTCCAGTTCTTTTCTCCTTTTTATAACATTCAATAGCTCAATGTTGATGAATCTGATTTCCATTTTCTAGCAACTGCTCTTTTGGCAGCCTTTAAAATTAAACTCAACAAGGCCTTACTAGGTTCTAGTGATTTCAAATCCTGTATCCAAGCTCAAAAGAATAATTTCCTTACTTACAGCCATTTGCACATCCAGTATTTCTGATAGAGTATTTTGTGGGGAATTTTTAAAATCTACCAACTTATTACACTCACAAAACCTATGTTCCCAGTAACCTCTTTCTTCTCCATCACACCTCCAACATTTGTCAAATTTCTTTCTGCTTGGAGTATAAAAAGACCTATGCAAACACTTCCAAGCAAAGCTCCTAAACCTTTTCGACTTGTTTGCATACTTGGCAGCCATGCATGTCTTTCCATGGTTTTCTTCTAAATTGCTTTCCACCCTCTCTTCTCAATCTTTTCTAAGTTCCTCTAATTCATTCTTGTTCAACAGTTGCTTCTGTTCTAGAATCAACTAAACTCTACCAGAGCAGGCCTTTCACTTTAATTCCCCTATCCCCTTCTCTCTACCAGGACTCTGAGATCAAGTCCTGGTAGGAAAGGCAGTCTCTAGCCTGCAATCCAAATGTTTCCTTAGCTTAATCACACTCTATTACCTTTCATGCTTGAGTTACTTGCTCCCAATACCTTGGTTCCTTTTGCAGGATTCTCCAGTAAACTCCAGCCCCCTCTTGCCTATTGTCTATACCTCCACTTGCAGTCATCCTTAGTTGCAAAATTTTCTTTCTCCATCTTCGTATTGGCTTAGCTCTTAGAATGCTTTTACTACTTTTTGAATACAATATTCTGCATGGTTATTATTCTCACTAAGGATATGTATCCAAAATCCACTCACTCTATTTCTTGAACTCTCTCCCCTTGCTTCAACATTACCCCTTCTCACTTTGAATTATAACCTTCCCCTTGAGTTATGTATATGAGCCTTAACTATGTAGCTCTAAAATACTCCTTGAAATCAGGTAAACCTAAACCACCGTGTTCTATTGGAAGGATCAACTTATCCCACTTAACTCTTGCCATCTTTCCCTAAATGATAAATTCCTTCAATTCTTTATTACTGTCCACAACTTCTCCCGGAGTTGATAAAAGTAAGCCTGACCAGTACACAAGACTAAAGGGACTACAAACATTTTCACTGCTTGTAGTTTACTATCTATATCCATAAATATTAAGAATCTCAAGTTTCTCAATTTTTGTGCTAGCTTTTGTTTGGACTTTTTTAGCATATCCTTAAGCTGCATAACAGAAGCCTTTTTAATCCATACCCCTAAATACTTCATCCTATCATGTCCCCAGAAATATGGGTACTGCTGAGCCAATTTGTGTGTGGGTTCATAATTTATAGCTATAGCCACCGTTTTATCTTCATTAATTTTATATTCTGTAGGCTTGAAACTGTCTCAATGTTCCACAACACCGAAGTGTCATTTTCTGGATTTATCAGCTACAAAATAATATAATCTGCAAATAAAGCTAACTTTTCTTGATTACTGTACCAATTATATCTTTGCATTCCCCGAGCCCCTTATTTTCTTTGCCAATGGCTCTAAACATAAAGCAAATAACAAACGGGTAAAGAGGATACCACTGCCTGTTTTTTTCTGTTCAAACACAGCTCATCTGAGAGGAACCCTCCCCACTTTAATTCTTGCCTCTGCACTTTCACATATCCTTCCAATTAACCTTATTATTGTATCATGGAATGCAAATGCTTCCAATGCCCTACTCATAAAATCTCGGCAATGCTTTCTCTGCAGCAAGACCCACCAACAGAGGTATTTTCTTACATTCTGCTTCCCTCTGGATCATCCTACTTGTATTAATGTTGTCAAGGTTTGCCTCCCCTCCACAAAACTACACTGATCCATATCTATAAATTTTGGCATCATCTTTGGCATTCTTTTACCTAGTACAGACAGACACTTGATAATCCCTACTAATTTCCAAACTTCCATAGGAATACTATCTGTTCCTGGAGACTTTTCCTGAACATTGATCAAGTATCACTGTTTTATCTCACCTGCCATCTTAACTCTTAGTTGTTGAGCCTTGTCTACCTCAAACCTTGGCATAATTTAGTCTTCCATAAATATTTCCATTTGTACACTTTCTTGATTTCCATGTTTCTCATAAAATTTCTAAATACCTCAAACACCACTACATGATCTCTGGTTACTTTTCATATTATAGGTTCCCTAAGTTTGGCAATAACCCTTTCAGTGTTCTGTTGCCTAAGTCGTCGTACTAAAAGTTTTTGTGTCTTGGAGTTATCAGAAAATAGCTGATTAACTGCCATCCTTCTAAAACCATGCACATTATCCAGAAACTCTCTTTTCTCTTTAGCACTCTGCGTTTGCTCCTCTTCTTGTTCTATGAGATTCCCCTCAATCTGCAAAATTTTAACCTTTGTCAGCCCCTCTAAGTAACATCTATTAATTCTTAATTACCTTTCTCTCTTACTTCTTTTTTTTTAACAAGAAACATCCTTATTAAAGTATTACTAGCACAGGCAATCATAGCTTTATATAAATGAAAACAAACCATACTGACACAATCCCAGTTGCAAGCATTTTACATCACAAACCATAACGACATAATTACAGTTGCAAACATTATACATCACTTATCATCCATCCAATCATTGTCAATCATTACACAACTCACTGAAATCCCACCTTCATTTAAACCTCATTCCTCTCTTGTATGTACTGTTCCCACAATTCCAATTTTTTCCTGTGTACTTTGCTCCTACCCTTTTCTAAAGATCCCAATTCCAGTTGTTTCATCTGTTACTATACTCACTACTTCTAGTACAGTTGGTTTTGACTTTGATTTCCATTTTTTTTTATAATTGCTTTTTTGGCAGCCACCATAATTAGACTTAGCAAAGCCTTACTATATCTGGGTAATTCAAATTAGGTACCACAGCCCAGAAAAAATATTTCCCTAGTTACACCAATTTGCTCACTCAGTCTCTCTGACAGAGTAGTCTGCAGGGAAACTAAAGTCTGCCAATTCATTACACTCCCAAAACATATGCTCCTAATTACCTTTTTCTTTGTCAAATACTTATCCAATCTCTTCCCAATCTTTTCTAACCTCATCGCATTGATTCTTATTGTTTTCATGCAATATTTTATATGCCCTACCAATTCCCATTTTAAGCAGTTTCTCCTCTAGACTCTACTAAAATCTCTACCAGTGGTGGCTTTTCTTTTAGGACCCCCCCCCCATTTCCTCTTCTTTGCCTATACTCTGATATGAACCCTTGACTGGGAAGGCAATCTCTAACCTGCAGTCCAAATAAATTCTTAGCATTTTCCCATTCTATTACCTTTCCCTCTCTAATTCTTTGCTCCCAATACCTTGGTTCCTTTGTCAGTTTTCTCCAATAAATTCCAGCCCCCTCTTGCCTACTGTCTATATCCCTAAATCAGTCATCCTTATTGGCAGAATCTCCTCTCTCCATTCCTGTAGTGGCTTAGTTCTTAGAAAACTTTCTTCTACTTTATGAATATAATATTCTGTATGATTACTGCTATTTGCCTTAAACTTCCTCATCCAAAGTCCAAATCTCTCCTTGTTTCTTGAGCTGCCCCCCTGTTTCATCATCACTTTCCACTATGAATTACAGGTTTCTGCTTGCACTATGTATATGAGCCTTAACTGTGTAGCTCTGAAACACCCGTTCAAATTGGGTAATCCCAATCAGCCTTGCTCTACTCGAAGAATCAACTGATCCCACTTGACTCTTGTCACCTTTCCCCTCCCAGATAAAAATCCTTCAGCTCTTTATTAATTGCTATCCACAACATCTATGGATAATAAAACTATGCCTGACTTGTGTATAAGATTAAAGGGACTAAACATTTTAACTGCTTGTATCTTACTATCTATATCCATATAACAGAGATTCCAATTTCTCAGTTTTTGTACTATCTTTTTGTTCAGTCTCTTCCCAACATATCCTTAGCCACACCGGAATCATTTTTAATCCATACTCTTAAATATCCAATAAAAATGAGTAGGTACTCCACGACTATCGAAGCAAACCAGTCCACTAATGAGATGTAAAAACAGAACTTTTATTTTACTAAATATTATTTATTGGATATTGTATTTGTTTTTGAAGGTATTTTACCCTTGGAGTGTTTCCTTTGCTTTTTGGTTGTTCATACTCTTAAATACTTCATTTTATCATGTCCCCATAAATATGGATATTGCTGAACCGATTCACGTGTGGGTACACAATTTACCACTATTGCCTTTATTTTAGCTTCATTAGTTTTGGATCCCGAAAAGATCTGAAACTGCCTCAAAATGTTCCACAGCACTGTCATGTCCTTTTCTGGCTTTATCAGATACAAAATATCTGCAAATACAGCCAGCTTTTCTTGACTACCATACCAACTATATCCCTGAATTTCCGAGTTCCTTATTTTCTTTAAAAATGGTTCTAAATATAATACAAGCAATAAAGGTGAAAGAGGACACCACTGCCTGGTTCTCTGCTCAAATAGAAATCATCAGAGCGGACCCCACCCACTTTAATTTTCACCCTAGTCCCTCATATATCCTCCTAATCAATCTTATAATTTTACAAGGAAATCCAAATGCTTCCATTACCCTGCTCAAAGTCCTAGCTTACTCTGTCAAATGCTTTCTCTGTATCAAGGCCCACCACCAACAGTGGTATTTTCTAACATTCTACTTCCCTATGGATCATCAATATTCTATTAATGTTTTTGAATACCCCTCCTCCACAAAACCACACTGATCCATACCTGTCAATTTTTGCATCACATTTGCCATTCTTTAGCCATTGTAGACAAACACTTTATAATCATGCTGTAGTACTGAAATGGACCTGTGTGAAGCTAGATCTGCTGGATCTTTACCCTCTTTAGTTGTTACAGCTACCACTGCTTTATTCCAGGAGGTTAGTACTTCTCTTAAAATACTGTTAAACAAAACCTTCCAAATCTTTATCAGTTTTCCCTCCTAGCTTCCAAACTTCTACAGGAATACCATCTGCACCTGGTGACTTTCCTGTAGAAAGCTTATACATCACAATTTTTTATCTCATCTCCTATCCTGACAGTAATTGAGCCTCATCTAACTCTAAACTTGGCATTTTAATGGTTCCATAAACATTTCCATTTGCACTTTTTCTTGATTTCCTTACTTCTCTGCTTTCTACAGACTTTCACAGAATTTCCATAATATTTCTAATACTTCTAAAGGATCTCTTGTTATCTTCCTTGTTATAGGCTCCCTAAGCTTGGCAACAGTCCCTTCAACTTTGTATTGCCTGAGTCAATGTGCTAAAAGGTTTTGTGCTCTAGAATTATTATAACAAAAAAAAAAAAAAAAAAAAAAAGTTGCTTAACAGCAATCATTCTAAACTCATACATATTGTTGAGGTAATCCTTTATTTTCTGTTTAGCATTCTGCAGTTGCTCCTCTTCCTGCTCTGTGAGATTCTCCCTATTTTGCAATACTTTAACATTTGTCAGTCCCTCTAAATTCTAGTTACTCAAACATATCTCCCTTTCTTTTATTTCCACCCTATTTTTAAACTCCACCTTAATTTTATCCCACTCCCAAGAATAATCTCCACTACCCATTACTTAAACTCCTCTCTTTTCAACAGACAAGTGGGAAGGCGCCAGTGTCTCATTTTTATTTCATTAACCAGTGTTTTTGTTTTTACTGGCGCATGATTTGAAACAGTTACTGGGTTCGTATTAAGACCTTCAATTAAATGCATATGTTCCTGCAAAATGTAAACTCTGTCTAGCCTAGCACAGTTTTTGTATCTTGCGGAAGAGTATATAAATTCACTTCATACTCCTACTATTGAATTCACATTTTTCATGCCAAATATTTTCATAAATTTCTTCAAAAATCTACCCTCCTGTGTTATAGTTTCCCCTCTGGGTGCCCCAAACACTTCTTCACTGTTGCAAATCAAATTCCAGTCCCCATCTATAGATAATGTTCCTTGCTGAAAGTTGATTACTTCGCTCAGAATTCTCTTAAGCTCCATCATAGCAGTTTTCGGTGGAATACAATAAATTACCAGTGTGATCTTCCTCCCTTGCCAGTAGCCCCTTAGTACTATAAATCTACCATTCTTGTCTTTTTTTATCGTCTTCTATCACCACTGGAGCTCCTCTTGCAATTCATATAAGTACTCCTCTTTTTTTGTCCCAGGCATTCCACTGAAAAACCACCATGAAAACTTTTCTTTAAAAAATTCACATGTTCAGTTCTTTCCAAGTGCATCTCTTGTAGCATAGCTATTTGGACGCTACATTTTTTTGATCTGGTTCTTTTTTTCTGTGAGAACACTGACATTTAAAAACATTACAGAAAGCATCATTGTACTGAAAAATTATTCCCACATTTTTATGTTTAACAGCTTTTTGTTAAATGTCTAATTCCATCTTTTGTGTTACATGCACACACTGTTTGACAGGTTGATATTTTATACAGTTATTTCTTGTCATATCCACTTGAGCCTACATCACATCTTACAAAACTTTTTATTTTATTGACAGACCTCAAACAAAAAAACAAACACAGCCCCGATACCCCTCCAAAACCTATTAACACACAAAACTATGTACATCTTAAAATACTGAAGTTTTACCCTCCTAATAAGAACCAATGTTCCAAATTGGCACCCACATTTACAGAGCTGAGGTAACCTAAAAAAGTTATGTACTCGCCATAACCTTCCATCTGTGTTGTCAATTTTCATTCTTCAACAGTTTGGTTTAAATCCAATCCTCTGATTCGACTCAGCCGTTACTTTAGCTCACGGCCACTAGGAAACTCTCGAGCTCCTCCCTTACCCATAATGCACCATCCCCAACATACCTCATATCATGTTTGTTGGTTTACCTACTCCAAGAAACATAATTATTACCCTGGTAGAAGAAACCAAATCTGGAACTCAACATAAGGGACAGTGATGTTCCTATAAGCTCTCACTCTTTCAGAAGTCATTGGGTAAAAAAGGTTGTGGGCTAGTGGGAGGGGAGTTGTGAAGGAATGAAAATAGACAACACAGATGGAATGTTATGGTGAGTACATAACTTCTATATCTGATGTTGTCAACTTTCATTCATTCTTCAACAGTTGGGACAGAGTCCCCAGGTGGGCTCTAAGGAAAGATATTCCTGAGTACAGTTGAGCCAAAGGCTGTTCTTCCCCTTGAGAAGAGACTCAATTTGTAATGAGTAATAAAAGTATGAGGATTAGCCCAAGTAGCAGCTGTACAAATGTCCATGGATGTCCTAGATAAGAATACTGTAGATGTTGTCATGGTCCTGGTTAACCTGGCTCTTAAAGGGTTTATGGGCAGACCCTGCTTGTTGTAGACAAATGACATAGAATCTGGAAGCCATTTTGTCAGAGTTACCTTTATAACTGGCTTACCCAAGTTAGAATCTGCAAAGGAGACAAACAACTGATCTGTTTTTCTGATGTCTTTTGATCTATGCAAGTAGAAACAATTGTCTGTGAACATCTAGTAAGTGAAAAAAAAAAAAGTTATGTCCTTACCATAACGTTCCATGTGAGTTGTTCATCTCGCCTTTTTGTTCTTACACGTGGGTTCGGAGCCAATCACTTTTCAAGCTCAGACTCTCAGAGAAGCTCGAGACCTAGTGTATATCCCATGATGCTCTAATGTATATCCCCAGATCTAGTATGTCCATGCTCTACTCCAGACTAATACTTGCATCACTTCAGTACTATAGCAACTATTGTCCTAAACTAGAGTCCTATCTGTTACTTGCATATAAACATGTAACATATCAAAGTTATGATAATATTCATATAACAATGTTACTATTAACAATGTAATACTGTTTAATGACTATTGCAACTGTACCCATCTAGTGTCTGCAGTCCATACCTATATGTGTAAATAACTAGATACCCTACTGGATCTAGTTGAAATATGTATCTGCCTGTAACTTTAAATCTATAAGCGTCTGCACTTTATACCTAGAAGTGTCATTAACTAGATACCTTAAAGAATCTAGGTGAAATATGTACCCAAGTTTGTCTGTATGTTCTGTTTAATTGTCTCTTTGGAGCTTTTCTCCATGGGCCTCCACTGAAAATGGACATATATCCAGCTGGACTATCCCGGTTAACAAATGTAAAATAAATAAATAAGTAGTACGCTGCAACCAAAGACAGCCTACAGGAAGAAAGAGAACTATAGTGCCTACCTATCTAGGTAGCTATAGGTTTGTAGAAGGAAGAAACAGTCTGTCCAAGACGACAGGCTGACAAAACTCGACCAATCTACCAAGGCAACCATCTTTCTCAACAGGAGGGGGAAGGTGGGAGGGAATGTAAGAACAAAAAGGCGAGATGAACAACTCACATGGAACGTTATGGTAAGGACATAACTTCTTTATGTGAAGTTGTTCTATCTTGCCGTTTTGTTCTTGCACGGGGGTAGCGTCCCAAGCACCCTAATCCTGGGTGGCTCACGGGAGAACATTCCTGAGCACAGTGGAACCAAAGGGAGCCCTGTCCCTGCAGGTCCTGTCCACTTTGTAATGAGTGATAAACGTGTGAGGTTTTGACCACGTGGCAGCTGCACCGATGGTATCCAAGGGCAAACGAGCTGCATGAGCTAATGACATAGAAACAGCCCGGGTAGAATGGGCTTTGACGTTAGTCGGTAATGGCTGGTTAGTGGAGGAATAAATGAATTTAATGCAGTCAGAAAGCCACTTGGATAATGTGATTTTTGATACTGCAGAACCTTTCTTATTCTCTGCGTAAGAGACAAAGAGTTGATGCGATTGTCTGAAGTCTTTCGTTCTATCCAGGTAGAATCTTAATTGTCTGTGTACATCAACCTTATGTAACATATGGTATGGTGTCTAAAGAAGGTTGGAAGCTCAATGGACTGATTTAAGTTAGTTTCTGAACAGACTTTGGGGAGAAAGGTAGGGTTTGTCCTGAGAGACACCCTAACAGGGTGAAAAATCAAATATGGGGGCTTGGAGGATAAGGCTTGAAGTTTGGAGACCCTACGTGCAGATGTAATGGCTACCAGAAATATAGTTTTCCAAGACAGAAACTTTAAGTGACAGGATGAAGCAGGTTCGAAGGGAGCGAGCATCAATTGGGATAAAACAAGATTCAAATTCCAGGGAGACACAGGGTGTCTGATAGGTGGTCAGAGATGGTGGGTTCCTTTCAAAAAGGCCTTACGTAGTCTATGGGACATGATGATGGACCCATTAAACCCTACATGAAAACTGGAAATAGCAGCCAATTGAACTCTAATGGTGGCAGCAGCTGCGCCATCATGGAACAAGGAAGACAAGAACTCTAAGATGGTATGAATAGGCACAACATAAGGGTCAATGTCATGATGAGAAGCCAAGTGAACAAATCATTTCCATTTGCTATTATATAGCTTCCTGGTAGACAGTTTATAAGAGGAAACTATAATATGTTGGACCATGGGAGACAAATCTTGAGACCTGGCTAATATGGGAAATGGAGCAGCCAAGCTGTCAGTTTTAGGGAGATGAGGGAGGGATGAAGAACTCCCGAAGAATGAGTCAGAAGATCTGGCACTGGGTCCAGGATCCATGGTTCTTCCACTCGATACTTCTGCAGGAAGGGGAACCAAATCTGACTAGGGCAAGACGGGGCTATCAAAATCACAGTCTTTCCCAGACCTTTGGCTTTCTGTATAAATGTGGGAATTAGGGGAATTGGCGGAAAGGCATATAGGAGGGCCCGGGGGCCAATCGTGTACGAGCGCGTCCCTCGGGTTGCTCCCCGGTGGGGGATAAAGGGAAAAGTAGCTGCTGCATTTGGCATTCATCGGAGATGCAAATAGATCACAGCAAGGCTGGCCCCATCTGCGGAAAATCTTGTCCGCCACCTGTTGTTTGAGGGACCACTAGTGAGGCAACAGTATGGCCCTGCTCAGCTTGTCCACTATCACATTGGATGACCCCGGGATATGCGTTGCTATTAGAAAGCGTCTGGTGGATACAGCCCATTGCCAAATTCTTAGGGCCTCTTGGCATAAGGGATACGATCTGGTTCCCCCTTGCTTGTTGATGTACCAGACTACCGATATGTTGTCTGTCTGAATAGCAATTGTCCCTGGAGAAAGACAGTCGTGAAAGTGTTGCAACGCCAGGAACACCGCTCTCAGCTCCAGGACATTTATATGCAAATGTGATTCCATGCTTGACCAAGTACCTTGGACAGTCTTTTCCTGAAATAGCTCCCCCACCCTATCAGGGAAGCATCTGTGGTCACTGTGGCTGTGGGTTGGGCAAGAACAAAGGTACATCCGACTACTAACTGGTCGCTGTTCAACCACCAATTGAGATCCTTCTTGCAAAGATTTGTTAACAGAATCTCGTGTGACATGGGCAGTCGTTGGTAAGACCATTGTGCGAAGAGTAGCCACTGGAGTGCATGCGCCCTAACGGGACTGCTATCAGTGTGGCTGCCATTGTGCGTAATAGCTGCAGTATCTGGGACGCAGGAGCTTTGTTCTGGGTCAACAGACTGGACAATTGACTTTTTAGAGATACAATTCTTGCTTGAGGCAACCTGATCCTTGAATTGACGGTGTCTAGCTCTGCTCCTATAAAAATAATACTCTGCAAGGGCGATAACGCAGATTTTTCGAAATTTAAGGTTATGCCCAACTGGGAACAAAGGTTGATAGTGTAGTCTCTTGCTTGGATTAGTTGATGCCTGGAGGTGGCGGTGAGGAGCCAGTTGTCCAGATATGGAAACACCCGGAATCCTAAACATCTCAGGTGAGCCGTGACCACTGCCATACACTTGCTGAACACTCTGGGGGCTGTGGTGAGACCAAAGGGCAGGGCTCTGAATTGGTAATGACTGGCCCCCAGTCGGAAACGCAGGTGATCTCTGGATGATCTGTCCATTTTGATGTGGTAGTAAGCATCCTTGAGATCTATAGAGCATATCCAATCGCCCGTTTCTAAGAACGGAAGAATCTATTGAAGCTTGGCCATCCGGAACTTTTCCTTCTTGACGAAGGTGTTAAGTTTGCTGAGGTCTAGTATGGGCCTCCAGTCCCGTTTTCTTTGAAACTAAAAAGAACCTTGAGTAAGTTCCAGATACTATCTGGTCCGCAGGGACTGGCTGGATGACTCTCTTGTCCAGCAGGTTTTGGATTTCTATGGCTGCTAGCTTTCTCAGACTGGGTGGAACGTCTGGGGGGAAGTTTTGTAAAGGGAATGTAGTAACCTCTGGCAATGATGCTTTTTATCCAAGAATCCGTTGTAATGTTTAGCCAGGCGTTTGGGTATAAAGCCAAGCGACCCCCGACTGCCTCCAGAGAAGGACAGCCGGGCTTCCTTTCAGGAACGCTGATAGGGCTTACCAGAGAACTGCTCCCTGCTGCCCTGGTTTTGCAGACCACCTCTGCCGTTTGGACGGCGTCTTCCGTTTTTACCCCCTCCTCTGCCCCTAGAGGGGGTATCCGTAGGTGTGTTTTGGAAAGCTCCTTGGGGTTTTCAGAACCACATTTTTCCACTTCATTGCCTTTTGGGGTACGGTCTAGTTGGAGTGGAAAAATGGACTCCTACAGCAGACAGCGTCTTTCCTTCTTGTTCACACCTAGTAAGCGTCTCCTTAACTTTAGGCCCGAACAAGGCGGAACCATCGAATGGGGTAATGACGAAGGAAGATTTAAAGGCTTCCACAAAGGAGCAAAGGCGCATCCAGGACCATCTCCGAAGAGCTATTGCTGAGCCTGCCGCCCTACTCGATCCATCGGCAGCATAAGAAATGAGTCGCATGGATGAGTTTACTATAGAATTGAGGGTGTTGAGTTGTGCAGTCACCTTCTCAGAGACTGCATCAGCTGTGTTACCCTGTAGAGTATATCCCAGATCTTTACAGAGATCTCGTTGAAGGCGGGTAAAATGGGTCAGGTAGTTGAGCGATCTCATGGAAAATGCCGAACTAAATATGCGTTTCCCATACCTGTCCATCATCCTAGAATCCCTATTAGGAGGATGGACAAAAGAAGAGGTTTCCGACATCTCTTTCTTGGTGGCTGCCGCCACCACCATGGCATCAACCGGGACTCCCTTGGTAAGAAAGGCCTTGTCAGTAGGGGAAGTAATAAACTTGTTGGGCCTCCGAGGGACCGGTTCCACTGAATCAAGGGACTCCCACGCCCTTCGATCAACCAGATCCATCAGTTCATCGAAGGGCTGGGTAACCCAGGAGGTGGATGGTTGAGACCCAAAGGCCTTCAGGAGTACCAACTCGTCCTCAGTAGGGGCAAGGGACTGTCAATCACCCCTCTATCTTAAGGTCTCCAATAGGTCTGCAAATGAGACATCCTCTGAGGGGGATCGTGGGGACCCTTCTGATTCCTTCAAGTCGGTATCCGATGTCAGGGATTATTGTGGGGAATCCAAGTGCCTCCTCTTGCACAGTCTCTTCCTAGGTACTTCATCGGTGGGAGCGTCCGGTGAAGTCCCTGTAGAGGAGGGGCCACCCAATGGGGATACCTGAGGCCCTGGGTCTCGACGCTTGGTAGGGACCTGTGGGGAAGAGGTAAAACGAGGCCCTTTAGGGGGAGAGGAAGAAAGATCCAAGGAGGTAGTGGTCTTAGCAGACATGACCTTCCTCATGGCATCGAAGGCCCCAGAATCCCGGTCCGAGAAGTCTGTCTGCTCTGAAGAGGCAGGCAGCTCTCCCCGAGTCAAGACCCCCCACTCCAATCCGGAGGACGGAGCCGAAGCCACTTGCGCCGAAGCCCCGAGGGGAAGGGTCGGAACCGAAGTATCGGTCCGACTCCCCACCCCGGAGCCAGCGAGGGACTGTCGGTCCCGAGACACCCCGGTCGGAACAGAGGAGATTAAGGTCAATGGAGCTGAGGGAGGTGGATCAAACCTCAGCTCCAAGGGCTCTACCAACATCGGTTCTGTCCGCCTCGGCTCCGAGAGCTCGATTGGCTTCGGAGGAGGAGGAGAAGAAATTAGGGCTGGAATTTCAGGCTTCGAATTAGAGTGGCTCGAAGCGGAAAGCATTTTGGCCAGGGCCGGGTTCTCTAACAGCCTCTTAACCACTCAGTCCAGGTCCACATCAGAAAGCCTCGAAGAATGTGTCGAGGGATGGGTCGAAGGAGCCGAAGACGGTACCGATTGAAGAACTGGAGACGGAGGAGTCTTCAATATCGGATCCACAACTGGGCTCCGAGGTAAAGGATCGATACACGGCTCCAAGGGCTGTGGTGCCGATGAATGAACCATACCAGAGGAGCTCGGAGCCGATGACTTGGGCTCCGAGGACCCCTTGGACGACTTCGACCCCTTCGAAGCCTTGGAAGAAAGGTCGGCCTTGTCCAACGTAGCGTGAAATTCAGGCTTCAGGAGTCCCCTATCTACCAGCTTCCTGCGCCTTTCCAAAAGAACCCAGGTGCTAAAGGAGTGGCAGATACAGCACACCTCCTGCAAATGAACAGAACCCAAACAGTACATGCAGGTGGAGTGGTTGTCTGTAACAAGACATTTTTTGATCACACTCACACCTTTTAAATCCAGACTTTTGTTTTTCTGACATCTTGAACAATATAAATTCAGGTTCCTGAATCTCAATATTAAGACAAAGAAAAACAACACACCAGTTATCTAAGTATCTAAATTTTAACTATTATAGCTATTAACTATAAACTAAGCATTCTACAGGATATATGTATATTTAAGGTTATTTAAAGGTGACAGAAGAAAGAAGTGCACACACACACACACACACACACACACACACACACACACACACACATACACAAAAGCTGACAGAGCCCTGTCACGCCCAAACAGATAAGAGAGGCCTAGAAAATCCTTAAAGAGAAAACACTTCAAAAATCTCACTAGATCTAAACGAACTAACTAATACTATAGAAAAATCACATCTATTTTAACCATATAAGGATAAAATTATCCACAAAAATTCTCTATAAATATAGAAAAATTAAGTCACTGGCCCGAGCTTCCTCCGACGAGCTGTAGATCTGTTGCAGTGGCAAACTAGAGGCAAACTAGATCTGGGGATATACAGTACAGCATCATGGGATATACACTAGGTCTCGAGCTTCTCAGAGTCTGAGCTTGAAAAGCGGCCGACTTGGAGCCGAGGGATCGGCTCCGAACCCACATGTAAGAACAAAACGGCGAGACTGAACAACTTCACATCATATATTCACCTTTGTTTATAAAATTTGTAAAGAAAACTGGCAGATCAACAGATTGGTTGATGTTGGATTCTGATAACACCACAGGAAGGAAAGAAGGATTGGCATGTAATGCCTCCTTATCCCTATGAAAAATCAGCTAGGGAGGATTAGAAGATAATGCTTGGAGTTCTGATTTGCTTCTACCAGAGGTGATGCCTACTAAAAATATAGGCTTCCAAGTCAGAAACTTGACATCAGATTTTGTTGATGGTTCAAAAATGGGTTGAATTAAGATCTGCAGTACCAAATTTAAGTCCCATGGAGGAGTTGGGTCCTTATAAGGAGGCCTCAAAAAAAAAAAAAAAAAAAGAGTACCTTTCAAAAAGGCCTTACAAAGTTTTGATGAAGCCAGAGTGGGGGTTTCAATTCCTACGTGAAAATTAGAGATGGCTGCTAGCTGAACTCTATTAGCTGAGCAGCTAGCGCCTTCATTGAAAATTGTAGCTAGAAATTCAAGGGCACCATGTACAGGAGCTGAAAAGGGGTCAATTTGCCTCTGATGTGCCCCCAAAAATCCCAAACCTTTTCAATTTACTTCTGTAAAGTTTTCTTGCGGAGGCTTTGTGAGAAGGCAAAAGTACATGACGGATAGGGAAAGACAGCATTTCTTGTCTGGCTAATAACATAAGTGGAGAAATCATCCTGTCAGCTTTAGGTTTGAGATATCTGGTGAATCATGTGTGTCAGTTGAGACAAGAGGTCTGAAATTGGATCCAGAATCCAAAGGTGGGTAGACTAGATGAGGCCAAAGAAAGAGGAATCAAATATGTTGAGGCCACTGAGGTGCAGTGAGGATGACTTTGCTATTCAACAGAAAAACTTTCTGCAGACATTTAGAGATCAAGGGAGATGGGGGATAGGCACAGAGGAGACCAAGGGACCAGTCGTGTAATAGAGTGTCTCTTGGTGATTCCCCCAGTGGGGGATTAGGGCAAAGAAGCTGCTGCACTAGTTTTGCTTAGAGGAGATGCAAATAGGTCATCAGCAAGGATGGCCCCATCAGTGGCAAATCATTTCTGCCACTTCTATGTTGAGAGACCATGCATGATGTACTAGAATGGGCTTGCTCAATCTGTCTGCTATCACACTGGATTTCCCTGGAATGTGCACTGCTATCAGAAATCGGTTGGATGAGATTACCCACTGCAGGGTTCCTATCAGTTTGTTGAAACAAACAGTTCGAACACCATATGTTCAAACTGTGAAGTTCAAAAAATGATTATCTCGAAGCCGCGGAACACCAAATTCTGTCCCAGGGAAAGAATTTGGTGGGCCATTTCTATGGCTTCACTATTCCCTCCACTGTGGTGCGAAGGTTATGGACCGGGTTAAGGTAAGTGTGCGAACGGACCGGGTTAAGGTGAATGTGCGATAGTTATGGACCTTAGGATTAGGGAACAGGTAAGTTGAGTGTGCGACAGTTACGGACTTTAGGGTTAGGGTTAAGGTAAGTGGATAGATAGTAGTGTATGTACGGTTTAGTGTAGGGTTAGAAGTAGGGTTTTGTGAAGTGTACATATGTGGATTACTTATTTTGGTGTGCTTGTGTTGTGTGTGTGTTTTCTTGGAACAGCGATTTTTTTTCCCCTGGGGAAAAAAATAGCTGTTCTAAGCTTTCGATGGGTTTGCACTTTGTGGTTAGAAGTTCTAACATACGGTGTTGAACTTCTACCATTTCATCAAAGTGATATAGACCCCCCCACCGCCACACTCTAAGAGCTTCTCAACACCAGGGGTAAGACCTGGTTCCTCCTTGTTTGTTGATGTACCAGACAAATGACATTGTCTGTTTTTGTCCCGAAAGGGAGACAGTCTTCCCAAATCTGTCCAATGCCCTTGACTCCCTGTTACGAGTAATACAGACAGTAGAACTCAGCTCCGCGAGTTCTTTCTTGGTGGCCACTGCCACAACCATGGCATCTACAGGTACTCCCTTGCTTTAAAACTCATGTCCTGCAAGTGGTGCCAGAATCCAATCCAGTCTTTTTGGGAATTGGTTCAACAATGTCTGGTTCCTTCCATGTCCATTTAGAAACCAAGTCAATGAGCTCATTGGTAGACTGAGTCACCCAAGAGGTAGATGGGCCACACCCTAAGGCCTCCTGGAACACAGATTCCCCCTGAGAAGGATTATTGGTAGACCAACAACCCTTCTGCTTAAGGATGTCAAGAATGTCTCCAAATGAGACATCTTCAGGTGCTGATCTTGAGGACCTTTGCCCTTCATCAAAATCAGTATCTTTGGTGACAGACTCCTCAGGGGAGTCTAACTGTCTCCTCTTGCACTTCCTCTTCCTAGGGACTTCTTCAGTGAAATGCTCCAGAGAAGTATTGAAAGAAATAGGAATACCCTGCTGGGTAACCTGAAGACTTTGGGCTGATTGGCTGTATGGAGTAGCTTGATGGGGCTCCAGGTACAGAGACATATGGGATCCAAAGGTGAGATTTGAGGTTGGGGAGCCATCTGTCCTGCAGAAGTAGAGAACACTCTCCACTACCTCAAAAGCAGAACTCTCTGCGGAGAAAGAAGCCGACTGAGCCAAGAAGCCATGCTTCCACCTCATCAGGTCCTCCTACCCTGAAGGCAATCCACCCAAGTCAGCAGTGAGCTATCCAATGCTGAGGCTCTGAGGGGCAGAGATGGCTCCACCAGCTTTGGAGTTGACCCTAATGCCTCAGATTCAACAGGGATGCCCTGGCTCCAAGAGCTGTCCAGACCCAAAACTGTGAGAGCCGGTGCACTTGGAGAAAATCTTGGAGTCGAAGATACTATGATCTATAGATTCGATCAAGACAGTTCTGAGCGACTCAGATGCAAGGGCTCTGAAACAGTAAACACTAGAGAAGGAGCTGATCGGTGCTCTAGTGCAACTAAGACATCCTGACCTGAAGGGGTAGGAGCCGGAAGACAACCCATCTGTATGTGTGCCAAGAAAAAGTTCCTCATCATTCTGTCTATATCAGCCTTGGTCAGACTTCTGGAAGAACAAGAAGATGCCACTGAGGGAGATTTGGAGTGCAGGCGGGATTCTAGGAACAGGGAAGGTACTTGATCAGGTACTAGGTCAATGGAAGGAGAATATCGTGTCTTTGTTAAAGGCTTTAGATCAGAGCGGCTAGGATCTGAAGAAGTTGATTTTGACTCCAACACTGTCTAAGTATGAGCAATCTTCGAATCTGACTTTTTTTGTTTTTCCTTGGTGGTTCTGTGGTAGGATCTGATGGGGGGGCTTAAGGATCCAGAAGGACCCAAAGGCTTGACAGAAGGCTCCTTAAGGTTTGGTTTGGGGGGTGAAGAGCCCCAAAAACAGCCTCTTATAAAGAAGGTAGTAGCTTAGCTTCTTCAAAATAAGCTTATTTTTTCTATCTGCGATCATTCGAGGATTGAAAACCTTACATATGGAACACAGTCTGCAAATACTCTGGGCCCAAACAATACATACATAAGGCGTGCTCGTCAGAAAGTAGTCACTTGTGCCCACATTTCTGGCACTTTTTAAAACCAGATGGACCCCTTTCAGACATTGACAACACCGAATACAAAGTGCCATGAAAAACTTTTTTTTTAAATAGCTAAGAGAAAGGGAAAAAAGAACAAAGAAACAGAAAAATGCCAACAATGTTACTAAAGACTACACTAATAGTGTAAAGAGAAATGGACAGAAACTTACCAACTCCAGTAAGAGTTCACAAAAAAGTGTAGGGAAGGGAGGTACTAATGCAATAAAAGTGGATACTAAAGATAAAGAAATATCATCTGAGAAAAATAAAAAGATCGATTTAACTTCTCTACAAATCTACAAGCTCAAGAGCTCAAATCGATGACATCAAAATGCGAAAGCAGCAAACAAGATCTGAGGCACGTTAGGGGATAGTGCATTATGGGTAAGAGAAGATTTCGAGTTTCCTAGTGGCCACGAGCTAAAGTTAACAGCAGAGTCCATTCAAAGGATCAGATCCAAACCCAGGTGTTGAGGAATGAATGACAATTGACATCAGATAGAAAGGTTATCCATTCTAAAACACATTGTACAGCCTGTGCTTCAACTATGTGCTGTCTGGTTTTGTCTTATCTTTATAGCTCTCCCAGCAGAGTAAACATTTAAATGCTTTCAGAGAACATTTCTTCTAGCTATAACTATTTATCAGACTGTATGAAATAAATTTCTCCTAGCCATCACTATTTATTAGACTATATGAAATAACTGCTACTAAGCATACATTTACCTGCTAGAAAAAAGCCTTATAATATTCAATATTCTTTTTCATTTACTAGTTTTCCGTTAAAAATCTGTTACTAGACCAAACTAAGGGCCTTAATCCAGTCATTCCCCTATGCAAGAATGACAAAAAGCATACTCATTTTTCTTTTGTCATGCTCTTTTAACATCTAAATAAGTCTAGTTAACATTGTAGTGCTTACAGTTCTTAAAACAGAACAAGGAGAAAGAGAGAAGGAAGAAAAAAGGGAAAAAAAAAAACAGGCGCACCAGTTTACATTAATACCCTCATTACACTTAAAAAAAAAAATAAAAATAACTGAGAAAACTTTAATTTACAACATCAAAAAAAGTCATACACCATAAAGACAGTACCATTAAGATTTTTTTTTTACTTCCAGGTCACCTTCTCCCTCCTCTTCCCTTCTCCTAAGTATTTTTCCAAACATTAATGACATGAAGTACTGCACATGCTTTTGTCCCCTACAAGTTTAACAAAGTCCAAAACAGTCCAATTTTTCCAGATTTACTTACTCGGTTATGTTTCACAGATGTAAATATTGCTTTGTAATCCCACATTTGTAAATTTCCAAGTTACTGGTTTTAGTCCTGTTCATCTCCATCTCCCAAATCCTGTCTCTACTTCAATTCTAACGTACTCTCGATTCTTCTAGTCCACTCTTGTGCTTTTTCTTTCTTTCTCTCAAGCATTTTCTGTTGAAACCCTGGAAAATGTTTCAGTGTTTCAGTCTCTCTCTGGTCTTTATTCCCAGAATTACCCAAGAAGCAGAATCTTTTTCTGTTTCACAGCTCACTTTTTGTTGAACAAATTTTGCATTTCCTCCTTAGCATGTACTTCATCAAAAAATGATTTTGTTCCTCCAAGGAAGAATATTCTGAAGATAGCTGGGTACAGCAGTTTATATCTCACACCTGCTTCTCAACTTTCCTGGAACTGTGGGATATATTTACTCCTCTTCTGCTTGGTGTACAATGAATAATCATTCTCCACAAATACTCTGCTGTCTCCTGTTTTTAGTACTTTATCTTTCTGCCAAAGTTTTGTCAGAATCAACTCCTTCTGCTAGTAGGATTGCATCTTTACTATTAAAAGTCTAGGTTACTTTCTCAGAGCCAGGTTTAGAGCATACACACAATGTGCCCTTTCAATTAACAACTCCTGCTGTGGAATACCAGACCAGTTGCTTATTCGTGCTATCATAAAATTAATACAGTCCGTTTCTTCCAGCTTCTTTGGTACAACAGAAAGTCTCAGGTTTTCCCTATGTGCTCTCTTCTCTAATCCTATTTTTTTAAATATCTCTTCCTGAGCAGTCATGTATTCAGCCAGCCTTTTCATTTCGACCTGTGATGTTTGCAGTTTTGTCACCTCATCTTAATATCAGTTTAAAGATTCTTCCATTTTTCCATCCATTTGTTGTTTGAGCTGATCTACTCCATCAGTACTTTGTTTATTTTAATCAGGTCTGTATGCAGTTATCTTATATTTTCCTCCAGGTTACTCAAAGCCATGTCTGGAGCTTGCAGTGTGTTTTGCTTAACAGCTGTAGTACTTTTCCAGTAAGTGTTTCTTCTTCACCTTTTCTAGCTGTTTTTCTTTCAGGTCGTCTGTATTTCTTTTTTCCTGGCATCCTGGCAGTGAACTTACTTGCCAGTTACTGGAATTTACCCAAAAATATAAATCAGCTGGCTTTCTTGGCTAAGTTTCTGTTTTCACACTGGGAGAGCTAGAATTAAGCTGTTATTCAATGTGCAGCCATCTTGGAAGTCATTCTTTCTTTTTTATTTCGACCCTAAATTTTAAACACCATTTTCATTTTATCCTAGTCACTACAACTTCTGAAGATACTTCTGTCTTCCTTTAAGGTTTACTATCAAAATATCGACATTCAGAACTATGAACGTTCGATACAACAAAAATGAAGCAACACTTCCAGCATACTAATTAGTTTATAATGTCGAATCTGTTGAACGAATTTAAGAGATTCGACATTAATGTCGAAAATCGGCCATGATGGCAGTGTAGGTCAAATGTAAATGAAACACCTACACTGGCAATCATGTTTTAGCAGGGGGGCAAGCCCCCCTGCACCCCCTCCCCTCCATACTAAATATTTTAACTCTGAGATCGCACTACAGTGAGGAAAAGGATACATTTCCCTTTCCGCACTGTACCGCGACTCTTCTTACAACACAGAGTTACTATCATCAAATGCACAATTGCATTCGCTATGTAATCTTGACCTCCTAGCTTTCGGCAACACGGAAAGTTGACTACCATTTGACTTTCTGTGTTCACTGAAGCAAATTTGATGGGAAAGCAACAGTGTCGTATTTTTACTTCATTACCCTGCATTTTTATCTTAGCTTTTAATGGTACATGATCAAAAATAGTTATTGGATCTGTGTTGAAGCTTTCAATTAAATGCAGAGGGTTCCTGTGAAATATAAATTCTGTCTAGTCTAGCCGAGTTATTGTACCTTGGCAAATAACCTGTAAATTCCCTGAAATGCTAGTACTGAATAAGACATCTGTTATGGCTTAGTGGTAAATCACTTTGTCTATGGTGTGCAGGGAACTGGGTTCAAGCCTTCCAGAGGCTGTTTAGTTTGTTCCTATTCACCCTGCTAGACAGGGGTCCAGGGAAGTAAATAGTGTGGGAAGAAATAGCCAGGGAATTATTATGGCTAGGCTTGTATAGGCCCTAGGGCTGATAGCCTAGTACCAACCTATGAACCTATAAACCTATGAACCTATTGTCTTCCATACCAAATATTTTCATACATGTCTTCAGAAATCTACCCTCTTTTTTTTTCTACTTTCCCTTCTAGGACCCTCAGACATATCCCATATCCGCAGTGTTGAAAATCAAGTTCCAGCCTTCAACTACAAGTATTATTTTCTGCTGAAAGCTCATTATTTCTCCCAATTTTTTTTAAGCTCCTTAACAGCAGTTTTCAGTGGAAATTTGAGCATTGTTAGGGAAGATTGACATTTCTCCATAAGTTATATCTAAAGAGTGGGATAAAATGACAAGGAAGTTTAAAAATAGGGTAGAGATAAAACAAACATATATGGTTACTAAGTAATAAGAATTGTTTAGGGGACTGAAAAAGGTTACAGTATTTCAGAATTAAGGGAATCTCACAGAACAAGAAGAGGCCCAACCACACAGCGCGAAAGAGAAAACAGTGGAGTAACTGGATAACATACTTGAGTTTAGAAAGATTGCTGTTAAGCAACTATTACTTTGATAATTCCAGAGCACAAAAACTAAGCACAACAATTTAAGCTACAGGAAGTGAAAAGGGTTGCCATCAAACTTAGTGAGCCTATATAACAAGAAAAATAACCAGATATCATGTACACCTATCAGAGATATTTCAGAAATTTTATGAAACTTTGTATAAAGCAAAGAAATGAGGAAATCAGGAAAGAGCACACATGGAAATATTTATGGAAGACAATTACGCCAAAGTTAGAGAGAGATGAGGCTCAACAGTTTATTGTTAAGAGAAGAGAGGATGAGATAAAAATGGTGATGTACAATCAATCTGTAGAAGGTCTGCAGGAACAGATGGTATTACGTTTGGAAATTACAAAGGAAGACAGTGACAAAGATATGGAAGGCTTTGTTTAACAGTATTATAAAAGAAGAGGAACCACCAACATGTTGGAAGAAAGCTGCCGCGGCTACAATACCTAAAGCCGGCAAAGACCCATTAGACTCAGGTTCATAAGCAACCATTTCAATTTTACACCATGACTACAGTGTTCACATCTATATTACCTAAGATAATGGCAAATATGCTGTTAAATTGACAGCTATGGATCAATGTGGTTTTGTGCAGAGGTAGCAAATATTTGACTTTAATGAATGATGATCCAGAGGGAAATAAACTAAGAAAATACCGCTGTTGTTGTTGGGTCTTGATGCAGAGAAAATATTTGACAGAGTAAGCTAGGATTTTATGAGTAGGGCAATGGAAGCATTTGACTTCCCCAATACAATAACAATGTTAATTAAGGGGATATATGAAGGAACGGAGGCAAGAATTAAAATGGGAGGGTTTCTCTCTGAACACTGGACCCAGGCAAGGGAGTCCTCTTTCCCCATTATTATTTGCTTTACATTTAAAGCCATTGGCAAAGAAAATAAACAACTCAGAAATTCAAGGATAGAACTGTCAAGTTACTCAAGAAAAGTTTGCTTTATGTGCAGAAAACATTATTCTGTATTTCACACATCCATAAAAAGACATCTCTGGAATATTTTGAGACCATTTCAAGTCTTTTCAGGATATAAAATTAATAAAGATAAAACAAAGGCTAAAAGACGCAAAGTATGTACCACCTATTAACTGGTTCAGCAATACCCATATTTATGGGCACATGATAAGATGAAGTATTTAGGAATGTGTTATGGCAGTAAATGATATGTGGGAAGAGACTAAACAAAAGATAATACAAACACTAAAACTGGAGGCTCTTGTTTATGGACATGGACAGTAAAATACAAGCAGTGAAAATGTTTTTAGTCCTTCAAGATTTAAATACAGGTCAGACATATTTTTATCAACCAGAGGAGTAGTTCTGGACAATGGCTAATAAAGAGTTGAAGGAATTTTTCTGGGAGGGGAATAACTGCATAAGTTGATCCTTCTAACAGAGCAAGGTGGTTTGGGATAACCAGATTTCCAGGGATATTATAGAGCTACACAACTAAGGCTCATGCACATAACACAAGCAGAAGGTTACAATTCAAAGTGGAAAGGGTTGATGATGAAAGCAGGGGGGATTCAAGAAATGAGGAAAGAGTGGGATTTTGGATGCATATCATTAAGGAGAATAACATCAACTGTACCGAACACTGTTTTCATAAAGTAGTAGAAAGTATTTTAAGAACAAAGCCAACATGAGAATACAGAAAAGAGATTTTGCTGATAGGGATGACTGCAAGAAGGGGCACAGAGAATAGGGAAGAGGTGGGGTGGAATTTATTTGAGAAAACTGGCAAAATAACCAAGGTGCTGGGAGCAAATAACTAGAGAAGGAATGGTAAAAGAATGGGATGAGGCCAAAAAGACATCTGGACTGCAGGCTAGCTACTATCTTCCCAAACAGGGACTGTTATCGGAGTAGAGATAAAGAGAAAGGAAGTGAAAGACCTACTCTAGTACACTTTTTTTAGTTGAAGCTGCTGTTAAAAAAGGGGATAATTAATAAGGTATATAAAATATTGCACAATAACCAAGAATCAATCACAGGTGGTTAGAAAAGATTGGGAAGAGAGACTGGACAAGACATTTACAAAAGAATAATGGTAGGACTTATGTATGGCTCCCATGTACACAACAAAGTCCAGAAGGTTTAGGATTTTTGCTTGCAAGTGTTTGCATAGGTATTTTATACCCCATGCAGACTTCAAAAAATTCTCCTCAGACAGACTGCAAATTTTGGAGGTATAATGGGAAAGTATGAGGTACCTGGAAACTTATGTTTTTTTGGGTATAATTTCCCTACAGAGTGCTCAATCAGAAATACTGGATGAGTGAATGGGTATAACTAAGGAAATGGCTCTCGAGCTAGGACAAAGGATATGAATTGTCTAGACATAGTAAGTCCTTGTTCATTTTAATTGTGGTGGCTGCAATAAAAGCAATTACTAGAAAATGGAAATGAAGGACTAAACCAAGTTATTTGGTGTACTGAATATTGTAATAGAGATAAAAGAACTGGAAGTGGGATCTTTAGAAAAAGAGAAGGAGCAAATTACACAGAAATAAATGAAAAATATGGGAACAATACATGCAGAATAATATTCAAGAACAGGAGTGAGGTTTAAGGGAAGGCAGGAATTGATCAATTTATGTAATGTTGAACATATATGATGCATAATTTATGTAACTGGAAACAAATTACTATGGTTTGTTTTCTTTTATATTATGTGTTTGCTTTTTCTTAAGTTAAACTTTATTGCATTTTTTAAATGCCTTTACTAAAATCTAAAGATTCTATGAAAAAATGGCATGGGAAGGATGCCAGACGGGGTAGAAAGAGGGACGAATGGGACTGTCCAATGTTACAATACCCAAGAGGAGGGGGGAGTGGAATAAAGGACACCCTGGTATGCAGCAGCCATCAATGTGGAGGCACAAGAGTATGCAAATGCATGGAGAAAAGTACAGTGGTCATTACTGTGAAGTGGGTCAAGTGATGGGCTACAGCTTACAATCTACACCTCGCCTATGGGATGCTGAGGCACAACCCCCCACGACTGTGTAGACAGTTACTCTTAGAACAGCTCTAATCTTTGTGCTGGGGATAGCCATTATGGGGGAATAAACAGGTTCAAGTCAGGTTGCAGGAAGCCTCAAGGTCAACAGGTAGAGGGACAATAAAACATACAGAAAAAGATGCATACATTGTTATGAATATTTAACGTGCTGCAGTTCTATCAGTTATGTTGAACTGTATTCACTGTGAAGTGCATTTTATAAGACAAAATATCAGAAGCAGCAGAATGAACAGTATTTATGCTTTCTGCAATACAAGTCTAAAAGACAATTAAAAATAAAACAAAACAAAAAAACCCCAATACTTACCAACATGAATAGGAGCAGGAAGCAATCCATATTCGTGCTCTCCCGGAGTATACTCAAGTTTTTCTTTCTTCAACATTATCAGCCGACTCCTTGGACTGCACAGTACCACAGTAGAAAAGAAAAACACCATAAGAAAATGCTGAAACTATATGTGACAGAACAATTACAGAGGAAAAAGTTTCAGATCATGTCCCGATATCTGCAGCACTAGTGATATTACACTCCTCTACATGGTTATTATACATTTTATAATTTATCCGAACACCAAATGTCATGGTGGAGCACCCATACTTGCATGATTTTGTTCAAGAAATACTGCTCACTGCCACAGCATGACAATTTCCTTCAAATGCTTCTCTCTAATTAGTCAGAAAGTACCCTGACAGTTGAAGTATCTGCAGCATAAAGTGGAGGCTGTAATCAGGGTTATGCCAGCAACTGGCTGCTACTAGTAAGAGAGTGAGCGATTAGAAAAAGCAGAAACCTTCCTTCAGTAACTTCCCGATTTTTGTTAGCTCCAAGTCACACTTTTAATCCATTTACTGCTTCAGCAAGAAATACTGGTCAAATTACTTATCTATGGAAAGGTTCACTCTACATAGCGGTATACACCTTTCCCCCACCACCACTGCCTCAGGTACAAGTGTCAAATTGTCACTCAATTCCTTTCAGGGTTACCAACTCCACTACAGATCTATAACAGCCTGCCACAAGGGCTCAACTCAAATGTTTAATCAGACACTGCAATAAATTTTAAAATGAAACAAATGGAAGGTTTCAGAGAAAGACAGAACTGCATGCAAAACAACAGAAGACAAAGAACATGCAGGGAACGGATTCACTATATAATTTCAAAATACTGAAATCCCGAATTTCAGTATTTCAAAATTACATAGCTGAAGACACCAAAACACCAAAACCCTAAAACTGTGAAATTCAAAATCCCGATGCTACACTACAGACACAGCACACACAAACACATACACACCACTTCCTCCCCCAACTCAAATACAATATCCTACACTACAGATAAGTAGGAGGCAAGCCCCCCTGTGCCCCCACAACCCCCTTACTTATATATACTAACTCCGAGATTGCACAGACACACACAAGTAACTCACTCCCACACATTATACACACCCTCGTGCACACACATCTCAGACAAAACACACACTGGCAGACACTAAAGCCCCTTACCAACAGACATATACATACATGCCCAAACTCACATCTTACCATTCACACACAACACCAGAAGCGCTAATTCAAAATCTCCGTACTTCGGGATTTTGAATTTCATGCTTCTGGTTTACCAGTATTTCAAGACTTCGGTATTTTAATTTCAAAATACTGAAATTCGGGATTTCAGTATTTCGAAATTAAAAAGGGAACCCCAGGGAACACATATTTAAACAACGCTTTTTTTTATGAGACATTCTGTGGTCCAACTAAAGATACAGAAAAGCACTTCTAAAGAGAAACCCTTACAACAGGATGCAAGTACCCTAAAAAAAACAGGAAGCATAGCATAAAATATTTTTGTCAGTATTTGCACTAGATGCAAAACAGAAGTTAAAACTGATATGTGAACAAATACATCTGTAATGTGTTCAAGGAATATATAACGAAAGACTGAAGATTTGACATATACAATCAGTATTTTATAACTATATAATTATTCACATTATGAACCATGTTGTTTTTAATTAATTTTTCCACATCTTTAACATGTGGGAAAAGGACAATTTTGCAAATGAAAAAGATGACAAGCTCACTGAGACAGTGGTGGTCTAAGCAGAATTTGGCAAGCATTCTACGGGCAAAATTTTTAAGACATCATGCTCACTAAATGCCAAATTTACTAACTGTCCTGGGTTAACCAACTGAATGCATTACAAAGAGCACATCACACAACCACAAAAAAGAGCAGCAAAAAACAACAACATAAAAACAATTTTATTAAAAACCCTAAAGCCTTGGAAGAAGTCTTCAGCAGAAAAGAACAATATTAAAAAAAAAAAACCATCAACTTTTAATACACTGTTAATCTATTTACTGTTAATCTATTTACTATTAACCAATCAAACATTTCAAAGGCAATTTGCTGTTCAAATAATGTGGTTTTAAAGTATGATACTTTAAAATACAAACACTTTTCCTTACGTAGAATTTGTAAATCAACTACCACAATAAAAAAATGAATTTTAACTTGTAACAACACAGAAAACAATAATGCATCAGAACTAGAGTGGTGATTAGAAAAATGTTCAGCTACTGGGCTTACTTTTTTAGCTAATCTGTTATCCCTCAAATATTCAGGAATCCTGTCCTGGAACTTTCTTTTAGTAGTGCAGATGTAAAAAAGATTACAGTGGCATTTAAGGAAATAGACAACACTCACCGAATCACAAGAATACCAGTCAACAGTATCAACGTTAACCCCACTGGCATTAACAGTACTGCAACAACTGCACTTACTAGAAGGAAAAGTGCCAAACAAAGGAGGACTGATATAAATTTGCTCATAAGGAAAAGGCACTTAACTGTGGATCCATCGGTCAGACTTTTACCCTTCCTATAGGAAATCCTAGGCTTACCATACACAAACTGAAGTAAAGGATTTCTGTTGCAGCTTAACTTCACATACTTGAACAGAACACAAACCTTAACAGTTTCCATTATTACAGTAATGTAGTATACACATTTTCTTATTAACAATTTTTATTCACTACACATTACATAAATTGTTCAATTCCACCTTTCAAGATGGCTGCACACTGAGTAACAGACCAACAGCTCTCACACTGTAAAATATAACAATACATTAAAGAAGCCAGTAAAGGCCATCACTTTCATTAAAACTCAATTGCTGGCAATTATACTGTCTAGATACTAGCAAAGAAGAAATTTGAGAAAAGTAAAGTAACAGAAAATCATCTACAAAAGAAGAAAAAGCTATGGCTGGTAAGAACTTTACAGCTATCCATCAAAAATCAGTTCCAAGTTTTAGCTTTAGTACAGGATGTGAGTACAGTAATTTAGAAGAAAAAATAAATTAAGGACTTCCAAGATGGCTGCACACAGAGTAACAGCTTAATTTCAACTCTCCCAGTGTGAAAACAGAAACCCAGAAAAGACAGCCAGTGAATTTGTCTTAATGGCTACATTTCAGTTACTGGCTCAAAGAGAGACTATGCAAGTGAAATAATTTCCAGTGTTCCAGAGGAAAATGCTTCAGACAGAGAAAAAAACTCCACAGAAGTTGACTAGATGAACCAGGACTATGTTGGAAATGAACCAGAGACTTGAGTTAGGAGATGGAGATCAAGAGGAAGAAAACCAGCATTAATGAATAAACATGGGATTACAAAGCATTAATCACATTTGTAAATTTTGATGGAACAAGAAAACCTGGAAATATTGGACTTTTTTGACTTTGTTGAACTTGTAAGGGACTCAAAAAGGACAACCTACTTCATGTCATTAGTGTTTAGAAGAACATTAAGAGGGGGGGGGCAGTAACTATATAAAACAATCTTTAACAGTATTTTTGTAGAACATGACATACACTGCATATTATATTGTAAGGCTTTTTCAGTTATTTTTGTGTGTAAAAGGGATACTAAAGTAAGCAAGTGCCCCTATTTTCCTTCTTTCTTCTTGTTCAGTTTTAAGAATTGTAGGCACTGCAATGTAAAAAAAGAGAAGAATGCCTGGACAAAACAGCATGATGCAAGTAAAAACTGATGTGCTTTGCCTTATTTTTGCAGAGAGTAGTGACTGGATTAAGGCCCTTGACTTGACCTAACAAGTTGTAAGTTGAAGCAAGTAAATAAAACAACACTGAATGTAATGGAAATGTTTTCATTTAGCAAATAAATGTTG
Source organism: Protopterus annectens (assembly GCF_019279795.1). Classification (NCBI taxonomy): domain Eukaryota; kingdom Metazoa; phylum Chordata; order Ceratodontiformes; family Protopteridae; genus Protopterus; species Protopterus annectens. The sequence goes on along the minus strand of NC_056741.1, from coordinate 715,238,993 downwards.
ACATTGCATTGTGATAAGTTTGTAGCTGAAGGCAACTGTATCTGGTTCTCGTGTTTCTATGCAGACTAGCTGAGGGCAATAAAAACAGAATACTTTTTTTCTTTTAATGGCTACAAGATATTTTTCCTGTAAGAGTTCAAGTTGTTTTCTAAATCTGGAAAAAGAATAAAGATAAGACAAACAGATACCACTTACTGCATCTTAGCATGGATAAGCTTCATTGTAGGTCAATTCAAACCTGCACGTGCAGCTGTCTATCTGGAACAAGATATACATAGTAATCTGTGTTTGCATTAATAGGTTATGGGGGTGTTGGTTTTTGAGGGTTTTCATTAAAGCAAAATTTTGTAAGATGCACCATAGGTTCAAATGGTACGACAGGAAACAAATAGATCGACCGCCCAGACATAAGTGTATGCATTTAACACAAAGCTGAAATTAGACATTAAAAAAGCTGTTACACATAACAGGTGGGAATAATGACTTATCAAAATGGCAACAATTTCCATATTATTTTTGAATATGAATACTCTCAGGTAAATATAACTATATTAAAAATGCAGAGTGCAAATAACTATACTACAGGAGACAAATTAGGAAAGAACAGGTCATGTGAATCTGATAGCTAGACAAGCTCCAAATGGGACAGAGGTGGAGGGGGGGGGGGGGATAAAGACAGAGTTGTAGTAGCAAGGGGCTACTGACACGGGAGGAGGATTACGCTGGCATATTATTTATATTCCACATAAAACTGCTACAATAAAGCTTAAGAAAATTCTGGGAAAAATAATTGGCTTTCAGCAGGGATTACTTAGTGGCAGGGACTGGAAATTGAATTCCAATAGTGAGGATGTATCTGGAGAGCACAGAAGGGGAAAATATAACAAAAGAATATAGATTTTTGAAGACATTTATGAAAATATTTGGTATGGAAAATGCGACTTCAGCAGTAGAAACTCCTGAGAGAATTCATATATTATTTTCCAAGGTATAAAACGTGGTTTAGTCTAGACAGAAATTACATTTCACAGGAACATTTGCATTCAAATGAAAGTTTTGGTACATATCCAATAACTATTTCATTCCACATGCCAATAATATGCTTCCTTACCTATCTGTTAAACAGAGGGGAATTTAAGGTAAGGGTGGTGGCAATTTTTCTACACTTATCAGGGAAGATAAAATGTTTCCAGAAAATAATATAGCTAAAGATTGAGATAAAAAGAAAATGGAATTTAAAATAGGGTAGAAATAAAAAGAAAAAGATATGGTTAAGAAATAATAAAAATTATTTAGAGGGACTGACAAAAGCTGAAGTATTGCAGAACAGGGAAAATCTCATTTAACAAGAGGAGGAACAAATGCAGAGTGCTAAAGAGAAATTAAAAGGCTACCTCCATGATATGCATGAGTTTAGAAAGACTGCTGTTGAGCAACTATTTACTTTTTGATAACTCCAGAGACAAAAACCTTCAGCACATCAGGGCAACAGAAAGTAGAAAGGGTTGTTGCCAAGCTTAGCTCATACCAAGGAAAATAACCAGAGCTCCTGTAGAAATATTAGGAATATTTTGGAAATTTTATGAAAATCTCTATAAACCAGAGTAATACAGAAATCAAGAAAAAGTACAAATGGAAATGTTTACGGAAAAGTAAATATGCAGAGGCAGCAGGTAAATGAGGCTCAATTACTAACAGGATAAAAGGAGATGAGATAAAAACTGTGATGTATAACCAAGCTACAGGAACAGACAATATTCCTGATGAAGTTTAGAAGCTAGGTGAGAAGAAAGAAATAAATATCTGGAAGGTTTTGTTTAAGGAGCACCAGCATCCTGGAAGAATGTGGTGATGGCTGTAATGCCTAAAGATGGTAAAGACCCATCAGATCCAGCTTCATATAGGCCCATTTTGATTCCAAACCATGATTATAAAGTGTTTATGTCTACAACTGCTATAAGAATAGTAAAGGCGTTGTCAAAATTGATAGACATGGAAGATATGGAAAAAATGTGGTTTTGTGGAGGGGAGGCAATCGTATGACATTAACAGAACAATGATGATCCAGAGGGAAGCAAAATGTAAAAAAAAAAAAAAAACACTGTTGTTGGTGAGTCTTGATGCTAAGAAAACATTCAACCGAGTAAGATGAAATTTTATGAGTAGAGCAATGGAACTATTTACATTCCCCTGACAGAATAATAAGGTTAATTAGGAGGACATATGATGAATCAGAGGTGAAAATTAAAAAGGGGGCTCCTCTCTAAGTTCTATCTGAACAGAGGAGCCAGGCAGGAGCGTCCTCCTTCCACTTTATTTGCATTATATTTAGAACCACTGGCAAAGCACAGTTGTGTAAAACATTACCATAACAGCAGATGTCCCCCTCTTCATTGTTGCAGTATTCATTATAACGCGGATCCCCTGCCAAGGGCAGCATGACATCCAGCCAGTATAGAAAAGCCTTTAAGCTGTAATAGGAACACTGTATGTCACTGGTATGCTCCACGCACATGGCATAGGGCATAAAAGTGATGTCCAGATGTACCATCCTCAGAACTTAAAAGCCCCAGTAGGAATGACGGTCCAAGGATACTAGTAGGTAACAAGCACATCCAGGAGGAAAAAGGTCCAGGGGGAGGAAGGACGGAGCGAATACTGCAACACTGATAAGAAGGATATAAAACAGTTGTGTAAAATCTTACCATAACCACAGATGTCCTTCTCTTCCATGATGCAGTATTCTAGTTGTGGGATTTTCTGCCCTCAGGCGACTCGTACATCGGCTCCTATACAAAAGCTTCAGCTTGGCTGTTGCAGTGTGTGTGGGACATCACATGTAAAGCCATAAACCAGGGGCACGCATAATCCTCAGAACTTGAAGTCCAGCAGGCAGAGAAGAAGGCCCAGCAGGAAGAATGCCAATGGTTTCCAAAGTGTGACCTGGTGTCCTACTGTAGTATGGATAGGCCAGGTAAAGTAAAGTGAATTGGACGCATTGGTGGGTGGAAAGGAATACTGCAACATGGAAGAGGACGACACTTATGGTAATGGTAAGATTTTACACAACAATTCTATGCCCTTCTATTCCTATGTTGTAGTATTCTAGTTGTGGGAGTGTAACACAGCTTATGCAGATGAAAGGGTGGTGGTTGTTGAAGAGGATTCTACAAATCCCTGCAGGATTGCCCTGGCGAATCCTGTCTGAGCTCTAGACACTTGGTCAAGTTTGTAATGTTTGGTGAAAGTGTGGATAGTGGCCCCTGTGGCTGCTTCCATAATGGATGACATGTCCAGACGTTTCATGAAAGCCCTGGAGGTGGCCACAGCTCTAGTGGAATGGGCCTTTACTCCCACTAGGGATTCTTCTCCATGGTGGGAGTAACAGAGGCAAATAGTTTTCCTGATCCAGCATGCGATGGTTTGTTTGAAGACTGCCTTGCCCAGGGCTATGGGGTGAAATGAGACAAAGAGCTGGTTAGTTTTCCTAATGGTTTTGGTTTTATCCAGGTAGAACCTTAGCTGCCTATGCATGTCCAAGGAGTGCAAAATCCTCTCCTCTTCATTAGTGGGGGAGGAAAAGAAAGTGGGCAGATGGATAAATTGGTTTATAGACAAGTCATTGACCACCTTGGGCATAAAGGAGGGATTGGTTTGCAGGGCTATTCTGTCTTTGTGGAAGATGGTGTGGGAGGGACAGGCCATTAAGGCCTGCAACTCTGACACCCTTCTGGCTGAAGTGATAGCCACCAGAAGGACAGTCTTCCATGTACACATCTGTAGGGAAGAGGACCCTGCCGGTTCGAAAGGGTTTTGGATTAGTTTCTCTAAGATGTAGTTAAGGTCCCAGGGTGGAGGGATAGGTTTCTTTGGTGGTTTCATGTGTAAGACCCCTTTAAGGAAGAGCTTTAAGTTGAGCCTGGCTAGCAAGGGGGGGATCAAGGGGCAGGCAGGCTGATACAGCAGAAAGGTGTACTTTTACAGAAGAGTTACAGAGTCCACTTTTGATCAATTAATACACATAAGAGAGAACCAGGGGGACCTCGGCAGAGCAAGGGTCCCTTTCCTTGTCCAGACACCACTTTGTAAATCTTTTCCACTTAGCCAGGTAAGATTTTCTGGTGGTAGGTTTTCTTGCCTCCCTTAGGACTGAAAGCACGTCCTCTGAGTAGTGGTGTCTGAAGGGGATCAAAAATTTTATCACCCACAGAGTCAGGGATAACATATGTAAGTGTGGATGTAGGAGAGTTGCTTTGTCTTGCAGCAGTAGGTCCACCTTGTAGGGTAACGAAGTGACTGCCCTTGGCTAGATTGTGAAGTAGGGGGAACCAGTGCTGCCTTGGCCAGTAGGGAGTCACTAAGAAGATTTTTGGTTTGTCCTTCTTTACTTTCAAGAGGACTTTCTAAATCAGTGGGAAGAGGGGGAAGGCATAAAGGAACTTCCACTCCCAAGAGATGCTGAAAGTGAGCACTCTCCATGATAGAGGGGAGTAGGTTTTTGAGCAGAAGGTCTGCAGTTGCCTGTTCTGGGGGGAGGCAAACAGGTGTATTTATGGAGTACCTCACCGGTGGACTATGTCTAGTAAGATCTCCCTGTTCAGCATCCATTTGTGCTGTGGTGAGGAAGTCCTGCTCAGATCATCTGCTTGGTGGCTGTCCTGTGAGATGATATAGGCCACCTGCAGGACTAATTTGCAGCAAGAGGCTAGGTCCCATATCAGCAGGGTTAGTCTGCATAACTGATAGGCCTTTGCTCCTCCCTGCTTGTTGAGGAACCACATAACAGTGGTGTTGTCTGTCACTATCAGGAGCACCCATGGAACACGAAGGGGAATAAAGGTTTTTAGAGCTAAGAAGACTGTTATTATTTCCCTGATATTGATGTGCTTGGCCTGTAGAGAGGGATGCCACTTTTCTTGAACCAGGATTCTGTAGGAAGTCAGTGTTGCTCCCCAACCTGAATGTGAGGCATCTGTATGCATTGTTTGCGCTGGGGTGGGAGCCCTGGGTTTAGTTGGACTTGCTGGATCCACCAGCTGATTTCTGTCTTTAGACAGGGAAGGAGGGGAATGTCTTGTTCTAAGTGATGTAGGTATTGGGAGCAAATGCTTTTGAGGTACCACTGTAGCTTGCGCATGTGCATTCTGGCCAGTGGTAGCATGGGGATGGTAGCTGCCATTAAACCAAGGAGACGGAGAAATTGCCTTGACATTACCTTCTGGGATAGTAGGGTTTCCTGGAAGTGGGAAGTCAAGGAAAGAAACTTGTCCTGTGGGAGAAAGGCCTTCATTTTGTCCGTTCTGATTCTGCAGCCTACGCAAATCTTGTCCTGGCCTGGGATCAGGGAGGACTTTGGGAGGTTGATGGTAAACTCTAGATTCTGCAGAAGTGATTTGATAAAGTGCAGATGCCTTGAGAGAGTACCTCTGGACTCTCCCAGTATCAGGATGTCGTCAAGATAAAGGTAAATCTGGATTCCCGGAGTTCTGCAGAAGGAAAATGCTGGGGATAGGCTCTTTGTAAAGACTCGGAGGGCCGTGGATAAACCAAAGGGCAAGGCAGTAAATTGGAAATGAGAGGAAGGTCCAGAGAAACGCAGGAATTGTCTGTGGAAAGTCCTGATGGGTATGTGTAGGTAAGCCTCCTTCAGGTCCAGGGTGACCATGAAAGCCTTGGCTGGAATTAGAGGCAGCAGAGTGGTGAGAGAAAGCATTTTCAAGGAGGGTACCTGAAGGTGAAGATTTAGAAAGGAAAGGTCTAAGATGGGTCTCCAGGGCCCACATTTTTAGGGACCAGGAAGAGACGGGAGTAGAAATCCTTTTCTTCTTGTCCTGAGGGGACAGGTTCTATGGTGGCTAGCTTTAGAAGGTCTGCCAAAACTTGTGGCATCAGATGGGCCTGGTTTGGGGGGGGGGGGTGGAATGCCTTTCTTGGCAGGTTTTCCTTTCCAGGATAGGAAGTACCCTTTTTGGATAATGGATAAGATCCATTGGTCTGTGGTGATGGACTGCCATAGGGAAAGAGAGTGGGAAAGGCGTGCAGGGAGGGGTAGGTGGGGAAGGCAGTCACGCATTACTGGAAGTTCCTCTGTCCTGAAAGGATTGTCTGCGTTGAGAAGGTGGAGCAGAAAGTCTGGACGTGGTGGGTCTTCTAGCCCCTTTTCTAGATCTGGAAGAGGAAGCAGCAGTTTGAATGTTACGCCTCACAAAGGTGGCTTTAGCAGGGTAGTTCCTAAAATACTTGGGAATAGGGGACACCAGAAGATGCTTGATGTCCTGTAGTTCTTTTCTTTTTTCCTGCAGATTTCTGAAGAACTCTGCAGATTGTTTACCAAAGAGGACATTGTGGTCCAGTGGGGCATCCAAGATCTTGGACTTGAAGTCCTCTGATAGGTTCTGAAGTCTTAGCCATGAATACCTCCTGAGGATAGAAGCAGATACTTCTGCAGCATCGTAGCTGCATCTGATGGAATGTCTGGCTACCTGTTGGGCCAAGGACAGTCTGGAGGTAATGTCAGTCTTGCTGTAAGGCAAAGAAGCCAGCATGGAGGAGGGCTTGAGAAACTAAGTCTAGAGCGTACTTAGTCATGTGGGTCTGACAATTTATGGCTCTGAAAGCCAAAGTGGAAGATGTGTATACCTTCTTCCCTAGCCTATCCACATATTTGCCATCTTTAACTGTGGGTAAGAGGGAGGCAGAAGGCAGCAGTCCAGATTGTTTATCTGGAGTGGTGGCAATCACAGCTGGGTCCACCAAGGGTGGTTTAATTAGGAATTTCTGGTCCTCTGGTACTTTATAGAAGCGGTCAGTGCGCTTAGGGGCCAGAGGCTAGAAGTCTGGGGTTGTAGAAGGTGAGTTGAAGGCATGCAAATAAGCAGGTAGACCCGGAGGAACCGTCAAAGAGAACAGTGATTCTACTTGCAGAAGCTCAAAGTACCTCTTTTGGGTGTCAGTCATTTGGGACATATCCCATTTAAAGTAATCTTTCATCTTGGTGATGGTCTCATCAAACTTAATATCTTCAGGAGGAGAATCCCCTTCCACAGATTCCTCATCAGGAGAGTAATATTTCTGGGGGGAAACAATCTGGGATGCACATGAAATGGAATCCCCTGAGGAAAAGCAAGAATCATGTTCTTCCTCCCTGACTTGAGAGATCATGGGTGGGAGAGGAGAGGCCGAAGCAGGCCTACGGCTCAATAGAGGCAGAGTAGTGGAGGCTGAGGCCGAAGGCCTGAGGGCCATAAAGGCCTGCATGACAGCGGAGTTGAAGGCCTGCCAGTCTGGTATGGCTTCTGTAGAGGAGGAGGTATGCTTAATTTTCTGCTTCTTTTGGGCTGGGGTGGATGTAGGAAGCGGCCTAGCATTGGATTTTGACAGTAACATCTGAAGTCTGGATCCCGGTTGCAGGTACCACCAAAACTGATTTTCCCTCAACATCTATGGTAGTCGTTGCCTGGTTAAGCTCAGAGAATGTGCCGGTCATCATCTGTGCAATGGCTTCCTCAACGGACGTCGTCGTAGTCGACGGATCCACCGACCGCACCTCAACTCCTAGGTCAGCAGCTGGCGGAGCAGTAGGCGAGGAAGGCCTAGGAATCTGGGCCTTCTTGCGTGGAGGTTCTGGTGTGGCCTCAGATGCAGGATCCATTTTAAGGGCTAACCGCTTAAGGCGCTGGTATTCAAGGTACAGGTTTAAAGCAGTCAGGCAGCTGCGAAGGGTCTTCAGCACAAAAGATTAACAGTTTGCCCAGGAGGGGTGATAGTGTTCCCGGCCTAAGCAAAAAACACACCAATCATGGCATCTTTATGGGGTATCTGGCACCTGCATTGGCACTTTCCCTTTTTACCTGACATCAGCTAAAGGCTACAAAAACCAAGCCGAAGAAATAATCCGCAAAATAAGAGAAACAGAAACCCAACGGGTTACTTATCTTTAAGATGCGACGTCTGTGAAGAAGCGATTGTACGAAGGTCTTCTGTGGTTGTAAAGTTCTTAGGATTGTTTGTGCAGACATCACATTTAAGGCCACTGGTTTATGGCCTTACGTGTGACGACCCACGCACACTGCAACAGCCAAGCTGAAGCTTTTGTATAGGAGCTGACATACGAGTGGCCTAAGGGCAGAAAATCCCACAACTAGAATACTGCAACATAGGAACAGAAGGACATCTACTGTTATGGTAAGATCTTACACAATTGTACTATGTCCTTCCATGTCACTGTTGCAGTATGCTTTACAACAGGAGAGTGCAACAGCTCTGGAAGAAGAATAAGAGGAGGAGGGGCCAACAGAACCCTCCAGGAAGACTCAAAGAATGGTCCTAGCAAAGCCAGCTCTTGCCCTAAAGAACACAGCCAACTTACAGTGTGTGGTAAACATATGCACAAAAGACCAGGTAGCTGCCTCAAGAATAGAATTAGTATCCAAAACCTTGAAAAATTACCAGAAGAAACCACAGTAGAATGAGCCTTAACAGAAGAAGGAAGGCTCTTCCCATGAAAAGAATAGTAAAAAGAAAAGGCGTTCGACATCCAAGATGAAACAGTTTACTTAGAAACAGCCCAAACAAAATACCTTGGATGAAAATAAACAAAAGGCTGTTCAGATTTACGAAAAGCTTTAGTCTTATCATCATCAGAGTTTTCTATGCAAATCCAAGGTGTGTAAAACCTTCTCACTAGCAGAATGGAGAGAAAGGAAAAAATGGACAAATGAATAGACTGATTAAGAGACAAGTTATTAACCAATTCGGGCATAAAAGAAGGATTAGTAGGAAGGGACACCCTGTCCTTAAAGAAAACTAAAAAAGGATGAACAACCATTAGGATGTGCAGCTCAGAGACCCATGTGGCAGAAGTAAGGGCCAAAAGAAGAACAGTCTTTCATGAACAATGCTGTAAGGAAGCTGAAGCAGCAGGCTAACAAGAGCCTGACTCAATTTTTCTAAAACAAAATTAATGTCCCTGGAAAGAGGGAAGGACTTTCTAGACGGTCTAATTTGAAGGACCCCTGGCTTCCTGCAAGACACAAAGCACATCCTCAGAAAAGAAAAACCCCATCACTCACAATATCCACTGAACAGTGGACTGGTTTGGATGGATGACAGAGCTCTTGTCTTCTGTGAGAAAGTCCACCATGTAAGGTAACTTGTGATGACTGCCCTTGGCAAGATGCAGAAGAAAAAAAAACAAAGAACTAATGGTGACACAAAACTAAACACTTTAAAATGTGTAGGAGTGGAGCAGCAACACCAATAATGCAGGCAAGCCAAACAAAATCCAAAGCATTTAATAAGTAAAAAGTTTAGCGCTTTCTTTCCTACACTGGAACTTTCTCAAAACAAATAAGACATCTAACAATCAGCTTAAATAAAATTCTTGAACAGGCAATTAGCACATCAATTACCCACATTTGGCCACAGTTTAGTGTCTTAACCTTAAAATGGAATCAATGGAACAAGCATCATTAATACCTAGGTTAGTCAATGCATTTAATAAAACTTGCCACTTAAATTCACAGACTGAAAAGAAAATCGTTTTAATATGGACATTGACTCTTCTGCCCCTGTTGTGCAAAATGGCTCTAATCAACCTACACTGGGTGAACAGTTGCATCTCTTTGAGAAGCTTCTTTTTTCTTACAAGAAGCTCCAGTTGAAAAACTGTTACTTGACCAGAAATATTTAACTAAAACAGATGCCTAAGGGGTTGAGAGTTTGGCGATACCCCAATGATGTCTCCGCTAACTCAGACTTTCTTCGTGAGCTGCATGGTGTTTTTGATGTGGCTGGATGTGAGATTATGTGGCTCATGATTAAGTACAACAACATTTTGTTGGATAACCTTTCTAAACCGTTAGACTCTTTAAACAAATCAATTAAGGAAGACCTGAATTTTGAATTTTATGAAACTAACTGTCAACATAATTTCTAGTGTGGGTAAGCAATGTTTGCTTATCCAGCAACGCAAAGTAAAAAAAGTTGGAGACAGATAACGAGAATTACGCTAGAGGCAATGTCTATCCAAAGCTGGCAGTCACCAGGGCAACAGAGTGAATCCAGCCAATCAGGCATTTGGAGATGACATTCAACAACAAGAGGCTACAAGAGGAAGTGACTTTGAAGCAGCAGCCTTTTTAGAGCAGTTTGTGAGGAGATCCAAACGAATTCGGAATCAACAGCAGCAGAGGATGGCATGGAATCAACAGGACTACCATAACAGACATGTTCAACAAAGAGCAAGACTGAAAATCTATCGATAGAGGAACAACTTCAGGAAATAGCGGTCAGTACTGTACTTGAACTGGACTGCTTATTTCCATGTTCTGTTTATAACGACAAGACACTATTGCATCTAAAATTATTCCAGCAGGGGGGTTTATCTGCACATGCTGATGTTTTGGCTAAGGGGATGACCTTTGTCCCAGAACGTCTAAGTAATATTGTGATCATCATTACTGATTTAAAATTGTTCATATGAAAAGTTAACCTTGCTGTTTTATTGAATAGCAACACAAATATGAGAACAGACATGTTATATAGACATAGTGTTTTTAACCCAGCTGTTAATAACTATGTGCAAATGGTTGAAAATTTGTGAGTGGGAAACTAGAAGTGTTTCAAATGAACCTTGTGTTAAAAAGTATTATAACCTTACACAAACTGAAAAAAACAGTTTTTTTTAAATGGTTAATGACAAATCAATAAGAGTAATGAAGCCTGACAAAGAGTGATGTGTACTAATTTTTGACCATGGTGATTATCTCACTATGGCTTCTATTTTGATGGAAGATACTGTGGCGCCCGTGCCCTGGCCCAGCAATCAAGGAGCCTCAATCCTCAACACTAATACCACAGAGGGCATCTCATATGAGACGAAAGGATAACAAATACACACAGTAAGTGCAATTTCCCTTAAGAGCACACACAGATCACAGTCAGTCCAGGGCTGGTCGCTTGCTTGCTCCCCAGGTCTCCAATAAGACTCCCCACTGGCACAGCTATAGGGTCCAGATCTCAGCCTAGCTGGGCAAGCTAAAATCTCCAGCACCCTCTCTGTTCAACCAGTGCTTCGTGTCCCTGCCAAAGTAGCTGACACACACACATTTTGAGATTAGAGTTTATACAACCACACAGACACTTCTGGGGAAGGCTGGCACAGGTTCTCCAGCTATGCCCCTTTTACCCAGACTATACGGTACTAATTACTGCCACCACTCAGCTAATATTATCAGCTACCCATAGGCCCTTAAAGGGGTGTCCAATTATTACTGTGCAATATTATTATCCAAATGGTAGATGTGACTAAACAGTCAAAGCTTATATGGAGCGTCTTGAACAGTAAACTCTATAAATATGCAATGTATTCTAGAACTCAACTTATCTCTACACAAACCCAGCCACAGTTGAAAGGTTTTAAAATATTTAATAATAAATTAAAACCACAAGACAATACTTCTACTACACAGTCAATGCTAGTCAAGAGAGTTCAGAGATCACACATATATACTCAAAATAAATCAACAGTACAGTTCTGACATCACAGAAAAACACTTAGTCTAAACTTTCTAATTTTTAGCTCTCTAAAAGAAAAACACAAGTCTAAGATAACCTACACAAGACAACAGGCTGAGTTGGAGTGTCAGACAAAAATGCTTAATAATCTCTGGTTCTCACTGTTTAAATTGCTACTGCAGTTCTGATAAACATTATAAAATCTTTTACACTTTCCTGCTGTTCCCAGGCTACACAAACTACATTTACATTCTTAACATCTCCCTTTTGTTATCTTGCAGCTGGTCAAGAACAGAGCAATAAAAATACATTTGCATGCTTAAATCTAGCAATTTAATTCTTGTTAGAACAATATACATAATTTCTTCATCTAGACTTGTGTTTTTAACCCAGCTGTTAATAACTATGTGCAAATGTTTGAAAGTTTGTGAGTGGGAAATTGGAAACATTTCAAATGAACCTTGTGTTAAAAAGTATTATAATTTTATACACAAACTGAAAAAAAAGTTTTTTGAAATGGCTAATAACAAATCAATAAGGGTAATGAAGCCTGACAAAGGGGGAGGTGTGGTGATTTTGACCATGGTTATTATCTCACTGTTATGACTTCTACTTTGATGGAAGATGCATATGAGGAGGTTTCTAGAAATTAAACTTTGGTGGCATTTTTTGAAGAATGATTTATTGTTGGAAGACATGTTATTACAGGGACAAATACTGAAAAGTGAATATGAGTTTGTGTGCAATGACAAGCCAGTTACTGCTAGTATATTTGGTATACCAAAAATACATAACAGTCTCATTTACCCCCCTTTGCGGCCTATAGTGGATGCAACTACGTCTAAAAGATTTTTTTACAGCTAAATGGATAGATGGATATTTGAAAGATGTTGCTGGTTGCATTCCTCAGATTTACACAGACTAGTGGCATTTTCTACATCGTTTGAATGACACCCCTTTCAAGGATGCTATTTTTGTGACTAGTGATGTCAATTTATTTTCGGCTATACCTCACCAGATGGGTTTAGAGTGGTTTGAGGAGCATCTAAGGAAGTACAATTGTTTTTTTAATGATAGAATTAATTTTATCATGGCTCTTATGGAAGTAGTTTTAACCAACAACGTTTTGTTTTCTGATGGCCAGTACTTCAAACAGAAACAGCTTGTGCCCCCATTTTTGCAAACCTGGTCATGGCGGATCAGGAAGGTAAATACATTTTCAAAAATTATTTCAATAATTGTTGGTCATTGTATCTCAGATTCCTAGATGATGTATTTATTTTCTGGATTAGTTCAATATCTAGACTCTAGGAAATTTTTGAGCTATATCAATAGCACAATATATTTTATTTACAGTTTATACCTATTGTAGTGACACAAATATTGCTTTTCTTGATGTGAAAAATTTAAAAGATCAGGTAAATAATAGGTTTCATTCTAATAAATTTAGGAAAATTACTTTTTCAAATTTGTATTTACATTATTCAAGCAAGTACCCCAGCTACCAGAAAAAAATCAGTTGTTAAGGGTCAGATGGTTAGGTTAGCTCGTATGATCACAGCTAATGATGTTTTTGAACTTGAATGTAATTTATTGACAAATATGTTTAAGAGAGGTTATCCTTCTAAGAGAGGTTATCCTTCTTCATTGGTCAATAAAAAAAAATGAGGTGATTAAGAGAGATAGAGGGGTTTATGTCCCTATTTTGGGTAGTACTAGGGGTAAAACTACAAATTTTGATGGTAATAATACTACAACCAACATTAATAAAAACAATGGTATTAATGTATTTCTACATTTACTTTAGATAGTGAAGCAATAATTAGTTGTGTCAAGAAAAACTGGCCAATTTTCTTATCTAGGAGTGAGCTGCTCAGTAAGGTGGGTAGTGAGCCCCAAATAGTGTTTAGAAAAAATATGATCTTTATGTAAGAGAGAACAAGTTGGTTTGATTGCTAAACTGAAGGGCATGTTTATGTGATGTTCCATTTGCCCCCATTTTTTGGTGGTAAAGGATTTTAATATTATGGGGAAGGTGTTTCAAGTACAAGGTTATTTTACTTGTTATTCAAAAGGGGTGGTTTATTTAGCCCAATGTCAGTCTTGGTCTGCATTTTATATGGGCAAGACTATTCGAAAATTAAGTGAACGTATTTATGAGCATTTGTTAGATATTCAGAACAGAAAAGATACAAATGCTTTATTTAAACAAGTTTGTGAATGTAATAATCATAGTTTTTAGATTTAGAACAAGTAAAACAAGAGCTTCAGGGTAGGATTACTAAGGAACATCTAGAAATGTGTGAATTTAAGTGGCATATTTTATTAAATGCAGTGACTAACCCAGGTATTAATGAGCCTTGCTCCATTAATTCCATTTTAAGGTTAAGACACTATACTGTGGCCAATTGTGGGTAATTGATGTGTGATGTGTTAATTGCCTGTTCAAGAATTGTATTTAAGCTGACTGTCAGATGTGTTATTTGTTCTGAGGAAGTTCCGGTATAGGAACGAAAGCACTAAACCTTTTATTTATTAAATGCTTTGGATTTTATTTGGCTTGCTTGCGTTATTGGTGTTGCTGCTCTACTACTATATGTTTTCAAGTGTTTAAGATGCAGAAGAAGAGAGAACCAATGCTGTTTGGGCCAAAAGAGAGTCACCAGCAAGATTTTGGGAGCATCCTGTTTTATCTTGAACAGGACTTTTGGAATGAAAGGAACGGGATTGAAGGCATGAAGAAACATACCCTTCCAAGAAAAGCAGAGGGTGTCCACCTTCCAGCCAGACGGCGTGCGACTCTGGCACAAAACTGAGACAGGTAGTCTGTTCAGACAGGAGGCAAATGGGTCTACCTGACGAGTACTCCCCTGGTGGACAATGTCCAGAAACACATCCATGTGAAGCATCCATTCATGGGATTTTGTTATGGACTTGCTCAGAAAATCTGAAGAAGACAGAAACCAGCAGATGAACGAGCATGAAGACCGACAATCAAAGATGGCGCTCAGACTGGCGGCAAATAAATTCTGAGGATGATACATCTGGAAGTCACCTTTATGCCCTACGCAGTGCACAGGGAGCATACGTGTGATGTACAAAGTACCTATTACAACCTAAAAGCTTTTGTATACTGGCCGGAAGTCGGGCTGCCCATGGCAGCGAATCCCTGTTATAAAGGATATTGCAACAGTGATATGGAAGTACATCAGAAGGGACACAGAAATTCAAGGATATAATTTGTACTGTAGTCAAGAAAAGTTGGCTTTACTTGTAGATATTACTTGTACCTGGCAAAACCAGAAAAGGATATTGCGGTGTTGAGAAACATTCAGAGACAGTTTCAAATCTCTTTGGGATACAAAATTAATGAAGATAAAAATAAAAAGGAATAGCTGTAAACTACTCGCCTACAAAAAAATAGTTCAGCAATACCCATACTTATGGGAACAAGATAAAATGAAGCATTTATGACTAAGGGTTAAAAAAGACTATTACAACAGCTAAAGATATGTGTGAAGAGACTAAACAAAAGATAATACAAAAACTGAGAAATTGGAAGCTCAATTTTATGGATTAGTCCCTTTAGTTTAAACACAGGTCAGGCATATTTTTAGCAATCATAGGAGAACTTGTGGATAGCAATTAATTAATGTTTGAAAGATATTTTCTGGAAGGGGAAGAAGGCAAGAGTCAAGTGAGATAAGTTGGTCCTTCCAAAAGAACAATGTTATTTGGGATTACCTGATTTGAAGGGGTATTTCAGAACTACACAATTAAGCCTCCTATGCGCAGAGAAGCAGAATGCTATAATTCAAAGAGGAAAGGTGTGATGATGACAAAAGGGGAGGGAAGCTGAAGCAGTAAGGACAAACTGGGATTTCGGATGCACATCCTAAAGGAGAATAACAATAACCATACAAAATATTATATTCATAAAGTAGCAGAAAGTATTCTAAGAACTAAGCCAACATAGTAATGGAGAAAGTAGTTTTATTTAATGAGAATGACTACAAATAGGGGTACACAGAATAGGCAAGATGGGGCTGAAATTTACTGGAGAAAACTGGCAAAACAGCCATATTATTGGGAGCAAATTAGAGAGGTTAAGGTAACAGAATGAGAAGAGGCCAAAAATTCATTTGGACGGCAGGCTAGACACTGCCTTCCTATCAAGGATTGATATCAGAGTATAGGCAAAGAGAAAAGAATATGGGAATCCTAAGTGAAAGACTAGCACTGGTAGAGTTTTTGGTGGCAGCAGTCGCTACTAAAAAGGGATAACTTGTAGGACATATTAAATGTTGCATAATTATAGGAATCAATCAGAGGAGGTTAGTAAACATTGTGAAGACAGAATGGATAAGCAATTTACAAAGAAACAATGGGAAGACATATGAATGGCTCTCAAATATGCAACAATGCCGAAGGATTTAGTATGTTTGCTTGGAAATGTCTGCATAGGTATTTTTATACCACTAGCAGAAGCTAAAGAATTTTTCCTTAAGTAAATTGCAAATTTTGGAGGTGTGATGGGGAAGAAAGAGATAATTGGGAACTTATTTTTTGGGAGTGTAAGGAGTTGGTAAACTTTAAAAATAAAAACTCCATGAAGACTACTCCGTCAGAAATACTGGGTGAGCAAAGTACTGTAAGGACATGGATGTGCTACAAAATCAGAATTACCTAGACATTGTAAGACCTTGCTGAGCTTAATTCTGGTTGTTCAATTACTAGAAAATGGAAATCAACATCTAACCCAACGGTGTTAGAAGCAGTGAATATAGTAACAGAGATAAAAGCTTTAAGTGGGATCTTTAGAAAAAGCTGGGAGCAAATTACATAAAAAATGGGAAATACGGAAACAATACATGCAGAACAATGTTTTGGAGGAGGCATAAGGTTTAAGGGAAGGCAGGAATTGAATGAGCTATGTAATGTTTGACTGGTAAAGACTGCACAGAAGATTATATGCGATGCATAATGTTTGCAACTGAAAATATGTCAGCATGGTTTGTTTTTATTTATATAAATGTAGGATTGCCTATGTAATAAGTGATAATTCAATACTAGAAGCAGTCAAATAAAATACTGAAAACAAACGGAAGAATATTTAATTAGCTATTCTTATGACAGGACAGAACAGCAGAAATCAGAGCATGAAATGAAGGAGAAAATGACTGAACACAATGCTTCTTAAGAAGATTGGTTTAAAAATAGTACAGTTTGTGATTTCCAAGATGGCTGCGCACTGATCAACAGCCAATTTTCTCTCTCCCGGTGTGGAAAAAAGAAACTGAGAAAAAGCTGGTGATAATATCAGCTTGAGTAAAATTCTGTTAATGGCTAGTAAGTACACCGCCTGGATGATAGAAAAGAAGAAATGTAGAGAAACCTGAAAGAAAATCAACAAGAAAAGGTAAAAATAGAAAACTGTCTGGTAGGAATAATGTAGCTGTTCAGCAAAAAGTAGTTTAAGCTTCAGTTTTGGCACAAGAGAAGGCTTCCAGTAACGTAAGAGGAAAAAATAATTCAAATGTACTCAGAGCTGATTAAAATAAATGAAACAATGAAGTAATATATCAATTCAAATGACAAAAAGCTGACAACTAGTGGGTTGCAAACTGGCTCAAGGACAGAACCCACATGGTTAGAATTGCTGGAGCCATGTCAGACTCCAAACCAGTTACAAGTGGCGTCCCATAAGGCTCAGTCCTGGGACCTCTCTTGTTCGGTATATATTTCTCGGCGGTACAGGCCAACACGGAAGGACTGTGGCTGACCAAGTTCGCAGATGACTGCAAACTGGGTGCCATAATCAACTCTCCAGCCGACACAAGCATCCTCCAAAAGGGCCTCATAGAAACAGATAACTGGTGCCAGAGCCATGGCCTCAAGCTAAACGCCAAAAAGTGTATAGTCATCCCCTTTGGCAAAAACAAAGTGCCCACAAATTACCACATAGGTGGTAATCCATTAAGTACAGAAGTCGTCATTAGGGACCTGGGGACCCAAGTTGATAGCAATCTCTCATTTGACAACCACGTGGCCAAAGTGGTTAGAAAAACATTTTATATAGCCCACCTAATCATGAAGGGATTCACATCTAGATCAGGGGAGGTCATCGTACCTCTTTACTCATCCCTCATCAGGCCCATAATTGAGTACAAAGCCCCTTTTGGGACGTACCTTACCAGACACCTGCAGCAACTGGAAAGACCCCAAAAGTACCTCACCAAGAGGATCAAAGGGCTCAAACAGATGCCATATGCTGCCCGGTTAAAGAAACTCCAGCTCTACTCAATGGCATACCGCCTGCTCAGAGGCGATCTGTGCCTGACGTATAAAGCCATGTCCAACCCGGAATTAATGGACAAGCTGCACCTCAGAAAATCCAAATCCCATCGAGCTACGCGCTCGAGGGACTTGAACCACAGCACTGAAATAAATAGGACATGCTGGAGGGACAGATTCATAACCCAGAGGCTCCCTTCACTCTGGAATAAAATCCCAGTCCAGGTTAGGCAGAGTCCCACATTGACTCTCTTCAAGAGGAATCTTGATGAGTGGATGGGAGATCGTAGGTTTACCCCGGATATCACTTCTGTGTCACTGTTAGACAGAGGCACAGTATACCAACCTCAAAAAAAGGCATAGCAAAATTAATTTAAAATGGGTGGCGAAAGCCAAACACACTCTGGCTAGGCTTATAAATGCCCTAGGGCAGATAGCCTAGTATGAACCTATGAACCAGCTATTCAGATAAACTGATAAAACTGAAAAAAATCAGAGGCCGAAATGAAGAAAAGGGTGGCTGAGTAAAAGACTTTTCAATAAGAAATTTTTCAACAAAAATGGTAGAGTTAGAAGACAGAGCAAGCAGAGGAAACATTAGATTTCCTGTTGTACCAGAGAAACTGGAAGGAACAGAATGTATTAAATTTATAAAAGCACAAACAAGCTACAGGACTACTGTTCCACAGCAGGATTTGCTCACTGAAAGGCACATCAAGTGTATGCTCCAAACCTAGCAGCCAAGACCTTATTAGCAAAGATGCTTTCATGCCAACAGAAACAGGTGATGCAACAAAACTGCAGCAGAATGGAAAGTACTAAAATTGGGAGAGGACAGTGTGTTTGCGGAAAATGCATATTCATTGTATACCAGCCAGAAAAGCAAATTTACCCCACCAATTTATCCCAGGAATCAGGGAACGTAGAGAGGTAGGTGTATCAATCTGCCTTCAGAATATTTTTTATCCTGCAGGATCAAAGATATTTTTAGATGAAGATCAAGCTAGGGGGGAAATATAGTCTAGCAAACAAAAAGTGAGCCAGCACACAGAAGGGTACTCTGCTTCTCATTCGTATGATAGTAAAGCTCATCTCAGAGAGAGACTGCTTGTGAAACCTTTTCCAATGTTGTAAGGCAAAGGGCTGAGTTTAGTTTGCTTTTTATTTGTTGTTTTTTATTACTTTATTGCCTTTTTCTATTTTTGTATACTGTGATTTGTTTTCTTTACACTGTGTTTTACTTGTATTCTGCTTTTAACTGCATACTAAAACTTGACAAGAGACCACAGCCTGTCTCTTGTGAGTCCGACAGAAATTAGAAGAGGTCAATTAAGCAGTCACACATAAGTTACAACAGGTCAGCTAAGGTTAATCATCTGTGAATTGAGGGGATGGAGCTAGGAACTAAACCTTCTATTTAAGGGGTAAACAAATACATTTCAGAGCTTTACTGGAAAGGCTCACCCAGATTCTGCTACAGTTTGCTGTGAGGGAAAGGTTGGTTTGCTTTTTATTTGTTGTGTTTTGTATTACTTTATTGACTTTTTCTATGTTGTATACTGTGATCTGTTTTCTTCACACTGTTTTACTTGTATTCTGCTTTTAAGTGCATACTAAAACTTGAAAAGAGACCACAGCCTGTCTCTTGTGAGTCAGACAGAAATTTTTTCCACCCTCCAACCCGGTACCCGGTTACTGTTGTGTTCTTAAACACCACTGTCTTTCTAGTTGCCTGCCCCTTATGTTAATTTGACCATATATCGCATTTCCTTTTTGCTTTTACTGGCTGGTGTAAGCACAAAATTATCATTTTGCGAAATCACTCCCCTTCAACTATTTAATATTACTGACCATCCTACTGTATTCCATAGTACCAGAATACAAAAGAAACCACCCCCTTTCAATCTATTTTGCTATTTTAAAAATAGTGACTCTCCACTAAAACTTAACTTTTAGACAGGTAAAACTTGTTACCTACTTTCACATCTAACTCCTCTAGTGCACACTGCAGTGTTTAGGATAAACCATTTTTTTCATCTTACCTTTAACCATCTATTGCAAGACCACCAGTTATTGTAGAGCCCACAGTCTGCCTCTCAGTAGTCATCTTGAGATTAGTGCTTCTGTTTTCTCCTGGTGAGAGAAGGAGTGCAGTTACATTACTTCCTGGAGACTGCTGATCACCAGAAAGCTTAACTGTTTATAGGTAACAGCTTAGAATATGTGCTTATATTCTGATCCTGGTGAGAGTAGGAGCAGAGTGCATTGATTCCTGACACTTTTGGGTTGGAGAGTGAGTATCTGTGCTTAACATACCTGACTGGTCTGGTTGCTATTCAAGGCATCTACCAGAAAAAGGCTACAAGCATGAAGAAACTTCTGGGACAAGACTGTGGATCACCAAACAGGCTGTGGCCTGCATCTCTTCTTGGGATTGGTGCTAAAACTAGCTAGTTTTAGCAAGAACTACCCAGTTTTTTTAGTTTCAGCAGTCAAAACTGTTTCCTTGTGCTCAGCACTTGCTCAGAACTCGTAAGCACTAAATAAACTACAAATTACTGCAGCACTTGACTTTCCTCACTTGTCAAGAGGAAAATAGTTCTTAATACTTCAATTAATAAGCACCTATCCAGGCATGTTCATGGGTCAGCTCCCGGTGTTCTCTCCTGTCCACCCGATGAATATGGGCATCTTGGGGAAATGTAGCAATTGCCTCGTGTACACGGACAACCCTCTCCTCCTACCAGCCAACACTACAACCTGTGAGAGATGCACTTATATAGCCAAACTGGAAGCCAAGCTCTCTTCAGCCAAGACTGGACTAGACAGTCAAGATGAGAAGGTTAACACCTGCACAACACCTCACTCAACACATAGTCCTTCAAAACCCCCACTACCAAAACTCACACATAGAAACACAAAGCACACACCCACATTCACGGACCCTCTCAATAAAAACCTGCCCAAGCAACAGACACCTCCCAAGCAGAAACGCAAACAACCACGACCCCCAACACTACCCAAATGACACATAGCCCAAAAAATCAATGTTGCCTCTCAGCCTCAGCCCATAAGGCAAAACATACCCAACACACTAGTCATAAGTGACTCTATAGCCAGGCACATTGATGTCCCACTCACCAGGCTAAAAAAAGGAGAAAGTTACTGTCAGCTGCCTGTCGGGTGCCAGGATCCGCCACATAACACACATTTAGGTCACTCCACAACAAGTACAAATACGACTCTGTCATTGTCCATGTTGGTGTGAATGACCTGAGACATGGAGGAGCTCACAGATCTTGTAGCCCAGGAGGGTATGACCCTAGCCCTGAGTAGCATCCTGCCATCACCCAGAATGATACCACAGTACAAGGGACAAAATGATTGACTTCAACAATTGGTTAAGCTTCTGGTGTCATTCTAAGGGGATCCAGTATCTGTCTGCCTGGGACGACATGGTCGACAGACCATGATGCTTTGCCACAAATGGCCTGCAACTGTTGCCCCTGGGATTCCGGATACTGGCTAAGGCTCTTGCCACCCCTATAGTGCCTTTTTTAGACAAGGTTCAAATGCTAAATCCACCACCGTAACAGGTACAAGCAAGCAAACGCGGAGGGTAATGCTACTCAATGCTAAAAGTCTAAACCTCAAAATGCACTCACTCGAGGCACTCCTTAAAATGGAGAACATCGACATCTGTGCAGTGACAGAGACCTGGTTAAAGGCTCCAGAGAGCACCCCTGCATTACCAGGCTATAATTCATACCACACTTTTCGGCCAACTAACCTGCACCGAAACACTAAAGGCGGAGGCGTGTCCATATTCATTAAGGACATCCACACCTCCAGGCTAGCTGCTCAACATAATGCATCTATGCAACTAACATGGGGCAAGACTGCAATCCAGGTTGTAGCTTGTTACAGATCCCCCACCATGCCCCAGGATTCCCACTCTTCATTTCTTAAGATACTGAAAAATATTAAGGTACAACCCAATACCTTAATTACGAGTGATTTCAACTACCCCACCATCAACTGGGAAAACTACTCATGTATCAACTCATTCACTCAACGTTTTCTGGAATTCATAAAATCCAACACCTTGGATCAGCTTGTCCACACCCCCACCAGGGGCAGCAATATCCTGGACATGGTCATTACCAATATGGGTAACTGGTGTTCCACGCCAAAGGTCAACTCCTCGATGGTCAGATCCGACCACAAGCTAATCACCCTAGACATCCATATCCCACCCTCCACCCCCCATTAAGGAAATCACTGTCAAAAACTACTCCAAAGCCAGCTTCATACTTCTTAAGACAGAAGTGGCAAACTTCACAACACCCATGCAGACAGAAAATAGAGGTACAACTGCTGACTCTTACACAAATGCACTGTATAAGCACATACACAAGTGCATGGATCATGCCATCCCCAACAGAACCAAGACGCTATCCACCAAAAAAAGGAAGCCAATCTGGTGGTCCCCTGCCATAAACAACTCTACAACAGAAGGAAGAAGCTGTTGCAAAAAGAGTAAAATCCCATGACTGGAAGAACTCCCTGGTCAGCCTCAGCAAGAAGCTGAGATCCCTCATAAAATCCTCCAAAGCCAGTTATGAAAATAAAATTGCCACGGATTCCAAAGACAACCACAAAGCATTCTACAGCTATGTCAAGAATCTCAATGGCAACACTCAGATCTGCTCTGAGCCACAGCACAATGGCACTAAATATACAGAACCAACTGATATTGCAAACATCCTGGCAGATAGGTTCAGTGCTAACTTTACCCCCCTCTCACCCTCCAAAGGGCCCATCTTAATACCAGAAGAATGCAAAGCCCCTGTAATCACAGATGAACAAGTAAAGACCGCACTCTCCAAAGCCAAGAACACAGCAGCCATGGGACCAGACAACATCCCAGACTGCATAATATGTTCAATCATAGACTCACCTCAGGTTATGTGCCTACTGAAAGGCTCACAGTGACAGTTATCCCACTCCACAAAGGGGGTGCGCCGCCACGGACCCCGGAAACTACTGCCATTAGCCTGAAAAGCCTTGTCTTCAAGGCCATGGAACGTATCATCTTGGAGCTTATAAACAAAGACATAGGTAACCTCCAAACCCTGGACTCTACTCAGTTTGGGTTTGTAAAAGGTAGATCATGTCTACTAAATCTAACTGACTTCTTTGAAGCAGTCACTAGAGCCACAGACGAGGGCAAGGTAGTGCACACAGCCTATCTTGACCTCGCCAAGGCTTTCAATACCATCCCGCACTCTGGAATTATAGATAAATTCATTAAACTGGCCATAAATCCCTATGTCACAAGATGGGTGGGGGCAACTAGTTCACTGACAGAACCCACACAGTAAAAATAGCTGACTCCAAGTCTGACTTCAGACCAGTGATGAGTGGAGTATCACAGGGTTCGGTCCTGGAGTGGAGTACCACAGGGTTCGGTCCTGGAGTGGAGTACCACAGGGTTCGGTCCTGGGTCCTCTCCTGTTCAGCATCTACTTCTCTGAAGTGCAGGCCAACACAGAAGGTCTTTGGCTAACAAAGTTCGCAGATGAATGCAAACTGGGAGCCTTAATAGAATCACCTAATGATGTAGACATTCTACAAAAGGGCCTCACACAGACAGATACTTGGTGTCAAAAGTCATGGCCTCACGCTCAATGCCAAGAAGTGCATTGTCATCTCCTTTGGGAAAAACTCGGTACCCATGAACTACCACATAGGCAGTATCTCACTAAAAACTGAAAGTGTGACAAAAGACCTCGGGATACAGGTGGACAGCAGTCTCTCCACATCGCCACAGTAGACAGGAAATCCTTCTACATAGCACACCTCATCACAAAAGGGTCCTCCTCTAGAAAAAAGGAGGTCATTGTTCCTCTCTACTCATCCCTCATCAGACCCATTATAGAGTACAATGCCCCATTTGGCATGTATCTCACAAGATACCTACAACAATTGGAAAGCCCACAGAAATACCTCACTAAGAGGATTACCGGCCTCAAAAAGATGACATATGCAGACCGTCTCAAAAAACTCCAGCTCTACTCCGTCTCATATCACCTACTCAGAGGAGATCTCTGCCTAACATACAAAGCTATGTCAAACCCAGAGCTGTTGGACATGCTACACTTAAAGAAATCCCAGTCTCTCTGAACCACACGCATTGTGTCACCACAATAAACAGAACATGCTGGAGGGATAGATTCCTGTCCCAGAGACTTCCCATACTCTGGAACAAACTACCTACTCATGTCAAGCAAAGCTCCTCATTGGCCCTCTAAGAAAAATCTTGACGACTGGATGGGAAATAGAAAACTCACCCCAGGGATCACTTCTGCAGCACTGCTTGACAGAGATACAGGAAAATAATTTTCTTGGGTGGCGAAAACCAGGGAACCTTTTTGGCTAGGCTTATATAGGCCCCATGGCCGATAACCTAGTACCTACCTATGAAACGCCTACCTATGAACAAAAAAAGCACATGAGATGATCAGGAGTACCTTGGACTTGAACCAGGGACTAGTGTCAGGAGATGCAGATGAACAGGAATACTGAAATTAGTGAATAAATGGGAGACTATATAACATCAATCATATTTGTGAAATATGGCTTTGCAAGAAAATGTGGCCAAGAAAGACTGGACTTTTGCTGACTTTGTTAAACTTGTACATGGACTGTAAAGAACATACTCTACATTATGTCATTAATGTTTAGAAGAACAACAGAAGTGGGAAAGTAACTACATAAAACAATATTATTCTCATTAATATTTGAATAAAACATTTCTTGGCATAAATTACATGTTACTCATAGTAAAGCTGCTTTGTGTAGTGTGTAGTTAGCAGTATTTTAAATGTGGTGAGACACTTTTTGGTGACTGTTGTACCTGTTAAAGATATTAAAGTAAACAAGAACTTTTTAGATGCAAGAAATACAGGATTTACATTTCAATAAGAGTGTAATGGTTTAACAAAAGCAAGTTTCCTGTGAATAGGCTGTGATCAAAGACTGCTGGGGTGGAGGTGTAATGTAAACATGTACTGATTACATTATATGTAGAATTAAGATACTTTTATTTTTAAAAGGGTGAATGCCTAAATGGATGCTCTTGGCTTTAGATACAAACAAGTGTGTTTGTAATAAAGTAGGCTTGTAAAATAAGACAAAATGATGAAAGCTATGAAAAAAATGACAAGCTTCTTACATTTGCAAAGATATTAGCTTGTTTTTTTTTTTTTTTAATTAGCAAATGTTCAGTGGGATATAAAAAGTCTGCAACAGCGATAGGCAAGAGGTGGCTGGAATTTATTGGAGAAAACTGGCAAAGGAACCAAGCTATTATGAGCAAATAACTAGATAGGGAAAGATGATATAAGGGGAAGATGCCAAAAAATTATTTGGACTGCAGGCTAGAGACTGATATCAATCCTTAATAGGGAAAACAGAGTATGGACAAAGAGAAAGAAATAGGGGGTCCTAAATGAAAGACCAGCATTGGTAGAGTTTTTAGTACAATCTCAAACAAAAACTGCCATTACAAAAAGAATAATTAAAACAGCATATAAAATATTGCATGATAACTATAAGAATTAATCAGAGGAGGTCGGAAAGGATTGGGAAGACAGACTGGATAAGTAATTCACATAGAAACAATGAGAGGATATATGTATGTTTCCCAAATATGCAACAAAATTCAGAAGATTTAGGATTTTGCTTAAAAATGTTTACATAGATATTCTTATACCCCAAGTAGACTCCAGAAAATTTTTCCTCATGTAGACAGCAGATGTTGGAGAAGTGTCAATGAAGAAAAAGGTAACTGGGAGTGTATTTTCTGGGCGTGCAGTAATTTGTCAAACTTTAAGGATTCCCTGTGGGATACACTGTCAGAGGTGCTGGGTGGGTAGACTGGTGTGAAGAGGGAGATGTTTTTTCTGAGCTATGATACAGAATCAGAATTGCCTAGACATGGTAAGGCATTGCTGTGTCTAATTATGGTGGCTGCCAAAAAAGCAAAATACAGTTGTGTACACAGACTTCCACGGTGGTGCAGAGGTAGCATTGTTGCCTCAAAGCAAAAGGTTCTCCCGTTCGATTCCAGGCTGGAGTGCGGGGAGTGCCTTCTGTGTGGAGTTTGCATGTCCTCCCTGCGGTTGGGTGGGCGTTCGAATGACATGCATAAATGGGTGTGCCTTCGTTGAAGGTTGAACGTCGAGCTGGCACCTCGGCATTCGTGAAAATCAACTGCCAATCATTAGCAGACCGGAGTTCCGCTGTGGCGACCCCTAACCGGGAAAAGCCGAAAGACAACAGCAGCAGTTGCATACACTTACCATAAATGTAGATGTTTGAGTGTATTCACTGTTGCAGTCATTACATTTGGGTAATCTGCTGGCAGGTTGCCCTCAGTCGGCTTGAATAACAAAGTCTTGAGTCCTGCGTCAGTTGCTGTTTCCTCTTCTAAGAAGTCAGGTCGTCAGGGGTATAAAACATGCAGCCGACGCCATTTTAATCAGTTTTTCTTGCCCCAGATGTCAGGTGCCCCCCAAATGGGGAGCAAAAATATATAAATAAACTGTAAATATATAAATGCACCTTAGAAACATAAAATTTACCTTCAGCTAAAAGCAAATACACTACAAAGGCTTTTGAGTATAGTGAAGGAAAGAAAAGGTATTGAATGGGGGATGGTGGGTGGGTGATCCGGACTGCAACAGTGAATACACTCGAACATCTACATTTATGGTAAGTGTACACAACTGTACAATGTTCTTCTTGCTTCACTGTTGCAGTCATTACATTTGGGTAGAATCCCAAAGCTATGGATGGGAGGATGGAACTAAACAGCATTAGGAGCAGCTATTAGGCCCTGAGGAACTGCAGTGGCAAAGGCTGCCCTAGATTTAGAGAAGAGAGGTAAATGATAAAGCTTTGTGAACGTATGAACAGAGCTCCAAGTAGCAGCTTCTAGGATGTCTTTGGTTGGGACCGCTCTGAAAAAAGCTGCTGAAGTAGAGACATCCCTGGTGGAATGGGATCTGGTCCCCTTGGGCACAGGTTTATCATAGTTCAAATAGCAGAAACGAATGCAGTGGCTTATCCATTTAGAAATAGTCTGCTTTGAAATAGCCTTCCCCTCTGATCCTGCAGCAAATGCTACCAGTAGTTGCTCAGATTTTCTTAGAGATGTTGTCCTGTTTAAGTAGAATCTTAGTTGTCTGTGCACATCCAATGAATGCAGAATCCACTCCCCCTTGTTCTGCGGATTTGGGAAAAAAGTTGGCAGGTGAATGGTCTGGTTAAGAGCCACACTGGATACCACCTTAGACATAAAGGACGGGTTGGTCCTGAGGGTCACCCTGTTCTAGCTGAAGTGACTGCCAAAAGAAAAGCTGTCTTCCAAGATAGAAAGTTTATATCCACAGTAGCTGCTGGTTCAAAAGGAGGCAGGGTGAGTTTTTCCAGCACAAAATTGCGGTCCCATGCAGGAGTTGGTGCTCTCCTGGGAGGCCTTCAATGTTTGGCCCCTCTGAGATGCTGTTTTAGCAGTAGATGAGAAAAGAGGGGAGGCTTTGTGTTGAAATGAGCCGGGATGGCAGAGGCATGTATTTTTATTGAAGAAACGATAGGCCCTTGTCAAGCATCTCAGTTAAGTATTGTAAATCTAAGGAATATTGGGCCTTGCTGTGTCTATTCCTTGTGCTTGGTTCCAAGCACAAAATCTCTTCCATTTATCAGCATAAGATTTAAAAGTACTAGGCCTTCTGGCTTCCAAAATGACATCCATCAGAGGTTTACTGAGAGATGTGGTTTAAATAATTAGTTGATTAGCCATGCTGCAAGATTCAAAGTTTGGAGCTGTGTGTGCAGAATTTGATAGTTCTGCTAAGACAGTAGATGAGGTGTTCGAGGCAAGTACCACAGAGGAAGGTGTGACATTGTTCCTTAGAAGCAGGTACCAGTGTTGGCAAGGCCAGTCCGGAGCAATTAGAATCAGTTTTAGTTTTTCCTGTCTGACTTTTAGTAAGATCTTGGAGAGTAGACGCAAGAGTGGGAAAGGCATAGACTGATAGGTTCTTCCAGCTGAAGGATACAGCATCCACTTTTCATGCTTTTTTGTGATGAGTTCTTGTGCAGAATTTGTCCAACTGATACTTTTGGGGTGAGGCAAATAGATCTATGTCTGGGCTTCCCCATTTTTGTGTTAACATGCTGAAGATTTGTGGATCCAGTTTCCATTCGTGTGGGTCCATAAGATTTCTGCTTAGGTCGTCTGCCACAGTATTTTGCTTTCCTGGCAGGAATTGAGCTTGAAGATGTATTTAGTAAGTCAAGGATGTGTTCCACAAGGCCATGAGTAGTCTGCAAAGGGGGTAGGAATGGGTACCCCCCTGCTTGTTTATGTACCACATAACTGTGGTGTTGTCCGTCTTTATCAGTAGTTGTCCTGGATGAAGTAAGTCCTTGAAGGCTGTCAGAGCATTCTGAACGGCTAGCATTTCTTTCTGGTTGATATGCAGATGCATTTGGTTTGGGCTCCATTTGCCCTGAATGCATCTCCCTGCCAGGTGGGCCTCCCAAGCATAGTCTGATGCATCTGTAGTCACGGTTTGGGTGGCAGGGGTAGAGTGAATGACCGTCCCTTGTTTTGGTGACATGTCTTTGCCCACCAAAGAAACTTCTGTTGTAGGCAGGGAATGAGAGTAATCATTGTTTCCAGGCTGTGACAATGTTGACTCCATAAACTTTTTAGATACCATTGAAGTTTCCTCATATGCCATCTCACATATGGAATTAGTAGAATGCAGGATGCCATGTACCCCAAAGCCTGCAGAATTTGTCTTGTAGATAACTGTGTTTTTGTTGCCATTTGATTGAAATATGTTGTCAATTGTATTTGTTTGTCTGGGGTGAGGGTAAGCCATCTGGGCAGTTGTATTCAAGTTTGCACCCAGGAATGTAATTATTTGAGAGGGTACCAGTTGTGATTTCTTTTCGTTTATGGTGTACCCTAGGCATGCTAGAAGACTTTGTACAAATGCCAGATGTTGAAGAAGAGTGTCCTTGTCCTCTGCCTGAATGAGACAATCATCCAGATAAGGATAAATTTGAATGTTTCTTTGTCTGCAGAATGCAATTACTGGTGCCAGGCACTTTGTAAAAACCCTGGGCGCAGTAGATAAGTCAAAGGGCAGTGCAGAGAATTGGTAATGAAAAAAACCTGCTTTGAAGCGAAGGTATCTTTTGCAAGATTCCCTTATTGGAATATGCAGGTATGCCTCTTTTAATTCTAGAGTTACTAACCAAGCATTCTTGCCTAGCATAGGCAGTAGCTGTTGTAAAGTCAACATTTTGAATTTTGGAATGTCCAGGAACATGTTCAGAATCGATAAGTCCAATATTGGATGCCATGAATTGTCTTTTCTGGGTACCAGGAACAGTCTTGAATAAAACCCTTGTCCTTTTTCATTTTCTGGTACCGGTTGAATAGCCCCCACATCCATGAGGGACATGACTTGTTTCCGGGCCTCTGTCCACTGGTTTTGTGGCAGATCCGGCCATCCGTTTGGAATTGGCAAAGTATGGAAATGAAATCTGTACCCCTGGGATACTATGTTTAATACCCTCCTGTTCTGGGTTATTAACTGCCAACTGTGAGCATGAAGTGCTAGTTTTCCCCCCAAGGGGGCTGCCAAAAGATAAGTGCTTGGAGATGGTAGAGGAAAGTCATTGAGACTGCTTACTGTAGGGTTGTGCTGTACCAACTCCAGATTTGGAGGTGGAGGCACCCCATTGCTTTGACCTGTAAGATCCCTGTGATAGATATCTGGAGCCTTTTGAGCGCTTGGATTTGCCCTGAGTGGCTCTGTTGGACACAGGAAAGGATCAATTTTTGGACACAGGAAAGGATCAATTTTTAGTAGGCCAGTGCCTACTGAACCTGGGTGGCTGCACTTGCAAGAAATCTTTTACAATTTGCATAGATTTAGCTTTGTCTTCCTTTTTCTTTAAAACCTCTTCTGCCTTATTATTAAACAGAGTATCATGCTGCAAAGGGGCATCCAACAATTTAGCTTTAACATGATCAGGCAGATTTTGCTCCTTGAGCCAGGCATGCCTTCTTATCACAGATCCAGAAACGGCGGCCCTACAAGAGGCCTCCAACGAATCAAAACCACATTGCAAAGTATGCTTTCCAACCTGTTCTGCTGAATGCAATACATCCTGTAACTCCTTATTTTCCACACAATCAGAAATCAACATCATTTTCTGTTTAAGTAAGCCCATAACATGCTGTTGATATTTAAGCATATGAAACTGGCAGTTTAAAGCTCTGACTGCCAAGGTTGTAGACATATAAACCTTCTTACCCCATCTATTCAGCGCCCTGGAATCTCTATCAGAAGGGGTAGGATTTTTGGCTGTAGAAGCCTATACACCCTTGGGACCCTGAGAAATAGTCTCAGGATCAGCAGCAAGATTTTTGAAAAGAAATTTGTGGGAGTCAGGAACCCTGTAATATCCATCAGGCTTACTAGGAGCCGGAGGCAGGGAATCAGGAGCCATGCTCGATTCCGAGAACACATCATCAACAATGTCTAAAACAGGAGGTATTGCCAAAGGCCTATGCTGAGGTAGAATAAGGAAATCCCTAAGCCTCTTTTTTGATTCAGAGAAGTCCTGACTCTCCCAGTGAAAATGTTCCCTTAAAGTATGCAAAGTCTCTCCAAAAGAGTAATCCTCAGGAGGAGATGCAGATGGGATAGATTCCTCTGCATCTGAAACCTCATAAGGTGGAATGGAAAGTTCCTGATCAGAAGAGGAATCAGAAGAAATGGAAACCTGATCTGAAGATTCATAATCAGTGCCTTGCCTAGACCTCTTAGCAGGGGGGGGGGGTTGGGAACCCCTGATCAAGGTAATTAAATCCTCAGCCATTTTGATCATTCGTTTTTTAGGCATAGGGGCCTGAGCACGTGGCTCATGCGTTGGTTTTTTAGACATAGAAGTTGGTTTTGACCTTGGTTTTGTTGATGGCGTCGGTTTAATATAAAAATGTTGCGGCCTGAAAACACCCTCAGAAGCCGGTGCCTGCTCAGCGGCTCCGGACCCATCCAAGGGAAAGATATCCGCGGGTTCAATACTTTGCAAATCTTGCGGCATACCAGACTCGAATGGGTCTCGGTAGAGACCTGCAACTCAAAAGTAGCAGGTATCAGGGACTGCGAAAGCGCCTCACTGAGTACCGGCAAACCGGCGACTGGCTTAGGAGAAGCTTTGTCATTGGTTTTGGACCTTGACGGACTGTCTCTGTCTTTTTCCTTGCGTTTTTTGTGAATTCCGGTAGTCGGACTGCTAACAGACGACATTTCAGGGTAGTTAAATCTTGAGCCAAAATATTTAGAAGCAAAAATATACCGACGCTTAATAGTGCATTGGTTAAATTTAGCACAAAACCGACAGCAAGGCACGTTGTGATCAGGGCCTAGGCAAGGAATACAGTACAAATGAAAATCCTTATGAGGTATTTGCTTCCCACAAGTAATCCAATTATTAACTTTTACTGACATCGGTAAGGAGCAAGAAAAAGTTTCCCCAACGGGGTACTTAGCTTTAGTTTGAAGACTTCGGTTCTGAAACTCGAAAACGAAAATTTCAGGAGTCGGCCGACCGGCACTTGCGAACTGCTTCTGCTTCGGCCACCGCACGGCAAGAAAGACTGATTAAAATGGCGTCAGCTGTGTGTTTTATACCCCTGACGACCTGACGTCATGGAAGAGGAGACAGCAACTGACGCAGGACCCAAGGCTTTGTTATTCAGGCCGAGTGAGGGCAACCTGCCAGCAGATTACCCAAATGTAATGACTGCAACAGTGAAACACGAAGAACATTTACTAGAAAATGGAGACCAAAATCTAAACCAACTACACTAGAAATAGTGAATATAGCAACAGAGATAAAATAAATGGAACTGAGATCTTTAGAAAAGGGAGCAAACTATACAGGAAAAACTGGAATTCTGGAAATAATACATACAGGGGAGGAATGAGGTTTAAAAGAACACAGGACTTAAATGACCTATGTAATGTCCGACTGAAAATGACTGGGTAGATTATAAGTGATGTATAATATTTGCAACTGGGAGTGTGTCAGCATGGTCTGTGATGTAAAATTCTTGCAACCAGGATTGTGTCAGTGTAGTTTTTTTTATTTATGTAAATTTATGATTGCCTGTGTTGTAAGTCATGGTTTAATAAGAGATGTTATGAAAAGGACAGGAATTAATAATGTATGCAATGTTGCTTAAGTTATATGACATACAGCAATATATGTGAAGTACAAGGTTTGTAAACTTGAACTTAATACAATCTGATTACTTATATATAAATATAAATCTGCCTATGTCGGAAGCAATAATTCAATAAAGGTGTTTTAAAAAAAAGTCTGGAGTACAAGGCAATTATACATTTTGTTCTGAATGAAATTGACAAAGATTCACTGCTGACTAGTTTTACATGGAGACAAAC
Organism: Protopterus annectens; assembly: GCF_019279795.1. Classification (NCBI taxonomy): domain Eukaryota; kingdom Metazoa; phylum Chordata; order Ceratodontiformes; family Protopteridae; genus Protopterus; species Protopterus annectens. The sequence goes on along the minus strand of NC_056741.1, from coordinate 715,206,621 downwards.
TGCCAGCAGGTACAAACAATCAATTTTGAGAGTTCTGAGCATTCATTGCTGTGGAAAACAGAATATTTAAAGGTACAATGGCAAGTAGTTCATTGAAAAATAAAAGTATGAAATTATGAGAGCTGAATAAGAGACAACAACCTCCCTAGCAACCTTAATACTTCAACGCATTTAATCAAACATGCAATTTAGTTTTACTTAAAAATAGCCAGTGCAATTTTTATTACTGGTAAAAGCTAATGTTTTCTGAAAAGCATACAAGTTGGTTTTCACATATGACAGGGGAACAGAAATAATTAAAAGCAGACAGCAATCAATCAGTTTAAGTGTGAACACAAACTGTAATGCATAACCTTAACTTCAGGTTAGTTAATGCTTGCAAGTGCAGTTGTCGATGTGGGACAATTGTTCCTATCTGGAGGGCTAAATTTCATTATATGAAGATCTACATAGTTTTGTGGGTTTGTTCTAGGTTAACAGAGGATGGGGTGTTCTGAAAATGTATTTAGTATGTTGTCTGAGGTATGCCATTAAAACAAAATTCTTGAAAAATATGATATAGGTTCAAATGGAGATGAGAAGAAACTGTATAAAAAAGACCACCCTCCCATCAAATGGAGATGAGAAGAAACTGTATAAAAAAAGACCACCCTCCCAAACAGTGTGTGCCTGTAACACAAAAGAAAATACATGCACAAAAACTGACATGTACAATAGGTGGAAATAGACTTTCATAATAGTGGCTATTGCTATTCTTATTATCCTGGAATGTAAATGGCCTTACGGGTACAGTCAAAAAGGAGTACTGAATTATATTAAGAAATGCAGAGTGTAAACAGCAATGCTACAGGAGATGCACTTGGAATGGAATGAGCATGTGAATTTGACAAAGAAAGGATTTTAGAATGGATATTCATCAGAATATCCAAGACAAAGAAAAGGAAAGTAATTAGACCGATTGCTAGGGGGGCTTTAATAGTGACAGAAGAAGAAGTAAAAGCCAATAATGTTAACTTTGTGGCAGTAACTATTGGCAACACTGGTATATATTTATATAGCACCAAAAAATAGAAGTTATGTCCTTACCATAACGTTCCATGTGGAGTGTTCATCTCGCCTTTGTTCTTACACATGGGTTCGGAGCCGATCCTCGGCTCCGTGCCGGCCGCTTGCAAGCTCTGCATCGAGAAGAAGCTTGAGACAATCTAATACCCACAATCCCCCTCTGCCTTTACCTCAGATCTAGTTTGCAAGCAAACCAGTCTCTAGAGAGAGCACACTCATGCTTACATTACATATGCACAGAACTAAGAGTCTATATATAAATATATATATAGACACATACACATATATATACATGTCAACTATGTACACAACATCTGCAAAGCAGAAGCAGAATGCCCCAGGCCAGGCACCAAAAATGAACGTTCTTCTTAAGGGCGGAGGGTGGGAATGTAAGAACAAAGCGAGATGAACACTCCACATGGAACGTTATGGTAAGGACATAACTTCTATATGTGATAGTGTTCAATCTCGCCGTTTGTTCTTACACATGGGTAGCGCCCCTAGCTCCTTGTTCCTAAGGAACTCACGGAAGGACGTTCTTGAGCACAGTGGAACCAAAGGTTGCCCTGTCCCTAGAAACCTTGTCTACCTTATAATGAGAAATGAATGTATGTGGCTTAGACCAAGTAGCAGCCGCACAAATAGCGTCTAGTGGTAGGCGGGCTGCATGAGCCAGAGATGTAGACACTGACCTTGTGGAATGTCCTTTGGGTTTGTGTAAAAGAGTTTGATTTGAAGAATCATAGACATAGATTATACAATCCGTTAACCACTTAGAAAGAGTTCTTTTGGTAACCGCTAATCCTTTCCTGTTATCAGCAAAGGCCACAAAAAGTTGATCAGTTTTTCTGTGATCTTTTGTTCTATCCAAGTAAAACCTTAGTTGTCTGTGAACATCTAATTTGTGCAACATATACTCCATTTTGTTGGAGTGATTCTTGAAGAAGGTGGGTAATTCAATGGACTGATTAATATTGTTAATAGAACAAACTTTAGGGAGGAAGGATGAATTAGTTCGAAGAGAAACTCTGTCAGAGTGAAAGATCAAATAAGGGTGCTTGATGGAGAGAGCTTGAAGTTCAGATACTCGCCTAGCGGATGTAATGGCTACCAAAAAGAGAGTCTTCCAGGACAAAAATTTTAATGGGCAAGAGGAGGCTGGTTCAAAGGGGGGCAACATTAATTTAGATAACAACAAGTTTAGACTCCAAGGTGACGGAGGAGATCTAACTGGTAGTCTAATATGAAAAACCCCTTTTAAAAAGGCTTTACAAAGTCTGTGGGCCATAACAGGAGCCCCACATTCTTCCACATGGAAATTTGAAATGGCAGCCAATTGAACCCTTAGTGTGGCAGGAGAAGCACCCTGATGGAACAAGTCCGTTAAAAACTCTAATATTTTATTCAAAGGAGCTATAAAAGGATCCACTTGCTGTGTATTCGCCCAGAATACAAATCGCTTCCATTTACTAGAATATGTTTTAGTAGTGGAAGCTTTATGAGAAGCCACCAATATATTCTGAACTGCCGGCGAAAGAAGATCAGACCTGGCTAAGTTGGGAATTGGAGCAACCAAGCTGCTAGATGGAGGGACAAGAGCGGGATGGGGAGCCCCTGACGAGTGAGTCAATAGATCTGGCTCTGGGTCCAGAATCCAGGGTCCCCGAATGCAGTGTGTCTTCAGGAAGGGAAACCAAATTTGACGAGGCCAGAATGGGGCAATGAGGATTATTGTCCTGTGTAGGTTTCTGGCTTTCTGGAGAAACTTTGATATCAGGGGAAATGGAGGAAATGCGTACAGGAGTCCCGGGGCCAATCGTGAATCAGTGCGTCCCTGGGGACTTCCCTGGAGGGGTAATAGGGCAAAGTAGCTCCTGCATTTGGCGTTCATTGGAGACGCAAACAGATCGCAGGAAGGCTGGCCCCACGTGCGAAAAATCCTTTTCGCCACTGACTGTTTCAGGGACCACTCGTGCGGTAACAGAATTGCTCTGCTCAGCCTGTCGGCTATGACGTTGGATGACCCCGGGATGTGCGTTGCTATTAGAAAGCGACCCGTGGACTCCGCCCATTGCCAGATTCTCATGGCCTCTCTGCATAGCTGATAGGACTTGGTTCCCCCTTGCTTGTTTATGTACCAGACTACCGACATGTTGTCCGTCTGAACTGCAATAGTTCCCAGAGGAAGAAGGGGAGCAAAGTGTTGCAACGCTAGAAACACTGCCCTCAACTCTAGAACATTGATGTGCAGATTGTACTCCAAATTGGTCCATTCGCCTTGGACTGTCTGTCCCTGAAAGATGCCCCCACCCTATCAGGGAAGCGTCCGTGGTCACCGTAACTGTAGGCGGTAGCACAAATGGTCTCCCCTTGGAAAGGTTGCACGCTTGAAGCCACCAGTTTAGGTGTGTTTTGCATGTGTTCGTTATAAGAATCTCGTGTGTTAGAGGTAGTTGTTGGAACGACCATTGTGCAAACAGTAGCCATTGTAGGACTCTCATGTGCAGCCTTCCCAAGGGTATTGCAATAAGAGAAGCTGACATGAGTCCCAAAACCTTCAGTACCAGTTTTGCTGGAGATTTCCTGGACAAAAGAAGAAGACGTATGTGAGTCTGAAGTGATAGTATCCTTTCTGGAGGAAGTCTTAGAATTAACTGACGTGTGTTTAATTCCGCTCCTATGAACAAGATACTCTGTGATGGCTGAAGTAAGGATTTTCCAAGTTTACGGAAATTCCTAGGTGAACACACAGTTGAAGAGTATAGTCTCTGGCCTGTAATAGTTGACGCTGGGTGGTGGCAGAAAGGAGCCAGTCGTCCAGATACGGAAACACCTGGAATCCTTGGCGTCTCAAGTGAGACGCTACCACTGCCATGCATTTGGTGAAGACCCTGGGGGCTGAGGTCAGACCAAAGGGCAGGGCTCGAAATTGAAAGTGACTGGCCCCCAGCCGGAAGCGCAAATGATCTCTGGATGCCCTGGCCATTTTGATGTGGTAGTATGCATCCTCCAGATCTATTGAGCACATCCAATCGTCCTTCTGTAAGAATGGAAGGATCGATTGAAGCGTGACCATTCGGAACTTTTCTTTCTTGACGAAGGTATTGAGGTCGCTCAGGTCCAGGATGGGCCTCCAGTCCCCCGTTTTCTTTGGAACTAAAAAGAACCTTGAGTAAGTCCCGAATCCTTGCTGGTCCGCTGGGACTGGTTGGATGACTCTTTTTTCTAGCAGCTTTGAAATTTCTACAGCTGCTGGCTCTCGCAGATGGGGCGGTACATCTGGGAGTCTTTTCTTTGGAATGGGATGGGATAGAAAGGGTATGTTGTAACCTCTGGTAACCACGCTTTTTACCCACTTGTCTGTAGTTATATTTTGCCAGGCCTGAGGGTATAAAGCTAGCGACCCCGACTGCCTCCAGAGCAGGACAGTCGGGCCTCCTCTCAGGAGTGCTGGAAAGGTTTACCAGGGAGTGTATCCCTGTCACCTTGATGCTGCGGACCCCCTCTGCCGCCAGGGCGGCGTCTTCCACCTCTGCCCCTCCTCTGCCTCTAGAAGGGGCATCACCCTGTGTGCCTGGGAAAGATCCTTGGGGTTTTCGAAACCACATTTTTCCACCATGTTGCCCTTTGGGGTACGGTCTGGTTGGGGTGGAAAAACGGACTCCGACAGCAGACAGAGTCTTTCCCTCCTGTTCACACCGGGTAAGGGTCTCCTTTACTTTGGGGCCAAAGAGAGTGGCACCGTCAAATGGGGCGTTAGTAAAGGAAGACTTGAAGGCTTCCGCGAATGAACATAAGCGCATCCAGGATTGTCTGCGGAGAGCAATCGCTGAAGCTGCTGCCCTACTCGAACCTTCGCTGCGTAAGAAATCAGCCTCATGGACGAGTTCACAATGGATGTAAGGGTATTAAGTTGCGCTGTCACTTTCTCTGAGACAGCAGCATCTGTAGTACCCTGGAGGGTATCTCCCAACTCTTTGACTAGATCCCTCTGTAGTCGTGTAAAATGGGTCAAATAGTTCAGGGATCGCATGGAAAAGACGCTGAACTAAAAATGCGCTTCCCATCTGTCCATAGTCCTAGAATCTTTATTAGGGGATGGACAGATGAGGAAGATTCCGACATCTCCTTTTCGTGGCGCTGCCACCACCATAGCGCCCACTGGAACTCCTTTTGTTAAGTAGGTCTTGTCCTGAGGTGCAGTGATATATTTATTGGGTTTCCTTGGGACTGGTTCCACTGTGTCAGGAGCCCACGCCTTCGAGCAATAAGTTCCATTAATTCGTCAAGGGCGGAGTGACCCAGGAGGAAGAAGGGCGAGCACGAATGCCTTCAGCAAAACTGACTCATCCTCAGAAGGGGAAGGGACTGCCAGTCACCTCTCTGTTTCAGGATCTCCAATATGTCCGAAAAGAGACATCTTCTGAAGGTGACTTAGGGACCCTTCTGACTCATCTAAGTCAGTATCGGATGTCAAGGATTCTTGTGGAGAATCCAAGTGTCTCCTCTTACACAATCTTTTCCTAGGGACTTCTTCGTGGGAGCATCCAAGAAGCCTCCGAGGAAGAGGGGCACCCTCCAGGGGTGGCTGAGACACTGGTGCTCGACGCTTGGATGTGGCCGTGGGTGCAGAGGAGGATAACGCCCTTTATGGGGAGGAGAGGTTGCTTCCACTGATGTGGTTGTCTGGGTAGACAACACCTTCCTCACTAGGTCGAACGCCCGGTCCCGAATCGAAGAATCTCCGGTTCAAGAAATGGGAAGAATCCCAAACAGGCACCAAGGCATTGACCCGAGGACGGAGCCGAATCGATCCGCCGAGGCCCCGAGGGAAGAGTCGGAACCGAACGCCGGTTCGACTCGCCCCGGAACCAAGGACAGATAGTCGGCTCCGAGACTCGGTATCGGTCCGACGGAGTCGAGGTGAGAGGAACAGACCGAGAAAGGACGGTTCTGGACCCGAGGGCTCCACAATCAGAAGATCAACCTCTTCTGGCTCCAAAGACTGGACAGGTCTCGGAGGAGGAATGGATGGAGACACTGGGAGGCCTTCAAGTTTCGACACCAACTGGGTGGAAACTGAAATAAGTTTGGACAGGGCCGAATGCTCCAATAACTTCTGCACCACACGATCCACATCGACATCGGAGAGTTTGGAAGAAGAACGGGTCGACGGAGCCGACCTCAATAAAGTCGAAGGAGGGAGCTCCATCACCGGTTCCAAGACTCGAGGCTCAGGAACCGACACCAGTTGAACACTCGGCCCCGAAGTTTGTGGAACCGGTGATCTAACTTTACTCGAAGAGCTCGGAGCCGATGACTTGGGCTCCGACGTCTTCGATTCCTTCGAGGATTTCGATGCCTGGTCAGAAGCATCCAGAGCCTCCTGAAAAGAAGGTTTTAATAATCCTCTGTCCATGAGTTTCCTGCGCCTATCTGTCATGACCCTCCCACTAAAAGAATGACAGATTGAACAGTCCTCTTGTAAGTGGAGAGGGCCAAGGCAGTAGACGCAGGAACTATGGTTGTCAGTCACTGACATTTTTTGGCCACACTGACAACGCTTAAAACCTGATTTCACTTTATCAGACATTTTACAAGCAAGATAAGAGTCAAGTCCAGTACAATAGTCAAATCCGGTGAAAAAAAGTCAAATCCGATTTAAATGTCAAGTCCGGTGTCAAATTTAAGTAGGGTTGGTAGGCCCCAAAAAACTCTAACCAATTAATAAACTTAACGGTACCGAGAATTCAACCTACTCAAACACACATACACTCAGTATATCAACTAATCCTTTCTGTTATCTATGAGAACAAATTATCCAATAAAATATAACAAAAATAAGTTATATCTTAACTTAAGATGCTCGAGCTAGCTCCCAGCGATGCGAACGCAGCAGCGGCAAACTAGATCTGAGGTAAAGGCAGAGGGGGATTGTGGGTATTAGATTGTCTCGAGCTTCTTCTCGATGCAGAGCTTGCAAGCAGCCGGCACGGAGCCGAGGATCGGCTCCGAACCCATGTGTAAGAACAAATGGCGAGATTGAACACTGTCACATCTACTATTAAGCAGCTAACAACATTTTGGGAGAAATAATCAGCTTTCAGCAGGGTATATTAATTACAGGTGAGGACTGGAATTTGATTTACAATAATGAGGATGCATCAGGGACCTAAATGAGAAAATGTAACAAAAAGGTTAGATTTCTGAAGAAATTAATATTTATTATGGAAGATGCAAATTAAGCAGCAGGAGCCTGGACAGAATTTACAAATTATTCCCCAAGGTACAACAACTAGGCTAGACTAGATAGAAATTACATTTCATAGGAACTTGTGCATTTAATTGAAAGCTTCAGATCATGCACTGATAAAAAAAAGAAAAAAAAAAGGGAGTAATGAAGCAAAAATAAGACGCTGACACTTTCTCACCTACCTGTTAAGAGAGAAATGTAACAAATGGGTAGTAGAAATCATGAGAGTTATTAGGGAAGACAAAATATATTCAGGTGTTACAGCTAGTGTGTGGGATAAAATGAAAATTAAGTTTAAAAATACGGTAGAAATAAGAGAAAAAGATGATTAAGAAACAATGGGAATTAGAGGAGCTGACAGAAGTTAAATTATAGCAAAATATGAGTGCTAAAGAGAGAATAAGGGACTATCTAGAGAATATGTCTCAGTTTATAAAAATTGTTAAGCAAATTTGTTTTTGCTAACTCCAGAGCACAAAAATTAGCATGATGACTAAGGCAACAAAGTAGAAAGTGTTGTCACCAAAGTCAACTACCACCAAGAAAAATATCCAGAAATTCTCAACAGGTACTAGAGATATTCTGGAAATTTTGTGAAAAATTGTATAAAGCAGAGAAATGCAGAAATCAAGAAAAAGGCACAAATGTAATATTTACGGAAGACTCAAGTATGCCAAAATCAGAGAGAGATGAGGCCCTATAAATTACACTTACGTACTCACCATAAATATGTATCTGTGTTGTCCACTTTCATTCTTCACCAATGAATGGGTTTGGATCCTATCTGCGCATCTGACTCTGCCACTTTCAATAGATTCTAGGATCTGACTCTCAAGCTTCTCCCTTATAACTTTAATGCACCTGAACACTATATTACCTCAGATAGAGTTTGTAGCTACTACAGAATATTACAAGAAAAAGTAGCACAAGATAACTATGAGAGAACAGTGATAGCCGAGAGAACAGTGATAGCTGGAAGACCAGGAGCTCTAACAGGAACTATGGTTACTAATAACACTTCTGTTAGGTCTTTCCCAAAGAAAACGACAAAAACATATCAAGAACTGCTATATTCCAAAAGTATGGTCAGGACCAAAACAGAATTCAGTAGAAATAATGGTAAAACCAACTTTTATTCAACTGAAGTTTAAAATAATAGTAGATACAGGTTTAAAATAGTGATAGATAAACACTTTCATCTTCCCATTGAAAACTTTTTCAGATAATTACTTTTAAACTTGGATCCTTTACATAAGCAAATCAGGAACTTCTAAAACGTCATGTGATAGCTGAGCCCCTTGTAATAGCTACAGCTTAAGCAGCCAATTAATTATAGTAAATAAAAGCATCTTACAAAACATCACTATAATAAATACCATACTAGAAGTGCATGATCATGTTAAAAATATGAAAAAACAATCTGCTATCTTTCAAGTGCTTTTAACTTTAGTAAGCATGCTACTGAAATCTGTCCAAGTCAGTCCAATCAGTGGCATTTAATCTTAACTGCCACTATAATTTGTACTTTTCCAAATGTAGTGTCCATGGCCCACTCCTTTTGTGCAATTCAATCTGTTCCAAAATGAGGAACCTGAAAGTGTGGCCAGGGTATTCCAAAGAATGCTTAAATAAAGCATTAGTTGACTTCTTTGTCTTAATGCCATACATGTGGTGATAAATCCTGTCAGATAGTTTTCTCTCTGTCTTGCCTATGTAAAAATTGGGACAAGCTGAACATAGGGCACAGTGCACAACCTTAATAGAATGGCAGTTATAACATCCTTTTGGTTTAAAAGGAACATGATTTATTTTAAAGTCCTTCCCTTCCAAAATATACTTACAGTAAGGGCATTTTCATGCCATAATTTATGTTCTGTGGGACAATCTTACTCTCAAAAATATTTTTTAGGTGTTTACCATTTTTAAAAACTACATTTAGTGTCAAGCCAATATACTCACGAATATCTGTCATTAGTCAATATACTCTAGTTCTTTTCGAGAATATCCATGATAATGTAGCTGTCAAAGAAAACTTATGAAAGAGCTCTTATATCTATCATTACTGTCAATAAAGGCTGCCCGTTAAATGTATACTATTAGATGGATTCATTAGTTAATGGTGTTTAGTACTTACTACAGGGATGAAATGTCTCTATTCATGTTTACTAATAACCTGTAAAGTACAGTTTTGTAACTACCATAAATGTAGATGTTCGAAGATCCACATTGCTGCAGTCCTTACACTTGGGTAGTCCGCTGTCCTCGGTCGGCCCGAATATCAAAGTATAAGGCTGACGTCGGTCAAGGCGCATTTGACTGACATCAGGACGTCAGGGTACAAATGCGCATGACCGACGCCATATCCTCAGTCTTTTCTTGCCCCAGATGTCAGAAGACCCTAAAAAGAAAGGTCAAAACCAAAAGACAGCAAACAACCAACCAACCACCCTAGCACTAAAAATACGTACAATATATACAATATACACCATATTGACAACCCAACCCACACAACCGCCTCTAACTACAGAGGGGAAGGAGGGAGGGTAAATTGGACTGCAGCAATGTGGATCTTCGAACATCTACATTTATGGTAGGTACAAAACTGTACTATGTTCTTCATCTCACATTGCTGCAGTCCTTACACTTGGGTAGAATCCCAAAGCAGAGGTAAGGGAGGATGGCAAATCTATAAGGAAGCAGGAGCTGCCAAAATGCCCTGCAAAATAGCAGTGGCAAAACCAGCCCTAGATTTAGAATAAAGTGGAAGGTGATAATGCCTAGAGAAAGTATGCACTGAACTCCAAGTAGCTGCTTCCAAAATATCTTTAGTTGCCACCCCCCTCAAAAAAGCTGTTGAAGTGGCAGTAGCCCTAGTGGAATGAGGCCTAATCCCAGCTGGAATCTCCTTGCCATGATGGGAATAACAGAAAGCAATGCAAAACCCAATCCACTTAGAAATAGTTTGTTTTGACACAGGCTTGCCCTGAGAACTCAAAGCAAAAGAAACAAATAACTGCTGAGACTGCCTGAACCCTTTAGTTCTGTCCAAATAATATCGCAACTGCCTGTGTACATCTAAAGTGTGCAAAATCTTTTCCCCTTAATTTTGGGGATTTGCATAAAAAGTAGGCAAATGAATAGTTTGGTTTAAAGACACACTAGAAACCACTTTAGGCATAAAGGAAGGATTAGTACGTAAAGATACCCTATCCTTATGGAAAATTAAGAAAGGCTCAACCGCCATAAGGGCCTGCAACTCAGAAACCCTTCTTGCAGAGGTAATGGCCAACAAAAAAGCAGTCTTCCATGATAAATATTTCAACTCGGTAGTAGCTGCAGGCTCAAAGGGTTGTAGAGTGAGTTTCTCCAACACAAAATTGAGATCCCAAGCAGGAGTAGGAGCTCTACGTGGGGGTCTTACATTCTTTGCCCCTCTAAGAAATTGCTTGAACAAAGGATGAGAAAACAATGGTGGGTCACAATCATAGTGAGCCGAAATTGCTGCAGCATGAACCTTAATAGAAGAGAAGGACAAACCTTTGTCCAGTAACTCAGTAAGATATTGAAGAGCCACACTTAAATTAGGCTCAGAAACATCAAAATCCTTTGCTGCACTCCAAAATAAAAATCTCTTCCATTTATCTGCGTACACTTTCCTTGTACTAGGCCTTCTAGCTTCCAAAATAACATTCAAAACTTGCTGTGGAAGGTGAGACCCACTATGGTTCAAAACAGAATATGCCAGGCTGTTAGGTGAAGAGAGTGAAGCTTGACATTGAGCAAATGACTGTCCTCCTGAGACAACAGGTGTAGAATCGAAGGCAAAGGCCATGGAGGCTCCCGTACCAGGCTTCTCAGTAATGGGTACCAATGCTGTCGAGGCCAATCTGGAGCTATCAAAATCATCCTTGGTTTGTCCTGTCTGGCCTTGAGTAGTACCTTTGGGAGGAGAGGCAGAGGTGGAAAGGCGTACACATGAAGATTGCTCCAACTGAAAGAAAGAGCATCCACTTTCCAAGCTGTGGGATGAAACCTTTTCGTGCAAAACTTTGGCAGCTGGTGGTTTAGTGGAGAAGCGAACAGATCTATGTCTGGAGTTCCCCATGACACTGTCAATTTCTGAAATACATGAGGATCCAATTTCCACTCGTGGGGATCCATGATTTGTCTGCTTAACACATCTGCTAAGGAGTTCTGTGCTCCCGGCAGAAACCTTGCCTGAAGATTTAGTTGTAAACTGACAGCAGTCTCCCACAAAACCATTGCTTGCCTGCATAGAGGATAAGAATGTGTTCCCCCTTGCTTGTTGATGTACCACATGACAGTTGTGTTGTCTGTTAGAATCAACACCTGCCCTGGAAGAAGTAAATCCTTGAAAGCTATTAATGCAAACTGGACTGCTAACATCTCCTTCAAGTTGATATGTAGATGTTGGAGTCTGGCAGGCCACTTGTCTTGTATCCACTTTCCATTCAGATGAGCTCCCCAAGCTTTGTCTGAGGCATCTGTTGTTAGAATCTGACTCGCCTCTGGCCGGGTCACAGAGAGTCCCTTGTTTAGGTGACATTCCTGAGCCCACCACAACAATTCCTTTTGAATGCAAGGTATTATTTGAATGACAGTGTCCAGATCCTGGCAGTGCTGTGTCCATACATTTGAGATACCATTGTAACTTCCTCATATGCAGTTTGGCATTGGGAAGCACCAGAATACAAGATGCCATGAACCCCAAGGCTTGAAGGACTGTCCTTGCAGTCAGCCTGGACTGATGAGACAATTGATGAAAGTAAAGGGAAAGATTCTTTTGTTTGTCCGGGGTCAAAAAGGCCATCTGGGATGCTGTATTCAGTCTTACACCCAGAAAGCACATGTCCTGAGAGGGTACTAGACTGGACTTTACTTCGCTCACAGAATACCCCAGGCATCTTAGCACTGCTATCACATATTCCAAATGATGAAGAAGCTCGTCCCTTCCTTGAGCCAGAATCAGGCAATCGTCCAAATAAGGATAGATCTGTATTCCTTTTAGCCTGAGGAAAGCTATCACTGGAGCCAGAACTTTCGTGAACACTCTGGGCAGTAGATAAGCCAAAGGGCAATGCAGAGAACTGATAATGAGAAGTCCCAGCCCGAAAACGCAGATACTTCCTGCAACTCAGTCTGATAGGAACATGAAGGTAAGCCTCCTTGAGATCCAAAGTTACCATCCAATGATCTTTGCCCAGCAGAGGTAAAAGCTGTTGTAACGTCAACATTTTGAACTTGGGAATGTCCAGATAAGTGTTGAGGGTAGATAAATCCAAAATTGGTCTCCACGTGTTCCCTTTCTTTGGTACTAGGAACAGGCGAGAATAAAATCCTAGGCCCACTTCTAGCATAGGGACCGGCTGTATGGCCCCTATTTGAAGCAACAGAGAAATTTGTTTGTGAGCCTCTATTCTTTGCTGAGGAGGAACGCCTGGCATGCCTTTGAAAGGAGGCAAGGTATGGAAATAAAACCTGTAACCGTGGTGTATGATGTCCAATACCCATCTGTCTTGGGTAATTAAACTCCAATTTTCCTTGAAAAGTGCCAACCTTCCTCCCAAAGGTGCTGCCAGACGAGCAGGCTCTGGCAGCTGAAAAGGTAGGTCATTGGGTCTGTTTACGAAAGGACTGACCCCTGACCTCACCAAGACTGTGCAGGTGAACTCCCGGTTCTAGGCCTGAAAGGGCCCTGAGCTCTGCCCCTACCACGCCTAGACCTACCCCTAGACGGGGAATCATAGGAAGGATACGCCCCCCCCTTGGTAGGCCAATTTCTACTAAACTTCGGAGGCTGAACCTGCAAAAAATCTTTAACAGTCTGCATAGACTTAGCCTTGTCTTCCATTTTCTTTAAGACTGACTCAACAGGAGTACCAAACAACACATCAGATTGTAAAGGAGCATCTAAAATCCTTGTCTTAACATGGTCAGATAAATTCTGATCCCTCAGCCAGGCGTGCCTGCGAAGAACTGACCCAGTGGCAGCCACCCTAGACAAGGCCTGTACAGCATCAAAACCACATTGCAAAGAATGCTTACCCACCTGTTCAGAAACATGTACTAAATCTTGTAACTCTTTACACTCAATACCTTCCGCCAGAGCATCTACCTTAGACTTCAATTGTGAAAGGAGATAGTTTTGGTATTTCAACATGTGAAACTGGCAATTCAAAGCCCTCATAGCTAGGGTGGAAGAAGTATAAACTTTCTTTCCCCATCTATCCAAAGCCCTGGCCTCTTTATCTGGAGGAACCGGATTTTTAACAACAGAAGCCTTAACACCTTTAGGCCCCTGACTAACAGTTTCTGGGTCTGCCCTAGGACTCTTAAAAAGATACTTATGAGCTTCAGGCACCCTGTAATACCTATCTGGTTTAACAGGAGCAGGAGGCAAAGAATCAGGATTAAGAGAAGCCTCTGCAAAAACATCTTCCACCACATCCAGAACAGGAGGTATAGCCAAAGGCCTATGCTGGGGTCAAAATTCCCTAAGCCTTTTCCTGGAATCAGAGAAGTCCTGACCTTCCCACTTAAAATGCTCCCTCATGGAATGAAGGGTCTCTGAAAAAGAAAAATCCTCAGGAGGAGAAGCAGAAGGAGTAGAATCATCCACATCAGAATCAGAATAAGGAGAATACTCCTGCAAGTCTTCAGCCGAAGACTCTGAAACATCCGAAGCCTGCTCAAAACTCCCAAGCTCAGGTTCCACCCTAGGTCTATTATCAGGAGGGGGCATAGAACCTCTAATCAAAGTAATCAAATCTTCTGCCATTTTAAGCATATGCTTCTTGGGCACAGTCCCTGAAGAACTAGGGGTGACACCAACTGAAGCTAAACCTGGCCTGCCCCTGGGAGAAGCCTTGGAAACAGAAGGAGAGGGCCTAACCACCCTAGGAATGGAGGGGAGTACAGTAACCTGAGAAGCCCCTTCAGCCTGGCCTGCCTCCTGAGAGGCCACATCTTGCAATAACAAAGTCTCTCCCTGGGACTCCAAAGAAACCTCTGGCAGAACCACCGGCTCCACCGAGACCTCTAAAGAACCGGCGTCCGGTTCTTCTAGTCTAGGCTTAGCTGCTTTGTCCTTGCGCTTCTTGAAGAAGCGGCGCCGGAGCATCCGACGGCATTTTATAATTGCACCGCTTCCGAAGACTAACCTGGCACAATCTAACCTTCTCTTTATAGTGCGCTTGTTAAATCTAGCACAAGAGCGACACCCAACAACGCCGTGCTCAGGCCCTAAACAAGGAATACACAAAGTATGATAATCTCTATGCGGTATCTGTTTCCCACAAGAAATACAGTTATTCACTTTTTCTGACATCCGGTAAACCACTGAGGCAAGAAAAACTAAAATATTCCCAACGGGTACTTAGCCAACTTTGACTCGGTCTGAAACTCCGAATGAAAATTTCAGAACGCCGAACGGCACTTGCAACGCTGCTTCTGCATCGGACCATGCGGCAAAAAAGACTGAGGATATGGCGTCGGTCATGCGCATTTGTACCCTGACGTCCTGATGTCAGTCAAATGCGCCTTGACCGACGTCAGCCTTATACTTTGATATTCGGGCCGACCGAGGACAGCGGACTACCCAAGTGTAAGGACTGCAGCAATGTGAGATGAAGAACATCATTGCCTCACTGATAAAGGTAAAGGGATATCCACGTTTCAGAAACATCTCTCTCAAAAGAAGGCATTCATCCCAAAAATCGTCCTCATCTTTCCCAAAGACATGGATGGGGAAAAGTGGAAGGGAAATTGAGGAAGAATGAAAATGACAACACAGATGTTGTCATTTTCATTCATATTTCAATGAATGGGGTAGAGTCCCCCAGCTAAGATTACCTTAAGTGGTCCTCATGGAATGATGTTCCGGAGCACTGTATAACCGAATGATGTTCTGTTCCTGGAGATGATTTCTAATTCTTTAATGAGAAATACAAGTATGAGCATTAGACCAAGTGGCAGCTGCACAAATGTCATCAAAGGAAGCTCTAGCCCAAGAAGCAGCTGATGAATCCACTGACCTGGCTGAATGATCTTTTTGTTTTCTTGGTAAAGTAAGGCCTCTCAACGAATAAACAGAAGAAATACAATCTGTTATCCATTTAGTTACAGTAGTTTTTGAAAATGGTTTTCCAATCTTGCTACTGGAAATGGAGACAAAACAATTGATCAGATTTTCTAAATTCCTTAGTCCTATGAAGATGAAAACAAAGTTGCCTATGGACGTCTAAGAGGTGAAGGGTGTATTCTCTTTACTGTCAAAATTTGGAAAGAAAACTGGCAGGTTGATGACTTGACTGATGTTTGATTCAGAGGCCACTTTTAGTAGAAAGGAAGGATTACTGTGTACGGTAACTCCATTATGAAAAATTAAATATGGTAGTTTTGCAGATAGTGCTTGGACTTCTGACATTCATCTTGCTGAAGTGACAGCCACCAGAAAGGCAATTTTCTAAGATAGGAAAGATCTATTTTAGCTGAAGGGTCAAACAGTGGGTGTACCAAAGCCTGTAATATCACAGTCTGATCCAAAGGTAGAGTGGAATCTTGAATTGGTGGTCTAAACAACAATATATCTTTTAGGAAGGCCTTACATAACGTAGTTGAGGATAAAGAGCAGCATTATCTCCAATGTGGTAGATGGAGATGACTCCAAGCTGCACTTTAACAAAGGAGAAAGTTGCCCCGGTTTAAAAAATGCAGGAGAGGAAATCTAAAATACCCAGGAGTGGAGCAGTGAAAGGATCCAAGTCACTCTGATGAACCCACAAAGAAAATCTTTCCCAGTTGCACTTATAAATTCTCCTGCCTGAAGGTTTTTGAAATGAGAAAAGAATTTGACAAACTGGGAAGGACAGCCTGGAACATCTATCATCACTGGAACCGAAGAAACCATGTGATCAATCTGAAGCCCGCAATGTCTGGATGACTCATCTCTGCAGGGTGTGACAGGAGATTTGGAGTGGGATCCAGTGTCCAAGGTGGACATACTAGTTGAGACCACAGGAAGAGAAGACACATCTGCAGAGGCCAGTATGGAGCAAAGAGGATTACTCTGCTCTTCAACCAATGCACTTTCTGAAGAAACTTGGGTATTAGAGGAAAAGGAAGATAAGCATAAGAGAGACTGGAGAGCAAAACATGAACTAGAGCATCTCAGTGACTGTCCTTGAGGGAGAATTATGGCAAAGCACCTTTTGCACTTGTTTTTTGAGAGGAGAAGTAAATAGGTAGTAGCGCAGTTAACCCCATTTCTGGAAGATCATATTTGCCACTGACTGACAGACCACTAGTGAAGCATCGGGATGGTCCTGCTGAACTTCCCTGTTGATAAGATGCATCTACCCAGTACGTGCATCTTTATCAGAAAGCGGCTGGAGGAGATTACCCAATGCCAAACCCTCACTGCTTCTCAGCACAGGGGACAGGATCTGGCCCCCCCATTTGTTGATGTACTAGACTACTGACATGTTGTCCATCTGAACAGCAATAGCTCCTAGTGGAAGAGAGTTCTGAAGGGCCTGCAATGCCAGAAGCACTACTCTGCGCTCTAGAACATTTATATGCAAATTGGTCTATTCTGGAACCTCGTGCCTTGAACTATCCATCCCAAGTAATGCCCCAACAACCCCAACTAGGAGGTGTCCATGGCCAGCATGGTGTTCCGAGGGAGGAAGGACAAATGGGTACCCTTGACAATTCTCTTTGGAGTGTATCCACCACAACAGGGATTTTCTGCAAACTTGAGATACTTTTATTGGATGTCGTAGAGACTGTCAATAGAAAAATCATTGCACTGATAGGATCCACTGAAGAATTCTCATGGAGACAAGCAGTAGGTATTAAAGTACTTGCAGCAGACATCAACCCAAAGGCTTTGAATATTATTCTTGCTGGGGGAGAAAATTGAGAAAGAACCTGAATGATATGAGATTTCAAAGTAAGAATTATGTTTAGCGGCAGAAGAGGTAGGCAGTTAACTGTATCTAGATGAACCCCTATATAAACTCCAAGACATGAACTGGTTGAGGTTCTAATTTTGCCAGGTTTACTGTAATCCCCAGAGATTGAGATAAATGGAGTAGGTAACCTCTGGCCTTTTCCAAAAAATGCTTAGTTGGTGCGGTAAGGAGTCAGTCGTCTAAGTAAGGAAACACTCAATCTGTGCAGTCTAAGATGAGCTGCTACCACAGCCATGCATTTGGAAAACATCCGGGGGGCTATAATGACATCTAAGGGCAGGGTTCTGAATTGGTAATGACTAGCTTCCAGATGGAAGAAGAGATATCTTTGAGAGCAGCTGTTCATTTTGATATGATAGTATGTGTCTTGAAGATCTAGAGAGCACATTCAGTCATCCCTCTCCAAGTGAGGTAGAAAGGACTGTACCGTGACCATCTGAAATTAGGAGTTCTTTACAAACTACTTTAGACAACAGAGATCCAAAATGGGTCACAGGTCCTATTTTTCTAGGGCATTAAAAAGGAACTTGAGTAAATTCTGGATCCTCTTTGGTATGGATAGACCTCTTGGATGACTCTCTTGTCCAGCAGCTTTTTAATCTCCAGAGCCACTAACTCCCTCTGATTAGATGGAACACTGGGGAGACATTTTCTTTTCCTTTATTGAACTTGCAAAAAGGAAATCAAATATCCTCTTGACATGATCCTTTGTACCCATAAACCTTTTCTGATGGCTATCCAAGCTTTTGGATGCAAGGACAAGTGCTCCCAACTGCCTCCAGAGAGGGACAGTGTTACCTTTCAGGAGCGCTGAAATGATCCGTCTCAGACAGAATCTAGGGACCCTTGATTCTGCCTCTGCCACAAGGCTGGTGCCTCCTGTTGTAGTTATTTCCCACTCTACCTCTAGGGGAAAATTCTCTATGTGGCTCTTGGAAAGGACCTTGAAATTTATGGAACCATATCTTTTAACCACTGTGCCAATTCCTGGAAAAGGGTCTCTGCAGGGTGGAAAAGCAGAGCCCCAAGGCAGATATGTTCTTTCCATCCGATGGAGAATCCTAGTGCCTCCTCTTGCATGCCCTCTTCCAAAAACCTCCTCAATGGGATGTTCCTGGGAAGTGTTGGAAGAGACAATGTTCCCTGGTGGGAAATGCCTGGAAGCTCCTTTGGGCTAGCTGTCCCTGAGATGTAGAATGAGAAAAATCAAACAAAGAATCCAAAGAGGGAATGAGGCAAGGACCAGAAGAAGGGAGAGTCAAAAGCACTCTGGGACATGAGAATACACTCTCCACCACTTCAAATACAGAGGGACTAGGAAAAGCAGAGGACAATCTGCCTGGATCCGAAGCTCTTGAAGCAAACAGCCCCCTGGCATCAGCAACCCTTTGTTCTGAGGAAAGAGTCAGAGCCGAGCTATCCAGCGTGAAAGCTCCAAGAGGAAGTGACGGTTCCAAAAACTTCGGAGTCTAAGTCAACCCGGTGGATCCAAAGCTGGTGCTTCGGCTCAGAGGGCCATCATGCTCTGATGGGATTGGAGCAGTTCAGATCAGGAAAGTCAGTGGAGTAGAAGATGAAATAAACTTTAGATCTGAGGGCTCGACTCTCAGAGCTCTCGGATCCAAAGACTAACAGATGGTTGAACTGCAGAAGGAGCAAGAACAGGCTGGAAAAAAGATTGAAGGCTCAGAGATCAGATCGGAGATGGAGCTGACATGGCCTCCATCTGGATCTGTGTTCTGAGGAATTTTCTCATCATCCTATCCATCTCCGACTCACAGACACTCATTTGGGCTTGTATGTTTAGTTGAGGTTTTGTACATAATTTCTGATTAACCTGTGTATTATATGCCAGCAAGACTAGCTATGATACTGCAAATAAGTTCTTACATGTTGATTTATAATCTGTTTGTACAGAATGTTTTAAAGGCTTGAACAGTGTTCCTTTACATTTCTAATTGTGCATACTTGTGAGGAATATTCTAAATGCAGACTAAGGATTAGCAGATCTGCAGATGTCATTGGAATGTTGACAGTTGCTATGTGTTACTGTCAGAGGCTGAAAGACAGGAAGGAACTTTAGTAAACAGCTGTTGGTTGAAAATATGAAATGAAAATTAGAACTGAACAGTTGTTACAGTTAAACTAGTCTATAAAAGAGGCTGCTGAAGACAAATGAAGTCAGTTGTTGTCAGTTGTTCACAGTTGTACTGTACAGTAGATACCCGAAAGGACTCAAGAACTGTAAGCTTGCCTTTGCTCTGTTGTAATAATTTACCTTATATCAGGGACAGTGCTCTTTATACTCAGGAAAATTATAACTTCTCACTTAGAGTTTTTCTAAATGTTGTATTCCTATCCCTCTGTATTGAGTTCATGTTCCCGGTGACTGAGTTTTATTTACTGGAAATTACTGTTTTTTTTATTTTTAATCATTTTGCTCATTATTAAATATTTTATTAACTTGCACTGTGGCTGGTCAATCAGTCTTTTCTTTAGTGATTTGATGGTGCTTATACCTGCTTTGATAACTTCCTGTGCCACTCCACAAGCCTGGCTGCTTTAAATCATTTGCTATCATTTGTTTTAATATCTAATTTTAATAACTGGACACCCCTTTGAAAGGGCATGTGACACTCTGATCATTGGCAGCATATTACTACATTATTTTGGGGTAAGGAACACAGCTGGAAATCTGTGTCGGGCTTTCCCAAAAGCATTTGATGTAAACTGGTACACAATGTTCTGAAGCATGTAATAAGGAGTTATATTTGGGGTAATTAGAAGTATACAATCCAGTCCCAGATTATATAGCATGTTCCTGTTGTGCTCTTTGCGAAAATTGTGAAATATTACTCCTGTTTACTTGACAGTCTCACAGTGGAGTCAGTAGTGAGGTATGAAGCTCCTTAGTTACTGACTCAGGATAGTAAGGGATGTCACATTATTGTTCGCAGTCAGCTGGGGTACTGACCGGACGTCATATTATTCGGTGGCAGTGGTGTGTGGTATTTTTTTAACTGGACTTCAGTAGCCTGTGGGCAGTTGTCATTAAGGTGTGCACTTTCAACAGCCACAAAGTAAACATACAGAATCTCAGTCCACCACAGTTTTATTTATTTTTAGTTAGAGACAGCAGGCAAAGATGTCAGTAGAAGACTACAGTAAGCTGACAAAAAAACAGTTGGCCAAGGAGTGTAAAGACAGAAGACTGGTGCATGCCAACCTGTCCAAGGAAGCAATGATTTCAGCCTTAGTTGCAGCTTCAGCTCAGAACAGCCATTCGGAGGATATCCAGTTTGGTATTGGGGTTACACAGCCTGTCAGGACAGGACGGTCCACATTTTCTTTAGAGGACCTGAGACCCCATCTAGAGTTAAGGAGACTGGAATTGGACACCAAATGACTGAAAACTGCAGACAGACTGTGCCTGGAAGCCAAACGTCTGGAGACTGAAGAGAGACAGACATTTAGAAGCGGAGGAAAACGAGAGATGGCGCCAACATGAAGTGGGAATTCTTACCCTTCAAGAGGGTCATGGAGGTAATGGGGAAAAGAATAGCCGGATGCCAGAAGCTGGAAAGGTCAGTAAACATTTTCCTCAGTACAGGGATGGGGATGACATAGTTTTATTCATATATTTGAGAGGGTATGTAGACAGTATGATGCTGACCGTGAGCTCTGGGTTCGGCTCCTGGCTCCCTTATTCCATTGTAAAGCTGGTCAGGCCACGTCAAAATTGTCTGATACAGATTGTCTGAATTATGATAAAAGTTAAGAACTATCTTCTTAATTGTTTTAAGCACCTGAAGCTAAATGCAAAAAAAAAACAAACTTCTTCTTTTTACCCCCACATCCAGGACCTCCTCCTTACATTTCTCTATCTCCTCCAACAGCGCCACTATCATCTCACCTGACACATCAACTAAATTGTTAGGTATTACAATTGACAATAATCTCTCATTTGACCTACACATTAACAACTCCATAAAACTAGTTAACAGAAAGATAGGATCCCTATATCGAATTAGACCTTTTCTTACACCTTCAACTAGAACAAGGATCGCTCACTCCCATCTTATTTCTACTCTTCTATATGCTTCACCTATCTTCACCAATCTCAAAAAAACAAGCCTTTACAAACTGGCAACCTGCTATAATAACATTGCCCGCTTTGCTACCGGTAACCCCTATAAAACACATCATTGTCTAAACTTAAAACTTTTAGGCTGGCCTGAGTTTCAGAACTATCTGATAATCCATCAACTCTGCATTGCCCATAAAATCTTGTACCAACCTAATAATACCCCAATACTCTCACAACTCATAATCCCCTATAAAAATCTCAACTCTCTCCGCTCCTCCAGTAAACTTCTGACGAGTTCTATAAAATCAAATAATAATGCTGGTGACTCTCTTTTTACCAATGCTGTAGGGACAAAATGGAATTTGTTACCTACTAACATAACAAAGATTACATCATTGCCTCTTTTCAAACAAAATATTAAACTGCATTTCCAAAATCACTGGCTTTGTTCATATAGTAAACCTGACTAGCTTTTTACTATTACTAACTAAATATAACTATCTCTCTTACTCCTTGATACACTACTCACTTTTTGTCTTACTCTTCATCCCCCACTACTTCTCTACCTGTTATCTGTATTATTTGCTTTTTCTCCACATTTAATCCCTATCTTTTCCCTCTACTTTCCTTACATACTTTCCTTTATTCACTATATCTAATAAGTTTTTTTTTCTTTTTTCTTCCTTCTCTTTCTCAATTTGTACAATGTCATGTAGATAGTATTGTGTGTCATAGGAATTAACTCCTGTAGTAGTACTTTACATTGAAGGGTTTACTAGTTTTTGTTTTTTTATTGCAAACCCTATTACTAACTCCAATATTATTATTATTATTGTTATTATTATCATTATTTTATTTTGGTATGAGAGATTTGCTGTATGTATCTCACTCTGTGGAGCTTTTCTCCCCGGGCCGCTACTGAAAATGGAAATTTCTCCAGCTAGACTAGCCCGGTCAACAAATGTAAAATAAAATAAATGTAAAATAAATAAATAAAAAATAAATTTTGTGAACACAGACACAAGGCAGAGGAAAGTGCAAGTGATTATATATTTCTGATTTAAGTACTTACTTTCACAGATGGGTGAGTGGGTGTCAGGTCACCACTTTTGAGGGACTGGCAGACCTTTTGGTGGGTGATCAAGCCCTCAGTACTTTGCCTGATGATGTGAAAATCAGGTTAGCAGACAGTGTGTGTAACTCTGCAGAGGAGATGAGGAGAAAGGGAGATCTCTAGTTAGCAAGCAGAGCACCAATGCATAAGAAAGGGATAACCACTGCTACACATGGACCTAAGGGAACCCATGGGGAGCAGTCTAAACCACTCCAACAGATCACACCAGTAACAGTGGAAACTACTAGTACACGGTTAGGGATCAGATGTTTCAAACATAACCAGAGGGGCCACATAGTAGTCAAATGTCCATTAAGGCAAGGTGAGAAACAAAAAGTGAGGGAGCCAGCAAGCCTGGATGACAAACTGCAAGTGGTAAGCTGTTTGGAAACAACAGGGGTGCCAATCTATCACCAAAATTTATATCTCATCTTAGTAGATGGTAAACAGGTTACTGTTAAGAGAGTCACAGCTTCGATTGTAAGGCCTACAGTGGTTAGAGTAGAGCAGTACTTGCTTGTAAAGTCCACTCCAGTCAGAGCTTTGGGAGCGACTCCATTCCAAATACCTTTGGCTAGGGTTCACCTTGACTGGGAGGATGGAAGAGGAAGCAGGGAGGTAGGTGCATTTGAGGGTATTCCTGCAGATGTCCTGACAGGGAACGACTCTGATGATGCAGTGATACATGGTCAGGCTTGGAGACAGGTATGTTGGTCTCATAGCTTGGGGGAGACCCAAACGCATCTCACTCCTGAAGCTGGGGCTAGTGTGGTGGCTGTTTCAGAGAAGGAGCTATCTTGTAGCGGTAAGTCTGAAAGTGAGCCACAGCTGCTGATAGGTAATGATGTTCTCATGGACATGGTGACTGCAAGGATGAAGTGAGTGATAGTACCCAGAATGACAGTGAGGTATAACTGTCAGAAGTTACTTAGCTTCCTGTGGAAGAGGAGCTTGGGAGAGTCACAAATGTACAGGTGAGACAGGTTCAACTTACAGACTGTAAATTACAAAGCTTGAGGAAGATGGCTAAGGAAGCACATAAGGCTCAATGAAGAGGGGAGTCTGGATAAGGGAACAAAGGTTTGTTGGATAAAGAATGAACTCCTAAGGAAGGGCTGGAAGGTGATGTAGTACAGCAGTTTGGTAGAGCCTACAGCCTACCATCTGCCACTTCTGATTATAGCTCCTAATATTCCTTTTGCAGGTGATATTGATGTAGAAAAGATGGCAAATGCTTCACTAGACATTTTCAGCAGGGTATGTTTTCCAAGGGAGGTACTAACTGACCAAGGTGCCAAGTTCATGTCAGACTGGCTGACAAGTTTGTGGAAGCATTGTGGGGTGACACATTTAGAGGCCACCTACTATTATCCCCAGACTAATGGTCTTGTGGAGAGGTTAAACACTACATTAAAGACTATGCTATGGGCATTTGCAGACCAGTTTAAAAGGGCAAAATTAACCATTAAATCCAGTAAGTGCCAGGTGGATTTGACAGAGGTCACTTACTTAGGGCACAGAGTGGAGTGGTAAGATTAGGTCAGAACTTGTCAAAGAGGAAGCTATTCAAGCATGGCAAGTTCCTGCTGCTAAAACGCTAGTGGGAGCATTTCCAGGGACAGCGGGGTACTGTGGAAAGTTTGTGCCCAGTTGTGGTGCAGTAGCTGCATCCCTTAATGATTTAACTAGGAAAAATAAACCAGATAAGGTAGTGTGGACCACAGATTGTGATTTTGTGATTGGGCATTCCAAAACCTTAAGAGATTTTGGGAGGACCCTCTGTGTTAATCAGCCCAGATTATAGTAAATAATTTGTTGTGCAAGTACAGGCTTCAAAATATGGGGTGGGGGCTGTATTCATCCAAATTTCCTTAGAAGGATAAGAACACTGGGGTTAATAATGCCAATGTAAATGGATTGCCCAGGAGAGGAGTGGGGTGATATTCCCAGACAGACCCATTTCCCTCAAGTGTCATTTTTCAAGGGTCATTTGAAAACAAAGTTTGAGTCATGGAGGGGATATGAAGAAATTAGACACTGTCATTTGTGCTAGCATGTCCAGCTGAAGTTTTGTACATAACTTCAGATTAACCTGTGTATTACATGCCAGTATGACTAGCTATGATACGGTAAATAAATTCTTATATGTTGATTTATAATACGTTTGTACAGAATGTTTTAAAGATGTGAACAACGTTCCCTTACACTTCTAACTGTGCATACTTGTGAGGAGGATTATAAATGCAGACTAAGGATCAGCTGATCTGCAGATGTCATCGGAATGTTGACAGTTGCTGTGTGTTACTATCAGAGTCTGAAAGACAAGAAGGAACTTTAGTAAACAGCTGCTGGTTGATTTTCAAAATATGAAATGAAAATTAAAACTGGAACAGTTGTGGCAGTTAGGCTAGTCTATAAGATAGCCTGCTGAAGACAGCTGAAGTAAGTTATCAGTTAGTTGCCAGTTGCAGTTGTCAGTTATTCACAGTTGTACTGTGTGCAGTGGATACCCAAATGGACTCCTCAAGAACTGTAAGCCTGCCTTTGCTCTATTGTAATAATTTAGTTTATATCAGGGATAGTGTTTTTTAGTCAGACAGCAAAATTATAAAGTTTTTCTAAATGTTGGATTTCTATCCTTCTGTACTGATTTCATTTCTCTGGTGATTGAGTTCTATATGTTTACTGGAAATTGCTATTTTATATTTTTAATAATTTTGCTCATTACTAAATATTTTTATTAACTTACATTGTGGCTGGTCAATCAGTGTTTTTATTAGTGATTTGAGTGTGCTTATACCTGCTTTGAGGAGTTCCACTGCCACTCAAAGCCTGGCTGCTATAGGTCATTCGCTACCATTTGTTTTAATATCTAATTTTAATAATTAGACACCCCTTTGAAAGGGCATGTGACACTCTGATCAGTGGCCGTGTGTTACCGTATTACTTTGGGGGAAGGGACACCGCTGGAAATCTGTGTCAGGCTTTCCCAGAAGTGTTTGATGTGTGAGATTTTATTTATTTAAGTGTGAGTGCATCACAAGTCTTACACTAGGACACATTGCTCTGAAGTGAGTAATAAGGAGTTATATCTGGGGTAGACAGAAGTATACAATCCAGTTGCAGGTTATAGAGCATGTTCCTGTTGTGCTGTTATGGGAAACTGAAATATTACTCCTGTTTAAGTGACAGTCTCACACTGGAGTTAGTAGTGAGGACTAAAGCTCCTTAGTTACTGACCCAGGACAGTAAGGGACACCACATTATTACTGGCCGTCTGGTGGGGTATTGACCGGACATCACAATTCTATCCACCTCCGACTCGGAAAGACATTGAGAAGACCTAACAGAAGAGGATGAGGAAGGTGGCCTTGACAATTTCTTGGGGGTCCCTTGTAAAAAAAAAAAAAAAAAAAAAAAAGGAGACCCTAATTTTGGCGAAACCAACCCAACTCGGGAGAAAATCTAGGCACATGGGGCCAAGGAGATGCGATTGCAGTTGGTTTCGGAACCAAAGAGTTTGACCCATGGTATTAGAAACCTTCTTAGGAGGCTCTGAAGAAGGTGTGGACTGAGGAGACTGAGCAGGTGATTGTTTACAGTGCTCCCTGGGCTCCTTCGATTTTGGAGGGGGGCGGGATTGATCCCCTGAAAGTGCCTGCAGAAGCTGAAGTTGGAAGGAGGTCTTTTAGAATTAACTTATTCCTCCTACCCCTTATTTCTCTGGCATTAAAGGCTGCACAAATAGAGCAAGAGGTGTCCAAATGTGCTAGGACAAACAATAAATGCACTCCATGTGGACATCAGAACTGAGGATCTTATGCCCATATCCAATTGTTGAGGAACAAATGAAAATGACATCAGATCTAATAGTTAAAACAAAAGGAGATGAGATAAATACAGTGATGTATAACCTATCTTCAGTAAAGTCTCCAGTAACAGATGGTCTTCTTGTACAAGTTTGGAAGTTAGGAGGGAAGAAAGTGAAAGATCTGAAAAATGTTGTAATAACAGTACTTTAAAAGGAAAGGAAGACCCAACATCTTCATAGAAATCTTTGGTGGCTGCATTAATTAAAAAAGGTAAAGAACCATAAGAACAAGCTTTATAAAGGAAAAAAGTAAAAACACAACCAAAGGATTCGTAAAAAGGCTTTAATGGAGTCTTAGTGCCTTTTGTTGAAAGAACTCTTCATAAGATAAAATCAGTATATAATTAACTAAATATATACACAACAAACAATCAATCAAAAAGCAGCAGTTCAAGGCATATCCGCATTTAACCCATGAGTTGCTAATGTTTTAAAATGTAAAGTAAATTCAGCGTCTACTCTTTCCTACATTTTATTCTGAAGTTCCATAGTACATCTCACATCCTTTTTTAGTTTAAAAGAAAACTCCTGGAAATTCTATAAATGAAAATCAACCACTTTATCAAAATTCTTATTAACACAATCATTTAGATATTCTAATTTTAACAGGACATACACTCTCTCCTATACAGTATAATGAACAAATACACATAATGGTACACATTACCATGGTGGTTAAAGTAAAAATCAAAATCTTTAAGCTACCTGATAGAAACCTGAAAAAAGTTCTCGCATTACATAAGGACAAGCCTTATAATTACGTATCTACTCTTGATGTAAACATGTGTAAAGGAAATTCTTAGCATAACAAATTTACCATGAACTAATCTACAATATAAATTAAAACATGTCCTATAAGAAATAATCAGAGATAAAGGCAGAATTTTTTAAATATTCATCTAAGAATAACACTGATCATTTTTTACAATAATCAATATAGTTGTATATATCAGTATATAAAGTAACAAAAATATTTATTAATTAGTTCTACCATTCTTATTTTTACTACCATTTCCCATTTTCACACACAGATGTTTATGTTGTTAAAACTTCATGTGCACCCACATCTTTCAATGCATTCATTATACTCCATACAATAAACTCTATCCAAAAATTCATGTATCAATCAAAATTCTTCTTTGGCATTACATAAATATTTAGCTCTAATGAATTCTCATTGGCTTTAAAACATGTGGTGGAAGAAATCTAGTAGCATGATGCAAATTACTAGAACTTATAGGTTTAGATTTATGTAACTGTCCAATATTAACACTCAATTTAACATCCAAAAAAGTAATTACATGTTGATCAAATCTTCTATCAAATCTTATGCCAAAATCATTACAAATAATAAATTTAAACAATTTGTAATAAACATCTTTAAAAATAAGAGAGAACATCTACATATTGTACATATAGGATGATATACCCCGAAAAGCAGAACTATAAATAGATTTATTTTGCATAAGCAGGGACAAAACTCATCCTCATTGCTGTACTCTTTATAAAGTGCAAGACAGAAATCCAACATCTGCAATGTGGATTTGGATGGTCCATCAGGTAAACAACGGATTTCTTCTAAGCAAAAACTATGTAATATGTTACTATACAAAGAATTTATATCATAAGCTACAAAAATATACATCATCTTGCCATATAATGGTATTACTTTAGTTTGGACAATAATAAGGTTAATTAGAAGGATTTACGTAGATCGGAAGCAAGAATGAAAAGTGGGGAGGATTCTTATCTGATAAGTTCTGCTTGAACAGAGGAACTAGACAGTGTCCCACTTTCCACTTTGTTGTTTGGTTTAAATTCAGAGCCACTGGTGAAGAAAATAAGATAATCAGAAATGTGAGTACATAATTGGTATGGCAATCATATATATATATATATATAGGGACACGATAAGATGAAGTATTTTGAAGTATGGATTAAAAAGGCTTCTGTTACGGCACCTAAGGATATGTGGGAAGAGACCAAACAAAACTGAATATAAAAACTGAGAACCTGGAAGCTCTTGTTTACAAACATAGCAAAATACAAGCAGTGAAAATGTTTTTAGTCCCTTTATCAGGCACATTTTCATCCACCAGAGAAGTTCTGAGCAATAATTAATAAAGAGATGAAGGAATTTATCTGGGAGGGGAATGAGACAAGAGTTAAGTGGGACAAACTGATTTTTCAAACAGAACAAGGTGGTTTAGGATTACTTGATTTAAAGGGATACTTCACAGCTTCACAGGTAAGAATCAGTATATACATATAACACAAGCAGAAGGTTCTAATTCAAAATGGAAAGGTATGTTGAACAAGAAATAGACAATGAGTGGGATTCTGGATGCAGATCCTTAAGGAGAATAGACATAATAGCCATACAGAATATTATAGTCATAAAGCAGTAAAAAGCATTTTAAGAGCTGCGCTAACATGAGAATGGAGAAAGGAGATTTTGCCTACACAGATAAAAAGTAGGGGTACAGAAAATAGGCAAATGGGGGCTGGAATTTACTGGAGAAAACTGGCAAAGGAACCAAGACATTGTGATAATATGGATTTTACTTTACAAGCTCAAAGTTTCAAAGCTTCAAACTGCAAATGGTCAAGACTGTAAGACCGAAGTTTTGAAACTTCGAAATTGTAATTAAAAAAATTTTTGCGTTTCTGCAGGGGGGCAAGCCCCCCTGCACACCCCCGGTTAAATAAATATACCAACTCCGAGATCACACTACAGTGAAAAAAAATGTAAATTTCTCATTCCGTGCTGTACGGCGATCTCCATTCAAAATACTCGAAATTTCAAAACTTCGGTCTTATGGCCTCGACAATTTGCAGTTTGAACTTTTGAAACTTTGAGCTTGTGAAGGGAAACAGATAAAATAATCAGAGCAGGAAAAGGAATACAGTGAATGAGGCCAAAGCTGCAATTAGATTGCAGGCTAGACACTCCCTTCTCAACCAGGGAGTGATACCACAGTATAAGAAAAGAAAAAGGTATGGGGGAATCTTATGTGAAAGACCTGTTCTGGTAGAGTTTTTAGTATAATCTAGAACAGAAACAGCTATAAAAAAAGGATAATTAGTACAGCATATAAAATACTGCAGGATAGCTATAAGAATAGATTGGAGGTTAGAAAAGACTGGGAGGAAAGACTGGAAAAGCAATACACAAAACAGCAATGGGAGGACATAAATATGGCTCTCAAGTATGCCGCAAAGTCCATAAGTTTTAGGATTTTTGCTTGGAAGTGTTTGTAGAGATAGTTTTATACCCCCAAGCAGAATTCAAATATTTTTTCCTCAGGCAGACAGCAAATGCTGGAGGTTTGATGAGGAAGAAAGATACAACTAGGAACTTATGTTTTGGGAGTGTAATGAGTTGGCAGATTTTAAAAATCCACCATAGAGTACTCTGTCAGAAACATTGGGTCAGCAAATGGCTGTAATGAAGGAAATGATTCTTTTGAGCTGGGACACAGAATCTGAATTCCATAGATATAGTAAAGCCTTAAGTTTAATCTTGTTGGCTGCCAAAAAAGCTATTAGCCAACTGTATTTGAATTACTGAATACTATACAGAGAGATAAAACAGCTGGAAGTGGAATCTTAAAAAAAGGAAAGAAGTAAATTGCATAATAAATGGAAACTGTGGGAACAATAAATGCAGAATAAAGTTCATCAGAGGAGGAATGAGGTTTAACAGAAGGCAGGAATTCAGCAATTTGTGTAATGTTGGATTGATGATAGTTACAAAGAAAAGATGTGGGACGCATAATGTATCTAAATAGAAATTTAGTAATATAGTTTTTCTTTCCTGTTAATGCATGTTTGCCTATGTCTCAAGTGATAATTAATTAAAATTGTTTAAAAACAGTACAGTTAGACCACACTGAAAGATTTTTTTTCGCTATACCACAGAAACTGAAGAATACACTACACAAATATTATGGAAGCACAGAAAAGCAAGTGGAATAGTGTCCCACAGCAGCATTTAACAGAAAGGACACATCACGTGTATCGTCCAAACTGGCCTTGAGAAAGCAGCCAAGATACATATTAGTAAAGATGCAATCACAGCAGCAGAAAGAGCTGCTCCTGACAAAACTGAAGCAGAAAGGAAAAGTATTAAAAAAAGAGGGCATCAAAGTTTTTGTGGAAAATGATTCGCTGTAGACCAAGCAGAAAAGAAGCAAGTTTACGTTAGCAATCAAGAAACAGGTGTGAGATTCAAAATGCTACATTCAGCTGCCCTCAGAAAATTATTTTCCTTGAGGATTAAAGACCGTTTTGGATCCAGAACAGGGTAATGAGGAAATAAAAGTTAAGCCAACAAGCCAGAGGGTCTCAGATTCTCAATCTTCTGTCAGTAACAAAGCCCACAGAGAGACTTTGCCATTGAAACCCTATCCACTGTTGCAAAGAAAAATGTTTCACCAAGAAAAGAATACCCAGGAGCTGAACAGAAGAATCAGCAGTACACTGGACTTGAACCATACACCAGTACTGAAAGATGATCACAAATATGATCAGCAACAATGTGAAATGGAAGAATAAACTGAGATTACCTGTAAAGTATTAATACCAGTAGATACAGTTTAGACATGTGAACTGAAGTTTTTGCAACAAGTGACTAAAAACGGTCTTTACTTGATGACAGAAGTGTAAAATATTAGTAACACTTTATGCTACTTATGTGTAGACGGACACTGAAAGGACTGAAGTAATTAAAATAGCTTTGTTTGCATTAGCACTTGTATAAACATTTCACAATGCAAACTGTTTGCTGCACTGTAAAGCTGTTCTGTATAGTATGAAGTCAGAGGTATTCTAAATTTAGGTAGTTTTTGTCAGTAACTGAAATAACCTTAATGTACTTTTACTTAGTTACAATGTAGCCAGACTTTACACTGTATCAGAATAACAACGGCTGGAAAGAAGCAAGTTGTGGTGGCTTCTTCAGAGTTGATGAAACGTCATCTTGAGCTTCTGGGGAAGAATGTAAAAATGTACTGATCATATATGTATAATTAAAATACAGTAAATCTGGTATGTTTTATAGAGGCAGTTGTTCTTGACTAATGATCATTTGAGCTATACACATTTGTTAAAACCAATAGACAAAAAACAAGAGAAAATGATGGAAAGCATGAACAATGGGAGCTTTCTCTTGCATTTGCAACATTACGAGCTATCTTAGAAGTTTTCCCCTCATTAGCATACTTCTTTAGTTGCAGACACAGAGCCTACAGGTGCAAGCAGTCCATCATGACAAGAACAGTGGGCTATGAGTGAACTCTACAAAGGACAATGTAACTTTTAAATGGATATGGTGAAGTAGTTCAGTGAAAATAAATGAGGTTGGAAACTGCATGAGGTGAAAAGTTATAAAATACTTGCCTCCAGCAGTCTTAACATTTTAGTGTACAAAAAAAAAAATAACACTGCATAGTTCATTTCAGGTGATTTGTTCATGATCGTGGCTGCACTGCCATACCCCAATGAGTCAACTACCACAAAGCAAATCTCATTTTGTATTTATCTGAGGCATGTTTCAATAAAAAAGCATTGTAAACCTTTTTACTAAACCATGTCTCAAACAAATTCAGTGTATTCTATCATGGAATGCACTCAGACTGTAGGTTATAATGGGTGCACTTCTCTACATGGGTATTAATGCATCCAATAAAGTCTATGGACACACTTCACACCTGCACTATAATCACTGTGGTTAAAGTTTACTATAGGTTTAGTGGCATGACTGTAAGTAAAGTACTTATTTCAAAAGTTTTTTTTTTTTTTTTTTTTTATTCAAGCAAAAGTTAGCTACCAAACACATTTATCTATGGTGCAAAAATGCTGTTCAGCAATTTGTGCACTATGGGATGTAGTGCAAAGTTAAGAAAAATATATATGACTAAATCATTTTAAGTGAAGCCAGTGCACTTTTTCTCTTAAGGCTAAACAAAGTTTACTGAAAGAATGCAAGTTCACATCTGGGAAGAGAAATCTTAAGAAAAGAAAGTTATCTGGGTAAGGAAGAAGGTAGGCTCTAATTTGCACTTTAACATGGTTAAGCTTACATTTAGACTAGTTAATGCATATAGGTGCCTCCACTGATTTTGAGCAACTGCTCCTATTTGGTGTGGAAAACTTCCATTTTGAAAAGGACATATTTGCCTGTTTGCTGTAAATTAAACGGAGATGGGGGGTTCAAAGTGTATTTAGGTTTTTGTTTGAATGTTTTTATCGAAACAAAGTCTAAAAAATTAGACATAGGTTCAAATGGCGATTAGAACAAAAGTACAGTTTTGTACCTACCATAAATGAAGATGTTCGAGTGTTCACACTGCTGCAGTCATTACACTTGGGTTATCCTGCAGTCAGGTGGTCCTGCAGTCGGCCAGAGTTCCAAAGTCTTGGTCCGGCATCTGTTGCTGTCGCTTCTTCCCTGACGTCAGTGCGCCACGGGTATATAAGATGCATCCAACGCCATTTTCTTCAGTTTTTCTTGCCCCAGATGTCAGGTGCCCCAAAGTAGGTAGGCAATACATATTGCTAATCAGACATATACAAATAAAATAAAAACACTACCTTCAGTTACAAGCAAATACACCACAAAGGTTGTATAGGATAGAAAGGTATAGATAAGTCCAGCTAGGACAGAGGGGATGGAGGGAGGGTAACCTGGACTGCAGCAGTGTGAACACTCGAACATCTACATTTATGGTAGGTACAAAACTGTACAATGTTCATCGTGTTATACTGCTGCAGTCATTACACTTGGGTAGAATCCCAAAGCTAAGGTTGGGTGGCTGGTCTATAAAGAGTTAGGATTGGCTATGAGGCCCTGCAGAACTGCAGTGGCAAATCCTGCTCTAGATTTAAAGTAAAGATGCAAGTGGTAATGCTTGGTAAAGGTGTGCACTGAACTCCAAGTTGCAGCCTCCAAAATTTCCTTGGTAAGTACTCCTCTGAGAAAGGCTGTTGAAGTGGCTGTTGCCCTTGGTGGAATGTGGCGTAATGTTATTAGGGACTGATTTTCCATGCTGTGTGTAGCAGTAACGAATACAGTGTCCTATCCATTTGGATATAGTCTGCTTTGAGATAGCTTTGCCCTGTGATCCTGCAGCATATGCTACAAACAGTTGCTCAGTTTTCCTGAAAGCTTTTGTTTTGTCCAAGTAGAAGCATAGCTGCCTGTGTATGTCCAAAGAGCGCAGAAGTTTCTCCCCTTTATTCTGGGGGTTTGGATAAAAAGTTGGCAAATGGATGGTTTGGTTAAGAGCCACACTAGATACTACCTTTGGCATAAAGGTAGGGCTCGTCCTTAAATAAACCCTGTCCTGATGAAAAATTATAAAAGGTTCCACTGCCATTAATGCCTGTAGCTCTGAGACTCTTCATGCTGAAGTTACTGCCAGGAGCAGAGCTGTTTTCCATGATAAAAATTTTAGATCGGCTGTATTGGCTGGCTCAAAAGGTGGCAGGGTCAGTTTTTCCAAAATGAAATTGAGGTCCCAAGTTGGTGTTGGTACTCTCCGGGATAGTCTTATGTTTTTAGCCCCTCTGAGGTACTGCTTTAGCAAGGGATGAGAGAATAAAGGAGGACCCGTGCTGTAATGTGCTGAAATGGCAGAAGCGTGGATCTTAATTGATGAGAAGGATAGGCCTTTGTCCAGCATCTCAGTTAAGTATTGTAAAATCTGAGGAATGTTTGGGACAAGAGGGTCAAGGCTTTGAGCTTGGTTCCAGGCACAGAATCTCTTCCATTTTTCTGAGTAAGCTTTCCTGGTGCTAGGCCTCCTGGCCTCCAAAATGACATCCATAACAGCTTTAGAGAGAGGTGTTGCCTGTTTGACTAATGAATCTGCCATGCAGCCAGGTTTAGGGTTTTGAACTCAACGTGCAGGATCCGATTGTTTTGTTGAGTCAGAAGGTGTGGAATTTGAGGCTAAATCCATGGTGGGCCTTGAGTTAGGTTGTTTAAAATTGGGTACCAGTGCTGGCGTGGCCAGTCTGGAGCAATCAGGATCATCTGTGGTTTTTCTTGTCTGGCTTTTAGGAGTACCTTTGAAAGGAGAGGCAGTGGTGGGAAGGCATAGACTTTTAGGTTTTTCCAGCTGAACAGAAGAGCATCCACTTTCCATGCTTGTTTATGATAAGTCCTTGTGCAGAATTTTTGTAGCTGACAATTCAGTGGGGAGGCAAAAAGATCTATGTCTGGGCATCCCCATTTTTGCGTTACCATGCTGAAGATTTGTGGATTCGATTCCCATTCGTGAGGGTCCATGATATTCCTGCTTAAATCGTCTGCCAGAGTATTTTTCTTTCCTGGCAGGAATTGTGCTTGCAGATGA
The DNA here is from genome assembly GCF_019279795.1 of Protopterus annectens. Taxonomy (NCBI): domain Eukaryota; kingdom Metazoa; phylum Chordata; order Ceratodontiformes; family Protopteridae; genus Protopterus; species Protopterus annectens. The sequence continues at coordinate 715,171,876 of NC_056741.1, read as the reverse complement.
ACTTGATATGTTAGAGCTGTGTTCCACAAGGTCATGGCTTGCCTGCATAGGGGATAAGAATGAGTGCCCCCTTGCTTGTTTATGTACCACATCACTGTGGTGTTGTCTGTCTTTAATAGTAATTGTCCTGCATGCAGAAGGTCCTTGAAAGCTGTTAGGGCATTTTCAACAGCCAACATCTCTTTTTGATTGATGTGAAGATGCATTTGGTCTGTGGTCCACTTGCCCTGAATGCATTTTCCTGCCATGTGTGCTCCACAAGCGTAATCCGAAGCATCTATTAGAGTCTGCCTGGCTGTGGGTAGAGTAAAAGGCTGACCCTTGTTTAGGTGACATGCCTGTGAGCACCATCGAAACTCCTGTTGTAGGCAGGGAATCATTGGTATTACTGCTTCTAAACTGCGAGAGTGTTGAGTCCAAACACTTTTTAGGTACCACTGTAATTTCCTCATATGCAGTCTGGCATATGGTATTAGTAGTATGCAGGATGCCATGAATCCCAGGGCCTGCAGAATTTTTCTTGCAGGGAGATGGGACTTTTTTGCCAGTAACTGAAAATATTGAGTTAGTTCAACTTGTTTGTCTGGCGTGAGATAAGCCATCTGGGCCACTGTATTTAAGCTGGCACCCAGGAATGTAATCTGTTGTGAGGGCACTAGTTTTGACTTCTTTTCGCTTACTGTGTACCCTAGGGAAATTAGCGACCTCTTTACAAACGCCAGATGCTTTTAGAAGAATGTCCTTTGTCTCTGCTTGAATGTGGCAGTCGTCCAGGTATGGACATATTTGAATTCCTTTTTGTCTGCAAAATGCAATTACTGGTGCCAGGCACTTTGTAAAGACCCTGGGCGCAGTAGACAAGACAAAGGGCAGTGCAGAGAATTGGTAGTGCATTGTACCAGCTTTGAATCTGAGGTATCTTCTGCAATTTTGTCTGATAGGGACATGCAGGTATACCTCTTTGAAGTCCAGAGTAACAAGCCAAGCGTTCTTGCCCAGCATGGGTAGAAACTGCTGTAATGTCAACATTTTGAATTTCGGAATATCCAGGTAAGTATTTAGAATTGAAAGGTCTAGTATGGGCCTCCAGGCCTTGTCCTTTCTGGGGACCAGGAAGAGTCTTGAGTAAAATCCTTGTCTTTGTTCCTGTTGTGGTACGTTTTGTATAGCTCTCATGTCCATGAGGGCTGAAATTTGTTTTTGTGCCTCTGCCCATTGATTTTGTGGCAGGTCTGGCATTCCTTTTAGCCTTGGTAAAGTGTGAAAGTGGAACCTGTAACCTTGAGACACAATATTCAGAACCCATTTGTCTTGGGTGATTGTTTGCCAGTTTTGAGAAAAAAGTGCTAGTTTTCCCCCTAAGGGAGCTGCCAAAAGGGTAGTGCTTGGCGTACAAAGGGGAAAGTCATTGGGACTGTTTCCTGTAAGGTTGAGACTTGTCTTCACCTCCTTTTGGGGTTGAGGTGCCCCAACTGTCGTTGTCTGTTAGAGCCTTGTGGTTGAGATCTGCCTCTTGGGCGTCTGTATCTGCCTCTCTGTGGCCTGTCGGACACTGGAAAGGACCAATTTCTGCTAAATCGAGGTGGCTGTACCTGTAAGAAATCCTTGACAGTTTGCATAGATTTAGCTTTATCCTCCATTTTCCTTAACACCTCTTCTGCCTTAACACCAAACAAGGTATCATGCTGTAAAGGAGCATCCAATAATTTTGCCTTAACATGATCAGGTAAACTCTGTTCTTTTAACCAAGCATGTCTTCGAATCACAGAACCTGTAACTACGGCTCTACAAGAGGCCTCTAAAGAATCAAAACCACATTGCAGAGTATGTTTTCCCACCTGTTCAACTGCATGCAATAAATCCTGCATTTCTTTACAGTCAGGAGCTTCTGAGCTTGCAAGCATTTTCTGTTTTAACTGAGCCATTAAATATTGTTGGTACTTAAGCATGTGAAACTGGCAATTTAAAGCCCTTACTGCTAAAGTTGCAGAAGTGTAAACTTTCTTCCCCCATCTATCCAAAGCTCTGGAATCTCTGTCAGAGGGTACTGGATTTTTTGCAATGGAGGCCTTAACCCCTTTTGGACCCTGGAAAATAGTTTCTGGATCAGCAGAAGGGTTTTTATAAAGAAACTTGTGAAAGTCAGGGACTCTATAATACCTATCTGACTTGGCTGGTGCAGGGGGCAAAGAATCAGGAGATAAGCTGGATTCAGAGAATACATCACCTACAATATCTAGCACAGGCGGAATAGCCAGGGGCCTGTGCTGAGGCAATAAAAGGAAATCCCTGAGCCTTTTCTTGGATTCTGAGTAATCCTGACTTTCTGAATGGAAATGCTCCCTCATGGTATGTAAAGTTTCCCCAAAAGAATAATCCACAGGAGGAGAGGCTGAAGGGATAGATTCTTCAGCATCAGAGTCCTCATAGGGGGTTAAAGAGCATCCCTGGTCTGAAGAGGAATCAGAGTAAATGGAAACCTGATCAGAGGAATCATAGTCTATATCCTGCCTAGGCCTTTTCTCGGGAGGGGGATGGGAACCCCTGATTAGAGTAATGAGGTCTTCAGCCATTTTAAGCATCTGTTTCTTAGGCATGGAGGACTGTCCAGGAGAATGCTGTACTTGCTTCTTTGTCTCTAATGGTACTTTTGTCTTGGCTGTTGCTTTAATGGCAAGTTGTGAAGGTCTGAAGACACCCTCAGAAGCCGATGCCTGCTCAGCGGCTCCGGACCCATCTGAGGGATTAGTTTCCGTAGGCCCAATACCTTGAGTTTCCAGAGGTCTAGTTGTTTCCACGTGGGAGTCGGAGGCGGCCTGTGGCTCTGAGGTAGCGGATGTCAGTGGCTGGGAAAGCGCCTCACTGAGAACCGGCGATTGGCCTAGAAGAGGTTTCGTCGGTTTTGGACCTCGGATGCCTGTCTTTATCTTTGTCCTTGCATTTTTTTGGAATTGCGGTCGTCGGTTGATCCGACGGCATAGTATAATTGAACCTTCAGCCAAAGTAGTGCAAAGCAAAATCAAAACGTCGTTTTATAGTGCATTTGTTAAATCTAGCACAAAACCGACAACTAGTTACGTCGTGATCAGGGCCTAGGCATGGAATACAGTAAGAGTGGAAGTCCTTATGAGGTATTTGCTTCCCACAAGAAATACAATTATTAACTTTTTCTGACATCGGTCTGAGGCAAGAAAAAAGTTTCCCCAACGGGATACTTAGCTTTATTGAAGACTTCGGATCTGAAATTCGACTTCGAAAAATCTCAGGAGTTGGCCGACCGGCACTTGCGAACTGCTTCTGCTTCGGGCACCGCGCAGCAAGAAAGACTGAAGGAAATGGCATTGGATGCATCTTATATACCCCTGGCGCACTGATGTCAGGGAAGAAGCGACAGCAACTGACGCCGAACCAAGACTTTGGAACTCTGGCCGACTGCAGGACCGCCTGACGGCAGGATAACCCAAGTGTAATGACTGCAACAGTGCAACACAATGAACATCAACTACATACAAAACCAGTCTGCAAAATCAGTGCACAGATGTTAAGCTGCAAGTTGAAAACAGTCAAAAGAACTGTCAGTTAAAATGTATAGGAGTAACAGCAAAGCAGAACAGGTGCTTTGCCAATATTAATGTGGAAAGTAAATGGTCTTAAAAGGACAAAAAAGCAGAGTACTAAATTATAATAAGAAATGTAAGATGCAAATAATGTTACAAGAGTTGTGTGTAGGCAGAAATAAACACATGAATTTGACAAAGAAAGGATATCGAGGACAAAGGAAAAGGGGAATGACACCTCTTAACCATGAGAGGAAGTTCAAAAATGATAAGAAAACGACAAATCTGGATTTATCATAGTAAAGGATTCCTGGCAGTAGAAGAGGAGTACACTGGCATGAATTTATATTAGAACTAAAACTATTATAGAGTTTATGAGAATTTGGGGGAGAAAAATTTTCAACAGGAATATTACTTATGACTTGGAGTGCAACCCGATTTGCAATAACAAGGATGCATCAGGCAGCCTAGAAAGGTAAATATAACAGAGGGAAGATTCCTGAAGTAATATGTGCAATTATTTGTTATGAAATATGTGAATTCAGTGGTAGGAATTCAGACACAATTTGAACATTATTCCCAAAGATAAAGTGGGCTGGACTGCTTCAAAACTATACTTCAATGGAACATGTGTATTTAATTGAAAGCTTAGAGACACAACCAATAATTAGATAAGACCATGAATCAATAAAAAAATATGACAAAAATAAGGGATAAACTTACAGTCCATAATAAGAAAAAAATAAGTAGAGATCCTACAGCGGTACTAAGTGATATTTCAGAAATGTTAGGAAAATCTGTACAAATCACAGGAATCGGGATGATCAAAAACGTACAAATGGAAATATTTCTGGAAGACTTAATTATGTCAAAGCTAGAGGAAGACTACGCTCAATAAAGAGATGAGATAAAAAATGTCATGTATAAACAATCAACTAGGAAGTCTCCAGGAATAGCTATTATTCCTGTGGAAATTCTGAATTTAAGAGTGCAAAAAGTGATAACGATCTGGAAGGTTTCATTTAACAGTATTTTTAAAGGTGTGTGTGTGTGGGGGGGTGCAAGGTTAACAGCATTTTGGAAGAAAGCTGTAGTGACTGTGTAAACCAATGAGAGTAAAGATGCTTCACGTTCAGCTTCAAACACACCCATTTCAATTTTAAGACATGATTAGCTGGTACAGACAAACACTTTATAAAGGAATGACAAAGCTCTTAAAGTTGACAGATATGAATCAATGAAATTTTGTGGCAGTGACAAACATTTCACATTAATATGTTTAACACAGTATTACTGGTGAGTCTTGATACACACAAAACATTCAATACCAGTCAGTTAAGATCTTATGTAGGGGCAATGGTGGCATTTCCAGTTACTGACAGAACAACAAGATTAATAAGGAGAACACAAGAAAGACTGGTGGCAGAAATTAAGGTGGGTGGGTTCCTCTATGATAAGCTGTACTTGAATAGCAAGGATGTTTGCTTCCCCATTTCTTTTACACTTACAGCCACTGACAAGGAAATATGGGAGTTACAAATTTAAGGCTATAACTGGTATGGTAATCAATAAAAGTTAGCTTTATCTGCAGAAGATATTCTGTACTTGATAAACCATTAAATGTCAGTTTGGTGCTACAAAATATTTAAGCCAGTTTCAAGTCTTTTCAGTATATAAAATAAATCAAGTACATTTTAAAGGCTATAACAGTAATTTTGTACATAAGTATACATTAGTTCTGTAATAATCTTATGCTCTCCTAAGTATGGGTAAGTATTTGGGCACACAGATTAGAAAAAAAAAGATGTTAAAGCCGCTAAGGTTACTTGGGAAGAAACTAACAATACAAAAACTGAGAAACTGAAAGCACATGATTATGGATAAAGACAGCAAGATACAAGCAACAAAAATACTTAAGTCTCTAGTTTTATATAGAGGTTAGGTATATTTTTATCAACCTGAGAAGTTGAGGATAAAAATTAAGAGCTGAAGAAATTTGGGAGGGACAAAAGGCAAGAGTCAAATGGGGATAAGTTTATTTGACCCACTGAAGCAGTGATTTAGAGTTACTTCAGAGATATGCAGTTAAGGAAAGGATGATAATGAAATGGGAGGCAGGATTCAAGAGATAAAGACAGATTTTGGACACAAGTCCTTAAGGAGTATAACCATCAACACATAGGGTACTGCACTAATGAAACAAAAAAAAACATTTAACTACTAAGCCAACCTGAGAATGGAAGTGAGAGATTTAACCAATATGGATGTCTTCAAGTAGAAGTATAAAAATAGACAAGATGGGACAATTTACTAGTGGAAGTCCGCAAATTAAAGATTGCTTTGGCAGCAAATAACTCAGGGGGAAAGGTAAAACAGTAGCTACAGGTCAGAGACTACTTTTCTATTAATGACTGATAGAGTATAGACAAAGAGACAAAGAGACAGAGATAAGCAGTGATGGGAGTAATGTGTTACTGTAATATATTACAGTTTCTAGTGACTAGTAATAGAATGTGTAACTTTTTCAAAATCGTAACAAAGTAATAGTAATATATTACTTTTTTTTTAGTAACTAGTAACATAAGTGTGTGCTATTTTTGCTTAAACCAGTACCAGCAGGAGCCCTCCCGTCCCATCCTCAACCACAGGTGTTGGTTCCTGCAGTCTCCACCAGAGAAATTCCACCACCCCTTGTGCTTGTGGAGCGCCTACTCCAAAATAGTGGTTTGGCCAAAACGATACCTCAAAGTTTTAGCCAAAGACTAAAAATTAGAACACAGCCGTACCACCAAAAACTGCTTATTGTGTAGATAGCTGTCTACAGCTAAAATCATTCCTCTAAACTTCTGAAATTTGATGAAAAATAATGAATTTCTTTTTTAAAATACAATGGAATTATGAATGGCCCTTTAACGGTACAGCTGTAATATTTAAAAACGCGTACTGCAGTGAAAAACTCTTCACCCTGCATAGCTGCTAAAGAAAGTTAATGCTACATATGCACAGATAAGGTTAAATTCCTTGATGGTGCACATTTTACAATCCATAGTTAAACGCTAGATCTGCCATTAGAAAAACAGGAAAAAATTTGAATTCCTAAACCCTCCACTGCGATTACTTACCTATTTTGACTTCATAAATATAAAAGTAAAACTCCACCGTGTACCTCAGAATAGCAGTACAGTGCAATAGATCGTGTGTTGCCTGCTTTCTTCCTAACATCCAGGGAAAAAAACATACAATTTTCAGAATTGTTTTTGAAAGAACTTCATTCCTGTAATTCCCCACCATATTGCAAATGCACTTCCATTGCACACACAGTGAGCTGAATAGTTGTCTGATGTCATCACAGAAGCAACCATTCAGCTGAGTGGGTGTCTGTTCATCTCATGAACCTGCTCTCTGGATTCCTTTGGCATTCTTTTGGTTCCCATGCTGCACTACTTAAAAACTGTCCAACACATTGGAATTATTTTGTGGGATAAAGAATTAATTTCTATATGCTTAGTTCTTAACTTTTAACGACTGGAATCAGGGATGTCATGGACTGAACCTGCTTATTTATTTATTTAGTTGTTTCATTTAAAAGGTATGCATGTCTCTATTAAACTGCATCATATCCACTAATCAGAGAAAAAAAAAAGAACAGTTGGATTAAAAAACTGAAAACCTCTTAGTGAAAGTAATCTACACAAAACCATAAATAATGAGGAATACGCATCCAAAATTAAAGTTCAGACTGTAATTATTGCTGTTAAAAACCCGGAATGGTTTTAGAACAACAGGTTTTACATTAGCATGCATTTTCTGATGAACATGAAGTCTGAAACTCAACTGTCCGTCATTATTCGGTGACACCAACCCCAATGATTTACCAGAAACTAGAAATTTTATGTGGAAAAAAACAATCATATGACGCAAAAATCTGTACATTTTTCAAAAATCTGGGTCAGTGTTTTCAAAGTTTCATGTACGAGTTGGGCTAGCTAAACTCAGAGTACTGCTTTATAGACATGAATTTAGAAGTTATTATAGTTGTACTAGAAGGCTAATGTTTTTTGTAGTACCCAAAGTTAAAATAAATGTTGCATTATTTTACTGCTGTATTACTAAGTGATCAAAAGTGTGTCTGTACATGTTTTAAATGGACAAACTTATAACAATGCAAAAAACAGTCATACCTCTCAACTGTACAGATTTTTCCAGAATGTTCAGATTTTGGCCTCATATTGTTTGGTACGTTTTTCATAAAAAGTACAGTTTTGTACCTACCATAAATGTAGATGTCCGAACAGGATAGCATCTGCAGTCCTTACAAATGGGTTGTCCTGTCGTCAGGCAGCCCTTCGGTCGGCCGGATTCCAAAGTCTGGGTCTGGCCTCGGCTGGTGTCGCACTTCACCCGACGTCATCTCTGCTGGTCTTCGGGTATAAAGGCATCAGCCGACGCCATTTTCCTCAGTGTTTCTTGCCCCAGATGCCAGTTGCCCTCTTGGATAGCTAAAATTTTTGGGTAAATGCCAATGTTTCCAAAAATGTAGAGGGCAAACACAAGAAATAAGCATGTATGTACATATATACAAACAAATACACCACAAGAGATCCCCCCCTAGCTAGCTATTAGGAGGGCAAATACCCTAGGAGTACCACAGAGGGGAAGGAGGGTGGGTAATCCTGACTGCAGATGCTATCCTGTTCGGACATCTACATTTATGGTAGGTACAAAACTGTACTATGTCCTTCAAGGATGCATCTGCAGTCCTTACAAATGGGTAGAATACCATAGCCAAACTAGGGGAGGAGGAAGAAGAATTATGGTGTAGTTAGGATCCCTTGCAAAACAGCAGTGGCAAACCCTGCTCGGGATCTAGAGTATAGAGGTAAGTTATAATGCTTGGCAAATGTATGCACGGAGGTCCAAGTAGCAGCCTCAATAATGTCCTTGGTAGCCACTCCTCGTAAGAAAGCTGTGGTAGTGGCTGTAGCCCTTGTAGAATGAGGCCTTATGTTCTGTGGAATTTGCTTTCCATGGTAGGAGTAACAGAATCTTATGCAATTTCCTATCCACTTGGAGATTGTTTGTTTGGAAATTGCTTTTCCTTCCCTTCCTGTTGCATAAGCTACTAGAAGCTGGCCAGTTTTTCTATTGCTCTTGGTTCTGTCCAGGTAGTAGCGCAACTGTCTATGTACATCCAAGGTATGCAGCAGTCTTTCCCCCCTGTTCTGTGGATTGGGAAAGAAGGTAGGTAGGTGGATTGCCTGGTTTAGAGACACTCTGGATACCACCTTAGGCATAAATGTAGGATTAGTTCTCATGGATACTCTATCTTGATGGAAGATTAGGAAGGGTTGTACTGCCATTAGAGCCTGTAGTTCTGAAACCCTTCTTGCTGAAGTAATTGCCAGTAGGAAAGCAGTTTTCCAGGATAGGTGTTGAAGATCTGCTGTTGCTGCTGGTTTGAATGGAGGGAGTGTCAATTTTTCTAGCACAAAGTTCAAGTCCCATGCTGGTAATGGTGGTTTCCTAGGAGGTTTTACATTCTTAATTCCTCTCAGGAACTGCCTGAGTAGAGGATGTGAGAAGACAGGGGGATCGAAGCTGTATTCTGCAGAAATAGCTGATGCATGTATCTTGATGGAGGAATAGGACAGGCCTGTATGGAGAAGCTCTGCCAAATACTCCAGGATGTTGGCAATATCTACCTTTGACACATCTTTCCCTCTTTCAGTACTCCACATGACAAACCTTTTCCATTTTCCTGCATAGTTCCTTCTGGTTGAAGGTCTGCGGGCTTCAAGGATAATGTCTTTAACCCTTTGGGATAAATCTGGGTTAGTTGCTCTTATGTAATGTTCCAGGCAGTCAGTTGCAGAGTTTTCAGGTTTGGATGCAGGATGTTGTAGTCGCTCTGAGTTAACATCAAAGGAATCAGGGGTAGTGTCCACGTTTCCCCCCGAGACATGCTCCTCAGCAATGGATACCAATGTTGTCTTGGCCAATTTGGAGCTATCAGAATTATCCTTGGGCGTTCCTCTTTGATTTTCAGTAGTACCTTGTGCATCAAAGGAAGAGGTGGAAATGCATATGCTGTCAGGCCTTTCCAACTGAAGGATAGAGAGTCCACCTTCCAAGCAAGTGGGTGGTATGTCCTTGTGCAGAATTTCTTGAGCTGGTGATTGAGTGGGGATGCGAATAGGTCTATTTGTGGCATTCCCCATTTCTTTGTGATGGCCTTGAAGATGTCCGGGTGTAGCATCCATTCGTGAGCATCCGAGGTAGTTCTGCTTAACATGTCTGCTAGGATGTTTTCTTTTCCCGGTACAAATATTGCCTGTAACTGAATGTTGTAGCTCAGAGCCATATTCCATAGGTCCAGAGCCATTCGGCATAGGGGGTATGAATGAGTGCCTCCCTGTTTGTTGATGTACCACATGACTGTGGTGTTGTCTGTCCTTATCATCAATTGGCCTTCTTTGAGGAATGGTTTGAAATTCTGGATTGCTAGTTTCACTGCCAGCATTTCTTTTTGATTTATGTGCAGGTGCAGCTGATCTGGAGTCCATAAGCCTTGAATGCACTTGTCCAGCACGTGGGCCCCCCAACCGAGGTCTGAGGCATCCGTTGTGATGGTTTGGCTTGTTTGAATTTTGTGGAAGGATAAACCTGGGTTTGACTGGCATGCCTGAGCCCACCATAGGAACTCTTGTTTCAGGCATGGTATTAGAGGTATTTCGGTTTCTAAGCTGTGCCTGTGTTGAGACCATAAATTCTTTAGGTACCACTGTAGCTTTCTCATATGCAGTCTGGCATGGGGAACCAGGATTATGCAGGATGCCATGAAGCCCAAGGCCTGCAGTACTTTCCTTGCTGTTAGCTTGTTCTGCTTTGTTAATGCCAAGAAGTAAAGAGGAAGTTGTTCTTGTTTTTCTGCTGTTAGGAATGCCATCTGTTTTACTGTGTCCAATTCTGCACCCAAGAATGTTCTTGTTTGGGATGGTATCAGTCTTGACTTTTTTATATTGACTGTGTATCCCAGGGCTTGTAGTAAGCAAATGACTCTGTAAGTCTTGTGTCAGCTTGCTTTTGTTGTCCGCTTGTATCAGGCAGTCGTCCAGGTATGGATAAATTTGGATTCCCTGAAGCCTGCAATGAGCGATTACTGATGCCAGGCATTTCGTGAACACTCTGGGCGCAGTAGATAAGCCAAAGGGCAATGCTGAGAATTGATAATGCTCTGATCCTGCAAGAAATCTGAGGTATCTTCTGCAACTTGGTCGTATGGGGACGTGCAGGTATGCCTCCTTGAGATCTAGAGTTACCAGCCAACACTCCTTGCCCAGCATGGGAAGAAGTTGCTGTAGGGTCAGCATTTTGAATTTTGGAACAATGATGAATGTGTTTAAAGCGGACAGGTCGAGAATAGGTCTCCAACTTTTCTCTTTTCTTGGTACTAGGAAGAGTCTGGAGTAAAATCCCTTGCCCTGTTCTGTAGGTGGTACCCTTTCCACAGCTCTCATCTTTGTTAATTGAGTTATTTGTTTTAGAGCTTCTGTCTTTTGATTTGGTGGAAGGTTTGGCATGCCTCTTTTTACTGGTAAGGTGTGGAAATGAAACCTGTAGCCTTGGTCTATAGTTTGCAAAATCCACTTGTCTCTTGTGATATAGTGCCAGTTTTTTGAAAATAAGGCTAACTTTCCGCCTAAGGGTGCTGCTATTTGTTCCCTGGTAGGCGGTGTCAGAACCAAGTCACTGTGATTGTCCTGTTGCAGTGGTAGTGGTTGCATCTGTGCCTCGTTGATTATTGCCTTGCCACTGGCGTCCCCTGTAGGCACCTCCTCTGGCTTGATTTCTGCCTCTGGAACGTCTATTCCTGCCTCTCTGAGATTTAGAGGAGTCTGGAAAGGACCAATTTTTGGAAGGCCAGTTCCTGCTAAACCTTGGTGGCTGAACCTGTAAGAAATCTTTAACTGTTTGCACAGATTTTGCCTTCTCTTCCATTTTCTTCATTACTTGTTGGGCAGGTGAACCAAATAGACTGACCTTATCCATAGGAGCATCTAATAGCTTTGCTTTAACATGATCCGGCAAGACCTGTTCTTTCAACCATGCATGCCTTCTTATAACTGTGCCAGTCATGGCTGATCTAAATGAAGCCTCCAGTGCATCATAGCCACATTTTAAAGAATGGTTACTAACCTGCTGAATGTTATTCACCATTTCTAGAACATATTTCTTATCTAAGGAATCATCAGAGGACAGTTTCTTAGTTAACTGATCAAGCATAAACTCTTGGTATTGGATCATATGAAACTGACAGTTCAAAGCTCTAGCTGAGAGAGTAGCAGAGGTGTATACTTTTTTACCCCATCTCTCTAAGGACCTGGATTCCCTTTCAGAAGGAGAGGGTTTTCGCTGAGGTCGAGCTACTGCCTTAGGCCCCTGGGAGATAGTCTCAGGATCTGCAAGAGGAGCCTTGTATAAGTGGTGATGAGTGTCCGGTACCCTGTAAAACCTATCGGGCTTAGCAAGGGCTGGAGGTAAAGTATCTGGAGCAGTGCAAGCATCATTAAATGCATCATCCACAACAGGAAGAACTGGAGGTATAGCTAAGGGCCTATGTTGCGGTAAGTGTAAAAAGGTCCTAAGCCTTTTTCTTGAATCTGAGAAATCTTGTCCCTGCCATTGGAATTGCTGTCTCATGGCATGTAAGGTTTCCCCAAAGGAAAATTCCTCTGGTGGAGAGGCAGAAGGAATAGATTCTTCAGCATCGGAATCTTCATAAGTAGAAAAAGGAGCCTCTGGATGGTCTGTATTGTCTGTATCATCAGAAGAGTCATCTGAGGACAGTGGCTCAGGGGGCTCTGCTCTAGGTCTCTTTTCTGGAGGTTGAGAGGCCCTGTCTGGGTGAGATTGGGATCCCCTTATTAAAGAGATGAGATCCTCTGCCAGTGTAAGCATTTGGGAACTGGAACTGGGCCTGTGAGAGGTGGGCTTAACAGGCACAGACTTAGCAGTTTTGGCTGCTTTAGCCCTGGCAAAGGCCTTTATAGACATGGCTGCAGGGGGCCTAGCAGCACCACGTGCTGGGGTAGAGACATCCAAAGGGATGGTGTCCGATAATTCTAGAGAAACCACATTAGTAGGCAAAACTTCAGAGGCCGATTCAAGTAGGGTAGAAGGGGCCTCGGTAGTAGTCATGGATTCGGCTGAAGATTGAACCGTTTTCTCGGTTTCAGCCGAAACCGAGACACTCGCGGTTTGCTTAACCGTGGTTTCGGCCGAAACCGCGGACCGTGAGTGTCGGTCCTTTTCTTTGCATTTCTTAACAATTTGTGTAGTCGGAGGATCCGACGGCATAATGTACGCAAAATCTGAGCCGAAAAACTGTTCAGCAAACTCCGACCGACGCCTAAGCGTTCGTCGGTTGAAGGAAGCACAGGCTAAACAAGCTGCTACGTCGTGGTCTGGGCCTAAACAAGGTAAGCAGTAAGAGTGGAAATCTTTATGAGGTATTTGTTTCCCACAAGTTAAACAGTTATTTACTTTTTCTGACATCGGCTGAGGCAAGAAAGAGTCCCCAGCGGGTACTTAGCTTTTAGAAGTCTTGAGTAGTATTCGGTAGTAGTAATCTCTGGATCTGACCGACCGGCACTTGCGAACAGCTTCTGCTTGAGCCACGCGGCAAGAAAGACTGAGGAAAATGGCGTCGGCTGATGCCTTTATACCGAACCAGCAGAGATGACGTCGGGTGAAGTGCGACACCAGCCGAGGCCAGACCCAGACTTTGGAATCCGGCCGACCGAAGGGCTGCCTGACGACAGGACAACCCATTTGTAAGGACTGCAGATGCATCCTTGAAGGACATCTGTGTTTTTTGAGCAAATTAGTGGTAAAGCATTAATGACTAAAGTTAGAAAATAATGACAGACATTTGAGTTTCAGAGCTCATATCCTTCAAAAAATTAATGTTAATGCAAAACAAATAGTCCCTATTTTTGTTTGTTTTTTATTTACTTGCAGTTTAACCGGGAAAGTCCATTGGGCCAAAATGAGCCCATTTTCAATGGAGGCCAGGGGAGAAAAGCTCCACATACAATTACTACAAAGCTAATTATCAACAGAGTTAACAAGTACAATACAATTTTCAAAAACTACTAACGCAACAATATAGAAGACAGAATAATAACATTTGAACAAGGTGTTATAACAAAGCAATGAATGAAATTAAAACAAGTATTTTTGGCATATAATATGGAGTATAATTTGGAGTGCAGGCATTTATGCACTCAAAGTTTCATGAGGAGAGTAGAACAGTGAAAGGTGAACAGGTTGAGTTATGAGAAAGGAAACAAGGGACAGGGAGTGGAAATGAAATGAAGGGAGTCACTAGGCTGAGTTTTGAGAAAGGAGGAAAAAAAAGGATGGGAAAGCAGAAATGATATAGAGGGAGTAAGGTGGGCCTTTGTCCCATTTTATTTATGGCTTTGTCCAGATTACTTGCTCTAAAAGGTTGAGAAGTAAGCCAGAGATGTGTGAAGCACTCTGAGAATGTTTTACATTGTTCAGAAAGTTTCACTGTTTTTGCAACACACACATAAAAGCTATTGCATCATGTCTGTGTTACAGTGTTTTTGTGCTACACATACAACTGGCAGCTTACTGTGCCACTTTTGTTTCTTATAGATGTACACAGTATATTTTTCTAAACTTGTAGATAGTTTAAAATATGTGCTGGAAATCCTACTGTCCATGGTGTCAGCAACACAGTACAAATGCAGCCTACATGAGACAAAATCTGACTCAACAGTAGAATGCTGCTAGAGGTTTGCTAGGGCAGAATATCTCTTCAAATAACACAAGATAAATACCATCAATGTTTGATGTAAATGCTGTGTACCGACATACTTCATTAAATATTGAAGAAGGAATGATTCATTGCACTAGAGTACATATTAATGTGGGGTGGAGAGGAGGTTGTGGCTCTGATGATGTTTCTGTAGATGATGCTAAAGGGAACCAGTGCCACTGTGAAGCCTTGCTCAGAATTTGTAATCTACCTCATTCTGTTAAGAAAAGCATAAATTAAAACAATAAATATCAAATATCAAAAGATATTTTCTTCTGGTATTGTGTGTGTGTGTGTGTGTGTGTGTGTGTGTGTGTGTGTGTGTGTGTGTGTGTGTGTGTGGTAGATGAAATGTTTGGTCCTGCTCCTTTAAGAATAGTGTGTATTTGGGTTACTTAATTTTTTTAGCACTGCAAGGAGGTGAAAGCTAATGATGACCAGAATCCAACCCTGCCCTGGTACTGTGGAACTCTTACCCACTACACCACCCCCTAACATTGGGACAATTCTAGCCTGCTACAGATCATATCCTTATGTTGCCGTTTTACAAACTGCATTGGTTCTCCATACCATTGTCAATCAGAATTGACCTCACAACTCATCATTTTAACACTAGATGCCCCAACTGCACCAAGCAGGACTCTTCATGTGGATCTATGTTCAACCAACTTTGTCTTGACAATTTTTTGTTATGTTCTATTTAAAATTCTTTTTACATTTTGATTTTTAGGTGTTGAAAATAGATAAAATGTGATATTTTTTATAGGTCTTGTGTTGCTGGCTGTGTATGGTTTGGTTTAATTATTTGTGACTCTAGCTATAAATACTAGTCTGCTGGAGTTTTTCAACTGTTAAATGCTATTCATTATCATTGTAACACTGTATACAACTTTAATAATACACTTGCATGCATGTGATTATTTGTGTAAGTAAATCTCAATATTATAATTGATACAATATACTTATGTAAAAGTAACATTACTTTAGTTGGTCATTAGCAATAGTAATGTGATGCCCCTCCACTGGCCCAGTAATCAAGGAGCCTCGATCCTCACCACTGGCAACAGTGGGGAATGTACACACTGGGAAGATGACAAGTACAAACACAGGAAGTGTAATTTCCCTTAAGAGCACACAGAGATCAGTCAGTCTGGGGCTGGTTTCTCCCTCTTTCTCCAGATCCCCAATAAGACCTCCCACTGGCACAGCTATAGGGTTGAGATGTCAGCTGACTAGTCAAACCAAAATCTCCAGCACCCTCTCTCTGTCCAACCAGTGCTTCGTATCCCTCCCCAAGGAGCTGACACGCGCGCACACACACACACACTGAGATTTCACACACACACACACACACACACACCTGGGAAAGGCTGGCACAGGTTTACTAGATATGCCTATTTCTGTCCAGACTATAAGGTAAGTCCAGATGCCACCAGCCAACTCTTTTATCAGCTACTCTAAGGCCCTTAACAAAGGGTGTCCAATCCTACTGAGTAATGTTACTAATAATCCAAATGGTAGTCTGACCAAGAGCAAGGCTATTTTGGAGTGGCCTGCACAGTGTCACCATATGGACATGCAAGTACTCCAAGAGCTCAAATATGTATCACAAATATCAGCCACAAAGATAGGTTTAAATATATTTAATAATAAATAAATAGTAAAAAAAACAAGACAATACCCAGTAAGTAATCAGTTACATCAGAGTTCAAAATCAAAATAAATACTTAAAACAACACTGCAGGACAGTCTCAAATAAATAAAGAAAATATCTAAGCTATACATTACTATATTCCTATCTGAATCTAAAATAGTTACTATGCCCTAAAAACTTACAGCAAGGCAAGTGCAGAAGGTGGTAATGAGTGGATGTTTCTAGGTTAAAGACAAGATACAAAATGCAGTCACTCTGAGAGAGTTCTTAAATTAATATCAAATATTACTACTGGGTTTGCTTAGATGACATCACTTGTCACCTGACTTTAGTTCCCAAGCTACAATCAATCAATCAAGCTACAAGCAATCGTGTAGCATTTGACATCTCCTTGTGAAAAATAGATATCTCTGAGATGTTTGCAGATGCTGAAGTCATAAAACAACACTTCTACATCTCAAACCTAGTAATTACTTCTCTTACAAGACAATACAAAAAAACTTCTAGCTCTAGACACTGTCTACTACTGCACTGAAACTGAGAGATAACATTTATAGCACAATCATAAAACAATTTAACTTCAACTATTTTCTTGAAGTTTTGCGAGTTAATTCTGCATGTTCTAGTTTCTACTGTTAAAAACATATACATTTACACAAGTATATAGTTTATATACATTTTGGTTCTTTTCCAGGAGGGACATATCCTTGAAGCTCAGTACTGTACAAACCCTTTTCAACATGCACTTCTGTACCTGTAGTTTAATATGCACATAACATATAGCTCTAATACATTTGTAAGACAAGCATATGAACCATGTTGATATTTGAAAATGACATGATTATTTACAAAATTCCAGACAGTATTGCCCTATGTCACAAGTAATATATTTCTTTCTTAAAAAAATAAGTTGTTGTCTTTCGGATTTTCCCAGTAAGGGGTCGCCACAGCGGAACTCTGGTCCGCTAATGATTGGCAGTAGATTTTTACGAAACGCCAAGGTGCCAGCTTGACACTCAACCTTCAACGAAGGCATGCCCATTTACGCACGCGTGTCTTTCGAACGCTACCCAACCGCGGGGAGGACATGTAGACTCCACACAGAAGGCACTCCCAAGCCCAGCCGAGAATCGAACGGGTGAACCTCTTGCTGTGAGGTAACAACGCTACCGCCGTACCATTGCGGCATTTTTTTCTTTTTCTTTCCTTAAAAAAATAAGTAACAGCAATACATTGCATTCACTGAAAAATAACTAGTAATTGTAAATTACTTTTATAAGTAACTAGCACAACACTGGGGATAAAGTAGTTCTAAGAGAAAAAACACCTTACAGTTTTTAGTCAAGTCTAAAACAGAAGCTACTGTTAAAAAGGGCTGATTAGTAAGTGTATAAAACATTACTTGACAACTATAAGAATCAACTGGTGGAGGTTGAAGAAAGAATGGAAAGGCAACTTACAAGAGAACAATGGGAATAAATCGTTAAAACATGTAAGTATGCAACAAATTTCAGGAGGTTTAGGATTTTTGTATGGAAACATTTGCATTTTATACCCAAGTAGACTTCAGAGGAATTTCCCCTTGCAGACAGCAAATGCAGGCAGCATAATGGGGAACTGAGAGGTAACAATGAATATCTTTTTTTTTTTTTTGGGGGGGGGGGGTGACAATGAGTTACCAGATTTTAAAAATTTCCTACACAGTATTGTGACAGAGTAAAAAGGGGAACAAATGTTTGTAATGAAGAAAATTCTTATTTTGAGCTGTGACATATGATCTTAATTACCTAGATATAGTTAGCCCAGACAAAGTTTAAAGCTACTGGCTGCCACAAAAGGCACATTTCTAGAAAATAGAAATAAAAATTTATAGTAAACATTATAGAAGTTCTGAATATTATAAAGCAGATAAAAGAACTGGATGCAGGATCTTTAGAAAAGGGAAGGATCAAATTTCACAGAAATAAAAAGTAATCTGTAGGAACAACACATGCAGAATGTCAGTAAGAGGAGGAGTGAGGTTTAAGGGAAGGCAGGAAATGAGCAATTTACGTCATGTTGGAGTAAATAAATGCTGTTAAAAAAAACTATCTATTCTGCATGAAAACAATGGAAACTGTTACCGTTTTTTTCTGTTACTACATGTTACAGTTTAAAATGTAATGATTTAATAAATATGTTTGAAAAAATAAAATAAGCACAAAGATGATGAGGTATTCCTTAAGAAATTATTTAGGGGGAAAAAAATTATCTGTTCTTAAACATTACCCACAGAGTCCAAGAACCACACTAAGGCAGGACTAAAACTAGCACCACAGTGTCTGAGAAGTAGGCTGTAGTAGGACTACCAATGATACAAAAATCGAAGAGTGCAGCTGAGTGGATCAACCAGAAAATACATGTTCCATGTACTGAGCAAAAACTACATGGAATCCATTGCAAACCATGTATGAATAAACACCAACATCTAAAACTTTAGCAAGGCTACAGGAATAATTGCTAAAATGAAACCCTTTAAGAAAAAAAAATTGGTCTGCGCTAAAATTCACTACATATGAAGTTAGACAGAGTACAAATGGTGCTGAAGCCCAGAAGGGTTCTTGCATGTTTAGTTAATTAACATGTTATACAAAGACATTTACCAACTGCGCAAACCTCTAGGTCAGAACAATGAATTTCTGATTCCAACAGTCATTCAACCACTGACTACAACCATTAAAATATGCACATTAGGTCCTAACTGTAACAGTGCCTCCCAAACATGCTAAAATGAAAACACACAGAGAAATAAGCACATCTCTTTCCAAATCAGACAGAGAAAGTTCAAAAAGATAAAATGGCAGAAGGATAACATCATGTAACACAACTACTAACCTTAAAATCAAGGATTAAAGCTAATACTAAGATCAAGGCTACGGAGTTCGGAAGCAACTGGAAGGGTAAATGCACAAAAAAACCCCACAAACCTTCAAGAATACTCTAAAAAGAAAAACAGTAAACCATTCCTAAAATAAACCATACCCTGGGAACAGCAAGTAAATGCAACAGCACCTACGCACAGTAAATATGTTGAAGGGGTCCACACACAATGTGGGGGGAAAAATGAGTATTTTGGTAGCCAGGGAAAGTTTTAGGAATGCTTAAAGTCATGCCTTGAATTCTAAAGGTACAAGAAAAATGGATCAGTCATATGACATCTGGCACCATCTACTGCTTCTGTACTTGTACTGTGAACAATGCCTTGTCCAAAAGGACTTAATTAAAATAGCTTATGGAATGATGCACTAAACTGGCTTGCACAGTTTTGCTCCACAAAGTCCTGTGCCAGATTTCTACAATGCTTTCCTTCTACACTACTTCAAAGCAAAACTGAATTTTAAACAAGTAGGAGAATCCAAAGTATTGTAGGGGAGCTCAATTACAATTTAAACAGAGTATTTGTTAGCAGGTACTACTTAAAGTCTAAAGCTTTGACTGTAAACAAAGCCAAAGTCTACACAAACTCAAAACATAAAAAGTAAGAAAAAAGAAAGCGAGAGACATTTACAAAGATCAACTCTGGAAAAATAAAATAATAATGAAACATCTTACCAAAATTTTCCTAATGAAGACAATCTCTACCAAGCTGTCCTATGGAAGAACACACACAATAAAATGTTCAAGCCTTAGTCCATCAAATGCTAAGTGAAAGACAAACTGAACTCTGGGAAAGAATAGGAAAGTCATGTGGGAGCAACATAATATGGGATGTGGAAGAGAGACAACTGACATGGGAAAGATTTTTATGCCAAAACATCTTACTGCCTGAGGATGAAGTACTAATGGTCCCAACAGCTAGAGGCCTGCAAGTATAGATTGGTTATTTAAATTAAATTAAAAAAAAATACACTTAGCCAATTCCTTTTCCATAGCAGTTCTTGTGACTATGTTCTATCTAGTGTAACAACATAAAATTATCCACATATTAATTGAGGAGTTTACCACTTTTAAAACATCTGCATATAACTAAGCAAAGAACAGTACAAGTTGAGTATGAGCTTAGGGTACAATTCTGGATATTTATACATACACATACATACATAAACATTTTCAGCTGCATTAAAAACAATTTGCCATTACAGTCTCCCTATCATTTACACAGCAGTATCCACCACAGGCCAGAGATATCATCACACAATGTTAAAATCCAACTCGACCACCAAACTTATAAAACTACGAAGAACAGAACGTTGTGAATACCTCAAGTGCCGCTACAAACTTTTATTTATGAGATAAGCGCTTTCGTCTTAAGATAAAGAGATAGTACAAAATTTAAAAGTCCCTTCTTAAATACAACCATTGTCACGACTGATCAGCCTCAATATCAAATTTAAACATTTCAAAGATTTAAAGAGCCATACCACCTTTGCAGAGTGAAATGCTTCACATTACTTAAAAGATATAAAAATTCCTTAAAAATTAGAAACACAAAAAGCATTTACAAATATATTCTCCTTGTATTTCATTCAGCAAACCAACACATGGTTTATTTTGACCATGCTTTTAGTTTTAATAAACAAGCTATTGAAGTGTGTTCATTCAGTACTGGCCAGCTTACTGCATTTAAGTATAGTTGCCAGTACATTTCTCGTTTTCTAGCTGTAGTGGCCAGCCCCCCCCCCCCTTACATTACAACAAACGTTTTCCAATCTTGTGAATTTACATACATGCCCTACATATATGTTTAAATACAGCACTTGTCTTTTTCTTTTTAATTTCATACAGGTGTTCATAAATCCTATCTTTCAGTTATCTTTCAGTTTACGCTCAGTCTTTCCTATGTAGAATCCGGGGCATGTTTGGCATACTGCTGCATACAAAACACCTGTGCTGTCAGAATTACATTTCCCTTGTACATTAAAACTTTGTGCACTATTAGCAAAACTTTCACATATTTTTCTAAATATACAATAATTACAATGCCCACATTTATTCATCCTTGGGTCCCTACCGGGTATGTCTGCTTTCTCAAAGTTTCATACTAGTTGTGTCTTTCAGCTTTTCCCAGTTAAGGGTCGCCACAGCGGAACTCCGGTTCACTAATGATTGGTAGTTGATTTTTACGTGCCGAGTTACCAGCCCTGACGCACAACCTTCAACGAAAGTACGCCCATTCACGCATGTCTCCACGCAGAAGACGCTCTAGCTGAGAATCGAACCGGACAGCGTCTTACTGTGAGGCGACAACGCTAATGCAGCACCACCACTGCGGCAAAGTTTCATACTAGTATCTTTCCTATATACTATCAGTGGTTTGTCCCCTATTTCTTCTTTCACCAAAATATCTTATTTTATTATATTCCAGTGGGACTGGAATACAACGGTTCAAGGACTACCTCAATATTAGAAAAAGTGTGTTGCACTATGAGGCGGGCCCTGGCCACTACAGCTAGGAAAAAAAAAAAAAAAAAAGAGAACTGTACTGACAATTATACTTAAATGTAGTAAACTGGCCAGGAATTAATCAACACACTCCAACAGTTCATTGATTAAAACTATAAGCATGGTCAAGATAAACCATGTGTTGATTTGTTGAATGAAACACAAGGGCAAGGTATTTCTAAGTGCTTTTTATGTTTTAATATGCATTTTTTAAGGAATGTTTACATCTCTTAAGGAATGTGAAGTATTTCATGCTGCAAAGGTGGAATGGCTCTTTAAATCTTTGAAATTTTTGAATTTCATACTGAGCCTGTTCACTCATGTGACAATGGCTGTATTCAAGGAGGGACTTTTACATTTTTACTATGTGATGAAGTCTTTTTATCTTAAGATGAAAGTGCTTATCTCATGTATAAAATCTGTAATAAAAGTTTGTAGTGACACCAGTTATTCACAGCGTTCTGTTCTTCGTAGTATTATCACACTTAAAAGTAGTATTAAACTTATCCCCTCAGACATGCACTATAATATTCATCTGTATATTCCCCATCATTTAACACACACACACACACATGTGTGTGTGTGTGTGTGTGTGTGTGTGTGTGTCCAGTGAAATCCCAAAGATCATTACTTGGCATCTTCAATTGATTAACAATAAAAGCAAATGAAAAGAACATATACCAAGTGTAAGGTTACACAATGTCAGAGTGTTCCTTGTACTACAAAGTATAATAATCTCAGGGTCAGCAAGTTTAGCAAGCCTGTAGGAGCACAGTTCATTCTATACAGAATTTTTTTTTTACCCTAGATGATTTTCAAACTGCTAGGGACTCATAAGAGCTCTCATTTTTACTTGGGAACCTAAAATAGTGAAGCACAGAAGAATAAATTACTCGGATATAAATAGTACTACCTGGACATTAACTGGATCCAGTTAAGATCCCTTGTTTCAATCTGTGAAAATGTAAATAAATTTTATCACCAACTTGGAATGAATTCGGCCTGTATGAGAAATTAATAAAGCTGCACACATTACAATCAATTTGGTAACTATTACACATTACAAAGAAGTGCACAAGTAGTAAAGGAAACTGTAATCTGTTTTTCAAAGACAAGGTATGTCAACAACTTCTTTCGTTTTGCAATATCATCATGTAACACAAACACACACACACACACAAACAAAAAGCAGAGATAAATGGCAAAAAAATGTTACCAGTGTCACAAGCTAACCACATTTTCCTTGAAAGCAGACAGAGCTATAACAAGGAATATCAAAAATGCTGTACTTACTCTTCTGTTTTATATACATCAGAGAATAATCCAGCCTTCTGATACTTCTTTTTTGGAGGTCGTGGGGTTTTCTTCTCCCGTTGCACATAAGATGGTGCTTGCATCACATCAGCCTCTGAAACCCTGACAGAATTCTCATTAAGAGAAGGGCAGTTTTCTGTAGTTTCTGAACAGCTTAAATGAACAAAACACAATAGAAGTTAACATTCCATTTAGAGAAAGTACTTAAGAGTTTATCTACACGGAAAATAACTTCCAAGCAACTGGCCTACATTATTTTTTAATCTTGTTTAATACTGACTTAAACCAGTGGAATTAAGAAAGACTTTAGTTTGTTACTGATTGGGCAGAACTGAACAATTAACCATACACTCCCACCTTATCTGCTTCCACCTCACAGCTTCATTACTTTTGTAGGAAAGTATTCTTTTATGAATAAGGAAAAAAAATTACCACACAAATTAATGCATATATCTGCAACATTACTCAAGACTATTGCAATCTTTTCAGTCGTGTCAATATAGTACAATATAATAAAATACAACAAAACTCAAAATAAACCCATTAGCCAGACACTATTTCATCTTTAACTGCTATACTACCCCAAAGTGAAATAAAAAAAAATCTCAGACCATATCACATTTTCTCCGACAAATTGTTTTGCAAATTTTAACCATGCCTGGGTGTTTTTCTGTGCAAGAAAAGACTTCCTTCTTGCAACCCTACCCCATAGTCCAGACATATGGAGAATACGGGCGATTCCTGTCATATGTAGTACACACAAGCAGTACTTGCCAGAAATTTCTGCAGCTCCTTCAGTGTTGCTGTAGGCCTCTTGGCAGGCTCATTGACCAGTTTTGTTTTTGTCTTTTCATCAATTTTGGAGGGACATCCAGTTCTTTGCAAAGTCACTGTTGTCCCATATTTTCTCCACTTTTTGATGAGTGCCTTCACTGTGTTCCATGGTACACCCAATGCTGTGGAAATACCCTTCTCCTAACTGAGACCTTTCAACAATGAGATCCCTCTGAGGCTTTGAAAGCTCTCTGTGAACCTTGGCTTTTGCTGTAGCAGGCAACTGAGAAAATGTCAGGAAAATTCTATTAGGACAGCTGAACTTTATTTGGGGTTATGCAGAGTCTCTAACTGATGGCAGGTGTGTACCAAAGAAGACTGAATGCTGTAATTAAATCAAAAGGTGCTTCAACAAAGTAATAGTTTAAGGGGGTGCACATACAACAAAACATTAGTTTAAGGGTGTGCATTTATGCAATCAGCATATTGTACATTCTATTTTTTATATTTTTCCCCTAACAGATTTGTTTTTCAATTGAATTGTACAGGTTTATAGGTCAAATTAAAGGTGGGAAAAATGTTGAAATGATTTATTGTGGTCTAATTTTTTTATATCACAAAAACTTGGCATTTTAACAGCGGTGTGTACACTTCTTATATCCACTGTATGTACTCAACATAACATTCAATCCATGTTGCCTATTTTCAGTCTTCCTCAACTGTTGGTTCAGATCCGATCCTCGGATCTGACCTGGCCATTACTAAAGCTCGTGGTAACAAAAAAGCTGTCGAGCTTCTCTTTTTCATCCATAATCCATCACCTTAACAAACCTCAGATCTTGCTTGCTGATTTACCTAAAGTGGTATCTGCCAAAGGGTAAACAAAAACACACAAATCTGTATACATCCTACAGAAGGAAATGTACCTGGAGCTCAACATAAAGACAGCTGTGTCCTTACAATATCCCGTTCTTCCAGAATTTTGTTGCGATAAGGGTTGGTGGGCGGGAAGTTGAGGAATAATGAAAATGGACAATGCAGATGGAATGTTATGGTGAGTACATAACTTCTTTATCTGAGGATGTCAGTTTTCATTCTATCCTCAATGGCTGGGACAGAGTCCCCAGCTACCTAAAATCCCGGGTAGACTAAGTAAGGATATTCCTCAGCACAGTTCAGACAAAGGCTGCACTACCCTTCGAGACCAGATACGGAATGTAATAAGTGATAAAGGTATGAGGATTGGCCCAGGTTGCAGATACACATATGTCCGTCCATGGAAGCCCTAGATAGAAACACTGAAGAAACTGCCATGGACCTAGCTAAATGGGCTCTTACAGATTTAGGTAAGGTTAGACCCAACTTGTCAAAAATAAAGGCAAACAATTGATCAGTCTTCCTCCTGATTGTTTGTCCTATGCAATCAAAAACGTAATTGCCTGTGAACATCCAAAAAATGCAACATATATTCACCTTAGTCTGCAAATGTAGGAAAGAATACCGGCAAATTAACGGATGGATTGATAATGAATTCTGACACCACCTTGGGAAGGAAAGACATTGGTACGTAATTTAACTCTATTCTTATGAGGTTTCAATGACCATGCTCGAAGTTCTAAAATTCTGGCTGAATAAGTGGCCACTAGAAAGGCAGTTTTCCAGTTAAGGAACTTAAAGGTCACCATTTAGCTGCTGGTTCACAGAGGAAATGAATTAAGGCCTGCTGTACCACGTTCATATCCCATAGTGGAGTAGGACCATTACACGGGGGTCTCAACAGAACACTGTCTCTCAAGAATGCTTTACAAAGTTTAAAAGTGGCCACAGAAGAATTTTAAAATCTAATATGAAAATTAGGATCTATATTAGCGTATCGAATGGGTTTCGCTATTTAGTCGATCCGATACTGTCGAAATGGCAAAATAGCAAAGATACGGAACATCGAATTTTTTCCCATGGAAAAAATTCAGTGGGCCGTCTTGGGGACTTTGCCATTTCCTCCACTATGATGCGATCTTGGAGTTGGTATATTTAAGCAGAGTGGGTGATGAAGCCCCCCACTTATCTTTGTGTTTAAGTTTTTTTTTTTTTTTTTTTTGCGGAGCAGCGAATTTTTTCCCTGGGAAAAAATGTGCTGTTCCGTGTGTTTGATATTTTGTGGTTTAGACATTATCGGTACGATGAAATAGCATTCGCTATTTTCATCGTACGATAAGGCAATATGGACGCAAAAATTAGATACTGCTGCTAACTGAACCTTAATGGTATAGAAGCTTGTCGCATCATTAAAGATAAATGCTAAAAATTCTTGTGAATAGGAACAGACAGGGTAGTTCATTTATATGCTGTATTACACAGAAACACATCAGGATGGATAGCAGTAGTACAAAATATAAACAAACTGATTAATTGACAGAGTAAACAAACATACATGCTTACATCTTAACAGCTTACTACAAAATGGTAGTCAGGCTCGCATGTGCTTAGTATTTATACACTTGTGCAAGCCCCTAGAAAGGTTCTTAAAGGCATACACACATATTTGATCTACATCCTTCCTCTTCCACAGTATGACATCTGAAAAGAAACGTGCAATTGTACAGACAATAAAAAATAAACTCAACTTTCATGTCCAACTTGCCGTGCATCTAAAACACGGTCTGGAAATGTGACCTGATCTAGTAATATAGCAATTAGAACTGAGTTTAGCAACAGGGAGGAGAGTCATTGGTGAACAACTTGCTTCAGGAGTTTTGGGATTCTTGTCAGGAACAGGGATATTTACTGGAACATCCTCTAGAACTGGAACTCTGAATAACTCACTCTGAAATATAGTGTCTCTCTCTCTCAGGTATGATACGGCAATACAGGCTTGGACACCGGGACCAAATGTTTCCAATTCCACCTAAATTCTGCTCCTTGTGATTCCACAAAGTACAATCTCAGCTCTCGACATAGACTCTTCATGACAGGAATACAATCAAAACCTTTTGTTGTCTGCATCCCATCTCCCCTTCTCGTAATGGATTGAGCAGTTTACTGTATTTCTCATAACAGGATTTCTGGGATAAGCGCCTAGTTAACAGATGGGCTTTCACTGATCTGTTGTTCTTAACACATGGAACCAATAACATACTACTAATTGGTAGTGTGGTTCTGGTTTGTTTCGACAGAAGTCTCTGTTGTAGGTGAACAAAGATGTTTAACATGAGGAATTTTTCTTTGAGATTCATGAAAACATCACTGTTGTCTCGTTTCGACTTCTCTAGTAATTGTTTCCCACTCTGAACTGCACGTTCTGCCAAGCCATTTGATTGTGGATACTCAAGTACTCGTACCATGAGTAAAGTCCCACTCTTCAGCAAATCTTTTGAACTGCTGGCTTATAAACTGTGTACCATTGTCAGAAAAAAGAAGTTATGTACGCACCATAACATTCCATATAGTACAGTTTTGTACCTACCATAAATGTAGATGTTAGAGTGTTCACCCTGCTGCAGTCATCACACTTGGGTTATCCTGTCGTCAGGCGGTCCCGCAGTCGGCCCGAATTCCAAAGTCTTGATCCGGCGTCGGTTGCTGTCACTTCTTCCCTGACGTCAGTGCGCCAGGGGTACATAAGAGGCATCCAATGCCATTTTCTTCAGTTTTTCTTGCCCCAGATGTCAGGTGCCCCAAATAGGTAGGCAATATATATATATATATATATATATATATATACATACATATGGCTATATAAAAATCAAACAAAACCCTTAGGCACAAGCAAATACACCAGAGAGGTAGTATAGGATAAAGTGGTAGAGAGAAGTTCAGCTAGTTCAGAGGGGATGGAGGGAGGGTAACCTGGACTGCAGCAGGGTGAACACTCCAACATCTACATTTATGGTAGGTACAAAACTGTACTATGTTCATCGTGTTACCCTGCTGCAGTCATCACACTTGGGTAGAATCCCAAAGCTAAGGATGGGAGGTGGAGTTAAACAGGGTTAGAAGAAGCTAGTAGGCCCTGCAAAACTGCAGTGGCGAAACCAGCTCTACTCTTAAGAGTATAGAGGTAAGTGATGGTGTTTGGTGAAGGTGTGCACTGAACTCCAAGTAGCAGCTTCCAGAATATCTTTGGTTGGCACTCCCGTGAGAAAGGCTGCTGATGTAGCTGTAGCCGTGGTGAAGTGGGACCTAATGTTAGCAGGTAATGTTTTCCCATGATGTGTGTAGCAGAAACCTATGCAATGCCCCATCCATTTTGAAATGGTCTGTTTTGTGATAGCTTTTCCTTGTGATCCTGTAGCATAGGCTACAAAAAGCTGGTCAGTTTTTCTGAAAGCGTTAGTTTTATCCAAGTAGCAACGTAATTGCCTGTGAATGTCCAAAGAATGCAGGAGTCTTTCTCCTTTGTTCTGGGGATTTGGGAAGAAGGTGGGCAAGTGAATGGTTTGGTTTAGGGCCACAGTGGATAGCACCTTTGGCATAAAGGATGGATTACTTCGTATAGCGACTCTGTCTTGATGAAAAATTATGAAAGGTTCCACTGCCATTAGTACCTGCAGCTCTGCGACTCTTCTAGCTGAGGTTATTGCTAGTAGTAGGGCAGTTTTCCCATGAAAGAAATTTTAAATCAGCTGAAAAAGCTGGTTCAAAGGGCGGCAGTGTAAGCTTTTCCAGAACAAAGTTGAGATCCCAAGTAGGTGTTGGAGCTCTCTTTGGCGGCCTTAAGTTCTTAGCCCCTCTGAGGAACTGTCTTAGGAGTGGATGTGAAAATAAAGGAGGATCCGTGCGGTAATGAGCTGAAATTGCTGAGGCGTGGATCTTAATAGATGAAAAGGAAAGTCCTTTGTGTAACATCTCAGTTAAATATTGTAGAATCTGAGGGATGTTTGTATCAAGGGGGTTTAGGTCTTTAGCAGGCGCAAAATCTTTTCCATTTGTCTGAATAGGTTTTCCTGGTGCTGGGCCTCCTGGCCTCCAGAATGACATCCATAACAGCTTTGGATAAAGGTGTTGGCTGGTTGTTTAGGTAATTTGCCATGCAGCCAGGTTTAAAGTCTTGAGCTGGCTGTGTAGAATCTGATGGTCTCGCTGGGTGAGCAGGTGAGGAATATGTGGCAAAATCCATGGTGGGCCGTGGGCCATGTTCCTTAAAATTGGGTACCAATGCTGGCGTGGCCAGTCTGGTGCAACGACTATCATTTGTGGCCTCTCTAATCTGACTTTCAGCAGTACCTTTGCTAGAAGAGGCAGTGGAGGGAAGGCATACACTGTTAATGTTTTCCAACTGAATGACAGGGTGTCCACTTTCCAAGCTAGTGGATGGAAGGTCCTTGTGCAAACTTTTTGAAGTTGGTGGTTGTGGGGGCTTGCAAACAGATCTATGCCTGGGCGTCCCCATTTTTGAACTATCATTGCAAATACTTGTGGATCTAGTTTCCATTCATGTGGATCCATTATGTTTCTGCTTAGGTCGTCTGCCAATGTGTTTTTCTTTCCTGGCAGGAATTGTGCTTGTAATTGAACCTGGTAAGACAGTGCAGTGTTCCACATGGTCATTGCTTGCCTGCATAGAGGGTAGGAATGTGTGCCCCCTTGCTTGTTTATGTACCACATAACTGTGGTATTGTCTGTCTTTATTAGTAGTTGTCCTGTGTGTAGAAGGTCCTTGAAAACTGTTAGGGCATTCTGCACTGCTAGCATTTCTTTTTGATTGGTATGCAGGTGTCTCTGATCTGTAGTCCATTTGCCCTGAATGCACTGCCCTGCCATGTGTGCTCCGCAAGCATAATACGATGCATCTGTTGTCATAGTTTGCCTGGCTGTGGGTAAGGTGAAAGGCTGACCCTTGTTGAGGTGACATGCCTGTGCCCACCATAGAAACTCCTGTTGAAGGCAGGGAATGAGTGGTATCATTGTTTCCAAGCTGTGGCTGTGCTGAGTCCATACACTTTTCAGGTACCATTGTAATTTCCTCATATGCAGTTTTGCAAATGGTATTAGTAGTATGCAAGATGTCATGAATCCCAAGGCCTGCAGAATTTTTCTTGCAGGGAGTTGGGTTTTTGTTGCCATTATTTTGAAATATTGAAACAGCTGCCGTTGCTTGTCTGGCATGAGATAAGCCATCTGGGCCGTTGTATTCAAGCTGGCACCCAGGAATATTATGTTTTGTGAGGGTACTAGTTTTGATTTCTTTTCGTTTACTGTGTACCCTAGGAAACTTAGAAGGTGTTTGACAAATGCCAGATGCTTTAAAAGAATGTCCTTGCTTTCTGCTTGAATAAGGCAGTCATCCAGGTATGGGTATATTTGAATTCCTCTTTGTCTGCAGTATGCAATTACTGGTGCCAAGCATTTTGTGAAGACCCTGGGCACAGTAGATAAGCCAAAGGGCAGTGCAGAGAATTGACAATGCATTGAACCTGCAATGAAGCGGAGGTATCTTCTGCAATTTTGTCTGATAGGAACATGCAGGTATGCCTCCTTGAGGTCCAAAGTGACTAGCCAAGCATTCTTGCCCAGCATGGGAAGAAGCTGCTGTAGTGTTAGCATCTTGAATTTTGGTACTTGCAGATAGGTGTTCAGAATTGAAAGATCCAGAATGGGTCTCCATGCTTTGTCCTTTCTTGGGACTAGGAAGAGTCTTGAGTAAAATCCTTGTCCTTGCTCCTGTGCAGGTACCTGTTGAATGGCTCTCATGTTCATGAGAGCTGTAATTTGTTTTTGTGCCTCTGCCCATTGATTTGGTGGCAGGTTTGGCATTCCTTTGATCCTTGGTAAGGTATGAAAGTGGAATCTGTATCCTTGAGAGACATTGTTTAGAACCCATTTGTCTTTTGTGATGATGTGCCAGTTGTCTGCAAAAAATGCTAGTTTTCATCCCAAGGGAGTTGACAGGAGAGATTTGCTTGGTAGTTTGAGGATAGAGTCATTGTGTTTGTCTTCTGCTATCCTGGGGCCTGTCTTCTCCTCCTTTCTGGATAGCAGAACCCCATTGGCGAGGTTTGTAAGGGCCCTGTGACTGGCCTCTGCCCCTTGGGCGTCTGTATTTGCCCCTCTGTGATCTGTCTGAAGCTGGCAAGGACCAGTTTTTTGTTGGCCAATTTCTGAAACGAGGGGGTTGTACCTGCAAAAAATCCTTGACCGTTTGCATAGACTTTGCCTTATCCTCCATTTTCTTTAAAACCTCTTCTGTTTTGACACCAAATAATACATCCTGTTGTAAAGGTGCATCCAATAATTTTGCTTTAACATGGTCAGGGAGGGTTTGTTCTTTTAACCAAGCATGTCTACGTATGACAGAGCCAGTAACAGCTGCTCTACAGGAAGCTTCCAATGAATCAAATCCGCATTGTAAAGTATGTTTGCCCACCTGTTCAGCTGCATGCAACAGATCCCGCATTTCCTTGAATTCAGGCTGTTCTGAATGTGTGCTCATTTTTTGTTTTAACTGAGACATCAGGAATTGTTGATATTTCAACATGTGAAACTGGCAATTTAATGCTCTCATTGCCAGAGTTGCTGAGGTGTATATTTTCTTTCCCCATCTATCTAGGGGTCTGGAATTCTTTCAGAGGGCACAGGATTTTTAGCCATAAAAGCTTTTGCTCCCTTAGGACCCTGGGAAATTATTTCTGGGTCACCTACAGGGCTTTTATAAAGGAATTTGTGTGAGTCAGGTACTCTGTAGTATCTGTCTGGTTTGGCTGGAGCAGGAGGTAGAGAGTCTGGATTTAAACTAGACTCCAAGTAAACATCATCCACAATATCTAAAACAGGAGGGATAGCAAGAGGTCTGTGCTGGGGTAGTAAAAGGAACTCTCAGAGCCTTTTCTTAGAATCTGAGTAATCCTGGCCTTCCCAGTGGAAAAATTCCCTCATGGTATGTAAAGTTTCCCCAAAGGAGTTAGTCTTCAGGGGGAGATGCTGAGGGAATAGAATCTTCAGCATCAGAATCCTCATAAGGTGGAAAAGCGTAATCCTGTTCCTCAGAAGAATCTGAGGAGAGAGAAACCTGGTCAGAGGATGCATAATCCTCCTCTTGTCTTGGTCTTTTATCAGGAGGGGGATGGGAACCCCTGATAAGGGTAATCAAATCTTCAGCCACCTTGAGCATCTGTTTCTTAGGCATGGGGCCTTGAACTGTAGACTGATGTACAGTTTTCTTTGGTTTTAAAGGAGTTTTAAGTTTAGCATAAGATTTAATGGTGAGTGTAGTCGGTCTGAAGACACCTTCTGCAACCAAAGGTGTTTCCGTTGCACCGGTGTCTAGTTCTGCTCCGGTGTAGGTAGATGGCTGCGTTGGCCTAGTAGACTTCGCTTGGGAATCCGCAGCTGTCTGGGGTTCCAATTCTGCGGTCGTCAGGGGCTGCGTAGGCGCTTCACTGAAAACAGGAGAACCAGTGACAGGCCCAACTGAGGCCTCTGTGTCTGGCTTATTGCTAGGCTGCCTGTCCTTATCCTTTCGTTTTTTATGAATGGCGGTAGTCGGCTGCTCCGACGGCATGATATAATTAAATTTCCTACCAAAGTAATGCCGTGCGAAGTCAAAACGGCGTTTGATAGTTCGTTTATTAAACCTAGCGCAAAACCGACAACTTGTGACGTTGTGGTCTGGGCCTAGGCAAGGAATACAACAGGAATGGAAGTCCTTATGAGGTATTTGCTTCCCACAAGAAATGCAATTGTTAACTTTTTCTGGCATCGGACTGAGGCAAGAAAATGTTCCCCAACGAGGTACTTAGCTTTAATGAAGACTTCGGACTGAAATTCAAATCGAAAATCTCAGGTGTCGGCCGACCGGCACTTGCGAACTGCTTCTGCTTCGGGCACCGCACGGTAAGAAAGACTGAAGAAAATGGCATTGTATGCCTCTTATATACCCCTGGCGCACTGACGTCAGGGAAGAAGTGACAGCAACCGACGCCGGACCAAGACTTTGGAATTCGGGCCGACTGCGGGACCGCCTGACGGCAGGATAACCCAAGTGTGATGACTGCAGCAGGGTAACACGATGAACATGAGTAGTTATACTTCATTTTTCTGCAACCTGTGGACATTCGGATCCATATCGGATCTGAGCCACCAACTTTTTTTCTAGCATCTGCTCCAAGATCCGAGCTCCTCCCCTACCCACAATGCACTACCATCTCCTACCTTCCCTCAGATCGAGTTTGCTACAACTAAATACATAAGCAACTCAGCCCAATGAACCAAACTGTATATTGATAGGACAAGGTCCAGGGGACGGAGGGAGGGAAGGTTGCAGAAAAATGAAGTTAACTACTCAGGTGAAACGTTACGGTGAGTACATAACTTCTTTATCTGAAGTAGTTAACTTCCTTTTTCTGCAACCTGTGAGACACAGTCCCCAGCTACTCCAATCCTGGGAGGCTTTTATGGAAGGATATTCCTGAGCACCGCAGAACCAAAGGATGCTCTACCTCTAGAAATCGGGTCTAATTTGTAATGGGAAATGAACGTATGTAGATTGGCCCAGGTTGCTGCTGCACAAATGTCGTCCAAAGGAACCCTAGACCAAAAGGCAGCAGAAGTCGCCATGGACCTGGTAGAGTTGAATTTAACAACACCAGGAGGAGATAAACCTTTTGCTTTGTAGACATGCGAAATGTAAAGAGTGTTCCATCTGGCCAAAGAAACCTTAGAAATAGCTTTTCCCAAAAAGGATTTGGAAAAGGAAACTAACTGGTCAGACTTGCAGAATGATTTTGCTCTATGAAGAAAGAAGCAAAGATGTCTATGAACATCTAACAAATGAAGTTTGTATTCACCCTTGTTTTGGAAATTAGGAAAGAAAACAGGCAGATTAATGGACTGGTTTATGTTTGCTTCAGATGCCACTTTAGGTAAGAAGGAAGGATTAATACAAAGAGAGACCCTATCCTTATGGAAGACCAAATAAGGAAGCACGGCAGACAGAGCTTGAAGCTCAGAAACCCTCCTAGCTGATGTAATGGCAACTAGGAAAACTCTTTCAGGATAAAAAATTTAAATCCACAGATGCTGCAGGTTCCAATGGAGGAGCCACCAATGCCTGTAGGACAAAAGTAAGGGTCCAAGGGGGCAGTGAATCCTTGACAGGAGGGCACAAAAGAAAAGTGCCTTTAAGAAAAGCCTTACACAGCCTACAAGAGGCTAAGGTGATGTTGTCTTCACCAACATGAAAATCAGAAATGGCTGCCAATTGTACTTTCACTGTGGAGGAGCTAGCTCCTTGCTGAAAAATACCAGACAAGAAATCCAACACAGCTGGAACAGGGGCTGTAAAAGGATCTAGGTTTCTCTGTGAGGCCCAAATGGCAAAATGCTTCCATTTACTGCCGATTTTACCGGGGATGAAAGACCGGGAGTCCTGGCGATCAACAGAACTGGAGCAAAGTACAGTTGTGTACACTTACCATAAATGTAGATGTTCGAGTGTATTCACTGTTGCAGTCATTACATTTGGGTAATCCTGCTGGCAGGTTGCCCTCAGTCGGCCTGAATTCCAAAGTCCTGGGTCCTTCGTCAGCTGCTGTCGCCCCTTCCCTGATGTCAGGTCATCAGGGGTATAAAAGATGCAGCCGACACCATTTTCTTAGTTTTTCTTGCCCCAGATGTCAGGTGCCCCCTAAAAGGGTAGCCAAAATTTATATATATATGTAAATACATGCACCAATGTAAACTTACCTTCATCTACAAGCAAATACACCACATAGGTTGTATAAATCAGAGAAGGAAAGATAGGTTCCATCAGAAGAAAGGGGAATAGCGGGTGGGTAACCTGGACTGCAACAGTGAATACACTCGAACATCTAGATTTATGGTAAGTGTACACAACTGTACTATGTTCTTCGTGTTTCACTGTTGCAGTCATTACATTTGGGTAGAGTCCCAAAGCTATGGATGGGAGGCTGGAGCTAAACAGCATTAGGAGTGGCTATGAGGCTCTGCAGAACTGCAGTGGCAAAGCCTGCCCTAGATTTAGAGTAGAGTGGCAGATGATAGTGCTTTGTAAAGGTGTGCACTGAACTCCACATAACAGCCTCTAAAATGTCCTTGGTTGGTACTCCCCTGAGAAAGGCTGCTGAAGTGGCTGCAGCTCTGGTTGAATGCGGCCTAATGCCCTTAGGTACTGGCTTGCCATGGTGTAAGTAGTAGAAATGAATGCAATGGCCTATCCACTTTGAAATAGTCTGCTTTGAGATAGCCTTTCCTTGTGGTCCTGCAGCATATGCCACTAGTATTTGCTCTGTCCTTCTGAAAACTTTGGTTCTGTCCAAGTAGAATCTAAGCTGTCTGTGTACGTCCAAAGAATGCAAGTTTAAGAGACACACTGGACACCACCTTAGGCATAAATGTTGGGTTTGTCCTCAGTGAGACCCTGTCTGGATAAAATATGATAAAAGGCTCCACAGCCTCGAGGGCCTGTAGCTTTGAAACTCGTCTTGCAGAAGTTATTGCTAGGAGCAGAGCTGTTTTCCAAGATAAAAACTTTACATCAGCAGTAGCAGCTGGCTCAAAAGGAGGCAGGGTGAGTTTTTCCAAGACAAAGTTGAGGTCCCATGCAGGCATTGGTGATCTCCTTGGGGGCCTTAAAATGTTGGCTCCTCTGAGGTACTGTTTTAATAAGTGATGAGAAAAGAATGGTAGTTCTGTATTGTAATAAGCCGAAATAGCAGAGGCATGAATTTTAATAGATGAAAAAGATAGGCCTTTGTCCAGCATCTCAGTTAAGTATTGCAAAATCTGAGGAATATTTGGCACAGCTGTATTAGTTCCTTGTGCCTAGTTCCAAGCACAGAATCTCTTCCATTTTCCAGCATAAGACTTTCTAGTACTAGGCCTTCTGACCTCCAAAATGACATCCATCACAGCTTTACTGAGAGGTGTGTTTTGTATGACTACATTATCTGCCATGCTGGCTGCCAGGTTTAAAGTCCTGAATTGGTTGTGCAGGATCGGATTGTTTTTCTGGGAGAGTAGATGAGGTATTTGAGGTAAGGTCCAAGCTGGGCATTGAGACAAGTTCTTTAGGATTGGAAACCAGTACTGGCGGGGCCAGTCTGGGGCAATCAGTATCATTTTTGTCTTTTCCTTTTGGACCTTTAGGAGTACCTTGGGGAGGAGAAGCAGAGGGGGAAAGGCATATACTGATAGGTTTTTCCAGCTGAAAGATAGAGCATCCACTTTCCATGCTTCTCTGTGATAAGTCCTTGTGCATAATCTTTTTAGCTGGTAGTTGTGAGGGGAGGCAAATAGATCTATGTCCTGGCATCCCCATTTCCTTGTTAACATGCTGAAGACTTGTGGATCCAGCTGCCACTCATGGGGATCCATGAAGTTTCTGCTTAGTTCGTCTGCCAGAGTATTTTTCCTTCCTGGCAGGAACTGTGCCTGCAGATGTACTTGGTAAGTTAATGCTGTGTCCCAAAGGGACATGACCATGGCGTTGTCTATCTTTATCAGTAGTTGTCCCGGATGAAGTATGTCCTTGAAAGCTGTCAGGGCATTCTGAACAGCTAGCATCTCTTTTTCATTGATATGTAGATGCAGTTGGGTTGAGGGCTATGTGCCCTGAATGCATCTTCCTGCCATGTGGGCCCCCCAGGCATAATCTGATGCATCCGTTGTTAGTGTCTGCCTAGCTGGGGGTAATGTGAATGGCTGTCCCTTGTTTTCGTGGCAAGCATTTGCCCACCATAGAAACTCCTGTTGTAGGCAGGGAATAAGAGTAATCACTGTTTCCAGTCTGTGGCAATGTTGAGTCCATACACTTTTTAGGTACCACTGAAGTTTCCTCATATGCAGTCTTGCATATGGAATTGGTAGGATGCAGGATGCCATGAAGCCCTTTGACAATCTTTGACATTTTGCATAGATTTAGCTTTGTCCTCAATTTTCTTTAACACCTCCACTGCCTTAACACCAAACAAAGTATCATGCTGTAAATGTGCATCTAATAATTTAACTTTGACATGATCAGGCAGATTTTGTTCCTTTAACCAATCATGCCTCTTAATAACAGAACCTGTAACTGCGGCCCTGCAGGAGGCCTCCAAAGAATCAAAACCACAGTGCAAAGTATGCTTTCCTACTTGTTCAGCTGCATGCAATAAATCCTGCATTTCCTTGTTTTCTGCACATTCAGAGTTTAATAACATTTTCTGTTTAAGCAATGCCATGACATGTTGCTGATATTTGAGCATATGAAAATGACAGTTTAAGGCCCTTATAGCCAAGGTTGCAGATGTGTAAACCTTTTTTTCCCCATCTATCCAGTGCCCTAGAATCCCTGTCAGAGGGGGTAGGGTTTTTTTGCAACGGAAGCCTGAACTCCTTTGGGACCCTGTGAAATAGTTTCTGGGTCTGCAGCAGGGGTTTTAAAAAGGAATTTATGAGA
Organism: Protopterus annectens; assembly: GCF_019279795.1. Taxonomy (NCBI): domain Eukaryota; kingdom Metazoa; phylum Chordata; order Ceratodontiformes; family Protopteridae; genus Protopterus; species Protopterus annectens. The sequence goes on along the minus strand of NC_056741.1, from coordinate 715,134,917 downwards.
GTCAGCAACCCTGCAATATCTGTTAGCCTTAACAGGAGCTGGAGGTAAGGAGTCAGGGGTAAGACTAGACTCCGAAAACACATCATCTACAATATGTAACACAGGTGGGACGGCTAGTGGCCTGTGTTGAGGTAGTCAAAGGAAATCTCTGAGCCTCTTTTTAGATTCTGAAAAATCTTGGCTCTCCCAGTGGAAATGCTCCCTCATGGTATGCAAGGTTTCCCCAAAAGAATAGTCTTCTGGAGGAGAAGCTGAAGGTATAGATTCTTCAGCATCAGAATCCTCATGGGGGGAAGAGAATACTCCTGATCAGAAGAGAATCAGAAGAAATAGAAACCTGATCTGAAGATTCATGGTCAGTCTCTTGCCTAGGCCCCTTATCAGGAGGGGGATGAGAACCCCTGATCAAGGTAATTAAGTCTTCCGTCATTTTGAACATATGTTTTTTGAACATATGTTTTTTGAGCATAGAGGCCTGTCCACGCGGCTCTTGAGTTAGTTTCTTTGGTTTAGAAGGTGCTTTAGTCTTTGCCTTTGAAGCTGAAGTTGGCTTAATGTAAAGATGTTTAGGTCTGAATACACCCTCAGAAGTCGGTGCCTGCTCAGCGGCTCCGGACCCATCCGAAGGAAAAGTATCCAAGGCTCCAATACCTTGAGTTTCCAGTGGCATGGCCAACTCCACGTGGGAGTCGGTAGTGGGCTGCGACTATACCGATGCTTAATAGTGCGTTGGTTAAATCTAGCACAAAACCGACAACCAGCAATGTTGTGATCAGGGCCTAGGCAAGGAATGCAGTAAGAATGAAAGTCCTTATGAGGTATTTGCTTTCTACAAGAAATACAATTATTAACTTTTTCTGACATCGGTCTGGAGCAAGAAAAAAGTTTCCAAAATGGGGTACTTAGCTTTACTGAAGACTTCGGATCTGAAACTCGAACAAGAAAATCTCAGGAGTCTGCCGACTGGCACTTGCGAACTGCTTCTGCTTCGGGCACCGCGCGGCAAGAAAGACTAAAGAAAGGCGTCGGCCACATCTTTTATACCCCTGACAACCTGACATCATGGAAGGGGCGACAGCAGCCGACGCAGGACCCAGGACTTTGGAATTCAGGCCGACTGAGGGCAACCTGCCAGCGGGATTACCCAAATGTAATGACTGCAACAGTGAAACACAAAGAACATCCAAGCTGTCAGCTTGAGGCTGCCCAGGACGGGCGGGCGGACACCCGAAGGATGGGAGATTAGATCTGGGCAGGGATCCAGAACCCACGGAGGAGCTAAGAGATGAGACCAAAGGAATGGAAACCAAACCTGACGAGGCCAGAACGGGACAATGAGGATAACTTTGCACCGCAGTCGTCAAGCTTTCTGAAGAAACTTCAGAATGAGTGGCAATGGTGGGTAAGCATACAGAAGCCCGGGGGGACAAGCATGAACTAGAGCGTCTCTGGGGGCTTCCCCTGGTGAGGAATCAGTGAAGAACTTGCTGCACTTCATGTTGGAAGGAGATGCGAAGAGATCGCAGCAATGCTGACCCCATGCAAGGAATATCTCCTCCGCTACTGACAGTTTCAGAGACCACTCATATGACATCAGAATAGCCCAACTCAATCTATCCACTAAAATGCTGGAGCGCCCCAGGATCTCCAAGATCCTGTATCAACCTACAAATACACCAATACTCAATACCCTAATCACCCCCTATAATAATCTCAAAACCCTACGCTCATCTAACAAATTACTAGTATAAATGGCTAAATCCAATAATTCAGCTGGTGACGCATTGTTCCCTAATACAGTGGGTAAAACCTGGAACAGCCTCCCTAATCACCTAACCTCACTAGCCTCAGCTAACCTATTTAAAAGCAAACTAAAACCCTACCTTAAATCACACTGGTTATGCCCCTGTGTCAATCCAGCCTAACTACCAAACCCTTCCCTCGACACCTATCTTCTCCGGAGTATAATCTTGTGTCTTCTCTAATGATGATAAAGTTAATATGACTATACAGCGGACTAATGTCCTGTACATATTTTGAATGATTATCCATAGCCATCTTACACTAGGGCTTCTGGTGAGATTTTACATAATAAGAGTGTCCTTGTACATACTTTGTATGAATATCCATTGCTGTTAGACACTAGCATTTTTGTCTGACATTTGTGTGTGTCACTTTATAATTAATACTGTCTTTGACATATTTTATCAGGAATATCCAAAACTGTTTCCGCTTGGATTTTTTCGTATTTAAATGCTAAATCCTATGAAATGTAATGTATGCCTAAGCTTTGCAATGTACCAATGCCTTTGTATATACCATTGTGTTTATAAACATTTTGATGCAAGTGGAGCTTTTCTCCCCAGGCCTCCACTGAAAATGGACATATATCGAGTTGGACTAGCCCGGTCAATAAATGTAAAATAAATAAATAAATAAATAAATGTGCGTCACTATCAGAAACCGACTGGTGGAAATCGCCCACTCCCACACTCTAATGGCCTCACGACACATGGGATAGGATCTGGTTCCCCCATGCTTGTTGATATACCAGACAACCGACATGTTGTCTGACTGAATTGCAATCAATCCAAGAGGGAGGACAGTGTAAAAGGCTTCCAATGCTAAAAGCACTGCCCTCATCTCTAGAACATTTACATGCAACTTGGTCTCTGACTGGGACCACATGCCTTGGGGACTGTCCTTCCCGAACAGTGTCCCCCCCACCCGAGTTGGGAAACGTCCGTGGTCACTGTGGCTTGGACTGGAGATGACGCGAAGGGGCATCCTTCTATAATCTCCGGTGAATTTAACAACCAAAGAAGGGACGTCCTGCAGACGTGACTGATTCTGATCAGAAATTCCATGGGCAGGTCTAGCCAAGACCACTGAACAGCCAGAGTCCATTGAAGAACCCGCATATGAAGGCATGCACAAGGGAGAATCCATATAGAGGCAGCCATGGAGCTCAGTGCCTGGAGAACCTCGCTCGCCTTTGGAGACTTGACGTTCGCTATTTGAGCTATGTGGCACCTGAGTTGTAAAATCCCGTCTGGAGTTAAGAATACTTTCATCTGCAAAGTGTCTAGCTGTGCCCCGATGAAGTCTAAAACTTGTACTGGTAGCAACTGGGATTTTTGAACATTGACTGCAATCCCCAATAGATCTGCCAACCGAATAAAGTAGTGTTGGGCCAGACAAAGCAGTCGCTTGTTGGGCCCAGCAAAGAGCCAGCCGTCCAGGTACGGAAATACCTGAATACCCTGAAGCCTCAGGTGAGCCGCTACAACTGCCATTACCTTGGTGAACACCCTGGGGGCTGTGGTGAACCGAAGGGTAGGGCTCTGAATTGAAAGTCACTGGCTCCCAGTCGGAAGCGCAGAAACCTCCTGGAGCTTCTGTGGATCTTGATGTGGTAAGTAAGCATCCTGGAGGTCTAACAAGCACATCCAGTCGCACTCTCGGAGATGAGGTAGAATGGACTGTATGGTGATCATCCGGAACTTCTGTTTGGCGACACACAGGTTCAAAGTTGACAGGTCTAGAATGGGCCTGAGGTCCCCTGTCTTTTTTGGCACTAAAAAGAGCCTTGAGTAGACGCCTGATCCGGACTGGTCGGGGGGGACCTGTACAATGGCTCGTTTGTGAAGCAGCTTTGAAACCTCTAGAGTTGCGGCCTCCCTGTGAGCGGGTGGAACATCCAGGAGGTGTTTTGGAACATTTGGATGGGCAACAAATGGGATAGTGTAACCTCTAGATATAATCTGTAACACCCAGCTATCTGTCGTTATGGACTCCCATGCCGCTGGGTATAAGGACAATCTCCCCCCGACTGCCTCCAGAGTAGAACAGCCGGGGAACCCCTCAGGGCTGCTGAGAGAGTCTGTCAGAAAAAGGTTCCCTAGACCCAAAATTCCTGGGACCCCCTCTACATCTGGGTCGACGTCGATCCTGTCCCCCTCTGCCTCTGGGGGAATAGTTGTCCTGAGAATCCCAGGAAAACTGAGATTTTCGAAAAGTACAGTTTTGTACCTACCATAAATGTAGATGTCCGATAGATATGCAACTGCAGTCCTGACATATGGGTTGTCCTGCCTCAGGCAGCCCCTCGGTCGGCCAGATTCCAAAGTCTGGGTCAGCCGTCGGCTGTTGTCGCCTCTTCCCTGACGTCAGAGCGGCTGGGGCATAAAATCATCAGCCGACGCCATCTTCTTCAGTGTTTCTTGCCCAAGATGCTAGGTGCCCTCCAAGGAAGGCTAAATTTAGAGAATGCATAAAATTCCAGACATGCATAATAGTAATAAACAGATACAGCATAAAAGCTATCCCAGCTAAGTTGGAAAAGGGGTAGTGGACCCAAAAAGGTAAATTACTGAGGGGTAGGAGGGAGGGTAAACCTGACTGTAGTTGCATATCTATCGGACATCTACATTTATGGTAGGTACAAAACTGTACTATGTCCTTCAAGAATGCAACTGCAGTCCTGACATATGGGTAGAATACCATAGCCAAGCTGGGGGTGGTAGGATCTAAGAAAAAGATGGTGTAGCTAAAAAAAACCCTGCAGGACTGCCGAAGCAAAGCCTGCTCGGGATCTGGAGTATAAAGGCATGTTGTAGTGTTTGGAAAATGTATGCACGGAGCTCCATGTAGCAGCTTTTAGAATGTCCTTTGTAGCCACCCCTCTTAGAAAGGCTGTGGAGGTGGCTATAGCTCTGGTGGAGTGTGGCCTGATACTGGCTGGCACACCTTTTTCATGGAAAGAATAACAGAATCTGATGCAGTGTCCAATCCATTTTGGAAATTGCCTTTCCTTGCACTCCAGCAGCGTAAGCTACAAATAGTTGGTCAGACTTTCTGTTGGCCTTTGTTCTGTCCAAGTAGTAGCATAATAGTCTGTGTATGTCCAAAGTGTGCAGCAGCTTTTCTCCTTTATTTTGAGGATTGGGAAAGAAAGTAGGCAGGTGAATTGCTTGATTTAGAGACACCCTGGATATTATTTTTGGCATGAATGAAGGATTGGTTCTTAAAGAAACTCTGTCCTGATGAAAAATGAGGAATGGAGGTACTGCCATGAGGGCCTGCATCTCCGAGACTCTTCTTGCTGAGGTAACTGCCAACAGGAAAACTGTTTTCCAGGAGAGAAATTGCATCTCTGAAGATGCTGCTGGCTCAAAAGGAGTAAGAGTTAATTTTTCCAAGACGAAGTTGAGGTCCCACGCAGGCACTGGTGGTTTCCTGGGAGGTTTGATATTCTTTATCCCTCTTAGAAACTGTCTTAGCAAAGGATGTGAAAACACAGGTGGATCACAGTTGTATTTTGCTGAGATTGCTGAAGCGTGTATTTTTATGGAAGAATATGAAAGGCCACTATGAAGCACTTCTGCCAAGTATTCTAGTATCTGTGGCATGTTTATTACCGATACATCCTGACCCTTGTTGGCATTCCAGGTGATGAATCTCTTCCATTTGGCTGAGTAAGTTTTTCTGGTGGAAGGTCTGCGTGCTTCCAGTAGGATCTCTAGAACTTTTTTGGAGAGAGAGATATGGGTAGAAGTCATGGAACCCTCCAAGCTGTCAGCTGCAATGTTGGCAGGTTGGGATGAACAGTCCTGTAATTGTGCTGAGTTAGTAGCAGAGGCCATTGAGGCAGGGGCCACGGCTTGGTGCGAGATATGCTCCTTAGTAATGGATACCAGTGCTGCCTTGGCCAGTCTGGAGCTATCAAAATACCTTTCGGTTGCTCTGCTTTGATCTTCAGTAACACCTTGGTCATTAATGGTAGAGGTGGGAATGCGTAGATTGTCAGAGAATTCCAGCTGAAGGGGAGAGCATCCATTCTCCAGGCTTGAGGATGGTGTGTCCTCGAACAGAACTTCTTCAGATGATGATTGAGGTGAGAGGCAAAGAGATCTATGTCCAGCCTTCCCCACGCATGAGTTATTTGTGAAAAAATGTCTGGATGCAGCATCCATTCGTGTGGGCCCAAAATGTTTCTGCTTAGACTGCCCGCCAGAACATTGTCCTTGCCTGGAACAAACTGGGATTGCAACTGTAAGTTCAGTTTCAGGGCCTTTTCCCAAAGAGTCATTGTTAGTCTGCGGGGGGGGGGGGGGTAAGAATGAGTGCCTCCCTGTTTGTTTATGTACCACATGACAGTGGTGTTGTCTGTCTTTATTAGCAGATGACCTTGCTGAAGAAAATTTTCCGAAGGCCTCGATTGCATGAATCACTGCCAACATCTCTTTTTGATTTATGTCCAGATGCATATCCCGGGGAACCCATTTCCCTTGCATGCATCTGCCTTCCATGTGCGCCCCCCCATCCATGATCTGAGGCGTCTGTTGTAATGGTTTGACTTGCTTGAGGTTTGTTGAAAGACATGCCTTTGTTTAATTGACTTGCTAGTGCCCACCACAAAAATTCATTTTGAAGACATGGAATGAGTGGTATAATTTCTTCTAAGTTGTGGCTGTGTTGAGACCATAAACTTTTTAGGTACCATTGTAGTTTTCTCATGTGTAGTCTTGCCAGTGGAATCAGAAGAATGCAAGATGCCATGAAACCCAGGGCCTGCAGGATTTTCCTTGCAGTCATCTGGGTGAGCTTTGCTAAGCTTTTGAAGTAATCTGGTAATTGTTCTTGTTTTTCTTCTGTGAGGAAAGCCATTTGTGAGTTTGTGTCCAGTTTGGCTCCTAGAAAAATTATTTGTTGGGATGGCAGTAGTCTTGATTTTTGAATGTTGACTGTGTATCCCAAAGCCTGTAGTAAGTGTATGACATAGTCCAAGTTTCTTATCAAGGCTTGTTTGCTGTCCGCTTGTATAAGGCAGTCATCCAGGTAAGGGTAAATTTGTATCCCCTGGATTCTGCAATGTGCAATTACTGATGCCAGGCATTTCGTGAACTCTGGGTGCAGTAGATAAGCCAAATGGCAATGCTGAGAATTGATAATGCTCTGACCCTGCAAGAAATCTGAGGTATCTTCTGCAACTGTGTCTGATTGGGACATGCAGGTATGCCTCCTTGAGGTCCAGAGTAACCAGCCAAGACCCCTTGCCCAGCATGGGAAGAAGTTGCTGTAACGTCAGCATTTTGAATTTTGGCACAATGAGAAAGGTGTTTAGAGCGGACAAGTCCAGTATAGGTCTCCATTGCTTTTCTTTTCTTGGAACAAGGAACAGTCTTGAGTAGAATCCCTGGCCTTGTTCCTGAGGAGGAAACTTTTCTATTGCTTTGATTTGTAGCAGCTTTGAAACTTGCATGAGTGCCTCTGCCCTTTGTGTGGCAGGTTTGGCATGCCTTGTCTTGTTGGTAAGGTATGGAAGTGAAACCTGTAACCTTTGTCTATTATGTTCAAAATCCATCCGTCCTTTGTACAAACGTGCCAATGTTTTGAAAATAAGGATAACTTTCCGCCTAAAGGAGCTTCTCTTTGAGCCTTGGTCGGCAGTGTCAAAGTCAAGTCATTGTGATTGTCCCTATGGAGCAGTGGGAGTCCCTGCGCCACTTCTCTGAGTAGTTGGTTGCCATTGGAGGCCCCTGTAGGAGCCTCGGTATTGCCCTCTACCTCGAGCACGCCTGCTTTTTCCCCTTTGAAACTTGTCAGTGTCTGGAAAGGACCAATTCTTCGAAGGCCAATTCCTGCTGAACCTTGGTGGCTGAACCTGGAGGAAATCTTTGACTGTTTGTACTGATGTAGCCTTTTCCTCAATTGATTTCAACACACCCTGTGCATTAGCACCAAATAGCTTGTCTTTTTCCAGAGGTGTATCTAGAAGCTTTACTTTAACATGATCTGGCAATGACTGTTCTTTCAACCAAGCATGTCTACGTATGACGGCCCCTGTCATAGCTGCCCTACATGAAGCTTCCAATGCATCATAACCACACTGAAGAAAATGATTGCTAACCTGCTGAGTATTATGAATCAAATCCTGCAAAGCCTTTCTATCTAAAGGCTCAGGAGAGGCTAACTTTTTCTGCAAATCATCCATCAGAAAATCTTGATACTGAAACATATGAAAAAGACAGTTAAGAGCCCTCATGGCAAGGGTGGTAGAGGTATAAACTTTCTTACCCAACCTCTTCAGGGACCTAGATTCCCTGTCTGCGGGCAAAGGATTCTTGGTCGTGGAAGTGGCCACTCCTTTGGGCCCCTGAGAAATAGTTTCTAGATCAACAGAGTGGGCCTTAAAAAGATGCTTATGAGTTTCAGGAACCCTGTAATATCTGTCTGGCTTGACAGGAGCAGGAGGGAGAGAATCAGGAGAAGTACTGGAGTCTGAGAACACATCATCCAATACATCTAACACTGGGGGAATAGCTAAAGGCCTGTGCTGGGGTAACTTAAGGAAGGTCCGAAGCCTTTTCCTGGAGTCGGAGAAATCCTGGCCCTGCCACTGAAAATGCTCTCTCATGGAGGGGAGAATTTCCCCGAAAGAAATATCCTCAGGAAGAGAGGCAGAGGGAATGGATTCATCTGTATCAGAATCCTCGTAGGCCAGGAAGGGTTCTTCCTGGGAATCTGAAAGGCCTGACTCACCAGAGGCTTCATCTGAGGAAAGGGTATCTGTCTGCTCAACCCTAAGCCTTCTGCCTGAAGGCGGCTGAGAACCTCTGTCTGGATGAGCCTGAGAGCCCCTGATTAAAGAAATTAGATCTGCAGCTAAAGTCATGATCTGTTTATCCGAAGTGGGAGTCTGTGAAAAAGGTTTAGGAGGGTCAGACTTAGCCTGGCTGGCAGCCTTGGCACATGTGTAGGCCTTGATGGACATAAGCACAGGAGGCCTAGCTGTCCCACGTGCTGGAGTAACTTTGTCCACTGGTATGGTGTCAGGCAAATCTTGGGCTTCGGTTTCAGGAGGAAAAACAACAACCGGCACAGAGGAAGCCTCCGGGACCGTAGTGTGCGGTAAAATGGTGTCGTCGACCTGGAGCGGTTGAATTACCGCCTCCGAAGAGACCGATACACTCGCGGTAGGCTTAGGCATGGTGTCAGTGGAAGTCGCGGGCCGCGAAGGTCAGTCCCGATCCTTCCGTTTTTTGGAAACGTGTGCTGTCGGAAGCTCCGACGGCATGATATAGGAGTAATTTTCCCCAAAAAAGTCTTCAGCAAATTCTGCCCTGCGCCTAAGTGTGCGCTTATTGAAGCAAGCACAGGCAGCACAGGCCGAGACGTCGTGGTCTGGGCCCAGGCAGAGAAGGCAGTAAGAATGGAAGTCCTTATGAGGTATTGGTTTACCACAAGACAAACAATTATTAACTTTTGCAGTTTTATCTGACATCGGCTGAGGCAAGAAAAGGTTCCCCAATGGGGTACTTAGCTTTTTGATGACTACGGTAACTGAAAACACAGGAGCTGGCCGACCGGCACTTGCGAACTGCTTCTGCTTCGGGCACTGCGCAGCAAGAAAGACTGAAGAAGATGGTGTCGGCTGATGATTTTATGCCCCAGCCGCTCTGACGTCAGGGAAGAGGCGACAACAGCCGACGCCGGACCCAGACTTTGGAATCCGGCTGACCGAGGGGCTGCCTGAGGCAGGACAACCCATATGTCAGGACTGCAGTTGCATTCTTGAAGGACATCCACATCTTCTTTTGCCCTCTTTGATTCCTAGAGAAGGATCGCTGAGGGTTAGAGAAGCGGATCCTGATGGCAGACAAAGTCTTCCATTCTTTTTCGTTCTGGACAAGTGTGTCACGTACTGTCTTCCCGAAAAGGGAAGAACCGTCATAGGGAGCATTAATAAATGACACCTTTAAAGGGTCCGCGAACTGACACCACCGGAGCCAAGCGTGACGCCTCATGGCTATACCTGTCCTGGCCGCCCAAGCTGCTCCTTCCGCGGCATGGGAAAGGAGCCGCACAGACGTGTTTGATACAGACTTCAGAGTAGACATTTTCGCAAAAAACAGCTGTTTGTCCTGTGGCGATAAGAACTTTGGGGGTGACTGAGCGAACTCCGATACAAGGTCTCGCTGAAGCCGGATCACATGTGCCAAATAGTTCAGTGCACGGATTGAAAAAGTCACTGAGGAATAAACGCGCTTCCCAAACCTATCCACCGACCTGGACTCCTTGTCTGGAGGGTGGACTGAGGAACTTTCCTGCACTAGTTCCTCCTTGGTGGCCGCTGCGACTAACATAGCGTCAACTGGGGCTCCTTATGACCAAGGTTGTCTGTCAGTAGGGGGGAGATAAAATCTTGTCGGGGCATTTGGGGATGGGCTTTACGGTGTCAGGCTCCTTCCATGCCCACGTGGTGATAAGGTCCGCTGGCGGGGACACCCAGGAAGTAAATGGGCTCGTGCCAGGGCCCGTGCCAAAGGCCTCCAGGAACACCGACTTATCCCCAAAAGGTTTTGGGGCTGACCAACCTCCCCTCTGGCGGAGGATCTCCATGATGTCTCCGAAGGAGACGTCTTCGGGAGGTGACCTGGTGGAACCTTCTCCTTCATCTAAGTCAGTGTCCGTAGTGAGGGACTTGGGGGAGTCCAAGTGCCTCCTTTTGCACTTGCGCTTACGGTGGCCCTCTTCAGTGGGACTCTCTGAAGAGGACTCGTGAGCCGCAGGGGGTTCCTCAGGGGGAATAACCTGGGGATCCTCTGGCATGGGGCTGTCCCTGAGACAGGATGAAGGGAGTCGTCGCCAAATCCAGTGGGGTCTGGGTGGAATCCGAGGGAATGGGCTGGGATCTCAATCCCTGGGAGAGAACCCTCTCCACCACTTCGAAGGCCAAAGGAGAGCATACCTCCTTGGCACTCAGCAAGGAAGAAGCCCTCCCCAGATCCGAAGCAGGGACAAGAACCGAAGCAAGGGTAGCCTGAGGAAATGGGTCAGATTCGAAAGAGTCAGAGCTGAAGAATCCATTCCCTCGGGTTCGACTCCCTGTCCGTGGCTCCAAGAGTCACTTGGCTCCGAGGCGCTCAAGGTAACAGCCGGAGTCGAGGTTGGGGGAACCGTCAGCGCCGAGCTACCAGCTCCAAAAAATCTCGGATCCAAGAGTCCCAAAGCCGAAGTACGGATCGGCGAAGGAGAGATGGGGTGGAAAAAAGGCACGGAGTTCCCCCCCTCTGAAGGTAGAGGGGCCTGGCAAGACTCCCATCTGTATTTGGGTCTGAATGAATCTCCGCATCATCCTGTCCATGTCTAAAAGTCTGATAAGCTCCAAGTTTATCGTGAAGAAGCCACCGACTCAGATCTGGCTGGTCTGCGCTGTGAGGTGAGGAAGGTCTCGGATCCGAAGGTTCCAACGGCTCCAGTGAAAAACAAGGAGACCGAATCCATGGAGAAACTGGCCTCATGGACTTACAAGGGGGACTAAGGAAGAGCTCCCTGTCCGGGGATCTCTTGTGAGGTCTATCCCTTTTCTTGTCCCTGTCCTCCTTGCGCCTTTCTCTGTCCTTGTCCGCTACACTGACTGTAGCTTTTTCCTTGCCTGACCCAGCACCAGAAGAAATGGGAGTTTGAGCCCCGTCTGGGTGGGAGGTCGAGTAATGGGTACTGAGGCCATGGCAGACTCCAGCATAGATGCAGGGAGAAGGCCTTTGGCTGCCAATTTGGCCTTCCGATCCCTGAGGGCTTTAGGGTTGAACCCAGTGCAGATTGCACATTGTGCTGAGAAATGGGACACTCCGAAACAAATAACACACTGAGTGTGACCATCAGCCGGGGAGAGCTTATGGCCACACTCTGCACTTCTTAAATACTGATTTTGGCTGATCAGCCATGGTCCTGCACCAAACAACACTACCTGCAAGATCACCACACACAAAACACAGGTAGGGGAAGTGCAGGCCTAACGACTCTACGGAGTTTTACAACAAAAACTTTTTTTTTTTTTTTAAACTAACCGACGAATAAGCGATATACTAGTGAAGGAGGAAGGGAAACAACTAACTCAGGCACACTAAAGACAAAGTATTTTTAAACTTACTATCCCTGAGCTCAGAGCGAAGGAGACCACGATGCTCACTACTGGTGCGACAAACGAGATCTGGGGGAAGGTAGGAGATGGTAGTGCATTATGGGTAAGGGGAGGAACTCGGAGCTTGGAGCATATGCTAGAAATAAAGTTGCCAGCTCGGATCAGATATGGATTTGAACACCCACAGGTTGCAGATAAAATGAAGTTAACTACTTCAGATTAACTTTGTGTGGATTACCATGGACTGCAAAATTACGCTTCATCTTAGTAAAGATGGTACTGGATGCTAGAGTAGGATGTAGGGTCAATCTCAAATGAATTAGAATGAGTCTACTAACACCAAGTAATGTTGTTCATTCCTTTCGAAAATGTCTGTAGCTACTGTCGACCAAGGTAGTTCAGGGATCTGGTTTAGCTGAAGTGGTTCTTTCTGTTGATGTGGCTTAGTACTATTACATACAGAACAAGATTAAAGTACTCTCTCAATATCCTTTGACATTCAAGCCCAAAATACTAATCCTCTCACCCTTCTTTTTGTAGAATCAGTTCTTGGATGGCCATGATGCAAGACAGTAATATAGTCTTGTTTTAAGAATTTTGGAACAATCACTTTTGGACCTTTCATAATGAAACCACTGTCAGACAAAATCTAATTTCTGTAAGGAAAATATAATTACACTTCCACTGGTAAACAAGACTGCTTTGAAGGCCATCCTCGAGTGAAAGCAGTTGAGCTTCTGAAGAAATGAATCTGAGGTTGTATGACTTCTAAACTCATCAAGACATGTGGAAGAAAATTTCGCACTTCCATGACTTCAAACTCAAGTTTATCATTTTCATGCTGTTCAGTGGTATTTCTAGATAATGTATCAGCAAGATAAAGAAGTTTGCTTTCTGTGTAGACAAAACTGAAATTATACTTTTGCAATTTCATCATGCGCTGCAATCTGGCAGGAGCTATATGCACAGGCTTTCTCAAAATAGTGACTGGAGTTTGGTGGTCAGTTTCAATTTGGATAGGTTTACCATAAATATAATCATGGAACTTTAAACATGCAAACACAATTGCCAAGAGTTCTTTCTCTATCTGCGCATACTACATCTCAGTTTGGTCACAGTTCTGAACGCATAGGCTATTGGTCTACCATCGAAGAATGACTGCACCAAGACCAAACTTCGAAGCATCATAATAAAGAGTTACTGGTTTGTGAACATCATAGTATGTGAGAGTTGGTGGACTGGCAATTCTCTCTTTCAGGACATCAAATGCTCTTTGGTGTTGTTCTGACCATGACCAGGATATATCTTTGCATGCCAGCTCTGTGAGCGATGCTGAAAGTTGGCTCAAGTCTAGAATGAAGTTGGAACCAAAATGAAGAAGACTAATACCACCCCAAAGGATAAGCAAGCATGGAACACAGTATCACACAAACTCCACCAGGATAATCAAAAAACCTTTTATTGAGCGCTTTCATCAGGTTGTAACCAAAGACTTCATCAGAATACAACAAAACTTAATACACTCTTTTTAAGTATATTAAAACCTCTGAGAACACGTCACATAATAAGCCAATGAAACTTCTCATAAAGTACAGCTATGTACACTTACCATAAATGTAGATGTGCAAGTGTATTCACTGCTGCAGTCATCACACTTGGGTTATCTGCCTGCAGGTAGCTCTCAGTTGGCCCGAATACCAGAGTCTTGGGATTTCTGAGTCGGTTGTTGTCACCTCTTCCATGAGGTCCGGTCGTCAGGGGTATAAAACATGCAGCCGATGCCATTACATCAGTTTTTGTTGCCTCAGATGTCAGGAGCCCCCAAAATAGGAAGCTATTACTTGGTGTGGAACACCTCCAGTACAAAGTAAATACCTCTGCCATAAAAGATGGCCAGAAAAAGGATAGGTAGAAAGGATACAGAAAACCAGGGGGATGGAGGGAGGGAAACCAGGACTGCAACAGTGAAAACACTTGAACATCTAAATTTATGGTAAGTGTACACAACTGTACTATGTTCTCCGTGCTTCACTGTTCCAGTCATCACACTTGGGTTGATTACCAAAGCTGAGGAAGGGTGGAGGCAGTCAAGAAGTGTTAGGGCTGGCTAGCAGGCCTTGTAAGACTGCTGTAGCAAATCCAGCTCTGGATTTAGAAGAAAATAGGTAAGTGGTAATGCTTGGTGAAGTTGTGTGCAGAACTCCAGGTTGCAGCTTCCAGGATGTCCCTGGTAGGGACTCCCCTGAGAAATGCTGTAGAGGTTGAAGCAACTCTAGTGGAATTAGTTCTGATCCCCAGAGGGGTAGGCTTTCCATGGTGCTTGTAGCAGAAATGGATACAGGGTGCTATCCATTTGGAAATGGTTTGCTTTGAAATGGCCTTGCCCACTGCCCCTGTAGCAAAGCTGACTAGCAGCTGGTCAGATTTTCTGAAAGGCTTAGCCCTGTCAAGGTAGAACCTGAGCTGTCTGTGCACACCCAAGGAGTGCAGGATCCTTTTCCCCTTTATTCTGAGGATTAAGGAAAAAGGTTGGCAAATGGATGCATTGGTTTAAAGCCATACTGGATACCACCTTGGGCATAAAGGAAAGGTTAGGTCCTGAGGGAAACCCTGTCAGCATGGAAAATAATGACACTCTTCTTGCTGAAGTAATAGTTAGAAGTAAGGCTGTTTTCCAAGAGATGAATTTTAACTCTGCTGAAGTAACAGGTTCAAGGGGGGGGGTGAGCTTCTCCAGTACAAAGTTAAGGTCCCAGGTCGGGGTGGGAGCTCTCCTAGGGGGCCTTAAATTGTTAGCTCCTCTCAGGAACTGTTTGATGAGAGGGTGAGAAAAAAGAGAGGGGACTCAGTATTATAATGAGATGATATGGCAGAGACATGAATCTTAATGGATGAGAAGGATAGGCCTTTGTGGAGCAGCTCTGGTAGATAATCAAGGATTTGAGGCAAGCTGGGCACAGCTGTGTCCTTTCCTTGAGACAGACTCCAAGAGCAATATCTTTTCCACTTTTCAGCATATGATTTCCTAGTTCTAGGCTCCTGGCCCCAAACATGACGTCCAGCACCCGTTTGCTGAGGGATGCTGCTGGTGCATTTAGGGAATAAGCCAGGCTGCAAGGTTTAGAGTTTGCAGCTGTGGATGAAAAATCTGTCCCTCCTGCTGAGACAGCAGGGAAGGTGTGTGATGTAGGTGCCAGGGTGGCACTGCTGTCAGACTGCGTAGGAGTGGGTACTAGTGCTGGCGGTGTCAGTCTGGTGCAATAAGGATTGCCCTTGGTCTGTTCTGTTTGATCTTGAGTAGCACTTTTGAGAGGAGGGGCAAAGGAGGAAAGGCATAAATTGAGAGTTTTTCCCACGTAAAGGACAGGGTGTCCACCTTCCAGGCTCTGCTGCGAGGGTTCCTGGAGCAAAAGTTGCTCAATTAGTTTTGGGGGGAGGCAAAAAGGTTCACCTCTGGGTTAGAAGTTTGATTGAGTAGGGGGGTCCAGTTTCCACTCGTGAGGGTCCAGTAGATTTCTGCTTAAGTCATCTGCCAGTGAATTTTGCTTGCCTGGCAGGAATTGAGCTTGTAGGTGCACTTGGATGCTCAAGGCTGTGTTCCACAGTGCTATGGCTAACCTGCAGAGTGGGTAAGAATGAGTTCCACCCTGCTTGTTTATGTACCACATAACTGTGGTTTTGTCTGTCTATCAGGAGCTGTCCTGGAAGGATAAGTTATTTGAAGACTGTCAGAGCATTCTGTACAGCTAGCATCTCTTTTTGACTGATATGCAGGGGAATTTGTTCTGGGCTCCATTTGCCTTGAATGCATTTGCCTGCCATGTGAGCCCCCCATGCATAGTCTGATGAGTCTGTTGTCAGGGTTTGGGCAGCAAGGGGTTGAGTGAAAGGAATTCCCTTGTTGTGGTTCCATGCTTCTGCCCACCAAAGGAACTCTGCCCTTAGACAGGTATGATAGGAATCACTGTTTCCAGGTCCTGCGAATGTTGACAGCAGAGACATTTTAAGTACCACTGAATTTCCTCACAAACAGTCTTCCATATGGAATTAGCAGAATGCATGAGGCCATGAACCCTAGGGCTTCCAGTATTTCCTTGCAGATAGCTGGGTTTTGTTGGCCATTAGTTTGAAATAGTTTGTCAAATGGACCTGCTTTCCTGGCGTGAGGAATGCCATCTGGGAAGTTGTGTTCAAGCTTGCACCCAAAAATACAATTTGTTGGCTGGGCATCAGTTGTGATTTATTTTCATTGATGCTGTATTCCAGTGAAGTTAGAAGTCCTTTTACAAATGCCAGGTGCTAAAGTAGCAATTCCTGACGGTCCGTCTGAATCAGGCAATCATCCAAGTATGGGTAGATTTGAATACTTCTCTGCCTGCAGTATGCAATGGCTGGAGCCAGGCATTTTGCAAATACTCTGGGCGCAGTAGATAAGCCAAAGGGAAGTGCATAGAGCTTGCCCTGAAATGTAGATATTTCCTGCAAGACTCTCTTATGGGGGATGTGCAGATAAGCTTATTTTAAGTCTAGGGTGACTAACCAGGCATCCTTGGCTAGCATAGGAAGAAGCTGTTGCAGTTTAAGCATTTTCAATTTTTGGGACCACTAGAAAGGTGTTGAGAATTGATAGATCCAGGATAGGGCACCAACAGCCCTATTTCCTGGGCACCAGGAACAGTCTGGAGTAGAAACCCTGTCCCCTTTGTTCTACTGGAACAGGCTGAATAGCCCTGATATGGATAAGGGAAAGTACTTGCTTTTCAGCCTCTGCCCACTGGTTTAGAGGAAGGTCTGGGAACCCGCTTGGAGTTGGCAGTGAGTGGAAGTAGAATCTGTATCCCTGGGATTCAATGTTTAGAACCCATTGGTCCTCAGTAATGGACATCCATTTTTTTGCATGAAGGGTGAGTTTTCCTCCTAGGGGCGCAAGTACTTGGACATGGCTGGGAAGGATAATTGGAAAGTCATTGTGAACTTTTTCCATATAGGGGTGGTTTACCACTCCCTGGTTTTGAGGTGGAAACACTCCATGGTTTAGATCTCTGCATACCCTGAGAGACTGTAGTCTTGGTGGTTTGTTTCCCCTGGGTTTGGACTGAGAAGGCCTGAGAGGGACTGGAAAGGACCATTTTTTTGAAGGCCAATGCTTACTGAATCCAGGTGGCTGCACCGGCTGCTACTGTAAGAAATCTTTGACAGTTTGCATAGATTTAGCTTTTTCTTCCGTCTTTTTAAGAACTTATTTATTTTATTTTATTTATTTATTTGCAGTTGTTTAACCAGGATAGTCCATTGGGCCAAAAGAACCCGTTTTCAATGGAGTCCTGGGGAGAAAAGCTCCACATAAAGATTATACAGAGATTATGTTCTACATACAGATTATACAAAGATTATGTTCCACACATAGTTTACATGAGGATTCTAAAGAAAAACATTCTATAATTTCTGGTTCAATTTTTTTTTTTTTTACTAAAAAATTACTAGGTAGGAGGAAAAAGAGTTGGGAGTAGAGAGTAGGTTATGAGGGGTGTGAACAGGAGCATTCCCATGAGGATGTTAGATGGGAATGTAGTGATTTTTAAAGTATGGGAGGCTAGCAATTGTCCGAATTGAGGGGGGGAGGGAGTTCCATAGGCGTGCTAGTGAGAAGGACAGGAGGTTGTGTCCTGGAGGGTGTAGGGGTCTATAAACTTCTATGAGGTTTTGATTGTTAGATCTTAGGAGTCTTTGAGTTTGATGCATTTTAAAGGTAGTAGAGAGAGAGGGACAGAGGGATGGCTGGAATATGAGTTTATGTGCATAGGTGAGCTGAGTGTAGGAGAGGTAGTTGGGAAGCTCTAGCCAGTTGAGTTTGTGGAGAGGTTCACAGTGATGGGTAGATGATTTGTTACTGGTGGCGAATCTAGCTATTTTATTGTAACAAGAGGACAGTTTGGTTTTCAGAGAAGATTGTAGGTTAGTTAGAAGAGGGGCACCATAGAGAAGGGAGGGAAGGAGAAATGTGGTAGAGAGTAATTTTGGTAGTTGAGGTGAGGAACCGATTGTGATAGAGCATGCCTAGTTTTTGGTGTTTTTTATATTTAGTAGTAGATGGGAGTTGAATTTGAGCTTGTCATCGATTTGGACCCCTAACAGTTTGGCTTCAGATACCAGCTCAAGAGATGTGTTATTTTGGCTGGTGATGGAGAATAAATTTCTATCAAGGTTATTAGTTTTGGAGGGTAAATATCATAAGTTTAGTTTTAGCAGCATTGAGAGCAAGATGGTTGTCTTTCATCCATTGTTCTGTGGTGGAGAAGGCATCTTGAGTGAGTTTTAAAAGAGTTGGGATGGATGAGGCAGCACAGATGATTGTGGAGTCATCTGCATATTGAATAATGTTTGCAAGGGGATAGAGCGGAAAAAGTCATTAATGAAGATGTTGAAGAGGAGGGGCCCAAAATAGAGCCTTGTGGGACACCTGTGGGGTGTTGAGGAAGGATGAGGTGGCTTTTTCCATTTGGCTTGTTGCCTATTGGAGAGATAGCTAGAAAACCAACAGAGGGAAGAGGTAGAAAGGTTTAGGTTAGATAGTTTAGTAAGAAGTAGGTTATGAGAGATAGTGTGAAGGCTTTAGAGATCGAGTAGGATGGTAGATACAGTGAGGCGGAATCTCTAGCTTTATTCACAGTTTCAAGGAAGGATAGGAGGGCAGTCATAGTACTATGATGGGGTCTGAATCCATGCTGTGTAGGAGTTAGTAGATTGTTGTCTAGGAGATGGGGAAGAAGTTGAAGATGGATACATTTCTCTAGGACTTTTGAAATGGGTGAAAGGATGGCGATGGGACGGAAGTTGGTAATATTAGTATTGGTTCCACCTTTATGCAGTGGAATGATGTAGGCTTTTTTCCATATTTGAGGAACAATACTTTCTTGGATTGAGCGGTTAATTAGGATACTGATAGGGAGGGCAATGGCTTCAGCAGCTATGCTGAGGAAGTATGAGGGAATGTTATCAGGGGCATTGGTGCATGGTTTAAGTTTCTGCAGGAGTCTTTTTATGGTGGATGTAGGAATAGGTTTGATGAAGAATGGTGGGGGTGGAGAATGAGTGGGAGAAGTTGGGGGAGGAGAAGCATGAGGAGAAGTGGGAGAAAGTGGAGATGGAGAAGCCTGAGGAGAAGTTGAAGGGTGAGAAGCCAGAGGAGAAGTGGGAGATGTTGGAGGGGGAGAAGTCTGAGGGGAAGTGGAGGTAGGAGAATGACTGTTATTTAAAAAAGAGGAGGTAAGTTTAGAAATAGAGTCTATGAAGAAAGAATTGAATTGGGTAGCCAGATCAGTGTCATCTATATTTGGGCAGGGGATAGGGTTTTCTGTGTTCCCGGGTTTTAAGAGGGTAGTGATACCTCTCCAGAACTTTTGAGGGTTGGTTTTGTGGTTGCTTTGAAGTCGGGTGAAGTAGTTATGACGGTCTGCAGAGATAAGTTTTTGACTGAATTACGAAGAGTTTTATATTCATTGAGGGAAGATGTAGATTTGTTCTTTTGATATTGTGTCCAGGCTTTGTCTCTAAGTCGCATGGTGGTTAGGGTGTTTATACTTAACCAGGGGGTGGATTGCCTTTTTATTCTCTTGGTTTTTAATGGAGCATGAGTATCTAGAAGGTTTAGGAAGGTAGTATTAAAGTAAGTGATAGCATTTTCAAGGGGTAGAGTTTTTAAGGGGTACCAGTTAATTGATTTTAGGGTGTCAGAGAAAGCCTCTGGGTTAAAGTTTCTATGACATCGGGTAATAATATAATTATGAGTGACTTGTAAGGGACAAGGAAGACGTCTAGTGAAGATAGGAAGGTGGTCGCTGAGGAGTCAGGTATGGTACCACTATCTGGGTAGTAGTGAGGGTGAGAGACAAGAATCCAGTCTAGGATGTTGCCACTGGTAAAGTCTTTGCATGGTCTAGTTGAGGAGTTGATGAGTTGAGAGTAGTTGTATAGGTTGATGTTAAGGGGTGAGAGGATAGAATGGAGGACCAGTTAATATTGGTATCTCCCATGATTATAGTTTCATTATTGATGTTAGCTGAAAGCCAGGAGAGGATTTCTTCGAGGATTGGAATATTGTCTCCTGGGGGAATGTAAAGAGAGGCAATGTATATATATTTGTGTTTGTTTAGCTGGAGATGAGTCAGTA
This sequence comes from Protopterus annectens, assembly GCF_019279795.1. Classification (NCBI taxonomy): domain Eukaryota; kingdom Metazoa; phylum Chordata; order Ceratodontiformes; family Protopteridae; genus Protopterus; species Protopterus annectens. The sequence goes on along the minus strand of NC_056741.1, from coordinate 715,114,818 downwards.
TTATTTCTGCATTGTGGAACTGGGGAATGGCTTTATCGTAGGGTGTTATGCATAGGGAGGATGAGTAGAGTAGAGCTACTCCACCACCCTTTTTATGGGTTCTGTCTGATCTGATGATAGAGTAGTTAGGTGGAACTATCTCTGAGTCTTTTATATCTTGGTTTTAGCCAGGTTTCAGAGATGGCTAGGATGTCTGGTTTGTTGTGAAATAGCCAGGCATGTAGATTTGGAATTTTGTTAGCTACGCTTTGTGCATTAAGAGATGCAAATAGGATGGAATTAGATATTGAGGAGGTGTGGTCTGGGCCTGGGTTGGGGTGTATATCACCAGATAATAGTATGGAAGTTAGGAGTTCTGTTAAGTAGTAGAGGTATTTGAATTGTTTTGGTTGAGAAGTGTGGGTTGATAGATTAGTGAAGGATATATGGTGGTAAATGTGTGTAGAGGTTTTATGAGAAGGGATTGGCTTGTAATGAAACCATAGGATGTGGTTAGTGGGATAAACTTCAGGAGAGATGGAGCTGGTATAATAGGTGTGTGATGTATGGAGAGGGTAGGTTGTGTGTAGGAGCAGAGTGTGGTTGAAAAGATAAGGCTGGGTGAGATGGTAGATGAAGGTAAGGTTCAGAAGGAGTAGTAGTTGAATTGAAAGGGATGTGTATTTTATGGACATGTTGGGTTATAATAAGAAATGTAGGAGATGAGTAAGGAGGTGGGGGAATGGTGATGTGGGTATGATATGAATGGAGGAGGGGATAGGAAGAGAAAGGGGTGGAGTTAGGTAGGTGTGGAGGATGTAGGTGTGGCTAAATGGGTATAAATCCAGATGTAGTGGGGGTGGGTGGGAATTGGGGGTAGGGTAGGGCGGAGTGAGCCAGCAGAGCAGAGCGGGAAGAAAAAGAAGAGAGATCAACAGAAAAAAGTATCAGCAACTGCTGTTGGTATAGAAAGGTAAGCAGTTATAGTTGGTATGGAACCAGATAGGGACAAGCACTTTGTATGAGTGAAAGAGCTGTTTGAAGTGGGTTAGTTTGTGTTGTTCAGGGGAGAAAAAAGGCAGATTGCTGTACAGAGAAGAAAAACAAGAAATACAGGCTCTTAAGTGAGTTAATCAGTTTAATAGGAGGGAAGCCAGGTAACATAGATATGCACCAGTGGTTGGGTAGTAGGTGCTGCCACCTGGTGGTGGGAAGGGTGATAGCAGGTATCCAAGTGAGCAGGTCACGTACAACTTTCACAGAGAAAGTATGTGGGACTGAGGTGTCTGGGGGGAGAAGAGTCCACGTGTGGTACACGGTAGGCTGCTGAATCACCTACAAGGGAGGTCAGACAAAAGTAATTCAGTTACAAAGTAGGTAGTATAGACACAATAGATGGTTTGATGCTACCTACATTCAAGCAGTAATCATTTAGGGCAGTCTTCAGGAGTTCTACAGTTCAGTCAAGCAGGCAAGTTCAGGGAATTCACAGAGGCGATGCAGGTGATATTCTGTGTTTGGATTGAGGTGGGGAAGGGAGCTTCAGTGGTGAGCTTCGAAGAGGAGATTCAAGCAGTAATCATTTAGGGCAGTCTTCAGGAGTTCTATAGTTCAGTCAAGCAGGCAAGTTCAGGGAATTCACAGAGGCGATGCAGGTGATATTCTGTGTTTGGATTGAGGTGGGGAAGGGAGCTTCAGTGGTGAGCTTCCGAAGAGAGGAGATTCAAGCAGTAATCATTTAGGGCAGTCTTCAGGAGTTCTATAGTTCAGTCAAGCAGGCAAGTTCAGGGAATTCACAGAGGCGATGCAGGTGATATTCTGTGTTTGGATTGAGGTGGGGAAGGGAGCTTCAGTGGTGAGCTTCCGAAGAGAGGAGCGAAGAGGTGATGCGCGAGCAGCTCTACCGTGGGGACCACAGAACTTCTTCTGCTTTTGTGCCAAACACACGCTCCTGATTTAATGCAGCATCGAATAATTTTACTTTGACATGGTCAGGCAAGACTTGTTCCTTTAGCCAAGCATGCCTTCTCAGTACAGACCCAGTGACAGCAGCCCTGCAAGATGCTTCTAAGGCATCAAACCCACACTGCAAAGTATGTTTAATAACTTGGTTTGCAGAATGCATTAACTCTTGTAAATGTTTACTTTATGCACAATCTGGAAGTAACACCATTTTTTGTTTAATTAGTTCCATAATATGTTGCTGGTACTTCAACATGTGAAACTGGCAATTCAAAGCCCTGATGGCAAGAGTTGCAGAGGTATATTCCTTCTTACCCTGTCTGAAGGGGTAGGGTTTCTGGCTGTAGTAGCCTTAATGCCTTTAGGTCCCTGGGAAATGGTTTCTGGATCCGCAGTAGGACTCAGAGAGAAACTTGTGAGAGTCAGGTACTCTGTAGTACCTGTCACATTTTCTAGGAGCTGGTGGTAAGGTGTCAGGAGTAAGACTGGACTCCAAGAAGACATCTGCAATATCCAGGACAGGGGGTATAGCTAGAGGCCTGTGCTGAGGCAAATTTAAAAATTCCCCCGAGTCTCTTTTTGGACTGAGGATAGTCCTGGCATTCCCATTGGAAATGCACTCAAGGTATGCAAGATTTCAACAAAAGAAAAATCCTCTGGAGGGGAGGCAGAGGGAATGGATTCCTCTGCATCTGAGTCCTCATAGGTAGATAAGGGTATGCCCTGGTAATCAGAAGGGTCAGAGCCACCAGACTCTTGGTCTGTAGAATCAGAAAGCAATTCAAGTCTTTGTCTTTTGTCAGGGCTTCCCCTAATTAGAGTAATAAGGTCCTCAGCCATTCTAAGTATTTGTTTTTCTGGCATGGGAGCTTGAGCATGCGCTTTGGACGTCAGTTTTCCAGGCGTAGTGCAAACTCTGGGCCCAAGAAACTCGTCAGTTTTAGTTGGAAATGAAGTTTTCGGTTTAATATGAATATCGGTGGGTCGGAATACACCCTCAGAAGCCTGTGCCTGCACAGCGGGTCCGGACCCATCCATGGTAGAGGCATCCGCAGGTTCCATAGTCGAAGAAGCATCTCGCAGCATACCAGACTCCGAAAGGGTCTCATCAGAGGCCTGCGAATCTGTAGAAGCGGGCATCAGGGGCTGCAAAGGCACCTCAGAGTACTGGCGGACTGGCAACTAGCTTAGCGGAAGCATCGTTGGCTGTTTTTGACCTATGCTGTCTATCTCTGTCTTTGTGCTTTTTCGGAGAATCGGTAGTCGGATGGCTTACTGAAGAAATTTCAGAATACGAAGAATGAGAGCGAAAGATTTTTAGCTACAAAAATAGCCAGACGAATGGTTCGGGCATTAAACAAGGCACAAAACAGACAGTGAGGGATGTCGTGGTCTGGACCTAAACAGGTGATGCAGTAAGAATGAAAATCTCTGGGAGGTATTTGCTTTCCACAGGCAAGGCAATTGCTAATTTTTTCTGACATCGGTTAGAGCAAGAAAAAAGAACTCCCAACGGGATACTTAGCTTTAGAAGACTTCAGGTCTGAAACTCGAAAAAAAACGAAAATTTCAGGTAGCGGCCAACCAGCACTTGAAAAATGCTTCTGCTTCGGGCTCCCTCTCGGCAAGAAAGACTGATGTAATGGTGTTGGCTGCATGTTTTACACCACTGACAACATGACGTCATGGAAGAGGCGACAGCAACTGACGCAGAAATCCCAAGACTCTGGTATTTGGGCCGACTGAGGGCTACCTGTAGGCAGCTAACCCAAGTGTGATGACTGCAACAGTGAAACACGAAGAATATCATTAATTATGAACAGACTTTATCTCTCTATCCAGCATATCACACACAAATTCATGGACAAATTTTAAAGTAAAACAGCAAAGAACACTGTTGCCTAAAAAGTAATAGAAATGTTCTAGTAACATTTCAACAAACAGAAGCCATAATATACAGCTCAAACATATAAAAACTATACAACATATGAAAGCAGCCTTAAAAGGCTGCTAATACTAATGTCATTGAGACCTGGAGGGGGACACAGGCATTCAACTTTATTTGAAACATAATTCCCTGAATTCTAAATAATCTTCCCAGGGACCCCCTCTAGGATCTATTTTGACCCCTTCAACAGCAAATAAAGTGTGTTGAATATTTTTCTATGTGCTTATACAAGGCATTTATATTACCGTTTTTTATGCCCCTATGGTGCTCATAAATTCTGTCCCTTAATTTTCTTTTAGTTTTCCCAGTACAGAACGAATTGCAATGCTGACACAGGGCAACATAAACATATTGCTGACTTGGTCTTGGACCTTAAGTTGTTTATTAGAAACTTGAATTTTAAATTGATTTTCAACAATATTAATGTTTCTGAACAGTGTTCTAGATTACTTAGGAAAAGCATATACAACCCCTCTGTATATTTTTGTCTTACAATGTTTGAAAAAATTAGTGAATTTGATTTCAGAGCTCTGTTGAGTCACCAAAGTGAATATAATTGTGACAATTTAACTGAAGCTGAAACAGACATTTGCAAGGACAGGACAGTTAGAGTCATGAAACCCGATAAAGGGGGGGGGGGTGTAGTTGTTGTGTGTAAACAGGACTATGTAGAAAGAATTAATTTTTTATTGTCTGACGAAACCATCTATGAAGAGGTTTCACAGCATAAGATAGATGTGGTTTTACAAGATCTTTGTGACCAAGGGCAACTGGACCCAGGTCAACTGGAATTTCTTGTTAATAAACATCCAAAAGTCCCTAGTATCTTTGGAAGTCAGAAGATACACAACAGTTACTATAACCCTCCTATGAGACCAATTGTGAGTGTAGCTGGCTCAAAAACCCACACTTTGGGAAAATACATTGATTTTACTCTCAAAAATGTATTAAAAGGAGAAAAGCACATCTCCATAAACTCCTGGCATTTCCTGGATAAACTGAATGGTGTAGTATTTCATGATAATGTGAGTTTTTTGACAGTGTATGTTACTTGTATAATGTTATTCCACATACCACCGGTCTGGAGTGGTTTGTGGAGTTTTTGTATGATGGTAAAATGTTCACTAATAGTGAAGTGGCAACATCAGCGACCTTTATGGAATTACTACTGAAAAACAACTTTGTCTACTTTGAAGGGCAGTATTTCCTACAGAAGGCAGGCATTGCCATGGGGGCCATTTGTGCCCCAGTGTTTGCAAACATCATTATGCTTATGTGGGAAAGTAAATACTTGCTTAGTTCAGAGTTTGCCAACAAATGGAAAGTTTATTTACATTACACTGATGATTTGTTTTTCTTGTGGAATGACACAGAGGAAGACATTACTTTCACTTATTATTTAAACACCACCACTGATTTGTTAAAATTCACTTATACACACAAAAAAGATGGTATCAATTACTTAGATGTAGACATTAGAAAAGATCGTGACAAGAAATGCTTTGTAAGCAATTTGTAAAGGAAACCTATCGACTGTAATAGTTTTCTACATTTTGAGAGTAATCATCCTGAATTTCTAAAGCGTGGTATAGTAAAGTGACAATTCGTGAATATTGTCCAAATGGTCAGTACTGATAAGGATTTTCTTTTGCAGTGTGAAATATTGACTAAGTTGTTTTTGGCCAGAGGGCACCCCACTAGTTTGATCTCCACAGTACAGAAATAAATTGTGTGTAGAAGAAATAACCACAACATTCTACCTATTTTGGAGGTTAACATGGTGGGTAATGACAAAAGTACTCTCAGGACTACTAACACAGCTGACCCTTCTAAATATTCCTGTCACTTTGTTACTAAGTTTTCCACTGACCATCAAAGTATTACGACTATTTTAAAGAAAAACTGGCGGCTATTTTGGAGTGATCCTGGTATTTTAGACCAGGTGGGAGACGTGCCACAAATAGTGTTTAGGAAACGTTCAAGCATCAAGCAGTTACTTGAAAGAGAAAATGTTTTTGAAAATAGCACTACTATTGGGACTAAAAAATGTGGCTGTTGTTCTCAATGTCATTTGATCATGAACTGTGACCACATTAAAGTTGAACCACACAACTATAAAACTTGATGGTAAATTTTCTTTCAACTCCAAAGGGGTTGTTTATACTGCCCTGTGTCAGCATTGCAATATGTTCTATATTGGGAAAACTAAAAGAAAGTTAAGGGACAGAATTTACGAGCACCACAGGGACATAAAAAATGGTAATAAAAACAATGCCTTGTATAAGCACATAGAAAAGTATTCAACAAACATTTTTTTATTTGTTGTTGTTGAAGGGGTCAAAATAGATCCTAGAGGGGGTCCCTGGGAAGATTATTTAGAATTCAGGGAATTATGTTGGCAAATTAAGTTGAATGCCTGTGCCCCCCAGGTCTCAATGACATTAAGTATTAGCAGCCTTTTAAGGCTGTGTCCTTATGTTATATAGTTTTTATTAGTTTTTATATGTTTGAGCTGTATATTATGGCTTCTGTCTGTTGAAATGTTACTAGAACATTTCTGTTACTTTTTAGGCAACAGTGATCTTTGCTGTTTTACTTTAAAATTTGTCCATGAATTTAAGTGTGATATGTTAGACAGAGAAAGTATGTTCTTAATTAATGTTATGAAAAGTTTCATAGGTTCATACTAGGCTATCTGCCCTAGGGCATTTATAAGCCTAGCCAGAATGTGTTTGGCTTTCGCCACCCATTTTAAATTTATTTTGCTATGCCCTTTTTCAAGGTTAGTATACTGTGCCTCTGTCTAACAGTGACACAGAAGTGATACCCACGGTAAACCTACGATCTCCCATCCACTCATCAAGATTCCTCTTGAAGAGAGTCAATGAGGGACTCTGCCTAACCTGGACTGGGATTTTATTCCAGAGTGAAGGGAGCCTCTGGGTTATGAATCTGTCCCTCCAGCATGTCCTATTTATTTCAGTGCTGAGGTTCAAGTCTCTCGAGCGCGTAGCTCGATGGGATTTGGATTTTCTGAGGTGCAGCATGTCCATTAATTCCGGGTTGGACATGGCTTTATACGTCAGGCACAGATCGCCTCTGAACAGGCGGTATGCCACTGAGTAGAGCTGGAGTTTCTTTAACCGGGCAGCATATGGCATCTGTTTGAGCCCTTTGATCCTCTTGGTGAGGTACTTTTGGGGTCTTTCCAGTTGCTGCAGGTGTCTGGTAAGGTACATCCCAAAAGGGGCATTGTACTCAACTATGGGCCTGATGAGGGATGAGTAAAGAGGCACGATGACCTCCCCTGATCTAGATATGAATCCCTTCATGATTAGGTGGGCTATATAAAATGTTTTTCTAACCACTTGCCACGTGGTTGTCAAATGAGAGATTGCTATCAACTTGGGTCCCCAGGTCCCTAATTACTTCTTCTGTACTTAATGGATTACCACCTATGTGGTAATTTGTGGGCACTTTGTTTTTGCCAAAGGGATGACTATACACTTTTGGCATTTAGCTTGAGGCCATGGCTCTGGCACCAGTTGTCTGTTTCTATGAGGCCCTTTTGGAGGATGCTTGTGTCGGCTGGAGAGTCGATTATGGCGCCCAGTTTGCAGTCATCTGCGAACTTGGTCAGCCACAGTCCTTCCGTGTTGGCCTGTACCTCTGAGAAATATATACCGAACAAGAGAGGTCCCAAGACTGAGCCTTGTGGGACACCACTTGTAACTGGTTTGGAGTCTGACATGGCTCCAGCAATTCTAACCATGTGGGTTCTGTCCTTGAGACAGTTTGCAATCCATCTAGTGACATAGGGGTTTATATTTAAGCTGGTGAGCTTATCTATAATGCCCGAGTGGGGTAATGTATCGAAGGCTTTTGCGAGGTCCAGGTAGGCTATGTGAACCACCTTCCCCTCGTCAATGGCCTTGGTGACTGTTTCAAAGAAATCAACCAGGTTTAAGAGGCAGGATCTACCCTTAAAACCAAAGTGGGTAGGAGATCCAGTGACTGTAGGTCCCCAATATCTTTATTTATGAGGTCCATGATGATCCTTTCCATAGCTTTGCAGACCAAGCTAGTCAGGCTTATGGGGCGATAGTTTCCAGGATCCGTTGAGGCACCACCTTTATGGAGGGACCACTGTTGCTGTATGCCACTCTTTGGGCACATATCCTGTAGTAAGGCTGAGATTGAACAATAGTTTTATGTTTGGGTTTAGCTCTTCTTGGAGTTCATGTAGGACGCAGCCCGGGACACCGTCTGGTCCCATTGATGCTGTGTTTTTTGCTTTGGAGAGGGCGGCTCTTACCTGAGCATCTGAGATGTCAGGGGGGCAGCACTCTGCTGGGATAGATATTTGCTCTTTTGGTGGGGAGGGGGGGTGGAGACGTTTGCGCTGAACCTGTCAGCTAGGATGTTGGCAATGTCTGTGGGTTCGGTGTATTTTTTGTCATTTTGGACTAATTCTGAGCATATCTGGGAATTACCACCCAGGATCCTAACATAACTAAAGAAAGCCTTATGATTATGTCCTGTGCAATTTTTCTCTCGAAGCTGGCCTTAGACAATTTTATGAGTGCCTGTAGTTTTTTGCTAATACTAATAAGTGATGCCCTCCCTTTTTGGGATTTTGCTCTATCATTTAGTAGCCTCCTCCTTCTATTGTATAGTTTGTTTATGGCTGGGGTCCACAGACAGGACGTCTACCTTTGGAGGATTGGGTCTTGGTTTTATTTTGGGATCGCATGATCCATGCATTCCTGAAGGTGTTCATAGAATGCGTTTATAAAGGATTCTGCGGTCTGGGCCGTATTTTCCACAGGCCCAGGGGCTTTGAAGGATTCCACCTCGGTTTGGAGGAGTGTGAAATTTGCTTTAGAGAAGTTTTTCACTGTGGTTTTCTGGGCAGGGGGTGGGGTCGGGATGTGAATATCCAGTGAGATTAGTTTATGGTCTGATCTTACCAGTGAGGGATACACTTCTGGTCTGGAGCATAGAGTCCCCATGTTGGTGATGATCAGGTCCAGTATGTTTTCCCCACTTGTGGGAGTGGTAACAAGTTGTTTCATAGCATTTGAGTTTATAAATTCTAGGAACCTTTGGGCTAGGGTGTTGGAGCTAGAGTAATGCTCCCAGTCTATGTTTGGGTAGTTGAAGTCGCCCAATATAATGGTGTTTGGAGAGACCTTCATATTTTCCAGTGTTCTCAGGAAGGCCGAGTGGGGTTCCTGGGTTTGGGAGGGTGGTCTGTAGCAGGCTATAAACTGGAAGGCAGTTTTACCTACTGTTAGTTGCACATGGATAGTCTCTGATGCTTCGTGCTTTGCCACCAACCTGGAGGTGTGGGTATCTTTGATGAAAATCGATAATCCCCCTCCTTTTGTGGTTCGGTTCAAGTTTTGGGGCCGAAAAGCATGGTATGAGGTATAACCTGGTAGTGCTGGGGTGCTCTCGGGAGCCCTGAACCAGGTTTATGTTACTGCACAGATATCAATGTTCTCCATGCTAAGGAGAGTTTCAAGTGCGTGCATCTTGAGGTTTAGACTTCTGGCATTGAGTAGCATTACTCAGTTTCTTATCCCTTGTGATACCTATGGAGGTGGGTTTGTCTTTTGAGCCTTGCCTAAAAAAGGCACTATGGGGGTAGCAAGAGCCTTCGCCAATATCCGAAAGCCCAGGGGTGACAGGTGCAAGCCGTCCCTAGCGAAGCATCGTGGCTTGTCGAGCATATCATCCCAAGCTGACAGGCATTGGATCCCCTTTGAATGACACCAGTCCTTAAGCCAATTTTTGAAATTGATCATCTTGTCTTCATATTGTGGCATCATTCTTGGCGAGGGCAAGATGCTACTCAAGGTCAGGGTCATACCGGCCTGGGCTACATGCTCAGAGAGCTCCTCTATGTCTCTTTTCATGTAGTCCAGGGAGGTACGTCTCAGGTCATTCACACCAGCATGGACAATGACTGAGTCATATTTGTACTTGCCTTGGACTGACCTGAGTGCTTGTGTTATGTGGCGGATCCTAGCGCCCGACAGGCTGCTCACCGTGACCCTCTCCTTGTTCAGCCTGGCGAGTGGGACGTCAGTGTGCCTGACAATAGAGTCACCTATTACAAGTGTATCAGGTGTGTTGTTTAGTCTTAAGGGCTGTGACTGTTCGGCACACTGGCTTTGTGAGATGTGTTGCACGTGTTTTGTTTTGGGGTAGCGGTTGCTTGGGTGTCTGCTTTGGACGTCTCTGCTGCTGAGGCAGATCTTTATTTAGAGCCTCCGAGTATGTTTTTGTGTGATTATGTGTTTGGTTTGCTGTCGTGGTAGGACTATGTGAGACTGGAATTGTAGTGAGTGCGGTTTCCTTCTCCTCCTGACTGGTTATGCCAGTACTGAGTTGAGAGAGCTTAGCCTCCAGTTTGGCTATATGGTTGTATCTCTCACGTGTTGGAATTTGTTGGGAGGAGGAGAGGGTTGTCTGTGTACATGAGGCAGTTGTAACATTGCCTCAAGATTCCCAGATTCACCAGCTGGACCAGAGAGGAGATTGACAAGTGACCTTTGGACATGCTAGAATAATATTGGGAATTCCTTTATAATTGAAAACAAGGGCCAGTGGGGAGTGAGGGTGTAGTGCTTTTAATTTTTAGTGCTGACTTATATAATTGCTTTAGTGAGCAAGTGCCAGGTAACTTAAGTGCAATGCGTTACAGGTAACTTAAATGCAAAAACGACAAACAGTGACTTTCTTTCAAGTGAAACAAGGAAATAAGTACAGTAAGCAATGCAGATATCACTAGTGATCCACAGAAGCGCTGAGAAGCCACGTATTAGGTGGAATTAGCGTTCCAGGGAAATAACAAGCAAATAAACAACAAGCATATAAACAAAGCTAGATACAGCAGGCCTGGATCTAGTCTATGCTACAGCAAACAAGGTGTACCAATTTCAGTAAGATACAGTTCAAATATTCAGGCACTATAAACCTTTAACCAGAAATTCCCAGCTCAGAAGGGCAGAGTCCAGCCTCTTCTCCCACAAGAGTGCAGACCACGAACCTTCTTAATGTAAAATAACTGGCCTGAAGCCCAAGTGCTTAAACCAGAACAAATACACTTTAAGAATAACAGACACTGGGCTCTCAATCAGCAGTTCTCAACTTCGAAGGATGAAAGCTACCTGTCCTGCCACCACAGTGCATGCCACAAACCTTCCTAATGTAAAACAACTGGTCTGAAGCCCAAGTGCTTAATCCAAAAGACTTAGAATGATAGCTACACTTTAATCAAGTTACTACCAAGCAGTAATAAATACAATTGAATACTTTAGAGAATGCCTGGATTAGTGCTCAAGTTACACAAACAAAGCTAGATCCAGCAGGCCCGAATCCAGTCTATGCCACAGCAAACAAGGCGCACCAACTTCAGTAAGAAGCAGTTCAGATATGCATGCACTATAAGCCTTTAACCAGAAATTCCCAGCTCAGAAGGGCAGAGTCCAGCCTCTCCTCCCACAAGAGTGCAGACCATGAACCCTCTTAATGTAAAATAACTGGCCTGAAAGCCGAAGTGCTTAAACCAGAATTAATACACTTTTAGAATAACAGACACAGAGTCCTCAATCAGCAGTTCCCAACCTAGAAGGATGTAAGCTACCTGTTCTGCCACTACAGTGCAGACCACAAACTCTCTCAGTGCAAAACAACTGGCCCGAAGCCCAAGTGTTTAAACCAAAAGGCTTAGAATGAGTTACACCAAGCAGTAATAAATACAACTGAGTACTTTTAAGATGACACAAAAGTAAAATAAAATAGGTAGAAACACAAGTACAGTAAAAGCAGATTAATTTTTTTTTTTTCTGAACAAGTGCTGAGATCAAAGAAACAGATTTGAGTGCTGAAACTAGAAAACTGGCTAGTTATAAGAAAAAAAAACTAAGCTAGAAGGCTTCCCTCCAACACAGAAGGGCTTGGGAGCTGAGAAGCCTACAAATAGTCTATACCACTTAACAGGAAAGGCAGGAAACAAGCTTAATTTTTTTTTCTGTTTCCCAGATGCTCTCTTTGTACACAGTAGGAGTGCCTGAAATCAGAATATGATCTCACTGCACTCAGTTGAGTGAGCAAATGAGATGGGCCCAGAAGGAGTATCCAAACACAAATTTACAAGAGAGGCGGGCAGTTTCAAGGCCACTAAGATAAACACCAAAATAAAAACAGAGAGGGTGGGTGGGACTAACTGAAGAGCAGAGTCAAAACTTCCAGTTCAGTTAATATTCCTGCAACACAGTTAAAATCAATTTAAATACTGTATTTTTTGGGAAAAAAAAGTGCAGATAAAGGTACTTAAATTCTCTTATACGTCCAGTTGAATACAGCTAGTTCTTAGTCGGCCAAAGCTGAGTTTTTTAAGCAGAAAATATTTCACACTGTACCACTTAAATAGGCAAACCTTTTATACACCATTCGTAAGTATATAATTGCATTGTATTAATCAATTAATAAAGTTATATTAAAACCTTCCAATTACAATCTATATTCATGCCAGCAGGAGGTCAGGGTACCATACTTCAAAATAAAAATAGTTTCTTTATATAAAAGCTTTTTTTTTCACTTCCATATAAATACTTTTTTGCACATTTTTTTCTAAAATTGTACCCTGCAACCCCTCCAGATTTCCATTATGACACTGCATAAAATGCTTTGCAAGAGGGCTTTTAAGTTTACCATTTCTTATATCCCTAAACATGTTCTTGCAACCTTAACTTGAAAGCCCTCCTGCGATCTGCTGCTGATCTTTTTCTTTTATCGGAAGGTTCATTAAGTGACCTAAATGATTTTACTCCTTATTTAACCACCACCCCAACTTTTCTGAAATTTAACAGGAAGATAGACTTTCTTGATGTCAAGGGAAAGATGCAAACTACCCTATATAAAAAGGATGTTAGGAAGTGTACCTATTTATCACGGGACAGTATGCACCCCACTTTTATATTTGATAATAGTCAGGAGTCAAATGTCTAGAGCATGTAAACTTAATAAAGTTGACAACGCTTTAGTATAGCAATTGAATATGTCCAATGATTTTATAGGAAGGGGATATCTGTGTGATAAAATATATCATATTAACTCATTACATCTGAGTGAAGCCTCCAGGTGCATCTGCAGTTAACTCCTACTGACGCCTCTAGGCGTCAAAAATTGCTTGTTCATATTTGCATCAATAATTCCAAAAAACATGCTATGTACAAGGTTTTAAAATATTTCATCTTAAAGCTTACACAATGGCAAACTGCTTTAGTATTTGACCTTTGTCTAATGTAGGTAAATAAATATTAAATGTTTTTATGATATTTACTTACATAGATAAAATTGTCACATTTTTCTAAATATCTCAACAACCAAGTACACAGACATAACTCCTTAGCCTCATATGAAAGCGCTCAGCTAGATGAATAAAATGTGGCTGACAGTATGTGTGCAACTTTGCTGAGATATTGTAAGTTGTTTACAAAACATTACTAATGAAATAGTCACTATCTTTACTGTGACTGATAAAATTCGGGTCAAGGCCTAGAAGATAAAGAATACTACCACTATAAAAATAGTTTGTGCTGAAGAGTTTGCCATTTATACTTCTTTCATAAACCCTATGGTTCCAGCGATACGAACATTTGTTTGAAATATGAGGACATAGTTTGATTCTGTCAAAAGGCTTAAACTCTGCCCACTGGAAGTTACAGTGCAAACTTCCTGAGCACCACTGGAGTGAATGAGTTAAAGAAGAGATTTTTAACAGGAAGGAAATCTTGATATCCACCTATTTTTTCATGTCATTCAACAGATAGTAATACATGGACGATTTAATTTTGTATTAACCTATGATCAACACACATATAATGTTAAGCGTAAAATCGCGAAGCACTGGCCATTGTTACAACAGGTACCTGAACTAAGAGGAGTTGCATCACGTACCCCAACCTTTTCTTATAAAAGGTGTGCTACACTTAAGAACGGACTATGTTATAAAGAACAGATTGTGAGTGGTAAACAGAAGGTTTTGAGGAAGGACGCGTTTAAATGCAGATATTGTAAGCTTTGTAAAAATATATGTACTGATGAAACATTTTTCCATCCTGTTAATAATACTTTATCTGTCTGCATATGGTAATTGTAATACAAAAAACATTATATATATATATATATATATATATATATATATATATATATATATATATATATATATGGCTAGGTGTAATGTGTTTCCCTCATATTATATAGATAAAACCAACCAAAGGTTGAAGGACCGTATAAGTAATCACCTTTCAGATATAAGGAGAGGTAAAGAAGTGAACACCTTATATAAACATATACGAAACACGGACAATACTCATACATTTAAGTTTTTAATTTTAGAAAACATTTTTATGAATATTAGGGGTGGTGATGTTTTGACTATAACAGACAGACATGAAAATAAATGGATTTTACGATTTAAGTCTTTTTATCCCCCTGGTTTAAATGAGGTTTTAATTTCAAAACCAGAGTTGAATTATTTACATAATTGTATAAGATTTATGTATTTTTGTATTATACAATGTAGACAGTGCTTTTAATTGACTGTATATTTAAATGTTCATGTGATTTAGTGTTATAGTTGTTTGTGAAGCCTGAAGAAGTTTTACTGTGAAAGTGTGTTCACTTGTGAATAAACAGATTTTATCCTGCCTGTGGTGCTGGTCACCTCTTTTGATTGGATATATTTTTTCTTGTGGATGACCATCTTTGAAATGCTGAAATCTTGGCTTTGCACGTATAACACTCCAGGTTAATTACTAACTTAACATTACTTATACAATTTGGCTGTACGTACTAACTCTGTTAACATATCTCTTCTAACAACACTACTTCTCTATAAGCAGTTACATTCCTAGCTGCAACTCTCACCACGAAGTATTACTAACTATGCACTACTTTCCCCAAGTGATTCTCCCTACTTAATTTCCTAACTAACGTTACGTTCCTCCACATATATACAAGCTCAACCATATATTTGTCTATAGTCAAGTTTAAAGTCTTTTTCTATTTGATACTATATATATTTTTGTTTTTACATTTTTATCCTGTAAATGTGTTAACACTCATTTTTTGTCTATAATTTCTATTACTTGATGTGATGATTTTGTATGTAAGCTTAGGTTGGAGCTTTCTCCCTGGGCCTCCGCTGAAAATGGGCACTGTCCCAATTGAACCATCCTAGTAAACAAATGTAAAATAAAATAAATAAAAGAATTAAACTCGGGGTGCTATTTTTTTTTACTTTGCACATGTTACTAGTAGTCCAGAATACCCACAGTCAAATGGACTAGCTGAAATGTGCAGTACAGAGTGTAAAGTAATTACTAAAGAAGTCAAAGCGTGATAATACCGATGTCTTTTTGAATTTACTCAATCTCAGAAACATACTCCATGACTATACACTTGGCTCACCTGCTCAGACATTTCTATTTAGGCAAACCAGAACAACATTGCCTATCAGTTCCAATTTGTTGAGGCCTAAAGCAAACAGAAAAATCAAAGCCCAACTATTCAGAAAGCATTCTTTCCAGAAGTCCAGCTATGATAAATTGAACAGATTTATTCATCCATTGAAAGGAGGAGACAGTAAGGATACACACGGTGAAAGGTTCCGACCAGACTGGTCAAGTTATAAGTACATGTGCAGAGCAGAGATCCTATTTTGTAGATTCTGAGGGTGTGGAGTACAGGAGAAATCTCAGACATCATCTTCCTGTATCAGAATCAGTAATGCAGCATTGTTCCTGTGATAGACTCTAGATCTCAAAGCTATCCAGACAATGCTCCTGTTGCAGAACGAGTCTCACCTTCTATGTCCATTCCTGATAATGATCCTGATGTCCCCAAAGTTGAACATTCAGCAATGACAGTCCCAGTTGCTAGACCTAGTTCTAATTTCTATGTCACATGATTTGGTTGTATTTCCAGACCTAGTGTAAAATACACAGCTGCCTGGACATAACTGTCTATATGTATTTAGGTCTGTATAAATGCATGGCAAAGAATTATTCTGTATCAATTGCATGTCAATTAATGTCATCAATAATGCATGACATTTCTCAAAGAGGGAGGATGTAGAATAGTGTGTGTGTTGTACTTTTAAGAAGCATTTCAAGGATACCAAGTGCATATAAATAGCAAGCACATGCTAGCTTCAGTGCCATTTTGAGAGTGCAGCCACAGAGTGAGCAAGTATGAGTGTGACAGCTAGTTTGTTTATAAATTTATCTCAGTTAAAGTTATTAAGCCTCAATCCTATTGTGCTTGTACATAATAAAGCTGCTTGAACAGAACCCACAGATGTTTGTCTGTTTTATCTTGGCCAGAAGAGCGACAAGAACCTGAAGTGAGCCAAACTACAGATTCAAACTGAGCAAGTGTTAGCTTCTTTAACACAAAATTAAAGACACCAAGGAAGGGTCACCTGTTTTCTAGGTGTCCTCTTATACAAAACCCCTTTCTAGATCCTTTTCACATGAGACTGCATTGAAAAAGGAGAATCCGTGGGCAGGCATGCTGAAATGACCAATAAATGAACCTTTAAAGAGGAATAAGAAAGGCCATAGGATAGTCGCTCAAATATTGTAAAACCAGAGAACAACTAGCCTTGACTGGGTGCTGGTAATGCCAGTTGCACCAACTAGAAAACTTTTTACATTTATTAATATATGACTTTCTAGTACCAGGCTTGCTACTGCACATAGAAAACAGGTGCCTAAAAAGGAATTAAGACCCTACCATCCAGACCGTCAATGATGACTGATGCTGAGTTGTATCAAACACCCATACTCTTATGCAAGTAGATCTATAGTCTGTGAGGAACCTTGTGGTAAATGCCCCTGGCCATTTCCAAAAAAAAGGGAGAAGCAAGGTTGCTTGGGCTAGAAGGAAGTCACCACAGTGACCTAGGGGTATTTCCTTCTGAATCTTTAGAAGTACCCTGGACATTTTTTTTAAACAAGAAACATCTTTATCAAATTATCACTTACAACACTGACTGTTACACATTTTTATAAAGGAAAACAAACCATACTGACATTTTTAATTGCGAACATTATACATCACTTACAATCTACCCAGTCATTGTCAAAAATTACATAGCTCATTCAAATCCTGCCTTCCTTTAAACCTCAATCCTCCTCAAAAAACGATATTCTGCATGTACTTTTCCCACAATACCCCTGCTTCTAATTTGCTCCTACCCACTTTCTAAAGATACCATTTCCAGTTGTTCTATCTATGTTACTATATTCACTACTTCTAATACAGCTGATGTAGACTTTGATTTCCATTTTCTAGTAACAGTTTTTTGGCAGCCACCATAAATAGACTCAGCAAGGCCTTAATATGTCCAGGTAATTCTGATTCTGGATCATGGCTCAAAACATAATTTCTTAGTTACATCAATTTGCTCATCCAGTATTTCTGAAACCATAGTCTGCAGCGAATTTTTAAAGTCTGCCATCTCATTACACTCCCAAAACTATGTTCACAGTTGCATCAGTCTTCCCTACCACACCTCGAACACTTGCTATTTATCCCAGGAAAAATTGTTCAGAGTCTACTTGGGGTATTAAAAATACCTATGTAAACACTTCCAAAGATCCTAAATCTTCTAGACTTTGTTTCACATTTGGCAGTCATACATATATCCACCACTGTTTCTTTATGAACTATTTATTCAGCCTCTCTTCCCAATACTTTCTAACCTCCCCTGATTGATTCTTATAGTTATTGTGCAATATTTTATATGCTCTACTAATAAGGCCCTTTCAACAGCAGTTTCTGTTCTAGATTCTACCAAAAACTCTACCAGTGCTGGTCTTTCGCTTAGGATACCCCTATTCTTTTTCTTTGCCTATATTCTGATATCATTCCTTCAAAGGGATGACTATCTCTAGCCTGCAGTCCAAATAAATTCTTGTCCATTTCCCATTCTATTAACATTCCCTCTCTATTTGCTCCCAATACCTTTGTTCCTTTGCCAGTTTTCTCCAGTAAATTCCAGCCCCATCTTGCCTACTGTTCTGCATCCCTAATTGCAGTCACCTCTATTAGCAGAATATCCTTTCTCTACTCCCATGTTGCCTTAGTTCTTAACACACTTTCTATTTTATGAAAATAACATTCTGCATGTGTTGTTATTCTCCTTAAGGATCTGCATCAAAATTCCCAGACTATTTGTTTCTTGAACTTCCTCCATTTCATCACCCCGCCCCCCCTTTCCACTTGGAATTATACTTTCTGCTTGTATTATGTATATGAGCCTTAACTGTTTAGCTCTAAAATACACCTTCAAATTAGGTAATCTCAAACCACTTTGCTCAATTGAAAGGATCAGCATATTCCACTTAATTCTTGCCATCTTCCCCTCCCAGCTAAAATCCTTCAATCCTAACTGCTATCCACAACTTCTCCTCTGGTTGATAAAAATATGCCTGACCTGTGTATAAAACTAAAGGGACTACAAACAGTTCAACTGCTTGCATTTTGCTATCCATACAACAGAGCTTCCAATTTCTCAATTTTTTGTATTACCTTTTGTTTAAACTCTTCCTATATACCCTTAATTGCCATAACAGAAACCGTTTTAATCTATACTGCTAATTACTTCATTTTACTATGTCCCACGGGTATTGCTGAATCAGTTTGTGTGTGGGTAAACAGTTTACAGCTATTGCCTTTGTTTTATCTTCATTAACATACCGAAAAGATTTGAAATGGTTTCAAAATGTTTCACAATACTGAAATGTCATTTTCTGGTTTTATCATGTAGATATCATCATCTGCAACTAAAGCCAGGTTTTCTTGATGATCATATCAATTATATCCTTGAATTTTCGAGTCCCTTATTATTTATGCTATGGTTTTACATACAACACAAACAACAAAGGGGAAGGAGAACAACCCTGCCTTGCTCCTCTGCTCAAACAAAATTTATCAGTGAGGAACCCATCCATTTAATTTTTTCCTTTGATACCTCATATAACCTCCTAATCAACCTTATAATTTAATCAGGGAGTGTAAATGCTTCCATTGCCCTGCTCATAAAATCATAGCTTACTCTGTCAAATGCTTTCTCTGCATCAACATCCAACAGTGGTATTTTCTTACATTCTGCTACCTTCTGGATCATCAATGCTCCATTAATGATGCCAGATAATTTGCCTCCCATCCACAAAACACTACTGATCCATAGCTACCAATTTTAGCATAACTTTTGCCATTCTTTCAGACGTTATTGAAAAACACTTTATATCATGGTTTAAAACTGAAATGGGCCTATATGAAGCTGGACTTGATGGGTCTTTACCACCTTTAGGGATTACAGCCGTCACTGCTTTCTGCCAGAAAATTGGTGCTTTTTCTCCTTTTAAAATACTGTTAAACAAAACCTTTCATATCTTATCATTTTTTTCCCTCAGCTTTAAACTCAAGCGTAGGATTTCATGTCATCTGTCAGAAAAACCACTCTGGATGTAAAAATAATGCACTAGCCAAACACCTTTCTCTTCATAAAAGACACACAGGTTTTAAGTTCCAGATCCTGGATTGCATAGACATGGGTGACCTTGAAGGAGACATCCCAAACATTCTGGAGAAACATGAACTCATGTGGCAATTAAAGCTGAACTCTTTTAGGAAGACTGGACTAAACTACTACTGTTCAATTGAAAGTGCACTTGAACTTAAAAAATTACCACATTGTTTACATGACTAACAGTATTTTATTTTATTTTATTCTACAAATTGGTTTTAAATACCATTTTAAATCAGTTGAAATTTAAGTGTATATTTTGTTTCCATCATCATACATACATTTTTTCTTATTTTTATTTCATTTTTTTTCTGGTCCTTTTTTCCACTTTATTCAAAATGATGTGTAATAACAATACTAACTAATTATACAATCATATAGGTTTTTAGGGTTCTTGTACACAGACCTGAAGAAGTCTAGAAGGACGAAAGCGATCTCTGTTAACAACAGGTTATGAAAACAGAAACTGATTTTTACATGCAAAATGTATATGTACATATTTATATATATTTTTTGATTGCCAATTGAACTAATGTTGATATATTTCCAGCCATGTAATATATTGTCTTGGATAAAATCACAGACTTAATAATCTACTTAATTTGGTTAAATAAGAGGTACCACATCATTATATAATTTTATTTAAAGTACATAAGGGTTATATATTATTATGACAGCTACTAAGTAGGGCAGGACCAGCTCGAATGTCACACTGATGGGGGAAGGGATGTGAACTTAACACGTGTACCAATAACACTTTGTTTTACAGCACAATAAACCACTCCCATGCCTGATAAAAAGTATATATATATATTTAGAAAGCTTGTGAGGAAATTATTACTCATTTTTGTTTTACTTAGATCGCTTGTCTGTGTACTTAATAAAGGATTTTCAACTGGAAACAGACTGCCTGCTTTGCTTGGATTACTTTTGAATACTTAGTAATGCTGTTCAATTATACATTTTCTATTATTACTTTTTGTTTTGTTTTGACTTAAGATGAGTTTACATTCGCTACTTCTACTACTATTGTCTGATCTGATTAATATACAGTGATTAACTAGAAATATATGGACTGAAAATCTTCCACACAGATAAGTTTCTTACACTGTTTTGTCTTCCCTCCTAGCTTCCAAACTTCCACAGGAATACCATCTACTCCTGGGGACTTTCCTGTAGATTGATTATACATCAACATTTTTATCTTATCTCCTCCTATCCTAAGTGTTAATAATTGGGCCTCATCTACCTTTAAACTTGGCATATTTAATAATTCCATAAACATAACCACTTGTACCTTTTCTTGATTTCCATATTTCTCTGCTTTACACAGATTTTCAAAAAATTTCTGAAATATTTCTGGTATCTCTACGTGATCTCTGGTAATCTTCTTTGTTATAGTATCCCTAAGCTTGGTGACAACCCTTTCTACTTTCGGTTCTTGAATCACTGTACTGAAAATTTTTGTGCTCTGGAGTTATCATCAAAAAAACAGTTGCTTAACAGCAGTCTTTCTAAACTCATGAATATTATCGAGGTAATCCTTTTTTTCTGTTTAGCATTCTGGAATTGCTCACCCTCTTGTTCTGTGAGATTCCCCCTATTCAGTAATATTTTTAACTTGGTCAGTCCATCTAAATAATTCTTGTTACTTCTTAACCATAGCTCTCCATTTCCACCCTATTTTTAAATTCTACTTTAATTTTAATCCACTCCATAGCCATATTTTCAGAAGAAATTTCTATCTACTCTAGTAACTCCAAATAATTTCCACTACCCATTCCTTAAATTCCTTTATTTTTAGCAAACAGGTGGGAGAGCACTAGTGTCTCATTTTTAATTCATACCCTGCATTTTAATTACATTAACACTGGTGCGTGATCCAAAATAGTTAGCGGATGCGTTTCAAAACTTTGAATTAAATGCACACGTTCCTGTGAAATATAATTTCTATCTAGCCTAGCCGAGTTTTTGTACTTTGGGGAACAATGTGTAAATTCACTCCTCTAACGTCTACTACAGAATTCACATTTTCCATGCCAAATATTTTTATAAAATTCTTCAAAAATCTACCCTTTTGTTACATTTTTCCTTCTGGGACCTCCAGATACCATCCTCGCAACTGAAAGTCAAATTCCAGTCCCCACATACAAGTAATATTCCCTGCTGAAAGCTGATTATTTCTCAGAGAATTTTCTTAAGCTCCATTACAGCAGTTTTAGGTGGAATATAAATACATGCTAGTGTAATCCTCCTCCCCTTGCCAGTAACCCCTCAGTACTACAAATCTACCATTACCTTGTTTCTTCTATCACTATTGGAGCTCCTCTTGGAATTAACATAAGTATTTCTCTTTTCCTTTGTCCCCAAAATTCCACTGAATAACCATCCTGAAATCCTTTATCAAATTCACATCTCAGTTCTTTCCAAACGAGTGTCTTGTAGCATAGCTATTTGCACTCTACATGTTTTAATATAGTTCATTGCAGTTTCTTTTTTGTATATATCCGTAAGACCATTTACATTTAAAGATAACATAGAAAGTGTTATCATTATATTAAGAATTTATTATTCCTGTAACATCTAACAGCTTTTTTTATGTCTAGTTTTAGCTTTTGTGTTACAAGCTTAGACTAAAGTTTGGCAGGTTGATCTTTTGTACAGCTGTTTCCTGTCATATTATGTTGAACCTGTGTCACATCTTACAAGAAAAGAAGTTATGTACCTACCATAACGTTCCATGTTTGTTGTCCTCTTGCCCTTCTTTCTTACTGGATGGGTTTGGAGCCAATCCTCAGGTCTGACTCGGCCAAATACACTAGCTCTAAGTCTTTCACTTGGCTCATGGCTGAATACCTATCCCATAATGCACTGGAATAATCCCCAGATCTTGTTAGCTGCTATTCATACATGTATGTATACTTTTTTTTACCTATAACCTGAAACATATATATATATATATATATATATATATATATATATATATATACACACACACACACACACACACACACACACACACACACACACACACACACACGAAAGAACACAAGAGGAAAAACAACAGACTTCAGAGGAACTTTCTCAGTAAAAGGAAATAAATTTCCCATCTGGATCCTCTAGGAGCCTTGGTTGGGGGAAGGAGGGGGGGGTGCAAGAAAGAAGGGCGAGAGGACAACAAACATGAAACATTACGGTAAGTACATAACTCCTTTATGTTATCTTGTCCTTCTCGCCTTCTTTCTTACTGGATGGGGCAGCGACCTTCCTGGGTGGGTCATGTGAGTACATCCTTGAGCACTGTGGACCCAAAAGAAGCTCTGCCCCTTGAGGCCAAATCCACTTTATAAGTAATAAATGTATGGGGTCTAGCCCATGTAGCAGCTGCACAAATACTATCCAGAGAAAATCTAGCTTGGAAGGCAGAGAATGTTGCTAGAGCTCTAGTTCAATGGCCTTTGACTTTGAAAGGTAAACTTCTATTATTTGAAGTGTATATAAAGGTAATACAACTTTCAGCCAATTAGACAGTGTAACTTTGAGACTGCCTTGTCTTGCTTCACTTGAAAAAAGGAAATAAATAGCTGATCTGTTTTACCAAAGTCTTTGGTTCTACGCAGATAAAATCTCAATTGTCTGTGTACATCCAACTGATGTAGTTTGTATTCTGCCTTGTTAGTATGATTAGGAAAAAAAACTGGGAGTTCAACAGACTGGTTCAGATTAGTTTGCAAGCAGACTTCTGGCACAAAAGACGGATTAGTTGTCAAAGAAACTCTATCTTCGTGAAAAATTAGATACAGTGGCTTGACTGATAGAGCTTGCAACTCCAAGAATCTTCATGCAGAAGTAATAGCCACTACCAAAACAGTCTTCCAAGAGAGAAATTTCAAATCGCATGAAGCAGGTTCAAAAGGGGGTAAAGTTAGGCAAGTAAGAACGAAATTTAGATCCCAAGGTCAGTGAGGTTCTTTTACGGGGGGTCTCAACAAACAAGTTCCTTTTAAAAAAGCTTTACACAGACTGTGGAACATTAGATTAGGAGTGTGTTCACCGATATGATGGAAATTGCAGCTAAATGAACATTGATTGTAGCTGCAGTGGAGCATTGCTGGAAAAGTTCTGCCAGAAATTCTAAAAGTGAACTGAGAGAAGCATAGAAAGGGTCGATGTCTCTCGCCCTTGCCAAGTAGGAGAACCTCTTCCATTTGCTGGAATATCATTTTCTGGTTGACGCCTTATGAGAAGAGACCAAAATATGTTTAACTGCTGGAGTAAAATTTTGAGGCCTGACTATGTTTGGAAGTAGAGCAGCCAAGCTGTCAAATTGAGGATCTGGAGAGACGGATGAAGCGCTCCTGACATACGAGTCAAAAAGTCTGGAATTAGGTCCACAGCCCACGGCTTCTCCTAAAGATGAGGCCAGAGGAAGGGGCACCAAATCTGGCAAGGTCAATATGGAGCAATGAGAATTAGCCTGCTTCCCAAGGCTTTGGCTTTCTGAATGACTTTGGGTATTAGAGATAATGGAGGAAAGGTACATAGTAGTCCCGAGGGCCAATGGTGGATGAAAGTGTGTCTTGGTGTCTCCCCCACTGGGGGGGATTAGGAAAAAGTAGCTGCTGCATTTGGTATTTAGGAGGTTGCAAACAGATCGCACCAAGGCTAGCTCCAAGTTCAGAAAATCTTGTCAACTATGCTCCGCTTCAGAGGCCACTTGTGGGGCAACAAAATCGCCCTGCTGAGCTTGTCTGCTATCATGCTGGATTTCCCAGAGATATGTGTTGGGAAGAGATTGCCCACTGCTAAACTCTCAAGGCTTCTTGACAAAGTGATTTGGTTCCTCCTTGATGTACCAGACTACGGACATGCTGCCTGACTGGATTGCAATTATTCCTAGTGTGAGAGAGTCCTGAAGTGCTTGTAATGCCAGAAGCACTGCTCTCACCTCTAGAACACTGAAGTGCAACTGAGCCTTGAGTTCTTGCCATGTGCCTTGGACTGTTTTTCCCAGATAATGCCCCCCCCCCCACCCGATCTGAGAAGCGTCGGTGATCACAGTAGCAACAGGTTGTGGTGGAACAAAGGTCTTCCGATGGTCACATGATCGGACTGAAGACAACAGAGCAGGTCTCCCTTGCATGAGTCTGTTATCCTTATCTGATGGGCCATAGAAAGTTCTTGAAGAGACCGTTGAGCAAACAGAAGCCACTGAAGGATTCTCATGTGGATCCTGGCTAGAGGGACTAGAGTTCTGGTTGATGCCATGGTTCCAAGGGGTATTAGAAGTGCTTTTGCTTTTACCTTGTTCTTGGGAAGTAGGTCAACTATTTGTTGTCTGAGGACCGAAATTCTGTTGGGAGGAAGACGAACCATCATGGAAACTGTGTCTAGATCTGCTCCTATGAATGTAGTACGCTGACAAGGCAACAAGGCAGACTTTGGAAAATTCACTGTGATGCCTAACTGGGCACAAATCTCCAGTGTTGTGCCCCTGGCCTGTAGAAGTAGATGCTTGGTGGTGGCAGTTATGAGTCAGTCGTCCAGGTATGGAAACACCTGGAATCCCAGACGTCTCAGGTGAGCCGTTCCTACTGCCATGCATTTGAACACTCTGGGTACTGTAGTGAAACCAAAGGTCAGAGCTCGAAACTGATAATGACTGGCTCACAGTCAGAAGTGTAAATGACTCCTTGATACTCCGTCCATCTTTATATGGTAGTATGCATCTTGGAGGTCTATTGAGCACATCCAATCATCTTTCCCTAAAAAGGGAAGAACGGACTGCAGTGACACCATTCAGAACTTGAACTTCTTTAGAGATTCATTTAACTTGCTGAGATCCAAAATGAGACTCCAGTCCCCTGATCTTTTTGGTACTAAAAAGATATCTCAGGTAAGTTCCGAAACCTACTTGGTTTGCAGGAACTTCTTGGATGACTCTTTTGTCTATCAACATTTGAACTGCTATGGTTGCTTGTTCCCTTTGACTGGGTGGAACACCTGGGATTTTTCTGATCTGTGGAATGGGCAGGCAAAAGGGAATGGAGTATTTACTTTATTTATTGCATTTGTTGACCGGGAAAAGTGCACTGGGCCTAGGAAGAGCCCATTTTTAGTTGAGGCCTGGGGAGAAAAGCTCCACGGTAATACATACATAAGTAATAGAACAATGATGATACGTAAAAAATAAAGTTGAAACAGGACAATGTCATTCCATTAACTATATGCAAGGGTAAAACTGTGTTAATGTGTAGGATCAAGTGTTATGGGCAGTAGTGCGACATAAGAGGAAAAGTAGTGGCAGAAGTGGCAATAATGTATTACATTCAGCTATAGATGTGAAAGTTGAGTTCTAAGGTGAACAGAGTTGACTTCAGGGTAGAAAGCTGGTGACAGGTCAGAGTTATTCAAAGTGCCAGAAATGAGTCAGAAAGGTACACAGGAGAAGAGGGGAGGTGAGAAGAAAATCAGGTGCTGGGTTTATTTGGTGGGGTACAGGAGTATAGCCAGTGAGAGGAAAAATGTAAATGTAATTTGAGGGATTTTTTGAAGGAAGCAGGATTACTGATTGTACTGAGGAAAATTATTCCATAACTTGGAGACAGAATGAGAGTACATATGGCCAGCTGAGAGTTTAGGTTTCTCAATGGATAATAACATTTTGTTTTCAGACTTGAGATGGTGATAGGGGTGGTACATGGTCAGTATGGATGCGAGGTATGGACAGCTTTGAGGTTGAAAGATTATCTTCTGGGCTGCAGTTAATTGTAGGTATGTAAGGTGGTGGAGGAATTCTAGCCACTTTAGTTGATTCAGAGATAAGCAATGGTGGGTAGAATATTTTGCGCTTGTAGCAAATTTATCGACTTTGTTGTAACAAGAGTCCAGCTTATGTTTTAAGGAGGATTATAGGTTGGTGAAGATGCGGGCTCCGCACAGAAGGGTTGGAAGTAGGAAGGATGAAGCCAAGGCCTTTTTTGCAGACAGACTGAGGAAATAGTTCTGCCTATATAAGGCACCCAGCTTTTGATGTTTTTTTTATGTTGTTGTGGATGTGAAGGTCAAAAGTTAATTTGTCATCAATGATGACACCTAGTAATTTGGTACTAGGGACAACTTCAATGATAGTGTTGTTATGTGAACTAACAGTAAATAGTGTCTTGTCAACAGGGCTAAATTTTGTGGGGGTAAATAAGTTTTGTCTTATTGGGGTTAAGGGGGAGGTGATTCTAGGACATCCAGTGCTCAGTAGAGGTAAATGCTTATTGGGTAAGATGCTGTAATTCAGTGACAGACTTTGAGGAGCAGATGATGGTTGAGTCATCTACATATTGGATGACAGTACTGTGTGTTGAGTATTATGACAGTTATTGACAAATATTCTGAAAGGGAGGGGACCCATAATTGAGCCTTGAGGAACACCTGTGTTAGTAGTAATGAAAGGAGTGGAGGAGTGCTGCCATCTGGTAGATTGCTGCCTATTGCTGAGATAGTTGGTAAACCACTGTAGGGTGGAGGGAGACAGGCTAAGGCTATAGAGTAATAAGCAGTCAAATGCATCTGATAAATCAAGAAAGACTGCAGAAACTAAGGAGCCAGCATCACAAGCTCTATTTACTGTGTCTAAGAAGGAAATGAGGGCTGTATTGGTAATATGTCCAGGCCTGAAGCTATGTTGAGTGGGGGAAAGCGATTGGTGTTTTACTAGATGACTTACGAGCTGTGTATGGATGCATTTCTCTAATATTTTAGAGGTGGGGAAAGAATGGCGATGGGGAGGAAATTAGAGACATCAGAGTTGTTACCACCTTTATGAAGAGGGGTGACAAATGCTTTCTTCCAGATATCTGGTATACAGGATTCTTGAATGGACCTGTTAAGACGAATGCTGATAGGATAAGCAATGGAGGGGGCTGCTAGTTGTAGATATTCTGCAGGTAGATTATCTGGGGGGTTTGTGCATGGTTTTAGTTTATAAAGACTTTTTTGAATGGTGGATGTGGGAATGGGTGATAGTGAAATGGTGGATAGGGGATTTGAAGGGTTATGTGTCGGTGGTGATCCTAATGGGTCTGTGTTGATGGATGGGAAGATAGTTGTAAGTTTGGTGATGGTGTCAAAGTATGTACTGAAGAGTGAAGCTAGTTCAGAGGGAGATTTTTCAGGGGTACTGTTTGTTCCTAGGTGGAGCAAGGAGTTAACTGCCCCCCCAGAATTTTTTTGGATTTTGTTTATGCTGGTCTTGAATAGTTTGGATGTATTCTTTTTTTGTTTTTAATAACTAAACATTTAGCCTGATTGTGAAGTTGTTAATATTCCAAGAGATTGGTAGGAGTTTTGTTTTTTTGCCAGGTTTTCCAGGCTTTGTCCCTAGAGGAGATGACTTGCTTTGTGGTCTTTGCAAGCCAGCAAACATGTTTTGGCTTGATTCTGTTTAGTCTGAGAAGGGCAAAACTATTTAGAGTCTTGAGGAATGTGGAATTAGAGAGTTCCACAGCTTCGTTAAGTGGAAGAAATGTCAGTGCGCTCCTTCTGCAGGATGTCATTGACGGTATTTTGGGAGAAGTGGGATAGATCTCTGGTATTTCTAAATTGGTGACTGCTGGGTATAGAGGTGGGCTTACGGGTTATGAATGCTAGAGAGTGGTCACTAATACTGTCAGGGAAAGTGCCAGAGCAAGAGATTTTATCAGGATCAGAAACCAGTATCCAGTCCAAGGTGGAGCCTTTGTTTCTGTCACTGCCAAGTCTGATAATATCAGAGATTAGTTGGGAGTAAATGTGAAGGTTGATATTTGTAGAGGGGTTTTTATTGGAGATGTCTAGCCAGTTGATATTAACATCACCTAGAATGATAGTTTCATTTTTTATGTTGTTGCTTGCCCAGGCTAAAATGTCTTCAAGAATTGGAGGATTGTTGCATGGGGGAGGTATATGACTATGATGCAAAGGCTTTTGCAGTTATTGAGTTTGAAAAAGGTAACTAGTAGGTCTGCAGAGGGAAAGGAGGGAATTGGTTATGAATATGAAATAACAGTGTAGGTGCTTCGGAACAGTAAGGCGACACCTCTGCCTTTTTTGTGGAGTCTATCAGTTCTGAGGCAGGAGTAGTTTGGGAGTAGAAATTCAAAATCTTTGACATATGGTTTTAGCCATGTTTCTGTGATGGCGGTAAAATCTGGTTCATGTTGACTTAGTCATGCAATGCAATTGGGGAATTCTGTTCCTAATGCTTTGAAGATTAACAGTGGTAAAGTTTAGGCATTTTGTGGAGTAGGGAAAATTACGAGAAGGGGGAGAAGGGCCTGGGTTAGGATGTACATCACCGCAAAGGACTAGGTTACAGAGAGTAGAGAAATTGCTAGGGAGGGGCTTTTTTTCGTGTTGCTGGAGTATTTATGTACATGGTAGCAGGGAGGGTTATGTTGTGTGGAGAGCAGGGTCTGTTTCTTTTGTAAGATTATATCCATTTGATACAGACAAGAACACTTTGCAGTATAACTGGGGAGGGTGTGGAAGGTGGGTGAAATAGTGGGAGGTAGGTGGGTTGTACGAAATGAGGATAATCTTAGTAGGATAGAGAGGTAGAAAGTAAATGTGAAGAGAAAGATATTGAAAAAAAGAGACATTGCTGTGCAGTATTAAATATGGGTGGTCAAGGTGAATGCTAAGTATGAGTGTGAGTGGGGCGCATTGGTATTGTTGCAGAAGTTTAAGGCAGTGCAGGGTGTATGACAGTATAATGGTGTATTTGGATTCCTGAAAGCGGAGTTCAGTTATGTGTTGCGAGAGGTGAGTAAAATGGAAGGGTGTGGAGTCAGGAAGTGAGATGAGGTAGCTAGAAAGAAGAGAGTGTGGGGTGGAGTTAGAGGTGGTAGTGAGGATAGCTGTGACTGGGACTGGTTTTACACAAGTGTGGGCGCTGTTTGGAGTAGGAGGTGTGTGATTCATGGTTGGGTATGTAGGTGTGGAAAGGCTTGCTATAAAGGTAACTGATGTGGGGTGGGTGGGAAAGGGGTAGGGTAGAGGAGAGGAGTGAGCCCGAACTCAGAGAGGGCGAACAAAGCGGGTTTTCCCAGCTGGAAGAGGCAGGAGTGCCAAAAAATATCAGCCAGCAAGGGTTCAGCAATTTGGATGCTTGTTATGAGGTAGGTGGGCTATGTTCGTCAAAGAGAGACACTTATAAAATATGATAGGATGGAAAGGCTATTAGGGAGAGACTATATTTCCCTAATGTTAAGGTTTACATGCATTTGTTTTTCTTTGAATGTTTTATCAGCTTTCTTGCAATTTACCACTTAATTATGAGGGACGGGATGTAGTTATTCCCCATTCTGTAATATGTAAGGGGAAGGCATTATACAAGGACTATGGCTTGCTTATGCTGCCATTTAGTGGTGTAAGTGATTAACAATGGGAAAGGGTTCAGCTAAAGGCACAGGATGCGAGGGGAAAGAAAAGAGCAAACACTACAGGGAAGGAGACGTCCTCGGGGGGGGGGGTCAGTCCACAAGTGTTCTAGCCCTAGTATTTAAAAAACATGAACAGCACTAACAAAGTAGCTAAAAGCTGCAGGCAGTCACCTTCACTGAAGGCAAATGAGTGCCAGGTCTTTGCAAACAGACAGTGGGACATCAGGAGAGTTTTGCAGTCCAAGTAGTAGGTATGTTGCTGTAAAGTGGGAGGGCAGCCCAAGCAGGAGCAATGTTCAATTCAAACTGTAAAACAAAGACAAACAGCCGAAGCAAAATGAAAGGATAGAGAAAAATATAGATAACTACTTATACTGAAAGATTGGCAGACACATATATACACAGTGTGGGGGGGGGGGGGCAGGGTAAGGTATAATGGTGGTGATAGCCAGAAAGTGAAAAGATAATTGGTAGGAGACATAGTCTCAGTGGAGGCTCTACTATACAGCCAAATATAACAGAATGGAAAGGGGCCACGACTGGAGGCAGAAGAGTAGACATAAGGTGTCACAATTTAGAGGTTAGAAAGGTCAAAGCAAGTCTAATATTAGAAAGGTCCAGAGAAGCCAAGCTATTATACTAAGTATAATAATCAGAGGAGTAACCTCAGGATATGATACCTAGTACCCACTTGTCTCTTGTGTTATCTTGTCAGGCTTCGGGGTACAGAGCTCATCACCCCCCAACTGCCTCCAGAGAAGAGCAAGCGGGCCTCCTTTCAGAAGCACTGACAGGGTCAGCCATGAAAAGAATAGAGCTCACCCTGGTTTTGCAGGCCTCCCCTGCCTCGTGGGTGATGTCTACTATTATTGCCTCCCCCTCTGCCCCTAATGAAGGTTTCACCTTGTGCATCTTGAAAAACTCCCTGTGATCTCAAACCATATTTTCCCAGTCTTCTGACCTTTAGGATAAGGTCTTGAAGGTACGGAAAAGTACAGTTGTGTACACTTATCATAAATGTACATGTTCAAGCATATTCACTGTTGCAGTCATCACATTTGGGTTATCCTGCCAGGGGTAGCCCTCAGTTGGCTTGAATACCAGAGGCTTAGTATTTCTGCGTTGCTTGCTGTCGCTCCAGGACTGACATCAGGTTGTCCGTGGTATAAAATCAGACAGCCAACACCATTATATCAGTTTTTCTTGCCCTGTCAGAAGCCCCCCACATAGGGAGCTAGGTTATGGGGGAAGAACACCACCAGTAAAATGTAAATACCAAAAAAATCCCTGTAAGGAGAGAGGAAGAGAGAGAGAGACCAGGGGGATGGAGGGAAGGAAACCAGGCTGCAACAGTAAATACACTCGAACATCTACATTTATGTAAGTGTACACAACTGTACTATGTTCTTCGTGTTTCACTGTTGCAGTCATCACATTTGGGTTGATTCTCAAAGCTGAAGAAAAGGGTGGAGGCAGTCAAGAAGACTGTGGGCCGGTTAGGATGCCCTGCAAGACTGTGTGGCAAAGCCTGCCCTGGATTTGGAGAAGACAGGCAGGTGGTAATGCTTGGTGAAGGTATGAACAGATGTCCATGTTGCAGCCTCCAGATGTCCCTGGTGGGGACCCCTCTGAGAAAGGCTGCAGAGGTGAAGGTTGCTCTGGTGGAATGTGTCCTGACACCCATTTGGGGGTGGTTTCCCGTGCTGTCTGTAGCAGAAATGGATGCAGTGTGCTATCCATTTGGAGATAGTTTGTTTGGATATGGCCTTGTCATCTGCTTCTGCTGCAAAGCTAACTAGCAATTGATCACTTTTTCTAAAGGATTTAGTCCTGTCCAGATAGAATCTGAGCGGTCTGTGCACATCAAGAGAGTGCAGAATCCTTTCCCTCTTGTTTTGTGGGTTAGGGAAAAAAGTGGGCAAATGTATGGATTGGTTGAGAGCCACGCTGGACACCACTTTAGGCATGAAAGATCGGTTAGTCCTCTGTGAGACTCTGTCAGCATGGAAAATGATGAAGGGCTCTACAGCCATGAGTGCTTGTAGCTCCGAGACTGAAGTGATGGCCAGAAGCAAGGCTGTTTTCCAAGAGAGAAATTTTAACTCTGCTGACGTTGCTGGTTCACAGGGGGTAGGGTGAGCTTTTCCAACACAAAGCTAAGGTCCCAAGCTGGGGTAGGAGCTCTTCTGGTGGCATTAAGTTGTTAGCCCCTCTTAGGAACTGTTTGATGAGAGGGTGTGAAAAGAGAGGAGGCTCTGCGCTGTAATGAGCAGAGATGGCTGAGACATGAATTTTAATAGACTAGAAGGACAGACCCGTGTAGTAGGTCTGCCAGGTAGTCCAGGATGAGAGGTAGGAACGGCTGTGCCATTCTGACTCTCTTAGCTTGGATACAGGTGAAAAACCTTTTCCACTTGTCAGCATAGGGTTTCCTAGTGCTGGGGCATCTGGCCTCATGTATAACATCTAGGATTTGTTTGCTTAGGCTGGCAGCTTGAGGGGTGGTCAGGGAATAAGCCAGGCTGCCAGACTGAAGATCTGCAATTGGGGATGCGTGAATTCTCCATTCTCCTGGGAGCTGAGGTAGGTGCCAAGGTGACAGACTGCGCAGCCATGGGTACCAGTGCTGGTGTGGCCAGTATGGGGCAATCAGGATCGCCCTCAGTTTTTCCTCCCTTATTTTGAACAGTACCCTTGATATGAGTGGCAGAGGGAGAAAGGCATAAACCGAGATGTTTACCCACTGGAAGGATAGAGCATCCACTTTCCAGGCCTTGCTGTGAGGTTCCCTGGTACAGAATTGTCTGAGCTGATGGAGTGGGATGCAAAGAGGTCGACCTTCTGGCTGCCCCACTTCTGGTTACAAGGGTGAAGGTTTTGTGGTCTAGCTGCCACTCGTGTGGGTCTAGCAGGTTTCTGCCGGACAGTTTAGACAGCCTGGCAGGAATTTTGCTAGCAAGTGTAGCTGCATGGCTGAAGCCATGTGCCAAAGGGTCATGGCGAGCCTGCATAGAGGATAAGTGCGAGTCCCTCCCTGCTTGTTGATATACCACCATCACTGTGGTGTTGTCTGCTTTGATCAGTAGAGGCCCTGGGAAGAGTAAGGGTCTGAAGGCTGTCAGAGCATGCAGGACAGCTAACATCTCTTTTTGCTTGATGTGTAAATGTATTTGATATGGGCTCCAGTGGCCTTGAATGCACCTGTCATCCAGGTGTGCACCCCAGGCATAGTCTGATGCATCTGTGGTGAGGGTCTTGGTGGCGTAGGGTTGTGAGAAGGGAAGTCCCATGTTGTGGTTGCAAGCTGCTGTCCCCCAGAGAAAATCTTTCCTTAGACAAGGTACCATTAGTACAAGAGCTTCCAGGTCTTGAGAGTGTTAACAACAAAGGCTTTTTAGGTACCATTTTAGTTTCCTCATATGCAGTCTGGCGTATGGAATGAGTAGGATACAGGAAGCCATGAACCCTAGAGCTTGCAGGATTTTCCTTGCAGTTACCTGGGTTTTGGTGGCTAGTTGACAGAAGTAGCCTGTCAGGCTTGTTTTTCTGGCGTAAGGAATGCCATCTGGGATGCTGTGTCCAGGCTTGCTCCCAGGAATACATTTTTTTGTGTGGGGACTAGTTTTGATTTCTTTTTGTTGATAGTATACCCCAGGGAGGTCAGTAGGTCCTTTACAAAAGACAGGTGCTGTAACAGCTTTTCTTGACTGTCTGCCTGAATCAGACAATCATCTAAGTATGGGTAAATTTGAATATTTCTTTGTCTGTAAAAAGCAATGGCGGGAGCCAGGCATTTTGTGAAAACTCTGGGAGCAGTAGATAAGCCAAATGAAAGCACAGAGAACTGAAAGTGCATAGTTCCTGCCCTGAAACGTAGGTATTTCCTGCATGATTCCCTGACAGGGATGTGTAGGTAGGCCTCTTTTAGGTCTAGGGTGGCTAACCAAGCATCCTTGAAAAGCATTGGTAGAAGCTGCTGGAGGGTGAGCATTTTGAATTTTGGTATCACCAGAAAGGTGTTTAGAATGGATAGATCGAACGTGTCTCTTTTCTAGGTACCAGGAAGAGTCTGGAGTAGAAACCTTGGCCTATCTCTTCTGCAGGAGCATGCTGTATTGCCCTCATGGAGAACAGGGAAAAGACTTACTTTTTTGGCCTCTGCCCACTGGTTTGGAGGAAGATCTGGGAACCCTTTTGGGGTTGGTGGTGTGTGGAAATAAAATTTGTATCCCTGGGACACTATGTTGAGGACCCATCGGTCCTTGGTAATAGTGGCCCAGTTGCTTGCGTGGAAGGAGAGTTTTCCTCCTAGGGGCACAAGCAGGTGGGCAGAGGTAAAGAGTGGAGGTGTAAAGTCATTGTAAGTTCTTACCATAAGGGGGTGGCTTTGCACTCCCTGTTTTTGAAAAGGAGGAACTCCATTGCTTACATCTCTGCATTCCCTGGGGCTGCAGTCGGGGGGGGGTCTGCTTCCCCTGGGTCTGGGCTGAGCTGGCCTGGAGGGGGCAGGAAAGGACCAGTGCTTGGAGGGCAATGCCTACTGAACCTGTAAGAAGTCATTAACTGTCTGCATAGATTTAGCTTTTTCTTCTATCTTTTTTAAGACCTCTTTTGCCTTGGTGCCAAATAAGTTGCCTTTGTTCAATGGTGCGTCCAATAATTTGGATTTGACATGGTCTGGCAAGTTTTGTTCCTTAAGTCAAGCATGCCATTTAAGGACGGAACCAGTGACTGCTGCCCTGCACGAAGCTTCTAGGACGTCAGCCACATTGCAAGGTGTGCTTATTTACATGACTTGCAGAATGCATTAGCTCTTGTAATTCTTTATTTTATGCACAAGCAGGAAAGGAAGATATTTTGTTTGAGGAGTTCCATGAAATGCTGCTATTTCAGCATGTGGAACTGACAATTTAATGCTCTAATAGCAAGAGTAGCAGAGGTGTATACTTTTTTACACCATCTGTCTAAAGCTCGGAAATCCCTATCTGAGGGGATGGAATTCTTAGCTGAAGTTGCTTTAATTCCTTTAGGTCCTTGAGAGATGACCTCTGAGTCAGCAATAGAATTTTTGAAAAGAAATTTGAGAGAGTCAGGGACTCTAATACCCATCAGGTTTCCTGGGAGCAGGAGGAAGGGTGTCGGGAGTCCAACTGGATTCCATAAAAACATCATCCACAACATCCAGGACAGGAGGAATAGCCCAAGGTCTGTGCTGTGGTAAATCTAATAATTCCCTGAGTCTCGTTTTTTTTTTTTTACTGAGGATAGTTTTGACATTCACATTGGAAATGCTCCCTTAAAGTATGAAGGGTTTCCCCAAATGAAAAATCCTAGGATGGAGAGGCAGAAGGAATGGATTCCTCTGCATCAGAATCCTCAAACAGAGAGGGGTTGCATATCTTCATATTCAGATGAATCAGAATCATCGAACTCCTGTTCAGATAAAACTACTGGGGACAAGTCTCTCTTTCTTTTGGAAGGAGTAGACTGGTTTCCCCTAATAAGCATAATAAGGTCTTCCACCATTTTAAGCATTTGAGACTGAGGCAAGGAAGCAAGAGCCTGAGCTTGGGTCATCAGTTTTTTGGGTGTAGTTCGTACCCTGGGCCTTAGAAACTCGGTAGTTTTAGAGAGAACTGAAGACGCGAAAGAAGCCGGTCTGTGTCGAGTATCTGTAATGTGAAGTACTTCCTCAGAAGCTGGTGCCTGCTCAGCGGTTCCGGACCCATCCAAGGTAGAGACATCCGCAGGATCCTTAGTCAAAGGACAGTCTTGCGGCATACTGGTCTCCAAAAGGTTCTCAGTAGCGGCCTGCGAATCCACAGAAGTGGGCATCAGGGGCTGCGAAAGCGCCTCACTGACGACTAGCTTAGCGGAAGTGTTGGTGGCGATTTTGGATCTGTGCGGTCTGTTTCTGTCTTTATCCTTACATTTTTTTTTTTTGGAAGATCGGTAGTCAGATGGCTTACCAAAGCCGTATCGGAATTCAATTGAGAACTTAAATATCTAGCTACAATAAGAGCCTGACGATGTATAGTTCTGGTGTTGAACAGAGCACAAAAGCAACAGCGGGGGACGTCATGGTCAGGGCCTAAACAGGTGACGGAGTAGGAATGCAAGTCCCGGTATGGTTATTTGCTTTCCAAGGGCGAGACAATTGTTAACTTTTTCTGACATCGGTTAGAGCAAGAAAAAAGGATCCCCAACGGGGTACTTAGCTTTAGAAAACTTCAACTTCAATTCGGAAACGTAAACTCAGCGGCCGACCAGCACTCGTGCGAACTGCTTCTGGCTCCTCGGCAAGAAAGACTGATGTAATAGTATCAGCTGCCTGATTTTATACCACTGACGTCAGTCCTGGAGCGACAACAACCGATGCAGAAATACTAAGCCTCTGATATTCGGGCCAACTGGGGGCTACCTCTGGCAGGATAACCCAAATGTGATGACTGCAACAGTGAAGCACGAAGAACATCACACACTCCAATGGCAGAGAGTTTTCCTTTCCTGCTTGCACTTGGTGAGCGTATCCTTGACTTTAGGTCCAAAGAGTGAGGAACCATCAAAAGGGGCACTGGTAAAGGAAGACTTCAAAGGTTTTACAAAATTACACAAACACATCCAGGAGTGTCTCCTGAGGGAAACTCCTCAACCCGAAGCTCTGCTCGCTCCATCAGCTGCACAGGAGATCAGTCTCATGGAGGAGTTGACTATGGAATTTAAGGTGGATAGCTGAGAGGTCACTGTCTCAGACCCCCACAGCTAATGAACCTTGAACATCTCAACTCCTTCAGGAGATCTCTCTGAAGTCTCAAAGTGTGTGAGGTAGTTCAGCGATCTGAGGGTGAAAGTCACTGACAAGAAAACAGTCTTCCTGTATCTGTCCATCGTACGAGAATCCTTATTCCGTGGATGGACAAATAAGGACGTCTCAGTTTCTTCTTGGTGGCTGCTGCCACCACCATAGCATCTACAGGTACACCTTTTGAAAGAAAATACTTATCCGAAGGGGCTGACAGGAACTTATTTGGCCTCCGAGGGACTGGCTCCATAGTGTCTGGTGATTCCCACGCCTTCCGACTAACCAAATCCATAAGCTCATTGAAAGGCGGAGACACCCAGGAGGCTGAAGGTTGAGATCCTAAGGCCTTCAGGTACACTGACTACTCATCAGAAGGGTTAATGGGCTTCCAGCCGCCTCTTTGTTTTAGGATCTCTAGGATATCTGAGAAAGAGATATCTTCAGAGGACGACTGTGGGGACCCTTCAGCTTCCTCGAAGTCAGTGTCAAAAGTGATGGACTCATCAGGGGAGTCTATATGCTTCCTCTTGCATGTTCTCTTCCGAGGGGGGCTCCACAGATGGGTAGTCTGGGGAGGGCTCGGAAGAGTGGGGCTCACCCGATGGGGCTTCCTGAGGCCCTGAATCTCTGCTGTCCTGTGGATGGGATGGTGCCGAAGCAGATGCCGGTGCTTAAGGGGGAAGAATACCAGTATCCTTGAGTAGAGCTGTAGATGGGGACAGCACACTCCTCATCACCTCAAAGGCTGATCCCCCTGGCTCCAAGGAAACAGAGGGACTTCCTCGGCCCCAAGGAGATCAGCTCTGAGGCCAATGTAGGAGCCGAGCTCAGCTGCACAGACGCACAGAGGGGTAGGCTTGGAACCGAAGAAGCTCTGGTCCGAGAGTCCCCCATGGAGCCGACCGGAGAACTACGACTCCTTGACACTCCTGATGGCACCGAAAGTGTTGGAGCAGGCAACGGCTCCTAAGAGTCCTGAAGGGGTCTCGGAACCAAAGTATCTACTGCAAGAGGTATCTGGCATTCCAGTTCTGAAGATCCAGCTTTGCTCGGAGGAGGAACACTGGACATAGTCATCTTGGATGGCTCCAGGACCGGTGGGGTCGGAGCCGAAAATAATTTAGCCAGTGCTGGCGACTTCAAAAGCCTGCGCGCCACCCTGTTCACGTCATCATCTGATAAGCTTCTAGAAGACCAAGATGAGAGAGTAGGGGAATGAGACCTTTGAAGAATAGGGGATCTCAAGTTCAGAGATACCAGTTCTAGTTCAATGGACCGACTCCGAGAAGTAGTCTCTATTGGTTCTGAAGTCTTTGGCCCTGATGGACTTTATGTGTCTGCACCAATTGTCTTTCTCAGTTCCGAAGGTGGTGGAGCAGAGGAGATAGATTTTTCAGTCACTTTAGCAATTTTCTTTGGAGGCTCTGAATGATCAGATGAAGAGGACGGTCTCTTAGATTTGTCACTAGAAGATAGAGACTTAGATACTTAAGTGGTTTATAAAGCTTCATCAAAAGCCGGCTTTATTAAACTTCTTAAAATTAGTTTTTCCTCTCATGCAACACTCGAGAGCTGAAGGAGTGACAAAAACTGCAAGATTCCTGAAGGTGGATAGCTCCCTAAGCAGTACACGCACACACTGTGCCCATCAGTTATAGACATTTTCTGCGAGCATTGTTGACATTTCGTGAACAGAGAGGGCTTGGGTTCCTTATCTCTGGACTCTGACATATTGTACAGTAAGAAAAGGAACTACAACAAAAAGGTACTGACACTAAATGTAATATACCCTAAGATAACACATAGAAAAAACACTACAGGGAAGGACACAGCACTACCCTCTAAGTTAAATGGGTGCTAGGCCCTCTAACTTAAACGAACCTAGCTGAGCTAAAGGGAAAAGACACACAATAAAAAAAAACCTCTAACTTAAACGGGTTGGTTTTAGCTCTCTAACTCAAATGAGCCAAAAAGGAACATACAAACTACCACACAAGAGTGAGGGCTAAGATTAGGCCTAGAAGAAAAATGATGGCCAACAAACAGCAGCACAACATGGGATAAATACAGCCCACAAAATACTTATAAGAGGAATAAACTGTATAAACTGTGATCTATAGCAACTCTAATAATACGATTTTGGCAAAAAACAGTTAATAAAATTGAAAAACACTTTGCCAGGATCAAAGAGAGAGCATCTGAACTCGTCAAGCAGCAAACAACATCTGGGGATTACTACATTGCATCATGGGATAGGTATTCAGCTACGAGACTAGTGAAAGTCTTAGAGCTAGTGTATTTGGCCGCGTCAGAGAAGAGGATCGGCTTCAAACCCATCCAGTAAGAAAGAAGGTGAGAAGGCCAACATAACATCTTTTGTTTTAGTGAAAGCCCTCAAAAAAAAAAAGAAAAAAAAAAAGAAGAGCACCCTCAGAACACCCCTAAAACCTATTAGCTTAACACACAAAAAAAAGAAGTTATGTACTTACCATAACGTTCCATGTGAGTTGTTCATCTCACCTTCATTCTTTACTGATGGGTTCGGAGATGATCCCTCGGCTCCGATATGGCCAATTGCAAAGCTCGTGGTCTTCAAATACCTCGAGGCCAAGTCCCTATCCCATGATGCACCTGGAATTACCTCAGGTCTTGTTTGCTGCATATAATACCATACAGGTTCATAGGTTTATACTAGGCTATCTGCCCTAAGGCATTTATAAGCCTAGCCCAAAGTTGTGTGGCTTACACCACCCCTTATATGAAAAAATACTGTACCCATTAGTTTGTTGTGCCTTTGTCCAGCAGTGACACAGAGATGATTCCCGGGGTAAACCTACGATCTCCCATCCACAGGTCAAGATTTCTCTTGAACAGAGCCAGCGAGGTGCTCTGCCTCACATGGACCGGGATTTTATTCCACAGCATAGGGAGTCTCTGAGTGATAAATCTATCCCTCCAGCACGACCTATTTATATCCGTGCTAAGGTTTAAGTCGCTTGCTCTAGTGGTTTTGGTGGATTTGGATTTTTTGAGGTGGAGCATGTCCATTAATTCCGGGTTGGACATGGCCTTATATGTCAGGCACATGTCACCTCTGAGCAGACAGTATGCGACTGAATAGAGCTGGAGTTTCTTCAATCTGGCAGCATAGGACAGATTTTGGAGTCCCTTTATCCTTTTGGAGAGGAACTTTTGGGGTCTCTCCAATTGCTGCAGATTTCGGGTGAGATGCATCCCAAATGGGGCATTGTACTCTATCATTGGTCTGATAAGTGAAGAGTACAGGGGAACAATGACCTCACTAGATCTGGATGTGAATCCCTTCATGATCAGGTGGGAAATGTAGAAGGTCTTTCTAACCACTTTAGCAACGTGAGTGTCAAAAGAAAGGCCACTGTCAACCTGGGTCCCCAGGTCCCTGATGACCTCTTCTGTGCTTAGTGGATTGCCACCTATATGGTAGCTTGTGAATATGTCATTCTTTCACTCCCAAGAGAAACGTATAGAAGGATTGAGTAACCAGGATGGATCCAGCATCTCGGTCATCTATCAGTCCAGGAGGGGGGTAGGAGGGAGGGACGTAAGAATAAAGGCGAGATGAACAAGTCACATGGAACGTTATGGTAAATACATAACTACTTTATGTGAAGTTGTTCAATCTCGCCGCTAATTCTTTACTGATGGGTAGCGTCCCAGGCACCATCAACCTTGGATGGCTCAAGGGAGTATATTTCTCAGGACCATGGATCCAAAGGAGGTCCTGTCACTGGAGGCCTTGTCAACTTTGTAATGAGTGATAAAGGTATGAGGTTTTGATCAAGTGGCTGCTGCACAAATGGTATCAATGGGAAGCCTGGCAAAAAAAGCAGACTATGTAGAAACTGCTCTAGTTGAGTGAGCTTTAATCTTGTGTTGCAAAGGCATATTAGCAGCTGAACACGCAAAGGTGATGCAATCAGATAACCATTTACACAAAGTTGTTTTAGCCACTGGTCTACCTTTCCTGGAGTCAGAGAACGAAAAGTACAGTTTTGTACCTACCATAAATGTAGATGTCCGATAGGTATGCATCTGCAGTCATAACATATGGGTTGTCCTGCCTCAGGCAGCCCTTCGGTCGTCCGGATTCCAAAGTCTGGGTCTGGCCTCGGCTGATGTCGCACTTTCCCCGACGTCAGAGCGTCTGGGGTATAAAAGCATCAGCCGACGCCATTTTCCTCAGTGTTTCTTGCCCCAGATGCCAGGTGCCCTCTAGGAAGGCCAAATTGGAGGAATGCAATAAATTCCAAACATTTTCCAAAATATATACATATATATATATATATATATATATACAAATACACCATAATAGATCCCCCAGCTAGCTAATGGAGAGTAAGCACCCTAGGAATACCACAGAGGGGACTATGTCCTTCACGGATGCATCTGCAGTCATAACATATGGGTAGAATACCATAGCCAATCTGGGGGAGGAGGTACTAAGAAAAGGATGGTGTAGTTAAGATACCCTGCAGGACTGCTGTAGCAAAACCTGCTCTGGATCTGGATTATAAAGGTAAATTGTAATGTTTGGCAAATGTATGCACGGAGCTCCATGTAGCAGCTTCTAAAATGTCCTTGGTAACCACCCCTCTTAGGAAGGCTGTAGTGGTGGCTGTGGCCCTCGTGGAATGAGGCCTAATGTTTGCAGGAACAGTCTTTCCATGAAAGGAGTAACAAAATCGAATGCAATTCCCTATCCACTTTGAAATTGTCTGTTTGGAAATTGTTTTTCCTTGTACCCCAGCAGCATATGCTACAAGGAGTTGGTCAGTCTTTCTGTAACTTTTAGTTCTGTCCAAGTAGTAGCGTAGTTGTCTGTGTATATCCAGAGTGTGTAGAAGTTTTTCCCCTTTATTGTTGAAAGGCAACCCTCTGTTGGACTGGCAGGCTTGAGCCCACCACAGAAATTCCTTTTGAAGGGAAGGAATGATTGGTATCAAAGTTTCCAAACTGTGACTGTGCTGAGACCATACACTCCTTGGGTACCATTGTAATTTTCTCATATGCAGCCTGGCTTGTGGAATCAGAATTATGCAGGATGCCATGTAACCCAGGGCCTGCAGGATTTTCCTTGCAGTTAGCTGAGTTTGTCTTGTCAGATTCAAGAAGTAATCCGGAAGTTGGTTTTGTTTTTCTTCTGTGAGAAAGGCCATTTGGGTGGTTGTGTCTAGATCTGCACCCAAAAAGGTTATCCTCTGGGATGGAACAAGTCTTGATTTTTGGATGTTGACTGTGTATCCCAAGGCCTGTAATAGGTGGATGGCATAGTCCAAGTCCTTTATCAAATTTTTCTTGTTGTCCGCTTGTATAAGGCAGTCGTCCAGATATGGGTAGATTTGAATCCCCTGAAGTCTGCAGTGTGCAATTACTGATGCCAGGCATTTCGTGAATACTCTGGGCGCAGTAGATAAGCCAAAGGGCAATGCTGAGAATTGATAATGCTCTGATTCTGCAAGAAATCTGAGGCGTCTTCTGCAACTTTGCCGAATAGGGACATGCAGGTATGCCTCCCTGAGATCTAGAGTCACCAGCCAAGAATCCTTGCCCAGCATGGGAAGACGTTGCTGTAGGGTCAGCATCTTGAATTTTGGCACAATGAGGTAAGTATTCAGTGCGGACAGGCCTCCATTGATTTTCTTTTCTTGGAACAAGGAATAATCTGGAGTAAAATCCTTGGCCTTGTTCTGAAAGAGGTACCTTTTCTATGGCTTTCATTTGTATTAAGTTGCTGATCTGCTTTAAAGCCTCTGCCCTCTGATTTGGTGGCAGGTTTGGCATTCCGTTTCTTCTTGGCAAAGTGTGGAAGTGGAACCTGTATCCTTTGTCTATTATTTGCAGTGTCCATGTGTCCCTTGTAATGTAATGCCAGTTTTTTGAGAATAAAGAAAGCTTTCCACCCAATGGTGCTTCCAATTGAGCCCTGGTCGGCGGAATCAAAGGAAAGTCATTGAGTCTGTCCAGGTGTAGTAGTTGTTGCTGTTCCTGCACTACCTCTCTGGTTGGTAGGCTGCCACTGACGGCCTCTGTAGGAGCCTCTAGCTTGCCCTCTACCTCTGGGACGCCTGTTCCTGCCCCTCTGGGATCTGTCCGAGTCTGGAAAGGACCAATTCTTAGTAGGCCAGTTTCTGCTGAATCTCGGTGGTTGTACTTGCAGAAAGTCCTTAACTATTTGCACAGATTTTGCCTTTTCTTCAAACTTCTTTAAGACCTCCTGAGCCGAGGAACCAAATAATTTTTGTTTTTCCATTGGAGCATCCAGGAGTTTAGCTTTAACATGGTCTGGTAAAGATTGTTCCTTCAACCAGACATGTCTACGAATAACTGCCCCAGTCATAGCTGACCTACATGAAGCTTCCAGTGCATCATAACCACACTGCAAAAAATGATTACTAACCTGCTGTGAGTTATGTACCAGATCCTGAAGGGATTTACGGTCAAGGGGTTCAGAAGAGGAAAGCTTCTTATGCAATTCATCTAACAAATACTCTTGGTACTGTATCATACGAAACTGACAATTTAATGCCCTCATGGAAAGAGTTGCAGAAGTATATACCTTCTTTCCCCATCTCTCTAAAGCTCTAGACTCCCTTTCAGAAGGTAGAAGATTTTTGGCAGTGGCAGCTGCAACCCCTTTTGGGCCCTGAGAAATAGTATCTGGGTCTGCAGAGTGGGCCTTGTACAGATGTAGATGAGAATCCGGGACCCTGTAGTATCTATCAGGTTTGGCAGGAGCCGGAGGGAGAGAATCAGGGGCTGTACTAACATCATTGTACACATCATCAATAACATTCAAAACAGCAGGTATAGCTAAGGGCCTATGCTGAGGTAAATGTAAAAAGGTCCTTAATCTCTTGCTAGAATCAGAAAATTCCTGACCCTGCCATTGAAAATGTTCTCTCAGAGTGTAGTGTCTCACCAAAGGAAAACTCTTCAGGAGGGGAGGCCGAAGGGATAGATTCTTCAGCATCAGAATCCTCGTAGGCCGAATAAGTCTCCTCCTGGTGATCTGACAACACAGATCCATCCGTAGACTCATCTGAAGAGTGCTGGTCAGAGGGCTCAGTCCTGGGCCTTTTGTCTGGTGGTGGTTGAGAGCCCCTGTCCGGGTGAGGCTGAGAACCTCTAATTAGAGAGATAAGATCCTCTGCAAGGCTGAGGATCTGAGAACTAGAAGAAGGTCTCTGAGAGGTAGTCTTGGGAGGCAAAGCTTTAGCAAGTTTAGCAGCTTTAGCCCTGGAAAAAGCCTTAATGGACATGGAAGCAGGGGGTCTGGCTGCACCACGTGCAGGAGTAGACTTGTCCAAAGGAATGGTGTCGGACATTTCCTGGACACTGGTTTCAGTAGGTAGCTCAGTAGCTGACTCAGCCGGGGCCCTCCAGGGCCGCGGTGGTCGGTTGAGTGGATTCGGTTAAAGGAAATACCGAGGACTCGGTTTCGGCCGAAACCGAGACACTCACGGTAGGCCTAACCGTGGTTTCAGCCGAAACCGCGGGCCGAGAGTGTCGGTCCTTGTCCTTCCGTTTTTTCACCAAATGCGAAGTCGGAGTCTCCGACGGCATCTTATATGCAAAATTAGCCCCAAAGAATTCCTCTGCAAACTCCGACCGACGTCTAAGAGTTCATCGGTTGAAGGAAGCACAGGCTGAACAGGCTGAGACGTCGTGGTCTGGGCCTAAGCAAGGG
The DNA here is from genome assembly GCF_019279795.1 of Protopterus annectens. Classification (NCBI taxonomy): domain Eukaryota; kingdom Metazoa; phylum Chordata; order Ceratodontiformes; family Protopteridae; genus Protopterus; species Protopterus annectens. Next base: position 715,070,373 of record NC_056741.1, on the reverse strand, counting down.
AGGCAGTAAGAGTGGAAATCCTTATGAGGTATTTGTTTCCCGCAAGTTAAACAATTATTTACTTTATCTGACATCGGCTGAGGCAAGAAAGAGTCCCCAACGGGGTACTTAGCTTTTTCAAAGTCTTCGGTAGCTGAATCACAGGAGCTGACCAACCGGCACTTGCGAACTGCTTCTGCTTCGGGCACCACGCGACAAGAAAGACTGGGGAAAATGGCGTTGGCTGATGCTTTTATACCCCAGACGCTCTGACGTCGGGGAAAGTGCAACATCAGCCGAGGCCAGACCCAGACTTTGGAATCCGGCCGACCGAAGGGCTGCCTGAGGCAGGACAACCCATATGTTATGACTGCAGATGCATCCTTGAAGGACATCAAAATGTTGGCCTGATTTCCTGAAATCTTTTGTTCCATCCAAATAAAATCTGAGCCATTTGTGAACATCAGGTTTGTGCAGCATATACTCTAAATTGTTTGAATGGTTGGGGAAGAAGACTGGCAAATCAATAATCTGGTTGAGATTGGTTTCAGTGCAAACTTTGGGAAAAAATGAGGGGCTCATTCTAAGTGAAACTCTGTCAGCATGGAATATCAAATATGGAGGCTTGAAGGATAAAGCCTGAAGCTCTGACACACTGCGGGCAGAAGTAATAGCTACCAGAAAGATGGTCTTCCATGATAAAAATTTTGAGATCACAAGAGGAAACTGGTTCAAATGGTTGAAGAATTATCCGGGAAAGCATAAAATTTAGATTCCATGGAGAATAGGGAGATTAGGTGATCTAACATGAAAAGTCCCTTTGAGAAAGGCTTTAGATATTATTTTTAGAGGCCCATACAGAAAAATGTTTCCATTTGCTAAGATACAACATCCTAGTAGAAGATTTATGAGAAGATAAAATTATCTGTTTTGTCGCAATGGAGAGGTTATGGAACCTGGCTATGATGGGAACTGCAGCAGCCAAGCTGTCAGCTTCAGGGACTGCAGAGAGGGATGAAGATCCCCCTGACGAATGCGTAAGAAGGTCTGGAACTGGGACCAGAATACAAGGATCCTCCAAAAGATGAAGTCGAAGGAAGGGGAACCAAATCTGATGAGGCCAATGAGGGGCTATTAGAACGATGGTCCTTCCCAGGGTTTTTGATGGTCCTTCCCAGGGCTTTTGCTTCCTGTAGAACCTTGGGTATCAACGGGATTGGTGGAAATGCATAAAGGAGACCCGAAAGCCAACTGTGTACGAGAGCGTCCCTTGGGGCTTCTCCCAGAGGGGGAATCAGGGCAAAGAAGCTTCTGTATTTCATGTTCATGTGACTGGCAAAAAGGTCGCAGCAAGGCTGGCCCCACCTGCAGAAAATCCTGTCTGCTATTTCTTTCTTGAGGGACCACTCGTGGGGCAACAAGATAGCCCTGCTGAGCTTGTTTGCTATCACGTTGGATTTCCCCAGGATATGGATTGCCAACAGAAAGTGCTGGGTGGAAACAGCCCACTGCCATACTCTGAGAGCCTCGCGACAAAGGGGGTAAAGACTTGGTTCCTCCTTGCTTGTTCATATACCAGACCACCAACATGTTGTCTGTCTGAATAGCAATTGTACCCAGAGGAAAAGAGTCCTGAAAGTACTGCAATGCCAGAAGTACTACTCTCATCTCCAAGACATTGATATGCAGATGTGTCTCTTGCTTGGTCCATATGCCTTGGGCAGTCTTTCCCTGAAAATGCCCTACCACCCTATCAGGGAAGCATCCGTGGTCACTGTGGCCGCTGGAGGGGGTAGCACAAATGAGCGTCCTATCATGACATGAAGTGAGGTCAACCACCACTGAAGGTCCCTTTTGCAGCAGGAATTGGTTATCATTATAGTGTGAGGCATGGGAAGCTCTTGGTAAGACCACTGAGTGAATAACAGTCACTGTAGTATCCGCATGTGCATACAAGCTAGTGGTATGGCTAGAACTGCTGCTGCCATCATGCCTAATAATTTCAGAACTTCTGATGCTGGTGCTCTGTCTTTTGATATCAGAACGCTGATATGCTGACGAAGAAGAAAGACTCTTTCTACTGGGAGCCTTAGTGTGGTGATGACGGTGCCCAACTCTGCCCCGATAAAAATTATATACTGCGATGGCGACAAGGCAGATTTTTCTAAGTTGATTGTAATGCCCAGATGATTGCAGAGTGACAGAGTGGACTCCCTGGCCTAAATGAGTTGATGCCTGGTGGTGGCAGTAAGGAGCCAATCGTCTAGGTACGGAAACACCTGGAATCCTAGATGCCTCAGGTGAGCTGTGACCACTGCCATGCATTTGAACACTCTGGGGGCTGTAGTGAGACCAAAGGGCAGGGCTCGAAACTGGTAATGATTAGCTCCCAGCCAGAAGTGCAGGTGATCCCTGGATGGTCTGGCCATTATGTGGTAGTACGCATCCTTGAGATCTATTGAGCACATCCAATTGTCTTTCCCTAAGAAGGGAAGTATAGACTGAAGCATGACCATCCGGAACTTCTCTTTCTTTACATACTGGTTCAGTCTGCTGAGGTCCAATATGGGTCTCCAGTCTCCCGTCTTCTTTGGAACCAAAAAGAATCTTGATTATGTTCCGGATTCCTGTCTGGTCTGCTAGGACTGGTTGGATGACTCTTTTTGTTAGCAACGTTTGGACCTCTATTGTTGCCTGTTTCTTGTAACTGGGTAGAACATCTGGGATTTTTCTTATGAGTGGAGGGGGTGTGGCAAATGGGATGAAGTATCCTCTGGAAATGATCCTTTGTACCCAGCTGTCTTTTATTTTGAGCCAGGCATCTGGATACAAAGATAAATGACCCCCGACTGCCTCCAGAGCAGGACAGTCAGGCCTCCTCTCAGGAGCGCTGGTAGAGCTTCCCAGAGAAGTGTTCTCGGTCGCCCTTGTGTTGTGGACTACCGCTGCCGTGAGGGCAGCATCTTCCATTATTGTCCCCTCCTCTGTCTCTGAAGGGGGGTTCACTACTTGTGTCCTGAAAGGCTCCTCGGGCTTTTCGGACCCACATTTTTCCTCCCCTTTGACCTTTAAGGTAGGGTCGGGTAGGGGTGGAAAAACAGACCCTGAAGGCAGACAGTCTTTCCGTCCTGTTCAAACCTGATTAAGGTTTCTTTCACTTTAGGCCTAAAAAGGGACGAGCCATCAAAGGGAGTGTTCATGAAGGATGACATGAAGGACTCCGCAAAGGAACACAAGCGCATCCGGGAATGTCTAAGAGCAACTCCTGTACCTGCTGCCCTACTCGTTCCATCAGCTGCATAAGAGATGAGGCGCATGGATGAGTTGACAATAGAAATGAGGGCAGCAAGCTGGGCGGCAACTTTGTCAGAAGCTCCTGCTGCTTCTGTACCCTTAACAGCATCTCCAAGCTCCTTAAGGAGATGTCTTTGTAACCTGGCAAAATGGGTCAAATGTAAAACAAAAACACCAAAAATCAGGAGAAAACCAGGTCTTTTAGCGTAAAATGATTTAATTCACTATTCGTCAAAGGCGACTTCATCAGAAATACAATTCACTACTACAAAACACACTTAAAATACTGTCAGCAAGTGAACAATTAATTGTATAAAGTACAGTTTTGTACCTACCATAAATGTAGATGTCCGAACTGGATAGCATCTGCAGTCATAACAACTGGGTTGTCCTGTCGTCAGGCAGCCCTTCAGTCGGCCGGATTCCAAAGTCCGGGTCCGGCTTCGGCTGATGTCGCACTTCACCCGACGTCATCTCTGTTGGTCTTCGGGTATAAAGGCATCAGCCGACGCCATTTTCCTCAGTGTTTCTTGCCCCAGATGCCAGTAGCCCTCTTGAAGGCTAAAATTTGGATAGATGCCAATGTTACCAAAAAGATAGAGGTAAACACAAAAATAAGCATGTAATGTACATATATACAAACAAATACACCATAAAAGACTCCCCCCCCACCAGCTAGCTATTAGGAGGGTAAACACCCTAGGAGTACCACAGAGGGGAAGGAGGGAGGGTAATCCTGACTGCAGATGCTATCCAGTTCGGACATCTACATTTATGGTAGGTACAAAACTGTACTATGTCCTTCATGGATGCATCTGCAGTCATAACAACTGGGTAGAATACCATAGCCAACTAGGGGAGGAGGATAAAAGTAGATTATGGTGTGTTTAGGATCCCTTGCAGTACAGCAGTGGCAAACCCTGCTCGGGATCTGGAATATAGAGGCAAATTATAATGCTTGGCAAATGTATGCACGGAGGTCCAAGTAGCCGCCTCAATAATGTCTTTGGTTGCCTCTCCTCGAAAGAAGGCTGTGGTAGTGGCTGTTGCCCTTGTAGAATGAGGTCTTATGTTCTGTGGAATTGGTTTTCCATGGAAGGAGTAACAGAATCGTATGCAATTTCCTATCCATTTGGAGATTGTCTGTTTGGAAATAGCTTTTCCTTCCCTTCCTGTTGCATAGGCTACAAAAAGTTGGTCAGTCTTTCTGCTACTTTTTGTTCTGTCCAAGTAGTAGCGTAGCTGTCTATGTACATCCAAGGTATGCAGTATTCTTTCCCCTCTGTTTTGTGGGTTGGGAAAGAAGGTAGGTAGGTGGATTGCCTGGTTTAAAGACACTCTGGATACCACCTTAGGCATAAATGTAGGATTAGTCCTCATGGACACTCTATCTTGGTGGAAGATTAGGAAGGGTTGCACTGCCATTAAGGCCTGTAGTTCTGAAACCCTCCTTGCTGAAGTAATTGCCAGTAGGAAAGCAGTTTTCCATGACAGGTGTTGTAGGTCTGCTGTTGCTGCTGGTTCAAAGGGTGATAGTGTCAACTTTTCTAGCACAAAGTTTAAGTCCCAAGCTGGTAATGGTGGTTTCCTTGGAGGTTTTACATTCTTGATTCCTCTGAGGAATTGCCTGAGCAAAGGGTGCGAAAAACAGGTGGATCAAAGCTGTATTCTGCTGAAATAGCTGATGCATGTATCTTGATGGAGGAGTAGGACAAGCCTGAATGAAGAAGTTCGGCCAGATACTCCAGAATGTTAGGCATATCTATGTTTGACACATCTTTTCCTCTTTCAGTACTCCAAATGACAAACCTTTTCCATTTTCCAGCATAGTTCCTTCTTGTTGAAGGTCTGCGTGCTTCAAGAATAATGTCTTTAATTCTTTGGGAAAGTTCTGGATTAGCTGCTGCTATGTGATGTTCCATGCAGTCAGTTGCAACGTTTTTAGGTTTGGATGTATGATGCTGTAGTTGTTCTGAGTTAACATCAAAGGCATCAGGGGTATTGGCCACATATTGTTCCGAGACATGCTCCTCAGCAGTGGGTACCAGTGTTGTCTTGGCCAGTTTGGAGCTATCAGGATTATCCCTGGACGTTCTTCCTTGATTTTTAGTAGTACTTTGTGTATCAAGGGAAGAGGTGGGAATGCATATGCTGTTAGGCCTTTCCAGCTGAAGGAGAGCGAATCCACTTTCCATGCTAGTGGGTGGAATGTCCTTGTGCAGAATTTTTGAGCTGGTGATTGAGAGGTGATGCGAATAGATCTATCTGAGGCATTCCCCATTTCTTTGAGATGGTCTTGAAGATGTCCGGTGCAGCTTCCATTCGTGGGCATCCGATGTGGTTCTGCTTAATATGTCTGCTAGAGTATTTTCTTTTCCCGGTACAAATATTGCCTGTAACTGGATGTTGTAGCTGAGTGCCAGGGTCCACAGCTCCAAAGTCATTCTGCATAGGGGTATGAATGAGTGCCTCCCTGTTTGTTGATGTACCACATGACTGTGGTGTTGTTTGTCCTTATCATCAACTGGCCCTCTTTGAGAAATGGTCTGAACTTTTGGATTGCCAGTTTTACTGCCAGCATTTCTTTTAGGTTGATGTGCAGGTGAAGTTGATCCTGTGTCCACAATCCTTGCACGCATTTGTCCAGCATGTGGGCCCCCCATCCTAGGTCTGAAGCGTCTGTTGTGATGGTCTGGCTTGCTTGACATCTGCGAAAGGGTAGGCCTGGGTTTGACTGGCATGCCTGAGCCCACCATAGGAACTCCTGTTTTAAGCATGGAATTAGTGGGATTTCTGTTTCTAGGCTGTGTCTGTGTTGGGACCATAAATTCTTTAGGTACCACTGTAGTTTTCTCATATGTAGTCTGGCAAATGGGACCAAGATTATGCATGATGCCATGAAGCCCAAGGCCTGCAGTACTTTTCTTGCTGTTAACTTGTTCAGTTTTGTTAGTGCCAAGAAGTAAAGAGGGAGTTCTTTTGTTTTTCTGTAGTTAGGAATGCCATTTGTTTTACTGTGTCCAATTCCCCACCCAAGAATGTCCTTGTTTGGGATGGTATCAGCCTTGACTTTTGTAAATTGACTGTGTATCCCAGTGCTTGTAGCAAGTAAATGACCCTTTGTAAATCTGTTGTCAGCTTGCTTTTGTTGTCCCCTTGTAGCAGGCAGTCGTCCAGGTATGGGTAAATTTGAATTCCCTGTAGTCTGCAATGGGCGATTACTGATGCCAGGCATTATGTGAATACTCTGGGCGCAGTAGATAAGCCAAAGGGCAATGCTGAGAATTGATAGTGCTCTGATCCTGCAAGAAATCTGAGGTATCTTCTGCAGATTGGTCGAATGGGGACGTGCAGGTATGCCTCCTTGAGATCTAGAGTTACCAGCCAACACTCCTTGCCCAGCATGGGAAGAAGTTGCTGTAGGGTCAACATTTTGAATTTTGGGACAATGATGTATGTATTTAAGGTGGACAGGTCGAGAATTGGTCTCCAACTTTTTTCCTTTCTTGGAACTAGGAATAGTCTGGAGTAGAACCCTTTCCTTGCTCTGCTGTTGGCACTCTTTCCACAGCTCTCATGTTTGCTAACTCCATTATCTGTTGTAGAGCCTCTGTTTTTGATTTGGAGGTAGATTTGGCATTCCTCTTTGACTGGTAAAGTGTGGAAGTGGAACCGGTAACCTTGATCTATGGTTTGTAAAATCCACTTGTCTTTTGTTATGTAGTGCCAGTTCTTTGAAAATAAGGTTAACTTTCCGCCTAGAGGAGCTGCTATTTGTTCCCTGGTAGGCGGATTTAGGTTAAGTCACTGTGGTTGTGTTGATGTAGTGGCAGTGGTTGTGTCTGTGCCTCTGTTGTTACCTTGCCACTGTCGTCCTCTGTAGGCACCTCTTCTGGATTGGTTTCTGCCTCTGGAACGTCTATTCCTGCCCCTTTGAGATCTTGTGGAGTCAGGAAAGGACCAATTTTTGGCAGGCCAGTTCCTGCTAAACCTTGGGGGTTGAACCTGCAAGAAATCTTTAACCGTTTGAACAGATTTTGCCTTTTCTTCCATTTTCTTCATAACCTGCTGGGCAGGTGTACCAAACAAACTTGTCTTATCCATAGGAGCATCTAGCAACTTAGCTTTAACATGATCCGGTAAAGCTTACTCCTTTAGCCATGCATGCCTTCTTATCACTGTGCCAGTCATGGCTGATCTAAATGAAGCCTCCAGTGCATCATAGCCACATTTTAAGGAATGGTTACTAACCTGTTCTATGTTATTTACCATTTCTAATACATATTTCTTATCAAGAGATTCATCAGTGGTTAGCTTTTTAGTTAACTGATCAAGCATAAACTCTTGGTATTGTATCATGTGAAACTGACAGTTTAAAGCTCTAGCTGAGAGAGTAGCTGAAGTGTAGACCTTTTACCCCATCTGTCTAATGACCTTGCTTCCCTTTCAGAAGGAATAGGGTTTTAGCTATGGTCGCTGCTACTGCCTTGGGACCCTGGGATATAGTTTCGGGTCTGCAAGTGGGGCCTTGTAAAGGTGGTGATGAGTATCTGGCACCCTGTAAAATCTGTCTGGTTTGGCAGGGGCTGGGGTAAAGAATCTGGAGCGGAGCAGACATCATTGAAAGCATCATCCACCACAGAGAGAACAGGAGGTATAGCTAAGGGCCTGTGCTGTGGAAGGTGCAGAAAGGTCCTAAGTCTTTTCTGGAGTCTGAAAAATCCTGTTGCTGCCATTGGAACTGCTCTGCATGGCATGTAAGGTTTCCCAAAGGAGAATTCTTCTGGTGGGGAAGCAGCTGGAATGGATTCTTCAGCATCAGAATCTTCAAAATTGGAGAAAGGAGCCTCTGGCTGGTCAGTTATGTCTGATTCATCAGCAGAATCATCAGAGGACACTGGCTCAGGGGCTCTGCCCTAGGTCTCTTCTCTGGGGCTGAGAGGCCCTGTCTGGGTGAGATTGAGATCCTCTAATTAATAAAATTAAATCTTCTGCCAAAGTAAGCATTTGAGAACTAGAAGAGGGCCTCGTTGTGCGCGGTTTAACAGGTACTGTTTTAGTAGTCTTGGCTGCTTTAGCCCTGGCGAAGGCCTTAATGGACATGGCTGCTGGAGGCCTAGCAGCACCACGTGCTGGGGTAGAGACATCCAAGGGAATGGTGTCTGATAAGTCAGTGGCAACCACCGTAGTGGATAAAATTTCTGAGGCCGATTCAAGAGTGGTAGCAGGGGCCTCAGTTGTAGAGATAGATTCAGCTGTACTTTGATCAGTTTTCTCGGTTTCGGCCGAAACCGAGACACTCGCGGTTTGCTTAACCATGGTTTCGGCCGAAACCGTGGACCGCGAGTGTCGGTCTTTATCTTTGCGTCTTTTGACAGATTGCGTAGTCGGAGGATCCGACAGCATAATGTACGCAAAATCAGAACCGAAAACTGTTCTGCAAACTCCGACCGACGCCTAAGCGTCGGTTGAAAGAAGCACAGGCCGAACAGGCTGCTACGTCGTTGGCTGGGCCTAAACAAGGCAGACAATAAGAGTGGAAATCTTTATGAGGTATTTGTTTCCCACAGGTTAAACAATTATTAACTTTTTCTGACATTGGCTGAGGCAAGAAAGAGTCCCCAACGGGGTACTTAGCTTTAGAAGTCTTCGAAGTAGTATTCGGTAGAAGTAATCTCTGGATCCGACCGACCGGCACTTGCGAACAGCTTCTGCTTCGGGCGCCACGCGGCAAGAAAGACTGAGGAAAATGGCGTCGGCTGATGCCTTTATACCCGAAGACCAACAGAGATGACGTCGGGTGAAGTGCGACATCAGCCGAAGCCGGACCCGGACTTTGGAATCCGGCCGACTGAAGGGCTGCCTGACGACAGGACAACCCAGTTGTTATGACTGCAGATGCATCCATGAAGGACATCAAGCTGTTCAACTCATAAAACAATTATTCAGTTGAAGTAAACCATCAATTAACTTAGCTCCATAGACTACTGTTTGCAGTAAAAAGTGCATCTAAGTAAAAACTTTATTTTTTAATATTAACTTTAATGTTTTTTAAAAAAAACATTTTATATTGACTGAGTCATTCAGCCCAGGATGTATCTAAGAAGCCAATCTCAATTGCCATACTGCTTCATTCTGTTCTACTTTGTTCCTATAATCACCTCCCCTAATGTCCTTGTTCACTGACTCAAGAACTGAGAAGGTGAACTTTTTCCAGTTAATGCACATAATGGAATGTTTGTACAAGGCATTGTTGACATTTTATGTTCTTATAGCATACAAATGTTCAAGAATACGTGTCCTCAAAGTTCTAGTGGACATTCCCATCTAGAACGCCGGGCATCCACTACACATAGCCAAATAGACAATACCTTCACTATCACAATCTAGTCTACCTGGAACAGTGATGTTGAAATCAAGGTGTTGCAAAAAAAATATAAAGAACCAGTGTGGATGTACCTACATAATTTACATCCCATACACTTATGCATACCTCTGCTGTTAACTCCTAAACAATGGGAAGCATGCCCCCTCTCCAACATATCCTTGATGTTACAATTTTTCTTGTACACAAAACAAGGCACCTCACCCAATACATTTACCATATGACCCAACCTGAACTTCTCTTTCTTTACATATTGGTTCAGTCTGCTGAGGTCGAATATGGGTCTCCAGTCTTCTTTGGAACCAAAAAGAATCTTGATTAAGTTCTGGATCCTGTCTGGTCTGTTGGGACTGGCTGGATTACTCTTTTTGTTAGCAACGTTTGTACCTCTATTGTTGCTTGTCCCCTGTAACTGGGTGGAACATCCAGGATTTTAATTACGAGTGGAGGGGGTGTGGCAAATGGGATGAAGTATCCTCTGGAAATGATCCTTTGTACCCAGCTGTCTATTGTTATTTTGAGCCAGGCATCTGGATAAAAAGATAAGCGACCCCCGACTGCCTCCAGAGCAGGACAGTCAGGCCTCCATTCAGGAGCGCTGGTAGGGCTTCCCAGAGAAGTGATCTCTGTTGCCCTTCTGTTGTGGACCATCTCTGCCGTAAGGGCAGCTTCTTCCATTATTGCCCCCTCCTCTGCCTCTGAAGGGGGGTTTACCACTTGTGCCCTGCAAGGCTCCTTGGACCTTTTGGAACCACATTTTTCCTCACCCTTGACCCTTAAGGTACGGTCGGGTAGGGGTGGAAAAACGGACCCAGACAGCAGGCAGTCTTTCCGTCCTGTTCACACTTGGTTAAGGTTTCCTTCACTTTAGGCCCAAAAAGGGATGAGCCATCAAAGGGAGTTTTCATGAAGGATGACTTGAAAGACTCCGCGAAGGAACACAAGCCCATCCAGGAATGTCTCCTAAGAGCAACGTCTGTACCTGCTGCCCTACTCGTTCCATCAGCTGCATAAGAGAGGAGGCGAATGGATGAGCTGACAATAGAACTGAGGGTAGCAAGCTGGGTGGCAACTCTGTTGAGAGCTCCTGCAGCTACTGTACCCTGAAGAGCATCTCCAAGCTCCTTAAGGAGATCTCTTTGTAACCTGGCAAAATGGGTCAAGTAGTTGAGCAAATGAAGAGAAAAGGTCTCTGATCTAAACATGCACTTCCCATATCTATCCATAATCCTTGAGTCTCTGTTAGGAGGATGGATAGACGAGGAAGTCTCAGACATTTTCTTTTTGGTGGTTGCCACCACCACCATGGCATCAACAGGAACACCTTTTGTTAAATATGTTTTGTTAAGGGGGACAGAAATTAATTTATTAGGCCTCCTAGGGACAGACTCCATACTATCTGGAGACTCCCATGCCCTTCGTGACACCAGCTGCTTCAGCTCATCGAAGGGCGGAGACACCCAAGAGGTGCAGGAGGGCTGAGACCTGAAAGCCTTCAGGAGAACTGACTCATCCTCAGTAGGGCCTTTTGGACTGACAGTCACCCCTCTGCCTAAGGATTTCAAGCATCTCAGCGAATGAGATATCCTCAAAGGGGGACTGTGGGGACCCTTCTGACTCATATAAGTCAGTATCTGATGTTAAGAGACTCATGTGGGGAATCCAGATGTTTCCTCTTACACAATCTCTTCCTGGGAACCTCATCAGTGTGAGCTTCTGGTGAGGTCTCGGAAGAGCTGGGGGCACCCAATGGGGCTTCCTGAAGCTCTGGGTCTCTACGCTTGGCCAGGATGTGAGATGCAGAAGCAGACACAGACACTTTAGGGGAGGAGGAAGGCAGACCTGAAGTCGAGGATGTCTTAGGAGACATGACTCTCCTCATGGCATCGAGAGCACCTCTGCACCAATGCAAGGGAGCTGACTGATCCGAAGAAATCATCGACACCCTCGGCACCATGACAGTGGGCTCCAAGCCCGAGGTAGGAGCAGAGTTCATCCGAGCCGAGGCCCCGAGAGGCAGAGTCAAAACAGACTAGTCGGTTGGACTGTCCTCCCTAGACCTGACCAGAGGGTGTCGGCTCCTAGAGTCCTCGATAGGCACCGAGGAAGTCAGAGTGCACAGAGCCGAAGACATTGGAGTGGGCTACACTAACATCAGGTCTGACTCCTCAGGCTCCGAAGGACAAGCATGGCTCGGAGGAATAGTTTGAGCTGGTGCAAGGGTCTTCGACTCCGAAGCCATTTGGGTTGAAGCCGATAACATTTTTGTCAAAGCCGGTGCCAATAACAGCTTCTGCACCACACGATCTACATCCAGATCTGACAGGCTGATCGAGGATCGATAGGAGTGTACTGAAGGTGGTACCAACTGAAGTAGTGGACTCCTAGGTGCTTCGGACACCAGTTCCAAGACCGGGAACCTACTCCGAAAGGTAAAGACTGTCTGCTCTGATAGCAGTGGAGCCGAAGTCGAAGACTTTTTAGATTTTTTTCAGTCCGAAGTCTTGGAAGACTGAGGACTTGCTGGATCCATCTTGGTCACTCAAAGCTTCCTGAAACGATGGTTTCATCAACCCTCTGTCAAATAATTTTCTCTTCCTTTCCTTAAAGACCCTAGAGGAGAAGGAATGGCACATAGCACAGCTGTCTTGTAAATGTAGACAGTATACACAATTAACGTGGCTGTCTGCTACAGACATCATTTGGCCACACTTTGGGCATTTTTTAAACAAAGACTGGGGTGCTTGTCTTGGTAGCCATTTGAGAAAACTTACTGTCACACAATACAAATTTGATAGTAATTAACTACAAGAAGCCTTACAAAAATCAGGCTAAGTCACACACACAGTAGAAATACAAAAGCCAATATATATATATATATATATATATATACACACACACACGTGCGTGTGTGTGCGACAGTAAAAGCCTTTACTGTCGCCACAATTGTCTAACACATAATATAAGCAGACTATGCAAAAAAGGAAAGATAGCTGCTAAGAAAACACGCTGCCTAAATATACTATGAAATATCCAAGTCAGACAAATTACAGTTAATACAAAAAACTAACAGTAATTATAACTTTAAGCCTTTCCTTAAACAACTGAAGGCTAAGCACACTAAAGAGAAAAAACTCTACAAACTAAATTTTTACTGACTAATAACTAGCAAAAACTTTTAAACTAGGCCTAAAACAAAAGGCCACTAGAAGACTTTATAACACACTAAGGGAAGGGACTAAAATGCAGAAATACACACTATAAAGCTGTAAGAGCTTTGTAAAACCTAAGTATACCAACTAGCTAAATATAAGAATAAAGAAATAGAAAAAAACAGTTTACTGGCCCGAGCTAATTCAAAACCTCAGATCTATTGCAGCGGCAAACTAGATCTGGGGTAATTCCAGGTGCATCATGGGATAGTGACTTGACCTCGAGCTATTTGAAGACCTCGAGCTTTGCAATTGGCCGTATCAGAGCCGAGGGACGGGCTCGAAACCCATCAGTAAAGAATGAACGGCAAGAATGAACAACTTCACATCTATACACATCTTCAAATATTGAAGTTTATCCCTTCTAATATAAACAATTGTCCGAGACTGAGCCACACACACAGACCTGGATAACCTACAAGGAAGGTTGTCCATGTTAGGATGCACGGTACAGCCTGTGCTTCTACACGAAGTACTGCCCGTTTTTCTCTGATCTTTATTCCCCTCTCAGACTAGAACATTTGAATGCTTTCAGAAAACATTATCTTCTAGTTACTGAAGGAAAGTCATTGAAAGAAATTAAGTGTTCTGTTTTTATTGTCCCTTACCAGATTGTCTCCACAGAGACACGAGAACCAGGCACACAGTTACCTCTACTACAAGCATTCATTTAATTGTTATAGGAACATTTTTTATTACATTCAGTCTTTTTTATTTGCTTCCCCTTAAAACTTTTTACTAGATCAAGCCAATTGCCATAATCCAGTCATTTCCCCTATGCAAGAGTAAATAGCTTAATCATTTTTTTCTTGTATCATGCTCTTTTGTTCAGACTTTTCTTCTTTTACATTGCAGTGTCCACATTTCTTAAAACGTAAGGAGAACAGGGGCACCTGTTTACTTTAGTATCCCAATTACATTCAAAAGCAACTGAAAAAGATTTGCTTTACAGCATACATGTTATGTTGTGCATTATAAAAATAAAACTGTTAATGACAACATCTTGTTTTACTTACAGTTAACTCTTTCCTTCATCTTTCCCTCCCCTTAATGTTCTTCCAAACATTAATGTCATGAAGTACAACATACACTTTGGAGTCCCCTACAAGTTAAACAAAGTCAAAGTAGTCCAATATTTCAAGGTTTTCTTGTTCTCTCATGTTTTACAAATATAATTAATGCTTTGTAATCCCACACTTGCTTGTGAAATTCCAAGCTGTGTGTTTTCTTCCTGTTGATTTCTGTGTCTCAAATCCAGTTTCTACTTCATTTCCAACATACTCCTGGTTCTTCTAGTCAACTCTTGTGATCTTTTCTGCCTCTTCGTTATTTTCCTTTGAAACACTTGAAAAGGTTTCACTGGCACAGTCTCTCAATGGGGGTTTATTACCAGAAGAACAAGAAGCAGACTCTCCTGTTTGACATCTCACTTTTTGTTTGACAAACTTCTCTATTTTCTCCTTAGAATGTTCTTCATCAAAAAATACGACCCTTCAGGAAACAATATTCTGGAAGCAGATCCAGATATAGCAGCTTGAAACTCATGCTTACGTCTTGACAGTCCTGGATTACTGGAATTAACTTACTCCTCTGTCTGGTGTACAGTGAGAAATAATTTTCCACAAACATTCTACTGTCTCCCACTCTTAGTACTTTGTACTTCTGCCACAGCTTTGTCAGTCAATGATTGCACCTTTACTATTAAAGGTCTAGGCTGCTTCGCATGGCCAAGTGTGGAGCATAAACATAATGTGCCCTTTCAATTAACTCCTGCTTTGGAATACCAGTCCAGTTGCTTACTTGTGCTTTGATAAAATTAATATAGTCTGTTCCTTCCAGCTTCTCTGGTAAAGCAGAAAATCTCAGGTTTTCCCTACTTGCTCTGTTTTCTACTTCTATTATTTTTTGAAACATCTCTTCTTGAGCAGTCTCATACTCATCCAACCCTTTCTTCATTTTGATCTCTAATTTTTGCAGTTTTTCACCTTATCTGAGTATCTGTTTAAAGCTTCTTCCGTTTTTTCAAGCCTTAATTTTGAGTTTATATACTCCTTTGTTTCATTTATTTTAATCAGCTCTGAGTACATGACTTATTTTTTCCTCTAAGTTACTGGAAGTCATGTCTTGCACCAAAGCTGGAGCTTGTACTGTTTTTTTGCAGAACAGGTGCAGAATTTTTCCCAGTCAGCATTTTCTCCTCACCTTTTGTGATCGCTTTTCTTTCAGGTGTTCTGAATTTCTTTTTGCTTGCATTCAGGCACTGCACTTACTAGTTACTTACTGAAATTTATCCACAAAGACAAGTTCACTGGCTCTCTTCTGTGTTTCTGTTTTCGCACTGGAAGAACTAAAATTAAGCTGTTACACAGTCTGCAGCCATCTTGGAAGTCCCAGAAGCAGCCTAGATATTAGTGGAAAAGCATAGAGGAAAGAAAAAAGGCATCTGTATTGCAGGCCTTCTTGCACAGAGTCCTTAAACACAGTTTTGCCATTTGATTGTTCAGCAAGGAGGCAAAGAAATCTACTTGAGGAACTCCTCACAGATGTTGAAGTCTTGGAAAACACCCAATCTACCTTCAGTTCAAGAGGGTTTTTGCCCAGTCCCTGCTCAGCTTGTCTGCCACACAATTTTGCTCTGACATAATGTAGGATGCTTGTTGATAGACTGTGCTGTAAGGCTACATTCCAAGCTAATACAGCTAGTCTAAGAGGGTTATGACCTGGTTCCCCCTTGCTTGCTGATGTACCACATAACTGATGTAGTGTCTGTAACCATTTGGTGAAGTCTCGGGGAAAAAAGATGGTTCAGAGTGTGGAGTGCCTTGATCATGGCAAGCATCTCATTGATATTTATGTTACTGCATCTGTCCATGGCGTCAAACATCCCCTGCACTTTTATCACTTCTGAAACTGTTCCCCAAGCAAACTTCAACGCATCTGTAGTGACTGACTGCTTTGGAGCAGGGAAGAAGAATGGAGAGACATGGATTCTCTTCTGACAAACCCCAGTACTGAAATCTGAAAAGATAAGGGAAGGCAGATGCTGGAACAAAAGAGATTTCAGATGTCAACGTATCCTTCTCATGTGGCATCTTGCCAGTGATATCATGAGGATCATAGATGCCACAAGACCCAAACTCCTGAAAGTATTCCCCTCACAGTCACCAAAGTCTGAGTGTAAAATCTTAGAAATTGGTCTAAATAAATATCTATTTTTTTTCTGTGCAAGCAAAGCTCTTTGAAATGAGGTGTCTAAATGACATCCAAGGAACACAACTCTGTAAGAGGGAGTCAGGAAAGACTTTTGAATGTTCTTTGGAATCTCAGCTTGTGCAAAAGATCTCTCACCCAAGAGAAAGTCTTGACACCTTGAAAAAAATCTGCAAAGATAAGCAAGTTGTCTAAATATTGAAAAACTGCAGATACCGTGTAGACTTTAATCAGCTATAAAAACAAGTTATATTCTTACCATAACATTCCATCTCTGTTGTCCAGCTTCATTTCCATTAAGCTGTGGGTATTGCTTGTGATCCTCAGAACTGATCAGCAACTTTTTTTTTACAGCCTGAGCTTCCTGACTTAAGCTCCTCCCTATATCCACAATGTCCCGCTTCACCAAAATACCTCAGATCAAGTTTGCCAGAAAAGGCATAGCACCTAAACATGTTCACATTACAGAAGTTACACTACTCTATAATTAAGCAACCTCAGGAGCTCAACATAAGAAATAGAAATTCCTTTGAACCTTCAACCAGGCTTTCCAAAGACTTGGATAGGGGGATGGGGCGGGAAGGTTAATGGAAATGAAGATGGACAACATAGATGGAATGTTATGGTAAGAACATAACTTCTTTATCTGATGTTGTCCTCCATTTCATTAACCTGTGGGACAGAGTCACAGCTAAGATCCAGGGTGGCCCTCATGGAAGAATATTCCGGAAAACAGCAGAACCAAAAGCACTTCTACTCCTTTAAATGATGTCCAATTTGTAATGCATAATAAATGGGTGAGGGTTAGACCAAATAGATGCAGTATAAATATCCTCAACTAAAACTCTGCACCAAAAGGTCTGAAAAGAAGCCACAGACCTTGTGGAATGGGCCTTAACAGCTCCTGGCAAGGGAATATTTTTAGAAGACTAAATCAAGGTAATACGGTCTTTTCAACCATCTGGCTCGTGAGACTTTGGTAATAGATGAACCCCTTTTTGTAACTGAAAAGGATATGAACAACTGATCAGACTTCCTAAAAGGCTTGGTTCTACGAAAATAAAACTGAAGCTATGAACATCAAGCGAATAAAGGACATGTTCACCTTTGTTTTGATTACTGGGGAAAACAAGACTGGAAAATTTATGAACTGATTAATGTTCCCTTCCTTAGCCAACTTGGGTAAAAACGAATGATTAGAGCGCGCAAGGTAACTCTACATCCTTGTGAAAAACCAAGTACAGAAATTTAGAAGAAAAGGCTTGAAGTTCAGATACTCTTCTTGCATACATAATAGTTCCTAGAAAAAAAAAAAAAGAGTTTTCCAAGAAAGGAATTTCAAATCTACAGTAGCTGCAGGCTCAAAGGACAGGTGGACCAAAGCTTGCAAAATCATCGTTGGATCCCACAGTCAAGTAGTATCTTTCACTGGAGGCCGGTGCAGGAAAATGTCACTAAGAAAAGCTTTACACAGCTTAGAAGAAGCAAGGGGAAAAGGAAATAAAAACATGAAAATTCGATATGGGTGCAAACTGGACTTTAACAGTAGAATAACTAGCTCCATCATCGAAAAGAGAAGCCAAAAAGTCAAGTACGACCACAACTGGAGCTGTAAAAGGATCCATCTGCCTTTGTTCAGCCCAAAAAGAAAATCTCTTCCACTTGCTTTTATAAATCTTAAGTGTAGAAGACCTATGTGAGAAGACCAAAATATTTCAAATGGGGGAAGAAAGCCTGGGATATCTTGCCATCAATGGTAGAGGAGAAAATGATGTGGTTAGCTTCAGGCCCTGTATGTCCAGATGGAAATGCCCTGATGGGTGACACAGCAGATCAGGGACAGGACCCCACCTCATCAGATATCAAACCAGATGAGACCAAATAAAGGTGAACCAGGTTTGTCGAGGCCAAAAGGGAGCAATAAGGATTACTTTGCTCTGCAACCTGAAAGCTTTCTGTAAGAACTTGGGAAATAGTGGTATAGGAAGAAAGGCATAGAGAAGGCAGGAGGGCAAAGCATAGACAAGAGCGTCCCTGGGTGAATGTCCCTGAGGAGGAATCAAGGCAAAGTACCTGCTACACATGTTGTTGAAAGGAGATGCAAACAGATTGCAGCAGGGGAGATCCCATTTGTGAAAACTCATATCTGCTGTTGACTGATGCAGAGACCACTCATGAGGCATCAGTACTACTCAACTGAGCCGGTCTGCTAATACACTGCACTCCCCTGGAATGTGCATGGCTACCAGAAAGCCATTGGTAGAGCTCGCTCACTGCCAAACCCTCATCACTTCTTGACATAGAGGGTAGGATCTGGTTCCTCCCTGTTTGATCATATACCAAACTACGGACATGTCATCTGTTTGAACTGCAATAGTCCCCAGAGGAAGAAAGCTATCAAGTTCTTGCAATGCTAGAAGAACTGCTCATCTCCAGTACACTGATATGCAACTTGATCCCCTGGGATGTCCTCGTGCCTTGGACTGTTCGACCCAGATAATGCCCCCCCCCCCTAACTGGGAGGCATCCGTGGTCAACATGGCATTTGGGGATGGAAGGATGAATGGATGCCCTTGAGTAACATCTGCGGAGTGTAGCCAACAAAGCAGAGATTGCTTGCACACTCGGAACAGTTTTATGGGAAGACAGAGGATTCCCAAGTAGTGACCACTGAACTGCTAACATCCACTGCAATATCCACATGTGGAAATGAGCCATGAGCAGCAGAGTTATCATGGCCACCACTGAACCCAATGCCCTGAGAGCAAAACTGGCTGGAAGTTGATGTATGATTAGAATTGGTCTGATATGACTTCTTAGATTTGTCACCCTGTCTGTCATCAGATAAGCACAGGATGTCCTTGTATTCATACAAGCCCCAATGAAATCTATGACCTGAACTGGATCCAACTGGGATTTCTGCATGTTGACAATTATCCCCAGAGTTGGGGCCAACTGTAATAAGTAGTCTCTGGCCTGAATGAGAAGATACCTGGTTGGAATAGTCAGAAGCATGTCATCCAAATACAAAAAAATCTGGTAACCCTGCAGTCTGAGATGCACTGCCACCAATGCCAGGCATTTAGTGAACACTCTGGGGGCTGGGGTGAGATCAAATGGGAGTGACCCGAACTGGCTCCCAGCCTGAAACGTAGAAACTGCCTGGAGAATCTGTCCATTTTTATATGGTAGCACACATCCTTCAGGTCCACAGAGCACATCCATTCGTCCGCCATCAAGAGAGGTAGGATGGACTGGATTGTGACCATCCTGAACTTTGTGTGCTTTACAGATTTGTTCAGAGAAGTCAGATCCAGAATAGGTCTCAAGTCCCCTGTCATTTTGAGTACTAAAAAGAATGTGGAGTAAAAGCCCAACCTAACTTGATTGAGGGATGACACTTTTTTGCAAAAGCTTTCCTATTTCGTGAGCCATGTCCTCCCCCGATTGGGTGAAACATCAAAGAGTTAATGTTTTTTTCTTGGGAATTTCCAGAAAGGGAATGAAGTATCCTCTGGATATTATCCTTAGCACCCATATGTCCACTTGTGATGGTCTCTGGCTTCTGGGTGCAAACAGAATCATGCTCCCCCAACAGTCTCCAGAGGAGGACAGTCGGGCATCTGTTCAGGGTCACTGGAAGAATTTGTCATGAGACGTTTCCCGCAACCCCCAGTTTTGCAGTCCCCTTGGCCACATGGGCAGTGTCTTCCATTTTGATTATTCCTCCCTCTGCCTAGGGAGGAAAATTCTCCCAGAGTGTCCTAAAAAGGACCCTGCAACTTTCGAAACCACATTTTCTTACTCCCATGTTGGTTCCTGGAGAAGGCCATTTGTGGGGTACAGAAATGTATTCCGATGGCAGACAGGGTCTCTCTGTCCTCCTCAGTTCGGGAGAGATTCTCAGGACCAGTTGGGTCAAACAAGGTGGAGCCATCAAAGAGGGCGTTAATAAAGGCTCTGTTGCAAGGCTCCACAAAATTTCACAGCCTCATCCAGGCATAATGCTTCATGGCAATGCCCGAACCGGCAGCCCTTGAGGTACCCTCTGCAGTGTGGGAAATCAATCTCTTGGACGTATTGGTTAGTCACTGCAGGGTGGCCAGTCTGGAGGAAAAGGTTTTCTGATCCTCGGCGAACATGGACCCTGGGATCAAGCTAGAAAGTTCCTTTACTAAGTCCCTTTGTAGCCTTGTAAAGTGAGACAAATAGTTGAAAGACCTCAAGGTGAATGTGGAAGAGGGGTAAACTATTTTGTCAAGTCTGCCCAATTCCCTGGATTCTCTATTCGGGGAATGGACACAGGAGCTTTCCTGGGCGAGCTCCCTCTTGGTGGCTGCCGTAACAACCATGGCATCTACAGGGATACCCATGGTCCAAAACTTATCTGCGGGGGTGTTGAGAATCTTGTCCACTCATTTTAAGATTAGCTTTACTGTCTCCGGTTCCTTCCAAGCCTTGGACGACACATGCCAGACCAGTGGGTCGGCCAAGGGGGACACCCAGGTAGTAGATGGGCCAGACCAAAAAGCCTTCCACACCACCAATTCCTCCAGGGAAGGGTTCTGGGCTGACCAACCAGCCCTCTGGCATACGATTTCTAAAATGCCTCCAAAAGACACCTCGTTGGGTGGTGACTTTGGGGACCCTTCTTCCTTGAAATCTCTCAGTGGTAAATGATTCCATGGGGGAATCAATGTGTCTCCTTTTACACAGCCTCTTCTGAGGGACCTCCTTAGGCTCTGGAAAGATGCCTGGGGGTTCCGCCATAGGGAGAAAGTGGAGGCTTTAGGGGACCAGCTGTCCATGCGGCAGAGTAGAGGCCTCAGGCACCATATCAGAATGGGGGGGGTACCATGGTAGTCGGTGCCGAATGTCTCCCAGAATAAGACAGAAGCCCCCCCATCACTTCGATAGCCAAAGGGCTCCATGCCACAGACAGCTGTCCCACCAGGGCCGAAGTCCACAAAGCAACTCATGGAGAGCTCGAGCTTCCTGCTCTGAAGGGAGAATTGGACCAGAGCTGTCGAAAGCTGAAGACCCAAGCGGATGGGAAGGCTCCCCCAGAACCAACCTTGATGCTATGGTTCTGAGACATGCTCGTAACCAAAGCCAATGGAGCCAAGCGAGTTGAAGAAATAGTCGGAGGTGAAGAGGACAACTATCGGCTCTGACACCTTGGCAGCAGAAACCAATGGCACAGAAAACTATGAATATGAAGGGGGGATTGGAGAAGGAGCCAAAGGTTGGAAAGCTGAAACCACTCATGGATCCAGATGTGGACAAAGACACAAGCCCCATCTGAATCTGGGCCTCAAGGAACTGCCTCATGAGTCTGCCAACGTCATTGGAGGAAAGGCTTTGGGGAAGACCTGGAAGAAGCTGATGACGGGGTCTCAAAGTCCCCCTGGGGGAGAGAGATATTGAAGCATGTCCTGTTGGCACCAAGCCAGAAGCAGACTCAGTAAGAGCTGACGTCAATGGGAGTGCCACTCAGACCAAGAGCAATAGTAGGTGACTGGGGCGAAGGAGAAGTCAGAACCAAGCTTGGAGCAGACAGAGTTGATTACGACAATTTCAAAGCCTTCTTGGGAGGCTCCAAGGAAGATGGCACAGGAGAGTGCTTCCTGCTCTCTGGGTCTCCTTGGGTCTCTTAGAAGGGAGTTGAGCCCTTTAAGTAGAAGGCACTCCCAAGGTGTAGGAAGGCAGAAGCATGACTTTCAGCACAAGCTTCCTCCTCCTATCCTCCAGAGCTTCGGCATGAAAGACTTGGCAGATCTTGCAAGGTGCCCCAAGCAATAAAGCTACTTCTTGCGGGCATCAGACAAAGGCATCTTCTGCCCACAGGAAATGCAAGTTTTAAAACGCAAAGGTTTCTGCTCGGACATACTGAAAAGAGAAGAGAAGAGATTTTTTTTTTTTCCTAAAGGGATAGAAAAGGAAGAAATTAAACACAAATAACACAATTAAACAAAAAGAATAGGTGGGAAGAAATGAACAGACTTTTTAATCTAAAATTCCTATTTTAACTAGGAAAATGTTTACAAAAGGGAAAGGTAGGTACTAGACGTTGAAAAGAAATTAAAAGTTAAGGCACTCACAGACCACCAGAACAACAAACTCTGTGGCGAAGCTCACAGCCACAGAACTCAATGCTGATGCTAAGCGTGGTAAATGAGATCTGAGGTACATTGGGAGAGCCGGGCACTGTAGGTATTGGGAGGAGCTCAAGTCAGGACGTGCAAGCTGTAAAAATACAGCCAATCAGTTATAATGATCAGAACCGATGCCCACAGTTAATGAAATGAAGTGGACATCATCAGATTTGGAGTTAGACGCTTTGTGAACACTGCTGATGCAGTGGATAGTCCAAAGGGTAAGGCAGAGAAATGATTATGTGATCCAGACACACATAACCTTAAGAAACATCTGAAGTCTACATGAATAAGGATGTGATGTTAAGCATCTCTTAAGTCTAACATTACCAGGAAATTTGAAAGAGAAAGAACATTTTGAATTTGGGCACTAACCAAAACATATTTAGGAAAGAAAGATCCAGAACTGGTCTGCAAGTATTTTCTTTGATTAGCACTGGGAACATGGTTGAATAAAATCCCTCACCCACCTGAGAAGGGTGAACGGGTTCTATCACTCCCTGCGACAGCATGGGATGAAGAACAGGTGGAAAGAATAGTCTGATCTACAGGATGAGGAATAACCATATGGAAAGAAGGAAATTCCTACCAATGCTACCTGTAACCCTCATGAATGATTTTCAGAACACATTTCTCAGAAATAACCTGTTAACAAAGAGTGGAGATTCAGACTTTCTGGAAGAGAAAAGGGGCCAGGATGGGAGGAGATCACAAGGTCTCATGAACAGCCATTCAGACGTGTTGAAACTATCCTTGGTTTTGGGGGGTTTGAGACTTGTTTGGCATCTCCTTGCCATTTCTTCCTAAACATCTGTTTACTTGAATTCTGTTGAGGCTGTTTAATCAGCTTTTTCCCAAAATTGGATGAGGAGAGAGAAAATTCTTTAGATAAATTGGGAAAAAAATGGCAAAAAATCTTTGTGATTACCTGGATTAGCCTGCCCCTTTCATCGCACTTTTTGATCACTTCTGCAGCAGAGGGGCCAACCTCTATCCACAGAAGAATTTAAAATGTAATTTTTTTATAATCTCCGCCAAAGTTCTGAAAATGAAACCAAGCAAACCTCCTTAAAGCAGTACCAGCGGCCATAGCTCTGGAAGAAGTGTCAGAGGCATACACACTGCAAACAATGAGTAGTGTGATGTGTGCAACAGATGAAACTAACTTATTTAAAGTAGATTTTTCTCCATAAGAAGAAACTGTAGATAAACATTCCTCTTACTTTCACAATTTGTCAGAACAAACTATCATTTGAGAATGACAATTCAGAATTCTGATCAAAGTGGCAGAAGTAAACACATTTTTCTCATACCCATCAATAATTTTTCCATCGTTTTAAGAGTAGGATTGGAAATAACCAAGTGCTTAGCAGCAGTGGAATAAACTATTGCTATAGCTACTAGGTAAGCTTTGAGAATAGTGTAGAAAAAATGTAAAATACTAAGGCTCTTTATACATCTTATCAGCCTTGTTAGGGACACCTGGTTGACTATCAGGAAAACTGTAGGCAGTAAGACATGCATCCTCTTTAGCACACAGGACAGCAGGAATGTGCACAGGTTCTGGGAAATCTTTCTGAAACAACTTATAAAATTTTCTGATGGACTAGGATACCTCAGTGTTCTCCCACTGAAAACACTAGGGCATTCTAGCTGTAGTCTCAGAGAAAGAGAAACCCCCACAGGGAGAATCAGAAACTGAGATTTCTTACTCAAACTCTGAGGACAGCTAAGGCCAAAACCCTGAACTGTTCTCTGCATCTTCCTGTACAGATTCAAATTCTTACATCACTTCAGAAAGAGAGGAATCCTTCTTTCTTTCACCAGAAACTACTTCACAAAAAGGATCAACAGTATGGATTAAACCCTGAGCCAGTCCCAGAAAAGTACTCCTTTAGAAAGAAATTTGAAGAATGGAAGATATATGCTTGATTTTCTCCTTCTTTTGGACAGGAAAAATAAAGCCAAGTGTGTTACTAATGGCAACAGCTGCTTCCTCGTGGATGGGTACAGCATTCTTACACAACAGGGAAACCTTTCCTGTTTTCTCTCTCCCAGGACTGAGACGAGTGGCTCTCCCTTGCCACTGAAGGAACCCAATGGCCACAGAGGACGTGGCTGACCTCTAGTCCCTAGTGGCTGTAGGTGCTACACCAGACATATCTGGAGTTAAAGATGAATGGCCCAAGGTACAAGATACAAGTCACAGCAGGGACACACACTCACAGCTGAATCACATTGCTAGCCTGCTGTGGCATCAAAGGCTGCTTGCTTAACTTTTCTTTTTGTGACTGGAGAAAGGATTTACTGTGGGGGACACGGTCTGTTCCATGACAAAGCCGAAAATGGTGCCTCTTTCTCAAGGAAGGCAAGAAGCAAGTGCCTGTAAAAGTACGAATCCACATAAGTTACTTTTTTGACAGAAAAAAAAAAAAAAAAAAGAAAAACGGTAAACAGCACTTCAAAATGCTATGGCAATTATTTTCAGGTAGTTTACAATATTTTTCAACTAACAGGAAGAAATGAGTACTCTGTTTAAAAGAACATTACAGTCTTTAGACATTCAAAGTTCATGTGCAGCGTGACAAAACATAATGCTCTATCTGCATTACATTTCATCTTTCCCAAGAATTTCCCAGGTGGACAGAGGCTGTGCTACTTCTATTTTCAGGAGAAATTGATTTTATGTAAAAAAAAAAAAAAAAAAAAAAAAAAAAAAAAAAAATTGTACTATAAAAAATAAGGAACTTCACAGCTGGTTCTTTTACATAAAGTGGTGTGTGGCTGTGAAAGGTGTTCTTCGATGTGTACCAGCAGTACGGCTATTTTAACATTATATGAAATTACCATAATATGTACATACCAACTCCCCCTGTTATCAGTGTTTAAGTACTTTGCCAGGAAAAAATGGGGTGTAGGTATATTACTGCTTAATAGTTTTTTTTTTTGTTTAAATTATTATCATGAATTAATAAGTTGCTGCTATGGAACCGTAAAGTAATGACAAACAAGAAATGAAAGCAAAAAACTTAAGGGAAAAAAAAATTTGTCACAGTTCGACCTCCCAGACGGCAGTAACATTTAATGAATACAGATACATTCCTCACATATTACCAACTGCATAGCTCCTTTTTTGTTTTCTAGTAATTGCTTATGTTATGCATCTGAAAAAGCAATCCAAACACCTGCACCCCCAATCTCATGTCATTAACGTACTACGCATGATGACGTTGCTTAAAGAGGACATGCAGATGCTTTATGGAAACCATACCTTTTCTAAGAAGCAAATAACTTGCTCTACAAGAGGAATTTGGGGGCAAATTATTTGAATTTAACTACAGAAGCTCCAATGCTAAGTGAGCTGCAAGGATAGAGGATTTCAATGAGTTGCAAGTTTCATCAACTTAATTTTTAAACATCACTCCTAGCTTTAAAACAATTTTCCTGAAGATGAAAGTAATACAGCATCAACAACTTGCCCAGAAAAGAAAAGCACAAGCAGGCCTTCGAACATCAAAAGCTTCAGAGGAGAGTACGCTTCGGAGGCAGTGAAGCTGAAACTTTTTTTTACTCGGCTTAGCTCGAGCTGTTTGACAGTCTGGGTGGCTGGAAGGTGCCCTGAAGCTTAGAAAGCTGGATGGCTGATAAAACCAATACAGGTAAGGCTACTGCAGCAGTGATCAATTTGAAGAACATTCCATAATTCTTACCTTAAAGTCTCCAGGCAGGGGTTGATTATGCAGCTGTGCAAGCCTGTGGATGATGGAGCCATAGGCAGCTGCCATGGATGAGGTCTCTACAGCATTATGACTACAATAATGCTGTGTCTGGCTACTTAGGTAGCTTTACAAAGTAAAGACAGTATTTTCCATTTATGGTCAGTTCTCCATGGATACAACACTACCTTGTGTATAGAGCTGAGAAGGGATATCAAACACTTCGTCATCCGGGTTTGACAATTAATAGCCTTGAATGTCAAGGTAGAGGAAGTAAAAACATTTGTACTCTACCTATCCATAGCCCTGCTATGTTTCACCAAAGGGAAGGCAATGGCATTTGGAAGCAGCTTTGAAGGTTTAAGAGAGACCACGGAGAGGTCTGCTACAGTGATTTTAAACAGTTGTGTAAAATCTTACCATAACTACAGATGTCCTTCTTCTGTCCATGTTGCAGTATTCATAACTTTTGGGTTAGCCTCTGCCTACTGACCCAAACATCCGGCCAGTATACAAAAGCCTTAGTCACTGCAAGGTACGTGGGATGTCTGACATTGGCCATAGGGTGCATTGGCCATAAAAGTGACGTCTGCATGTACCTTTCTCAGAAATGAATGCCCCAGGCAGCTGCAACATAGAAGAGAAGGACATCTATGAATATAGCAAGATTTTACACAACTATTTTATGCCCTTCTATTCTCATGTTGCAGTATTCATAACCTTTGGGTAAGTGACATAGCTCAAATGGAAGAAGAGGGTGGTTTGGAACTATTTTCCAAAAACCCATGCAGGGTTGCCCTAGCAAAACCTGTTCTAAATCTGCAGATGTGGACTAGTTTGTAGTGTTCGGTAAGGTGAGGACAGATATCCACAAAGCTGCTTCTAGAATAGATACAGTGTCCAGCACCTTGAAAATGCTCCAGAGTAGGCCATGGCCCTAGTGGAATGAGCTTTTATGTTCAAGTCCAAGTTTTTACCATGGTAGGTGTAACAAAAAGGAGATAGCTTTGGAAATCCAGGTAGAAACAGTCTGCTTTGTCACAGCTTTTCCCAGAGTCCTGGGATAAAAGGAGACAAACAGTTGCTCTGATCTCCTAAGGGATTTGGTCTTGTCTAGGTAGAAACTTAGTGTCGGTGAACATCAAGGGAATACAGGACTCTCTCACGGTCACTCTGGAATTATGGAAAAAAGATGGGGAGGTGTATACACTGGTTCAGGGACAACTCACTGACCACCTTAGGCAAAAACAACAGGTTAGTCTGTAGGGTTACCCTATCCCCACAGAAGATTAAAAAGTGTGAGGGGATCATAAGGGACTGGAGCTCTGACACTTTCCTGGCTGATGCCAGGGCCACAAAAAGCACAGTTTTCCAAGCGCAGTACTTTAGAGAGGCTGCTGGCTCAAATGCAGCAACAGTGAGCTTCTCTAATACATAGTTCAGGTCCCATGGTGGTGGAACTGGCCTCCAGGGGGAACGCAAGGTGTAGAACCCCTTTCAGGAATAACTTCACCTGAAGTCTAGAAGCAGGTGCAGGCCTCAAGAGGCAGACAAGTAGAAATAGTAGCATGGTGAGCCTTAACAGAGGAACATGTCATTCCTGTCTGCAACAATTCACAAAGACAAGACAGCACCAAGGGGACCTCTCCTTGAAATGGGTCAAGCTATCTTTTTTGACACTAAATGAAGAACCTTTTCCATTTGGACAGACAGGATCTCCTAGTATTGAGTTTCCTGGCCTCCTACAGGACATTTAGCATGTCCTCAGAGTAAAGGTGCCTGAAAGGGATCAAAATTCTATCACTCATAGGGTTAGGCTCAGAGATTTCAGGTGGGGCAGGATTAGGGATCCCTTGTCCTGTGTGAGTAGGTCCGGTCTGTGAGGAAACCTGTGATGATTGCCCCTGACTAAATGCAGGAGGAGGGGAACCAGTGCCGTCTTGGCCAAAAGGGAGTCACCAGCAAGATTTCCGGTTTGTCCTGCTGAGTTTTCATTAGCACATTCTGAAAGAGTGGGAATGGGGGGGGGATTTGTACAGAAACTTCCCCTTCCATGAGCTAGAGAAGGTGTCAGTCGCCCTCGCTAGGGGGCTGGGTGCCCTGGTACAAAACTGTGTAAGTTGTCTGTTCAGATGGGAGGCAAACAGATCTATTTGTTGCATATCCCACCAGTGGACTAGGTCCATAAACACATCCCTGTGTAGCATTCTTAGTGTTCTGAGCTGAGCGGATACAGACAGCCTGCAAAATGACTCCTTGCTGAAGCGCCAATTCCCAGGCCTGGAGAGCAAGTCTGCATAACAAATATGACCCTGTTCCTCCCTGTTTGCTCACATACCAAATAACATTAGTGTTGTCCATGAACAACATCAGGGGTCCTTGCTTCAGAATATCTTGAAAGGCCCTCAGTAGAAAGATGAAAGCCCTCATCTCTGATGTTAATGTACTCCCCTCTTGAAGGGGACTGTCCATGTGCCTTGCACCATCAAGCTGCCCATAGCAGCTCCCCAACCCAGGTCTGAAGTACATTTCCTGGAATGGAGTTAGGGGATGTAAGGGAAGTCCTGAATTCAGTGAGACTTGATCCACCCAACAAAGGATCTCCTTCCTTAGGCATGGTAGGATAGGAATGGTGTGGTCCAAGGGATGGAAAGTGTTGGGTCCATGTGGGCCTCTGGTACCACTGGAGTTTCCTCATGTAGAGTCTTGCCAGTGTTAATATGAGGATTGTAGAAGCCATATGCCCTAAGAGTCTGAGTATTCTCTTTCTCTTGCTGTCACTGCAGGGGCATGGATGACAAACAACAGGTATTCCTCAAGGCTTTCCACCTTTTCAGGTGGAAAGAATGCCATCATAATTTCTGTCCTGATTTTGCACCCAAGGAAGACTTGGTCCTGGGAGGGGGTTTAAGCTGGAATTGGAAAAGTTGATGGTGAAACCCAGAGACTGCAGAACAGAAATGACTCTCTGGAGATGGTCCTGGAGGGTAATGTAGCAATCTGCCTGGATCAGGAGGTCATCCAGGTATGGGAAAATCTGTATCTCTAGGACCCTACAATAGGCTACCACTGGAGTCAGACACTTGGTGAACACCCTTGGAACAGTATATAGTCCAAAGGGTAAAGAAGAGAACTGAAAATGTGAAGAACCCACAGGGAAATGCAAGTACTTCCTATATTTGGGCCAGATGGGGATATACAGGTAAGCATCTTTGATGTCCAAGATGGCCAAAAATGCCTGAGGCATTAGCAGTGGAAATAGAGTCTGAAGTGTGTGCATGTGGAAGATAAGTACATGAAGAAAAAGGTTGAGGTGAGTGAGATCCAGGACGGATCTCCATGGGCCATCCTTTCTTGGGATCGGGAAAATCGGTAGTAAAAGCCCCTTCCCTTTTCTGATACAGGGGCTAGTTGGATAGTCTCTTGAGAGAGGAAGCTGTCCAAGACAGGTTGGAATAGGGGCAGCTGGTCCTTTGGTGGCTGTGAGATGCCTCCTAAGAGTGGAGGAATGGCCCAAGTCATGATGTACCTTTTTCTATAACTGCCAAGGTCCACTTGTCTGAGGTAATGCTGTTCCAGAAAGGGAAACAGTGAGAAAGTCTCTGGGAAAGGGGTATAGGATCTGGAGGAGGAGGGGGCAGGTAGTCAAAGACTACCTTCCTTGTCCTGAAATAGAGGTTTCTGGGTTGGTGTCTGGGCAGGTCTGGAAGGTGGCTGCTGTTTTCTGGAACTCTTTTTACCCTCTATCAGGAGGAGGAGGAGGATAATGTTTTGTACTGAATTGGGTCTTAGTAGGATAATTTCTGTGGAATTTAGGAAACAAATGTTTCAAGTCCTGTAGTTCTTTGCCCTTCTGTTGAAGGATTTTGGAAAGTTCTGTCACTTGGGCCCCAAACAAGGCAGTATTGTCCAGGGGAGGATCTAGACATTTAGCCCCGATATAGTCAGGCAGGGGCTGGAGCCTCAAACCAAGAGTACCTTCTGAGCACTGAGGCAGAGGCTGCAGATCTAAGGCCTCTTCAGCATCCTAACTGCATGACTGAGTGTCTTGTCACTTGGGAGGACAAGGAGATCAGGTCAGAGACTTGTGACTTTGTGGTCATCCAAGAGCTTTGAAGCCTGGGTCAAAAGGGCAAGGGAGTACTTAGACATATGTGTCTGGTAGCTGATGGCCCTAAATGCCAAAGTGGAAGAAGTGTACACCTTCTTGCCAATTCTCTCCATAGTTTAGCCGCCCTTATCAGAAGGAAGGACAGAGGTAGAGGGTAGCACTCTGGACGGTTTGTCTGCTGAGACAGAAATGGTACCAGGATCTGCAACAAGGCATTTTATTAGAAATGTTTCCCCTTCTAAGACCTTATAAAATTTGTCAGGTCTTCTAGGAGCAGGGGGCTGGGATTCACAATTTTTAGAAGCTGCAGAAAAGGTGTCTAAAGAAGGCTGGTAGGACTGGTGGAACAGCAGAAGGTGAAGGGGTATCCATTTATAGGAGTTCATAATACCTCTTTTGGACTTCAGACATTTCTGTTGAGTCCTATTTGAGAAACTTTCTCATCCGAGAGACTGTTTCTCCAAAGGTAAGGTCCTCTCCAGGGGAATCCCCTCAGCAGAGTCCTCCTCTGGGGAGGCATATCCTACAAGGGAAGGCATTTGTGAAGCATAAGACAGAGAATCCTCTGAAGAGGAATCTGAAGAGTCTTCAGCCTCTATTGCAAGATGTTTTACAGTCTGAGGCCTAAAGATAATAACAGGATGGGCAGCTGGAGAAGCAGCCATGGAGGGCCTAAGGGCCATAAAGGCACTGAACAAACACAGAGAAAGCTTGTCAATCAGGCAAACTCTCAGGAGGTGAACTCACACGTTTGGTTTTCTGTTTCTTTTTTTAAAGAAGAAACAGGCCTGGAGGGCATAAGCCCTAAAGAGGGCCTACATTCAAAATCCCCACTACCGGTGGAAAGACCAGTCTGGACGTCTTCGGTGAGCCAAGGTTCCCCTCGTCATTAGCATCCGATGTCTGTGTTAACTCAATGGACGTGCTTTCAGACCTTGGTTTTGCGGCCTCCAAAACGGTACCCACTATACCAGAGTTAACTGGTTCCGTAGGTTCCTCCAGGTGTACCTCGGCCACAGGGGGAACATTGGGTGGAAGAGGTGCAGCAGTAGGCACAGACCTGGTAACTTTGGCATTCTTTTTCGGTGGCTCAGTGGTATGGCCGGACAGCCCTTCCATCGCAAGAGCAAGATGTCTACGGCACTGGTTCTCTAGACAGATATTAAAGGCATGCAGACAGCTGCAAAGAGTCTTTGGGACAAAGACCTGACAAACTGCACTGGCCTTATAGTCATCACTGGGTCCTAAGCAGAACAGACAGGTCATGGGAGTCATTACGAGGGATCCAGTGTCCACACCTACAATTTCCTTTTCTGGATGACATGAACCTGGGCAGGCATGCAGTGACCAAAAAAAAAAAAAAAACGAACAAGAAAAAGTCCCCAACGAGGTATTTAACTTTAAATCGCAGGCTCCAATGGCAGGTTGAGCAGACATTCGACTGGTGGCAGAGAATTCTGAGGAAGGTACATGGAGATGTCACTTTTATGGCCCACGCACTCTACAGTCAACATCAGATGTCCCACGCACCTTGCAGTGACTAAAACTTTTGTATACTGGCCGGATGTTCGAGGCGCTAGGTGGAGACTAACCCAAAGGTTATGAATACTGCAACAAGAGAATAGGAGGACATCTAAAGATCATCAGAAACCTTACAAATATGTCTGGCCTTTTGGGTTTTTACAGGCTACAAGTCTGGGGCACCTGAAGTGGACTGAAAACTGTCTAAGAAAGCCTCAAGAAATGGAGGAACATGGACTTTCAAGATGACTGCAAACTGATAAACAGCTTAATTTCAGCTCTCCTTTTTTAATTTCTCCAAGTCTTTTGGGTTCTAATACCATGATGGGAACTGGACCCCATTCCTAAGTCAAAGTACGATTAAAGATCATGAAATTAGTATCGTTTCAAACTTTGATATCAGCCAGTAGTGCACTTCGCAGCACCCACAATGTGCCACTAATGACTCCACCTGCAGTTCGTATGGAGTTGCATGTATTGGTAACAGATCTAAATAAGATTGCAAATTCTTTTTTATAAGACCCGTTGCTCCTACTACTATTGCAACTGTCTGGGAATCTTTCTTCCACAATGCTCTCATTTCTGCCTGCAGATCCTGACATTTTATGACTTTGTCTCTCTGTCCACAAGAAACTGTAGTCACTGGGTGTGGCAATTTCAGTGATCAATGCTACTCGTCTTCTTTTCTTGGATCACTATATCCGGTTTTCTAGCATCTATCTTTTGAACTATTGGCAATGGATGATCCCAAGTGATGTAGAGGTCTTCATTTCTTATGATGCTTTGTGGCTCATGTTTCCAGTGTTTTCCGGCCACTTCAGTACCATAATGTTTGCACAATCCCCAGTGCAACAGTCTCGCCACATGATTATGCCATTCCGTATACAGTCCTTCTGCCATTAGTATGTCGCAACCAGCAACAAGGTGTGCAACTGTTTCCAGTTTGTTTTTACAAAACCTACATTTATCTGTTTTCTCCCACATCTTTAATGGACTTTATAAACCAACGTGTACACAACCCACGATCTTTGGCCACCAGTATTAACCTTTCATCTCTTGGTTTGAATTCACCTCTCCGTAACCATTCCTATGTTCATTTCTGAGCAACATGAGGTTCTTCCAGAAGCTTTCTATACTTGCAACTATATTTATGCTTTTTCCACATTTCTTGCCTTCTCATCTGATCCTTCACCTTATATATTTTTTTTTTTGTTTTTTTGGCACATTCAGTTGCTACCTGATTTTTATCTACTTTTGGTTTGATTTCCATTCCTGTTCGATGCTGATAAGCTTCTGCTAGATTAAGCAGAGAAGTCATCTTAGATTTATTCTCCTCATTTCAAAACTTTCACTATGTTTGGGTCTTGTGAGGTCAGCAGATGTGTTGAGTCCCACAATTGCAGATCTATACATACCAATCAATTTCAAGGAGGCCCATTCCTCCTTCGGAAAGGGAATATATAATCCTAGTATGCACTGATTTTTATAAATCATTTGGTGAGCATGAAGCATCCTTCTTGTTTTCTAATCTAATCTATCCAACACATTTTGGGGCCAGTCAATCACTCCAAAACTGTAAATTAGGACAGGAAGAGTAAACAGGTTTATAGCTTGGATTTTGTTCGTAGATTTCAGTGCTGTTTTCAGGATTAATTCAAGTCTTCTGAGGTATTCCTGACCAAGTTTTATTCACTTTTGTTCGTGTTTTATTGCTGATCCTTCATCAATTCCCAAATATTTATACACTCCTTGCTCAAGTTCTTTTATATCACATTCTTGTCCTAAACTGATGTTTTTCTGGTATTGCAGTTTTCCTGTTTTAAAAGTTGCTTTTGCACATTTATCAAGACCAAATGACATTCTTATACAATCTGAAAACATTTTGACAACTTGCAGTTGTGCTTTCAGCTCCTCATCTGATGAGCTATATAGTTTTAAATCGACAAAGAGAAGGTGAGAAGTCTTTACACTTTGTTGTTTTCTAGGAGCCAGATTACAGCCATAGCCTAAGCTGCTGAGTAAACAGCTTAATGGATTAAGGGCAAGGCAGAATAGTAACGGTGACAGTCACCCTGGAATATCCCCCTTAGAATTTTTATCCCTGGGATAACAATTTGTCCTTTATCATGACTTAACTGCAAAGTGGTCTGCCACTGTTTCATGGTCACTGTAATGTAGTCGACCAGTGAGAGATGTATCTTATACTTTTTTAAGCACTCTTATCCATGAATGAGGGATACTATCAAATGCTTTTTTGTAGTCAATCCATGCCATACTTAGATTCTTCCCTTTTTTACAATTCTCCACTATGACTAACAAATGATCCTTTTTTCCATATGACTATTTTATTGCCCTTTTGTTCTACTGCCATAATTGAGTTTTCTTCGAAATGACTATAAATTCTGTCGGCATCAATTCCCATGTATAGTTAATACTTAGTCGGAAGGCAAGTTAATGATCTATAATTTTTTGGGTAGCTTGCAGGTTCACTGTTACGTAGGAGCACTGCTTTTCCTGTTAGCCAGGTTGGTGTCTTCTCGGGATGCCCATACAAATAGTTCTGACTCGTGGCTAAATTTTCATGCAAATATGTTAACACTTTTAACCAGAAGTTGGGTACTGCATCTGGGCCTGGGGTTTTCCAATTAGAGGCTTTTCTTAACTTTGTTTCAGTCTCGGTAGCTGTTACTTCATCCCATTTCATATCCTGTACCTTTACACTTCTTATTCTTTCTTTTACTTTTTCTATCCATTTAGCATCCTTGTTATGTTCCACAGGATCTTCATAGATACTTCTCCAAATTGCATCTATTTCTTCTTTTTTTGGCAGTCTTTCAATTTCTTTTACCTTACTTCCCAGTTCTCTATAAAACCTTTCTGAGCCATCAATAAAATAAGTTATTTTGCACTTTTCCTTTATATTTACCTTCCTCTCTGCTAAGTTTTTCCGCCTGTGCTGAAATTTTTAGTTTATCTGCGATAGTGCATGATAGATCCTGATCTGTTCTAATATTGCGCATTGACTTCATCACATCTATCTTTCTTATTATTTTTGTTGATCTACTCCCTCCTCTACAGTCTTCTAACCATGACAATTCCTGTCTTACTTGCTTTATAATTTTCTCTATTCGATAGTTCTATGATGGTATTCAATTACTCCCCTTCCTTTCCCTCACTACCTTGTGTTCTTGTGGTACAACTTTATCAAGTATTAATTTAGCTGCACTGTAATATATCCTGTTTACTTCTGTTATATCACATGGATCTCTATGAACAGTCCTAATTACTGTGTTCATTTTTTTCATCAGACTTCTGACTTTTTGGGTTTTATTAACCGTCTGCAGTCTATCTCTATCATTGATCTTGATATCTCTGTCCAAGTCTATTAAATCAAGCAATTCTTCTCTTAGCTCATTATTTTCCAAACAGAGGGCACATCCCTAGTTTTTCACTTCCTGCAGGCATTCTACAGAAAGTTCTATAGCATCCTCCAGTGAAGCAGTCTCACCAATTTCATCCTGTGCCGTCCATTGCTCTATCATATAGGAACTCACTGGCCTATCGCTCCTCAACATTGACTGCATCAGAGATTCCACAGTTTCCTGTTACTTCCCTTGCCGTCTAGCTTCAAATGAATGGTTATACTAGTTTCCTCTGGAAGGCTGCAAATTATCTTCATACGGGACCTGACCAACAGCTCCCTGCTTTTCCACTGTTTTCGCCTTAATTTGGATATCCATTACTCTACCCTGTTGTGGTGCTTTCTGAAATAGATTTTCTACACTAAATGCTTCACTTTGCAGGTAACTCCATAACCTCAGTTTCTATTCCTTTGACTTCCCCATTACTAATCTCTTTTTCTACTTTTCCTCTTGGTCTTATTTTTTATATTGTAAAGTTTTCTATGTCTGGATTCCTTTGTTTTTATTTCTCTTCAAATATCTTTGGTGCTGCTCTTTTTGTATTGGTTAGTTTTGCTTTCTCCTCTGCATAAATATTACACCATATTAAATCTCTTTTTCTTTCCCATGTCCATATTTCTTCTTCAGATGTTTTCTGGTCTTCCTGTTTCTCCCTGCTTTCGGGACTCGCTCCATCCTGCTGTGATTTAACCTGTGTTAGACCTTCTACATCAAATCCTTCACTTCGCAGGGACTCCATAACTTCAACTTCTATTTTTTAAATTTCTACTTTACTGATCTTTTCTACATTCATTCTCTGAGATGTATTTTTTTTATTGTGACATTTTCCATATCTGAATGCCTTTGCCTGTATTTCTCTAAATATCTTTGGGGGTGTCTTCTTTACATTGATTGATTTGGCTTTCACCTTTGCATTAATACTGTACCATATCAAATCTCTCTCTTTATAAGCCGCGGTGGTACAGCAGT
Source organism: Protopterus annectens (assembly GCF_019279795.1). NCBI lineage: Eukaryota > Metazoa > Chordata > Ceratodontiformes > Protopteridae > Protopterus > Protopterus annectens. The sequence continues at coordinate 715,034,399 of NC_056741.1, read as the reverse complement.
AGCATTGTTGCCTCACAGCAAGAGGTTCTCCTGTTCGATTCTTGGCTGGAGTGCCTTCTTTGTGGAGTCTGCAAGTCCTCCCCGTGGTCGAGTGGCCTCCGAAAGATATGTGTGAATGGGCGTGCCTTCACTGAAGGTTGGGCGTCGGGCTGGCAACTCGGCACCATAAAAAAAAATCTACTGCCAATCATTAGCGGACTGGAGTTCCGCTGTGGTGACCCCTAACCGGGAAAAGCCAAAAAGACAAACATCAAATCTCTCTCTCTTTCCCATGTCCATATTTCTTTTTTATACTTTTCAAACATCTCTTGGTATTGTTGTTTATATTTTGACACTTCCTCAGATGCTTCTGGTTTCAAACAGATCAATATGCTGTCTCTCACAAATCTGTCTTATTAATGAACACAAATTTTCATTTGAAGCATCTGACGTTTTTTTTTGCAGAAGTATTTTTTTTCTTCTAATTTTTCTCTCAATCATTTTGAACAACTTGTGTCTGGAAAATTCTGTGCTTTTTGCATAATAGTAACAATACATAATTTCTTTCTTATCCTCAACAGTCCACTTTATCGTCTTTATGGCTCTTCTTTGGCCTACCAATTTTTGTGGACTGCTACTTCCTTCTACAACGGGGGGGGGGGCATCCTTCTCCTGGGCCGGGCCTGGCCCCACTGTAAGAATGTTTCCGTATTTTGAGGATTCTACAATGTTATCTTTTCCAGTCCTGGCACCAGTGTGCCTACCAGGATTGGGCACTTTATTATCCGGGGTCTTGTGCACCCAGCTATCTTTTTTTAGTTTTTGACCTACTTCTGTGCATGACATATGCTATATAAATACAGTCTATATAACAGTGTCGCCTTGGTGAGATTTTGTGAAAACAGGGTCCACCTCGAGAAGGTACTCACCAGGACTTGAGGATGAATTCAATTTCAGCACTATGACTCTTCTTTACTTTCTGACTTTTCATCTCTCCATTCGGACCCCCTTTTCATCTCTCCATTCGGACCCCAGTGCGAAAAAGCAGATGAGAAATAAGAGATAGCAATTCTGCCAGCTTGAGAAAAATTCAGTTACTGGCGAGTAAGTGCGCTGTCTGGAAGCCATTAAAGAAGAAATTTAGAGAACTTGAAAGAAAATTAACTAGAAAAGGTGAAGAGAAAACACCGGCTAGAAAGAATTATGCAGCTGTTAGTACAAGAGTTGGCTTCCAGTAATTTAGAGGAAAAATAAATAAAATGTTTTCAGAGATGATTAAATAAGTGAAACACTAGTATATCAACTCAAAACACTGGACAAAACAGAAGAAATTTTACTAGCTATCAGACAAACTGATAAAAATGCAAACATCATTGGTTGAAATGAAGAAAAGGCTGGCTGAATATGAGACTTCTCAGGAAGAGCCGTTTCAAAATTGGTAGAGTTACAACATGCAGACAAAACCTGAGATTTTCTGCTGAACCAGACAAACAGGAAGGGAAAGACTGTATTAATTTTATGAAAGCACAAATAAGTAACTGAATTGAAATTCCACACCAAGATTTGTTAACTGAAAGGGCTTACAGTATATGCTCCAAACCTGACCATGATAAAGCAGCCAAGACCTGCATTAGTAAAGATGCAATCATACTAGTAGAAGTTATTGATCCTGATAAAACTGCAACAGAAGGAAACCATATTTAAAACTGGAGACAGCACAGTGTTTGCGGAAAATGATTATTCACTGTACACCAGGCAATAGAGAGCAAATTTATCCCAACAATCAGGGAATGTCAAAACAAGGATACGATATTCAAGCTGCTGTATTCAGCTCTCTTCAGAATTTTTCCTTAGAGAAAACGAGAACATTTTTGATGCAGAACAGGCTAAGGAGGACATACAAAATGTTTCCAACAAAAAAGTGAGTCATCAGAACAAAAGGTACTGTGCTTCTTATTTTTCTGACAATAAAGCTCAAACTGTCAGTGAAACATTTTCCGATGCTCCAAAGGAAAATGCTTAAGAGACAAAGAAAGAGTACAGGAACTGACTAGAAGAAAAACTAATACCTTGGGCTTGAACAGGAAAAAGAACAGCAACACTGAAATTAGTGAATAAATAAGAGAAAATAAACAATCAATCACAGTTATGAAAATTGGCTTTGCAAGAAAAAGTGGCCAAGCAACACTGGACTTTTGCTGACTTTGTTAAACTTGACAGTGGACTGTAAAGCATATACCCCACTTTATATCATTAACATTTTCCAACACTAAAAGGGAAAGATTAAGTGTAAATAAAACAAGCTTTGTTAATAGTACTTCTATAAACCATTTCATGACAAACTACATATTACATAGAAAAGCATTTTGTGTAGCAAGTAGCCAGGGATACTTTAAATGTGGGGTCCTTTCAATGATTGTTGCATCTGATTAGGATATTAAAGTAAAAAATACTTTTTTAGTTGTAACAAAGGTTTTACAATGTAGAAAGCGAAGAAAGGCTGGACGAAAGCAAGTTAAGTTAATATGGTATAATCTTGGGTCTGCTGGGGTGGGGTGGTGTAAAAGTGCACTGATTATATGTAGAACTAAGATGTTTTCTCTTATTCTTACAAATGCAAATGTCTGGATTAATGTCCTTGGCTTAATCTATAAAAAAATGTTTTGTAGTAAGAAAGTAGGCTTAAAAAATAAGCCAAATGATGAAAGCCATAAGACGTGATAAATTTCTTGCATATGCAATGACATTAGCTTGTTTTTTCTCCATTAAAAACCAAATATTCAGTAGGAGTAAAAAAAAGTCTGCCACTGAAAGCAGCTGTACATTCTGTTCTATGCTGAGTGAAACAGACAAAGATTCCTTCATTTACTTGCACAGCTGTTACCTGTTTTTTTCCCTTTTAATTGCTGACTACATTTCCAATGAAGTGAGCTGTCTGCAAGTGCAAGCAATTCATTCTGAAAGTTCTGAGCATTCTATGCAGAGAGAAACGCAAAATGTAAAGGCACAAGGGCAAGCAGTTCAGTGAAAAATAAGTTTGAAATTATTCAAAGCGAAAAATAGATAGTAGCTCCCTTAGTAGACTTAACCCTTGAATACATTTAATAGAAAAATGTAAAAATGAAGTTATGTACTCACCATAACGTTCCATGTGAGCAGTTCATCTTGCCTTCATTCTTCACTGATGGGGCCGGAGCCGATACTTGACTCCGACACGGCCAACTGCAAAAGCTCAAGGTCTTCAACCAGTGCGAGGTCAACTTCCTATCCCATGATGCATCCTGATCTTCCCTCAGATCTTGTTTGCTGTGTGACTACTTAGTAGTTTAAATATGCCAGTCAGAGTTGGATAAGAGACAAAGCACTCCATACGGACCTCAAGTAGACTGGATGGGGGTTGGAGGGTGGGACGCAAGAATGAAAGCGAGATGAACAACTCACATGGAACGTTATGGTGAGTACATAACTTCTTTATGTTAAGTTATTCTATCTCGCAGTTCATTCTTTACTGATGGGTAGTGTGACGAGCACCATCTTCTCAGGTGGCTCACGGGAGTATATTCCTCAGAACTGTGGAACCAAAGGAGGTCTTGTCCCTGGAGGCCTTGTTTACTTTGAAATGAGTGATAAAGGTATGAGGTGTTGACGAGGTAGCTGCTAAACAAATAAGAGTCTAATGGTAATCTCGGAGAAAAAGCTAATGAGGTTGAAATAGCTCTAGTACAGTGGGCCTTTACTTTTTGTTGCAAGGGGCATTTTGTAAATTATAAATGAAGGAAATGCAATTTGACAACCATCTTGACAAGGTTACTTTCGTCACTGAGGCACCCTTCTTTGACTCTGAAAAGGGAACAAAGAGTTGATCCGTTGACCTGAATTGTTTAGTTTTGTCTAGGTAAAATCGGAGTTGTCTATGAACATCAAGTTTGTGCAGCATGTGTTCCATCCTATGTGTTTATTGGAGAAAGAAAACTGGCAACTCCAGCAACATTTCATTGCTGGAACCTGTGTTCTGAGAGACTGCTTTTCAATCTATCTGGAAATATACAGAGCTGAGTATAGTTTTTTGGTTTTAGAGTTTGTACTGTTAATTGCTGCTTATAGTTTTTCACATCTCTGCTGAAACTGTTTTCCCCATCTCCCCCTATTTTCTGCTGTCTCTTCAGTTGGTAAAACTGTTTTTTACAGCTTGTGTGTTATCTAACTCAAGGATCACTTGCATAAAATTAGACCTGTTAGTAACAGCCTGCATTTCATTACTGGAACCTGTGTTCTGAGAGGCTGCTTTTCAATCTATCTGGAAATATACAGAGCTGAGTATATTTTTTTGGTTTGAGTTTGTACTGTTAATTGTTGCTTATCATTTTTCACACCTCTGCTGAAACTGTTTTGTCCCACCCAACCTCCCTATTTCTGGCTTGTAGTTTAAATTTGGTGGCTTTTGCAGTTGCCCGCCCCACAGTAGATTTGATCTAGGACACTCCCCCAGTCCCATCTCTTTACCACATTCTACCTAATAAACTCCTTCTGCAGTTGCTTTTAGTCCTTTTTAATTTAACTGCATTTTTTAAACTGTGTTTGGTCTAATACTGCTACATACTCAAGTGCACTAGCTTGCACTGCATGTGAATTGTTTTTACTGCTGTTTTAGCTACTTTTCTGTAATAAAAAAAATACTGTAAGCCTGTTTCCTACCTTTCCTGTAACTAGTGTTCCAGATACAGATTGGCTGTACCCAAGACTGTATGTACGCTTCTGAGACCCCCCCAAGCCTTTCTGTGTTGGAGGGAAGCCTTCTAGCTTATCAGTGGGAGTGGTAAGCACTAGGCAACCTGTCTACCACATAAGGAGTGGTTCTGGCCCAGAAATTGTAGTTATTGGCCATTTTGGCAATCTTTTCCATCTCTCTCAACTTTCTGATTTGAAAGCTTGCATTTGCACTTGTTTCTGTCCTGTAACCTGTCTAGTGCAGATACAGATTCTTAGTTTTAGCACTTAAATTTGCTTATTCGTTCTCAGCACTTGTTCAGAACTTGTAAGCATTAAATAAGCTACTAATTACTATAGCACTCAACCTTCCTCATTACCTAGAGGAAAACAGTTTTTGTACTTACTTTTCTCACTTGCTTAGAGAAAAACAGCTGTTGTACTCACTTTCCTCATTTATCTAGAGGAAAATAGTTCTTTATTCAGGCATGTCCAAGGGTCAGCTCCCAGTGTTCTCTCCTTTCTATCTGATGAATCTGAGGATCTTGAAGCAATGTAGAAATTGCCTCATGTACACAGACAACCCTCGCCTCCTACCACCCAACACTACATCCTGTGAGAGATGCACTTACCGAGCCAAACTGGAGGTAAAGCTCTCTCCAACTAAGACTGAACTTGACACTCAAGAGGAGAAGGTAAACATCTGCACCACACCACACTCATCACATAGTCTCACTAAATCTACACCACCAAAATCCACATAGTAACGCAAAAACATTCGCGGAGGCTCTCAATAATAATCTGTCTAAGCAACAGAAACCTCCAAAGCAGAAACGCAAGCAACCTCCATCCCCCAACACAACCCAAATGACACATAGCCCACAGACTCAGTGTGCCACTCAACCACAGCCAATAAGGCAAAACAACGTACCCAACACACTAGTCATAGGTGACTCTATAGTCAGGCACACTGATGTCCTACTCACCAGGCTAAACAAGGAGAAGGTCACTGTCAGCTGCCTGTCGGGTGCCAGGATCCACCACATAACCCACGCACTCAGGTCGCTCCACAACAAGTACAAATATGACTCTGTCATTGTCCATGTTGGTGTGAATGACCTGAGACGTACCTCCCTGGACTACATGAATAGAGACATGGAAGAGCTCCCCAATCTTGTAGCCCAGGCAGGTATGACCCTAGCCCTGAGTAGCATTCTGCCATCACCCAGAATGATACCATAGTACAAGGACAAAATGAATGACTTCAACAATGGGCTAAGCTTCTGGTGTCATTCTAAGGGGATCCAGTATCTGTCTTCTTGGGATGACATGGTCGACAGACCACGATGCTTTGCCACAAATGGCCTGCACCTGTCACCCCTGGGATTCCGGATACTGGCTAAGGCTCTTGCCACCCCTATAGTGCCTTTTTTAGGCAAGGTTTAAATGACAAATTCACCACCGTAACAGGAATAGGCAAGCAAAAACTGAGGGTAATGCTACTCAATGCTAGAAATCTAAATCTCAAAATGCACTCACTCGAGGCACTCCTTAAAATGGAGGACATGGATATCTGTGCAGTGACTGAGACCTGGTTCAAGGCTCCAGAGAGCACCCCTGCACTACCAGGCTTATAACTCATACCACACTTTTCGTTCATGTAACCTGGACTGAAACACCAAAGGCGGAGGTGTGTCCATATTCATTAAGGATATCCACACCTCCAGGCTAGTTGCTCAGCATAATGCCTCTGAGGTTATCCAAGTGCAACTAACTCTGGGCAAAACTACAATCCAAATTGTAGCTTGCTACAGATCCCTCACCATGCACCAGGATTCCCACTCCTCTTTTCTTGATGTACTGGAAAATATTAGGGTTCAACCAAACACACTAATAATGGGCGACCAACTACCCCACCACTAACTGGGAAAACTACTCATGTACCAACTCCTTAGCTCAATGCTTTCTGGAATTCATAAACTCCAATTCCAATGCCCTGGATCAACTTATCCACACCCCCACCACAGGCAACAATATCCTAGACCTAGTCATTACCAACATGAGTGACCAGTGTTCCACACCTGGTCAACTCCTCGTTGGTCCGATCCAACCATAAGCTAATCGCCGTTGATATCCACATCCCGCCCCACCCCCCCATTAAGGAAAGCATGGTAAAAAATTTCTCCAAAGCCAACTTCATGCTTCTTAAGACAGAAGTGGTCAACTTGACGACACCTAGGCAGATGGACAATACAGTTACAACTGCTGAATCCTACACAAATGCACTCTATAAGCACTTACACGAGTGATTGGATCGTGCTATCCCAAATAGAACCAAGATGCTATCCTCCAAAAAAAGGAAGCCAATCTGGTGGTCCCCTGCCATAAACAAACTCTACAACAGAAGGAAGAAACTGTTGCAAAAGAGAGTAAAATCCCATGAGTGGAGGAGCTCCCTGGTCAGCCTCAGTAAGAAGCTGAGATCCCTTATAAGATCCTCCAACGCTAGCTACAAAAACGAAATCGCCACTAATTCTACGGACAACCACAAAGCATTCTATAGCTACGTCAAGAATCTCGATGGCAACACCCAGATCTACTCTGGGTTACAGCACAACGGCACGAAAATTACAGAACCAACTGATATTGCCAACATCCTGGCAGATAGGTTCAGTGCTAACTTTACCCCCCCCCCATCCCCTAAAGGGCCCATATCTATACAGGAAGAATGCAGAGTGCCTGTAATCACAACTACGCAGGTAAAAGCTGCACTCTCAAAATCCAAAAACACAGCATCCATGGGACCAGACAACATCCCAGCCTGCGTTTTACACGAACTTCAAAATGAACCGACTCCCCACTTAAGCACCATGTTCAATAATAGCCTTGCATCAGGCTTTGTGCCCACTGAATGCTGCACAGCAACTGTTATCCCACTCCACAAAGGGGGAGCCACCACTGATCCCGGGAACTATAGCCCTATAAGCCTGACGAGTCTGGTCTGCAAGGCCATGGAACGTATCATCATGGAACTCAAACAAAGACATTGGTAACCTCCAAACTCTGGATCCCACCCATTTCGGGTTTGTGAAAGGCAGATTATGCCTCCTGAACCTGATCGACTCCTTTGAGGCAGTCACCAAAGCCATAGATGAGGGTAAGGTGGTTCACACAGCCTATCTTGCCTCGCCAAGGCTTTCGACACCACCCCCCATTCTGGAATTATAGTTAAACTCACTAAACTAGGTATAAATCCCTACATCACAAAATGGGTTGCCAAATGACTCACTAACAGAACCCACACTGTAAAATTTCAGACTCCAAATCTGACCTCAAACCAGTGACAAGTGGAGTACCACAGGGTTCAGTCCTGGGACGTCTCCTGATTGGTATCTACTTCTCTGAAGTACAGGCTAACACAGAAGGATTCTGGCTAACAAAGTTCGCAGATGACTGCAAACTAGGAGCCATGGTCAAGTCCCCAAATGATGTGGACATTCTACAGAAGGGCCTCACTGAGACAGATGCCTGGTGTCAGAGCCATGGCCTCAAGCTCAGTGCCAAAAAGTGCAGTGTCATCCCCTTTGGTAAAAACTCTGTACCCATGAACTACCACATAGGCAGCAATCTACTTAACACCGAATGTGTGATGAGACCTTGGGACCCAGGTGGACAGTAGTCTGTCCTTTGATAGTCACATCGCCACAGTAGTCAGGAAGTCCTTCAACTTGGCACACCTCATCATAAAAGGGTTCTCATCCAGGAAAAAAAGAGGTCATTGTTCCCCTCTACTCGACACTCATTAGAACCATTATAGAGTAAAATGCCCCTTTTAGGATGTACCTCAAGACATCTGCAGCAGCTGGAAAGGCCACAAAAGTACCTCACAAAGAGGATTACTGGCCTCAAACAAATGCCCTACACTGACAGTCTCAAAAAACTCCAGCTTTACTCCGTAGCATGTTGCCTACTCCAAGGTGATCTCTGCCTAAAATATAAAGCTATGTCAGACCCAGAGCTGTTGGACATGTTACACCTAAAGAAATCCAAATCCCTCTGAGCTACACGCTCGAGGGACCTAAACCTTGTCACCACAATAAACAGGACATGCTGGAGGGATACATTCCTGTCCCAGAGACTTCCCATACTCTGGAACAGCCTACCCATTTATGTCAAGCAAAGTTCTTCATTAGCACTCAAGAAAAATCTTGAAGAGTGGATGGGAAATAGGGAATACACCCTGGGGATCACAACTGCGTCTCTGCTCGACAATGGCACATGAAAATAACTTTATTGGGTGGCGTAAGCCAGGGAACCTTGTTGGCTAGGTTTACATAGGCCCTTGGGCTGATAGCATAGTACCTTACCTATGAACTCAATACATTGGTTAAGATTTGCCTATGAACAGACTTTTGGTAAAAAGGATGGATTAGTTCTGAGTGAAACTCTGTCATTATGGAAAATGAGATAAGGAGGTTTGATAGTTAAGGCTTGCAGCTGAAAAATCTGTCGAGCAGAAGTAATGGCTACCAGAAAAATAGTCTTCCATGAAAGGAATTTCAAAGAATCAAAGAACAGGACAAAGCTGGTTCTAAAGGAGGTAGTATGACTTTGGATAGAACAAAATTTTGATTCCATGGCGTGACTGGAGCTCTGACTGGTGGCCTGAAATGAATGGCACCTTTAAGAAAGGCTTTAGCAAGTTGAGGCGACATGACATTGGAGCCTTGGAAACCAAAATGAAAGTTTGATATTGCTGCTAATTGAATTCTAATGGTAGTTGAAGCCGCTCATTCGTTGAAAAGTTTAGTTAGGAATTCCAATATAGATGGGATCGGAGCGAAATAAGGATCAACATCATTCTGAGTGGCCCATAAAGAAAATCTCTTCCATTTGCTAGGATATAACTTTCTGGTAGATGACTTATGAGAGCATGTTATAATACACTGGGCCTCAGTTGAGAGGCTGTAAATCCTGGCTATTGTGGGAATTGGAGCAGCCAAGCTGTCAGTTTTAGGGAATGAAGGGAAGAGTGAAGAGCCCCCGATGAATGGGTCAACAGATCCGGAACTGGGTCCAGGGTTCTTCCAAAAGATGAGGCTGGACGAAGGGAAACCAAATTTGCCGAGGTCAGTAAGGGACTATTAGTATCATGGTCCAAGTTTTGTTTTCTGTAATACCTTGGGAATCAGATGGAAGGGGGGAAATGCATAAAGGAGACCCAAGGGCCAACTGTGCACCAGTGCATCCCTTGGGGCTTCCCCCGATTTTGGAATTAGGGAAAAGTAGCTGCTGCATTTCGTGTCGGTTCAGGTGGCAAAAATATTGCAGCAAGGCTGGCCCCACCTGCAGAAAATCCTTTCCACTACTTGTTGCTTCAGGGACCACTCGTGAGGCAGTAAGATTGCCCTGCTCAGCTTGTCTGCTATCACACTGGATTCCCCCTGGGATGTGCACTTCTAACAGAAAGCGCTGGGAGGAGATTTCCTACTGCCATACTCTCATTGCCTCTCGACATGGGGTAAGATTTGGTACCTCCTTGTTTGTTGATGCACCAGACTACTGACATGTTTTCCATCTGAATTGCAACTGTTCCCAGAGGCAGAAAGTCTTGAAAGGACTGCAACGCTAGAAGTACCACTCTCATCTCCAAGACATTTATATGCAGATGAGCCTCGCGTTTCTTCCATGCGCCTTGGGCTGTTCTTCCCTGAAAATGCCCCACCCCCCACCTAATCAAGGAAGTGTCTGTGGTCACCATGGCTATGGGCTTGGGTAGAACAAATGGACATCCCTGATATACATGCTGAAATGTCAGCCACCACTGAAGGTCCTTCTTGCACGCATTCGTTATGACAACTTGATGTGACTTTGGAAGTTCTTGAAAGGACCACTGAGAGAATAGGAGCCATTGTAGAATTCACGTATGCATTCGTGTGAAGGGAATGGCAATGATTGCTGCTGCCATTGATCCTAGCAATTTGAGTACCATTGAGGCTGGGGCTTTTTTTTGTCGGAAGCAGGTCTGATACTTGTTCTCTTAAGACAGAAATTCTTTCTGGAGGTAGACTTAATGTCTTGGAAACTGTGTTTAGTTTTACTCCTATGAAGACGGTCTGTTGCGATGGCGATGAGGCAGATTTTTCTGAGTTGATGGTAATTCCCAATTGATTGCATAGGTGTAAGATTGTGTCCCTCACATGAATGAGTTGATTCTTGGTGTGGCAGTGAGGAGCCAGTCGTCTAGATAGGGAAACACCTGGAATGCCAACAGTCTCAGGTGAGCGGTGACTACTGCCATAATGGCTGGCTCCAAGCCAGAAGTGCAGATGATCTCTGGATAGTCTGTCGATCTTTATGTGGTAGTACGCATCCTGAAGATCTACAGAGCACATCCAACTGTCTTTCCCCAGAAAAGAAAATAATGACTGAAGCATGAACATCTGAACTTCGTCTTTTTCACTGACTTGCTTAGTCTGCTTAGGTCCAGAATATGTCTCCAATCCCCTGTTTTCTTTGGAACTAAAAAAGAACCTAGGGTAAGTTCCGGATCCTCTTTGGTCTGCTGAGACTGGCTGGATGACTCTTGTCCAGCAAGCTTTGTACCTCTACGGCTGCTAGGTCCCTGTGACTGGGTGTACTGTCTGGGATTTTCTTTACTAGAGGGGATGGAGTGGCAAAGGGAATAGAGTATCCTCTGGATATTACGATTTGTCTTTTATTTTTAGCCAGGCGTCGGTACAAAGATAGGCCTCCCCCAACTGCCTCTAGAGATGGACAGTCAGGCCTCCTCTCAGGAGCACTGATAGGGCTTGCCAAAGAACTGGTCTCTGTTGTCCTGGTTCTGTGGACCCCCCACTGCCGCATGGGCAGTGTCTTCCATTATTACCGCCTCCACTGCCTCTAGAGGGGGTGTCACCACGAGTGTTTTGGAAAGATCCTTGACACTTACGGAACCATATCTTTCCACCTCCCCTCCCTTTGGGGTAAGGTCTGTTCGTTGTAGAAAAACGTAAACTGATGGCAGACAAGGTCTTTCCGTCTTTCTCACTCCTGGTAAGAGTCTCCATAAACTTGGGTCTGAAAAGGGACGAACCGTCAAAGGGGGTGTTAATGAAGGATGACTTAAAGGGTTCCGCAAAGGAACATAAGCCCATCCAAGAATATCTCTGAAGAGCGATTCCAGTACTCGGCTGCTCTGCTCGTACCATCAGCTGCATAATAGGTTGGTACTAAGCTATCGGCCCTAGGGCCTACACAAGCCTAGCCGTAACAATTCCGTGGATATTTCTTCCCACAATATTTACTTCCCTGGACCCCTGTCTAGCAGGGCAAATGACGTGATCCCCGGGGTGAACTTCCTATCTCCCATCCAATCATCAAGGTTCCTTTGAAGAGAGCCAAGGAGGCACTCTGACATGTATGGGCATCCTATTCCAGAGTACGGGGAGTCTCTGGGTCAGGAACCTACTCCTTCAGCATGTTTTGTTCATTGTGATGACAAGGTTTAGATCCCTGGAGCGTGTGGCTCTGAGGGATTGGGATTTCTTTAAGTGGAGCATGTCTAACAGCTCAGGGTTTGACATGGCCTTGTATGTTAAGAAGAGATTGCCTCTGAGTAGACGATATGCCACAGAGTATAGCTGGAGTTTTTTTTTTTTTTTTTTTAGACGGTCAGCATAGGGCATCTGCTTTAGGCCTGTGATTCTTTTAGTGAGGTATTTCTGCGGCCTTTCCAGCTGTTGCAGATGTCTTGTGAGGTACATACCAGACGGGGCGTTGTACTCTATAATGGGTCTGAGGGATGAGTACAGTGGGACAATGATCTCCTTTTTTCTAGATGAAAAGCCTTTAGTGATGAAGTGTGCCATATAGAAGGATTTCCTGACTGTTGTGGCGATGTGGTTATCGAAGGTGAGACCACTGGCCACCTGTGTCCCTAAGTCTCTCATCATACTTTCAGTGTTTACTGTACTGCCACCTATGTGGTAATTCATGGGTACATGGTTTTTCCCAAAGGGGATAACTATACATTTCTTGGCTTTAAGATTGAGCCCATGGCTCTGGCACCAAGCATCTGTTTCTGTAAGGCCCTTTTGTAGAGTATCCACATCATTTGGGGATTCAATAATGACTCCCAGTTTGCAGTCATCTGCGAACTTTGTTAGCCAGAGTCCCTTGGTGTTGGCCTGTACTTCAGAGAAGTAGATGCCAAACAAGAGCGGTCCCAGGACTGAACTCTGAGGTACTCCACTTGTCACTTGTCTGGAGCTGGATTTCGAGTCTGCTACTTTTATAGTCTGGGTTCTGTCAGTAAGCCAGCCGGCAACCCATCAAGTGATGTAGGGATTTATGCCCAGCTTAGTACATTTATCTACGATTCCAGAGTGGGGGATGGTGTCGAAGGCCTTGGCAAGGTCCAGATAAGCTGTGTGGACCACCTTACCCTCGTCCACAGCTCTGTCAATCAGGTTCAGGAGACAAGATCGTCCCTTCATGAACCCAAACTGGGTGGGATCCAGTGTTTGAAGATTGCCAATGTCTTTGTTTATAAGTTCCATGCTCTTGCAGATCAGGCGCATCAGACTGATGGGACGGTAGTTCCCGGGATCCAAGGTGGACCCCCCCTTGTGGAGTGGGATAACTGTAGCTGTGCGCCACTCAATGGGCACGAAGCCTGAGGTGAGGCTATGATTAAACATGACATTTAGGTGAGGTGCCAGTTCATTTTAATTTTCATTATAACAGACAAATGGATGAGTTCACAATCGAATTAAGAGTGGAGAGCTGGGAAGTTACCTTGTCCAAAACCTCCACAGCTACTGAACCCTGCAGGCTGTCTCCTAGCTCCTTCAGGAGATCCCTTTTTAATCTAGTGAAATGTGTGAGGTAGTTCAGCAATCGAAGGACAAAGGCTGCTGAACTAAACATACGCTTCCCGTATCTGTCCATGATCCTGGATTGTCTATTAGGAGGATGAACAGATGAAGGCTCTGATAATTCCTTCTTTGTGGTTGCTGCCACCACCATAGCATCAACAGGTACTCATTTAGTACGATGAGCTCTATCTTGAGGGCTAGTTATACATTTATAAGGCCTCCTGGGTACAGGCTCTGTGATATCTGGGGACTCCCATGCCCTTTGAGTGGGTAATTCAAGCAACTCATCAAAGGGTGGAGACACCCAAGAGGTGGAGGGTTGAGACCCAAAAGCCTTCAGGAGGACTGACTCATCATCAGAAGGGGTAAGTGATTTCCAGCCACCCCTCTGTTTAAGAACTTCTAAGATATCTACAAAGGAGATTTCTGAGGGGGACCCTTCTGACTCATCCAAGTTAGTATCCGAAGTGAAGGACTCCTGTGGGGATCCAGATGCTTCCTCTTGAAAAGTCTCTTCCTTGACACCTCTTCAGTGGGAGATTCTGGAGAGGTCTCAGAAGAACATGGCTCACCCAATGGGGCTTCCTGAGGTTCAGAATCTCTATGCTTTAATGGAGCGTGTGATGAAGAGGCAGACACCACTGCTTTCAGGAAGGGAGCTGCCAGAACTGATGTAGTGGTCATTAGGGCGAACAAGGCCCTCCTCATAGCCTCGGAGGCCCCTCGATCCCAACGAGAGGAATCCCTCGGATTAGAAGATTTGAGGGAAACTGTCTGCGCTGGTACAGAGGGCTCCGAGCCAGAGGTCAGGCCGAACTCACTCGAGCCAAAGCCCCAAGAGGTAAAGTCGGCATAAGTCGGTCCTACTATCCTCCCCGGATCTGACCGGTGAGTATCAGATCTGAGATCCTTCGGACAGCACCGAACACATCAGGGCAGTCGGGGCCGAAAAGCCTACAGTAGGTGTTGGTCCCGTGACTTCCATGAATATCAGTTCAGGTCTCTCCGGCTCCGAAAAGTACAGTTGTGTAATTAGCATAAATGTAGATGTTCGAGTGTGTTCACTGTTGCAGTCATTACAACTGGGTTATCCTGCTGGCAGGCTACCCGCAGTCTGCCTGAATTCCAAAGTCCTGGTCCGGCGTCGGTTGCTGTTGCCTCCTCCCTGACGTCAGTGCGCCAGGGGTATAAAAGATGCAGCTGACGCCATTTTCTTCAATTTTTCTTGCCTCAGATGTCAGGTGCCCCCAAAAGGGTAGGCTAATATATGCCAATAAACATGCATGCAGTAAAGTAAAAGTCTACCTTCATCTACAAGCAAATACACCACATAGGTTGTATAGAGAGTAGAGAGAAGTACAGATTAGACCCAGCAAAGGAAAGGGGGATGGTGGGTGGGTAACCTTGACTGCAATAGTGAATATACTCAAACATCTACATTTATGGTAGGTACACAGCTGTACCATGTTTGTGTTTCACTGTTGCAGTCATTACAATTGGGTTGAATCCCAAAGCTACGGCTGGGCGGCTGGGGCTAAATAGGATTAGGAGAGGCTATGAGGCCCTGCAGAACTGCAGTGGCAAAGCCTGCTCTAGATTTAGAGTAGAGAGGTAAGTGATAGTGCTTTGTAAAAGTGTGCACTGAACTCCAAGTTGCAGCCTCTAAGATGTCTTTGGTTGGTCCTCCTCTGAGGAAGGCTCCTGAAGTGGCTGCTCCTCTGGTTGAATGTGGCCTAATGCCTTTAGGCACTGATTTGCCATGCTGTGAATAGCAGAAACGAATGCAGTGGCCTAACCATTTTGAAATAGTCTGCTTTGAGATAGCCTTTCCTTGTGATCCTGCAGCATATGCCACTAGAAGCTGTTCAGTTTTTCTGAAAGCTTTGGTTCTGTCCAAGTAGAAGCGTAGCTGCCTGTGAATGTCCAAAGAATGCAGAAGTCTCTCACCCTTATTCTGTGAATTTGGATAAAAGGTAGGCAAATTAATTGTTTGATTCAGGGCCACATTGGACCCTACCTTAGGCATAAATGTCGGGTTTGTCCTCAGAGAAACCATGTCCTGATGGAAAATGATAAAGGGTTCCACAGCCATGAGTGCCTGTAACTCTGAGACTAGTCTTGCAGAGGTTATTGCTAGGAGCAAAGCTGTTTTCCAAGATAAGAATTTAATATCAGCTGTAGAGGCTGGTTCAAAAGGAGGCCGTGTGAGTTTTTCCAAGAAATAATTTAGGTCCCATGCAGGTATTGGTGCTCTCCTTGGGGGTGTTATGTTTTTGGCCCCTCTGAGGTACTGCCTTAGTAATGGATGAGAGAATAGAAGTGGTTCTGTATTGTAGTGAGCTGAAATGGCAGAGGCATAAATCTTAAATGAGGAAAAGGATAGGCCTTTGTCCAGCATCTCAGTTAAGTATTGTAAAATCTGAGGAATATTTGGTACAATTGTGTCAATTCCTTGTGCCTGGTTCCAAGCACAGAATCTCTTCCATTTTTCTGCATAGGATTTTCTGGTGCTAGGCCTCCTGGCCTCCAAAATAACATCCATCACTGCTTTAGACAGAGGTGTGTTTTGAATGGTTACATTATCCGCCATGCTGCCAGGTTTAAGGTCCTGAGTTGGCTGTGCAGGATCTGACTGTTTTGTTGAGTCAGTAAGTGAGGAATATGAGGCAATGTCCAGGCTGGGCATTGAGACAAGCTCATCAGGATTGGGTACCAGTGCTGGCGGGGCCAGTCTGGGGCAATCAGTATCATTTTTGGCTTCTCTTGTCTGACCTTTAGGAGTACCTTGGGGAGGAGAAGCAGTGGGGGAAAGGCATACACTGTTAAGTTTTTCCAGCTGAAAGATAGAGCGTCCACTTTCCATGCTAGCTTGTGACAAGTCCTTGTGCAGAATTTCTGCAGTTGGCAGTTGTGAGGCGAGGCAAAGAGGTCTATGTCCGGGCATCCCCATTTCCTTGTTATCATGCTGAAGACTTGTGGATCCAATTGCCACTCGTGAGGATCCATTAGGTTTCTGCTTAGTTTGTCTGCCAGAGAATTTATCCTTCCTGGCAGGTACTGTGCTTGCAGATGTACTCGGTAAGTCAATGTTGTGTCCCACAAAGTCATGGCTAGTCTGCAGATGGGGTAGGAATGTGTGCCTCCCTGCTTGTTTATGGACCACGTGACTGTAGTATTGTCCATCTATCAATAGTTTTCCTGGATGAAGTAGATCCTTGAAGGCTGCCAGGGCATTTTGAACAGATAGCATCTCTTTTTGATTGATATGTAGATGCATTTGGCTTGTGGGCCATGTGCCCTGAATACATCTTCCTGCCATATGGGCCCCCAAGGCATAATCTGATGCATCTGTTGTTAATGTCTGCCTGGCTGTGGGTAAAGTGAAAGGCTGTCCCTTGTTGTGGTGACAGGCCTCTGCCCACCATCGAAACTCTAGTTGCAGGCAGGGAATGAGGGTAATTATTGTTTCCAGGCTGTGGCAATGTTCAGTCCAAACACTTTTTAGATACCACTGTAGTTTCCTCATATGCGGTCTTGCATATGGAATTAGCAGTATGTAGGATGCCATGAAGCCCAAAGCCTGCAGAATTTTTCTTGCAGATAACTGGGTCTTTGTTGCCAACATTTTGAAATAGTCAGTTGCCTTTGTTTGTCTGGCGTGATATAAGCCATCTGAGCAGTTGTATTTAAGCTTGCACCCAAAAATATTATCTCTTGTGAGGGTATTAGTTTTGATTTCTTTTCGTTTACTGTGTACCCTAGGCATGTTAGTAATCTTTTTACAAATGCCAGATGCTGTAGTAGAATGTCTTTGTTCTCTGCTTGAATAAGGCAATCGTCCAAGTAAGGATAAATTTGTATTCCTCTTTGTCTGCAAAATGCAATTACTGGTGCCAGGCATTTTGTGAAGACCCTGGGCGCAGTAGATAAGCCAAAGGGCAGTACAGAGAATTGGTAGTGCATTGAGCCAGCTATAAATCTGAGTTATCTTCTGCATGAATGTCTGATTGGGACATGCAGGTATGCCTCTTTTAGGTCTAAAGTCACAAGCCATGCCTTCTTGCCCAGCATGGGCAGAAGCTGCTGCAGAGTCAACATTTTGAATTTCGGAATATCCAGAAATGTGTTTAGAATAGACAGGTCCAGTATTGTTCTCCATGCAGTGTCCTTTCTGGGCACCAAGAAGAGACTTGAGTAAAATCCTTGTCCCTGCTCTTGCTGTGGTACTCGCTGAATGGCCATCATGTCCATGAGGGCTGAAACTTGTTTTTGAGCCTCTGCCCATTGATTGTGTGGCAAGTCTGGCATTCCATTTGACCTTGGCAGGGTGTAAAAATGGAACCTGTAGCCTTGAGAAACTATATTCAGGACCCATTTGTCCTGGGTGATCATGTGGCAATTTTGTGAAAAAAGTGCTAGTTTCCCCCTAAAGGGGCTGTCAAAAGATAAGTGCTCGGTGCTGGCAGGGGAAAGTCATTGAGATTGTTTCCTGTATGTCTGTGATTTACCTTCTCCACTTTTGGAGGTAGAAGCACCCCATTGTTTAGACCTGTATGAGCCCTGGGGCTGGGATCGGCCTCTGGGCCGTGTGTATCTGCCTCTTTGTGGCCTCTCTGACACTGGAAAGGACCAATTCTTTGCAGGCCAGTTCCTGCTAAATCTGGGAGGTTGTACCTATAAGAAATCCTTGACTGTTTGCATAGATTTAGCTTTGTCCTCCATTTTCTTCAGCACCTCTTCTGCTTTAACACCAAACAAGGTATCATGCTGTAATGGAGCATCTAATCATTTTGCTTTAACATGATCAGGCAGATTCTGTTCCTTTAACCAAGCATGCCTCCTAATGACAGAACCTGTAACAGCGGCCTTGCAGGAGGCCTCCAGAGAATCAAAACCGCATTGCAAAGTATGCTTTCCCACTTGTTCAGCTGCATGCAATAAATCCTGCATTTCTTTGTTTTCTGCACATTCAGAATTTGTCAACATTTTCTGTTTTAGTAGTGACATAAGATACTGTTGATATTTAAGCATATGAAACTGACAATTTAAGGCCCATGCAGCCAAAGCAGCAGAAGTGTAAATCTTTTTCCATGTCCAGGGCCCTTGAATCCCTATCAGAGGGAATATGTTTTTTTGCAGTGGACGCCTTGACCCCTTTGGGACCCTGAGAAACAGTTTCTGGGTCAGCAGCAGGGTTTCTATAAAGACACTTATGTGAATCAGGAACCCTGTAGTATCTGTCTGGCTTAACAGGAGTTGGAGGTAAAGAGTCAGGAGTGAGACTGGACTCTATAAATACATCACCTACAATGTCTAAAACAGCAGGAATAGCAAGAGGCTTGTGCTGTGGTACTAAAATAAAATCTCGGAGCCTTTTCTTAGATTCTGAGTTATCTTTGCTTTCCCAATGAAAATGCTCCCTCATAGTATGCAGGGTCTCCCCAAAGGAATAATCTTCAGGAGGAGAGGCTGAAGGGATAGATTCTTCAGCATTAGAATCCTCGTAAGGAGGAAGAGAGTATCCCTGTTCAGAAGAGGAATCAGAGGAAATGGAAACTTGATCTGAAGATTCATATTTTGTCTCTTGCCTAGGTCTCTTATCAGGAGGGGGATGGGGAACCCCTGATCAAAGTAATTAGGTCTTCGGCCATTTTAAGCATCTGTTTTTTAGGCATGGAGGCCTGTCCTGGTGAATGTTGTACTTGTTTCTTTGTCTTTAGAGGTGCTTTAGTCTTTGCCTTTGAAGCTGAAGTTGTTTTTACATATAACTGTGTAGGCCTGAAAACACCCTCAGAAGCAGATGCCTGCTCAGCGGCTCCAGACCCATCTGAGGGAATAGTTTCCGAGGGTCCAATACCTTGAGTTTCCAGCGGCCTAGCCGGCTCCACGTGGGAGTCGGAAGCGGCCTGTGGCTCTGATGTAGCAGGCATCAGGGGCTGCGAAAGCGCCTCACTGAGAACCGGCGACTGGCCTAGCTGAAGCCTCGTCATCGGTTTTGGACTTCGGATGCCTGTCCTTTTCTTTGCGTTTTTTATAAATTCAGGTAGTCGGCTGTTCCGAAGGCATTATATAATTAAATCTTGTGCCAAAATAATGAAATGCAAAATTGTACCGACACTTAATAGTGCGTTGGTTAAATCTAGCACAAAACTGACAACTAGCAATGTCGTGGTCAGGGCCTAGGCAAGGAATACAGTAAGAATGAAAATCCTTATGAGGTATTTGCTTCCCACAAGAAATACAATTAACTTTTTCTGACATCGGTCTGCCGCAAGAAAGAAGTTTCCCCAGCGGGGTACTTAGCTTTAATAAAGACTTCGGATCTGAAATTCAAACTTGAAAATCTCAGGAGTCGGCTGACCGGCACTTGCAAACTGCTTTTGCTTCGGGCACCGCGCGGCATGAAAGACTGAAGAAAATGGCGTTGGCTGCATCTTTTATACCCCTGGTGCACTGACGTCAGGGAGGAGGCGACAGCAACCGACGGCAGACCAGGACTTTGGAATTCAGGCCGACTGCAGGTAGCCTGCCAGCAGGGTAACCCAATTGTAATGACTGCAACAGCGAAACACGATAAACATCATCCATGCAGATCGGAGGAACAGAAGATGTTGGGAGAACTAAAGTAGTCTCCAAAACCCCGGGGGTCGGTGCCGATAAAATTTTTTACCAGCACCGGTATCTGTAGAAGCTTCTTCACCACGCGGTCCACATCCAAATCAGTCTACATGAGGTCTGTGAAGAATGTGACGAAGCCACCAACTGTAAAATGGGAGACTTTAATGTAGGAGATACCGGCTCCAAGGTGGGGGACTGGCTCCTAACCATAACGACAGTCTGTTCCGAAGGCTGTAGAACCGATGTTGAAGATTAATAGAAGCTGATTTTAAAGTAGATGGAGACTCTGTCGGTTCCGAAGGCTTTTTGGAGTGCTTGTCAGACTTACCCAGCAACTCTTGGAAAGAGGATTTTAACAGACCCTTATCCATTAGTTTTCTTTTTCTTTCATGCAACACTCTGGAGCTAAAGGAGTGGCATATAGCACAGCGTTCCTGCAGGTGTACCTCACCCAAACAGTAGACACATTCAGTATGTCCATCGGTGATGGACATCTTTTGCCCACATCTTGGGCATTTTTTTAAGCCAGAATTGGCTTTCTCCTTCTCCTGATGAGACATAGTATCAAGGACAAATATTCAGAAGTACAAAAAGCAAATACTAACAGTACTAATTCACAGCAAATATGCCTGTAAATAAGAGGGCGCTAACACTAATATTCACACTAAACTAACTATTAAAGCCTTGCAAAAAAAAAAAAAAAAAGGAAGGGCTCAAATTTAACAGATAACACATACAATGTAAGCTATAGATATGGAGAATAAAAGGCCTAAAAACACAGTCACTAATATCTAATTATTAATATTAGTATAAGTTCACAGTAAGTTAAACTATGTGCCCTGTGAAAAAGAAGGGCTCTACTTTAACATAAACACACACTCAATATGATTCTAAAGATAAAGAGAATGTTGTTGTTGTTGTGCTTTCGGCTTTTCCCGGTTAGGGGTCGCCACAGCGGAACTCCGGTCCGCTAATGATTGGCAGTAGATTTTTACGTGCCGAGTTGCCGGCCCTGACGCACAACCTTCAACGAACGTACGCCCATTCACGCATGTCTCCACACAGAAGACGCTCTAGCTGAGAATCGAACAGGACAACGTCTTACTGTGAGGCGACAACGCTACCGCAGCACCACCACCGCAGAAACACAGCCACTAATATCTCAGTAAGTTAACTATAGATTTCACAAACTGAGCTACAGATAGGGAGAATAAAAAAGGCCTAAAAAGACAGCCATTAATAACTAACTATATTATCTAAGTAATTTAACTATAGACTTAACACTGTAAACTGTCTATCTAAATCACTAACTAACAGGCTAAGCTATGTAAAACAGTTATTTATCAGAAAAATAAAGATATTCACTGGCCAGAGTTGGTGAACATCCGATCAAGTTGCAGTGGCAAACGAGATCTGAGGGAAGATCAGGGTGCATCATGGGACAGGGAGTTGGCCTCAAGTTGGTTGAAGACCTCGAGCTTTTGCAGTTGGCCGAGTCAGAGCCGAGTATCGGCTCCAAACCCATCAGTAAGAATAAACAGCGAGATAGAACAACTTCACATTATATGTTCCTACACTGATTCCTTTTTTTCATCACATCTCTAACACTTGCCGGAGACGTACAGGAATATTCTGTTAATTCTACTCAGCATGTAAAAATATTTATGTAAGCATTTCCAAGCAAATATAAAAAACTGCATGGACTTAGATCACTCATCTTTTTGGATATCTCTCTATCATTCTACTCCATCTCTATTTTTCCTCCCCTTTCTCTCTTACTCTTGCAGAGCTTTAAATACATTGCTAAATAACCCTCTTAGTGTTTTCACTCCTCCCCTTATCTGCCATATATCATCTACTAATCTCAGTTTCTTTCTTTCCCTTTGACTTTTCTTACACAAATCTCACAGTTCTGATATTAGCCCTATGTAATCTAGACACTTAGCATTTAAATCCCTGTTTTCACATAGGGCACACATTAATCTTACTACCAACAAAAGCTGTTCCCAGTATGCAAGGCTCTTTCATCTTTCTTCTCCACACATTACATGCAGTTGTCTGCAAGACACTCCTTGTAATTTATACCCTACAGGCATTACCATAAAGGCCCAAAGCCTTCCTACATCTAACAACATCTTCCTCACTCCCCTACAACTGTATTCACATGCTTCATTGTCCTCAGCATTGTTTCAAGATATGCCCATATGCTTTGCTTATGCACACCACCTATCCTGCTTATAGCTGAATGTATCATTCTTTTTCAGTCATCTGTATATTACATTCTTCTGTTTGCATGACAAGGAATGCCTTCAGTTGGATTACTTTAAAAATCTAAGTCAGGCATTCTCAGTCCCACTATCTCTACCAGCATTTAATTTTCTAGTTTTGCTGTACCTCATTTACCATTCAAAAAAAAATACTTTATTTCTCTTTCATTCCTCTTTCTCAAGACTGTATAATGAATTCTAAATGATGTACAATACAAAGGGTACTACAAACATCTTAAATATCTGAACCTTATCTTCATCCATGTACGCCCTCTTCCACCTTTAATGTTTACTATTTTTTCTACTATCTCATTGCAATGCTTTCTCTGTTGCCAGTTGAGTCTCTTGTCTAATCCAGACTTCTAAATACTTGAGACTTTGACAACCCCTCGAGGATGGGTATTCCTGCACTAACTATGGTGACAAATTAGTTGCTACGCCTTTTTTCACCTCATTACTTTTATATCCAGATATGCTGTAAAATGTCTCCAATTCCCTGAAGATCTGTTCTATATCTCTCTCTGGATTTGTAGCACTATCGTTTCCCATTTCCACAGACACACCATATGATACATTTGACAGAGCTGGGGTGCTATGCATGTTTTTATTATTATAGCAACTTATCAACAAGTAGGATGATCTAAGCTACAGCAGATGCATCTTACTATTTGGTACTATTTGGTACAAAGCATCACCAAATGCTGTTTGGATGACACAAGACTAAGTACTACTTTTTTTTTTTTTTTTTTTTTTTTTTTTTTAACAGAAGCTATTTTCACATAATAGGCAGCTCTCAAAAAAGGACATAAAGAACCATTGTACATCCATCCACAAAATGTTTCATTTGGTCAATCAACACAACCATAAATATGATACGCCATTAAACAAAGAAGTTTAAAATGTCTGTTTAGAAGTATTTACACAAATAATTTTATTCTTCAAAGATGGTGTTCAAGACAGTTGCACTCACTGTTCCACCCACCTGGTTGGGACAGTAATAAAAAGGATCTACAGGCAATACATTTCAATATCCTCTTTAAAGGCTAACTAGAAGATCTTGATGACTGAGGAAGAATTCAACTGTATCAGCACAGATAAACATTTGCACGTATATGAAGCCCTGACTGTGACTCAGATGACGCATGTTCAATTAGCAGAATAGATGCTGGATAAAATAAACCAGTAGGAAGATATGAGCGGCTGTTGCCAGCTCACTCATCCTAAAGTGAATGGAGACAAACCTGGTTCAACAGTGGTATAACAGCTGAAGCAGTGAGTGTTGCATCCATGAAGCAAAAGGCTGCTTAACATGGTACAAAGAATGCATTAATGTCAGGACAAAAGTGTAGAGCCACACATATGTTTCTCTGTGGCAGAAAATTGCAAGCTGCCATTCAGGAGCTCCAGGCAGTAAACAGGAGATTCTACAAGGCCCTGAAGACTGCCCCTCTCCTTTCTGCCTGGCTTCATCTTTCCAGGGAACATATGGGTTGATGAGACCCACTAAGCCAGGGAAAGAATGGGCTGCAAGGCTCTCACCAGGGCTGGAAGTGACCAGCAACCACCCCATGAGAATAACAAAAAGGCTGAATGTGCAAATAAAGGGGTGCCATTAGGCAAGGCCAAGGAGATGGAGAAAAATCCTTCAAATTTTACACTAAGCCTTGGACTGTAGTTATTTGGTAAGGGTTGTGACAAAAGGGAAATACTGCCAGCCCAGCTACCTGGAATTTTGTAAATAATTCTATGTAATTTGTGAATACTGATATGATTTCTACAGAAGTGTGTGTAAAGGTGTAAAGTACTGGGCTAAAATGTAATCACTGCAAGCCCTGCTGGCTTAGAATAGAAATGCATATAAACTATTTTAATTGTGTAAATATATGTCTTAACAGTAAAAAGTAGAACATAAGAGGGCTAACTTGAAAACCTTAAAGGAAATAAGTTAAATTTACATTGTTTTACAATTGTGCTATAAAAGTTCTCTCTCTTTCAATTCAGTAGCAGACGCAATGTCTAGAGCTAGTAGTTTTTGTATCGTCTTGGAAGAGAAGTAATTATAGGTTTGAGATGCATAAGTGCTTCATTGCTTTATGACTTTCTAGCAGCTGCACAGCTCTGAGAAAACATCTGAAGACTATGTGTTTTTTTACACAGATATGTTAAATTCTTAGTTTCTAACAAAAAGGGGTTTAGCTTCGGAACCAAAGTCAGGTGACAAAAAGTGATGTCATCCAAGCTAATCCAGCAGTAATATTTGGTATTAATTTAAGAACTCTCTCAGAGAGGGACTGTGCATTTTTTATCTTGTCGTTGACCTAGAAACATCCACTCATCACCACCTTCTGCACTTGTCTTGTTGTAAGCAAGTTTTTAGGACATAGTAACTCTACTATATTCCTGTCTAAATCTAAGAAAGTATAACTTAGATGTTTATTTATTTGAGACTGTCCTGCAATGTTGTTTTAAATATTTCCTGTGATTTTGAACTGTAATGTAACTGATGACTTGCTGAGTATTGTCTTGTTCTTTTACTATTTATTTATTATTAAATATATTTAAACCCATCTTTGTGGCTGTTATCTGTAAGACATATTTAAGCTCTTAGATACTTGCATATCTATTCGGTGACACTGTACAGGTTACTCCTAAACAGCCTTGCTCTTAGACTACCATTTGGATTATTAGTAACATTACACAGAAGGACTGGAAATCCTTTGTTAAGGGCCTTAGAGTAGCTGATAAAGAGTTGGCTGGTGGCAGCTGGAACTACCTTACAGTCTGGTCAGAAGGGGGCATAGCTAGTAAACCTGTGCCAGCCTTTCACAGGTGTGTATGTGTGTGTCTGTATATAAATCAAATCTCAAAGTGTGTGTGTGTCAGCTACTTGGGCAGGGACACAAAGCACTGGCTGGACAGAGAGGGTGCTGGAGGTTTTGGCTTGGCCACTCAGCTGGAGATCTCAACCCTATAGCTGTGTCAGTGGGGAATCTTACTGGGGATCTGGAGAAAGATGGAGAAACCAGCCTCAGACGGACTGTGATCTCTGTGTGCTCTTAAGGGAAAATGTACTTTATTGTGTGTGTATTTGTCATCCTGGAATCAGTGAACAAGCGGCCAACACCAAGGTGAAGTAAGCACAACAGCAAAGTAGAAATAAATGTTTAATGGTTGCAAACTGGTTTTGGCAAAACTGCCTTTCTCAGTGGGATATGTAACAAAACTAATGTAATCATGCCATTTATATAGAACACTCCCTCCAATGAAAAGTCAACCTTACAGATTATGTCATTTCCTATAGCAAATATTAACATATTTACCTAAAAAAAAAATCAAACAAATATTAAATACCATCATCTTATAAAATAGAAATCACAAACTCTAAGTGATCATTGAGCCCCAGTGAAAAAAGAACCCTCAATTTTATAACCCAATATTTCTCTTTATTGAGGATTGAATGCCAACCCTGCCTATTGCTTCTATTACCATGAATCCTATCTATAATCATAAAATAAAACTGTGCAGTACAGTGGATAGTGCAATGTCTATATAATGCATTCGTCAGTCGCTTATTACGTATATCACTCTGATGCTCTGACATATGAAGACGCAAGGGACATGATGTCAGGCCTACACAGAAAGCAGAGCAGGTAGATGTCTGATTTTATGCCTCCTATGAATAAGCACGTGTCCATATTCCAACAGGCTGTGCGCAGGGATATTAATTTTGGATTGGGTCAATATACCCCCACTTGGTCACAATCTTAAGGCTGGGGAACAACATCTTACAGGAACTTCAGAATAATAAAAACATTGTGATATTACCAGCTGATAAGGGAGGGGCGCGGTAGTCATTATGAATATGGATTATTATCTGGGGAAGGGAAATGGACAGTTGTCCAACCCTATACACTACATGTATATGCCTACTGACCCCACACCCAATTTTAAAAGGGAAACTGATTCTTTCTTAAATGAGGCTGTCGAAGAAGGGATTATTTCAGATTGAGAGATTACATTTGACTGTTTTGTATCCACAGAAACAGATGCTATACTTCTTACCAAAAATATACAAATCCCTGACAAACCGCCCTGGCAGACCAACAGTTTCCGGTAGTGGTTCACTGACGGAACCTCTTTCTGTATTTCAGACACAATACCTGTAGCCCGTTAAACTTGATTCGTGCCAGAATACAGGATACGACAATTCCTTAAAATATTATCAGATACCCAATTGGAGCCAGACTGGCTTCTATGTACCCTTGACATAAAAATCTCTATACACTAACATTCCCCACTGGGCTGGGCTCCAGGCCTTAAAATACTGGTTGGATCGAGCTAATTTGTATCCAGCAGGTTTCAATACATTATTAATATGTATGGCGGAGCATGTACTTAACAAAAATGCATTCTATTTCCAGGGGGAATGTTTCTGGCAAATTCAGGGTACTGCAATGGGTGCATCTTCTGCACCCATCTATGCGAACCTGTTCATGGCATATCTTGAGGAACAAGAAGTTATATACTCATCATAACGTTCGATGTATGTAGACCATTTCGCCTCACATTCTTACCCGTGGGTTCGGAGCCGATATTAGTCTCCGACTCGGGCAACTTTTCTAGCTCTAAGTCTTTCATTGGCTGGGCTGAGCAGGTATCCCATGGTGCACTGCTCCATGTCCCTAGATCTAGTTTGTTGCAGAAATCATTCATATCTCATGCATACACAACATCAGAGAAAAAGAATAAGCTCAAGCAAAGGAAATTCTGTAAATAACAACCTAACCTCCAGGAAGGGGGAAAGGTGGGAGGGCAAGTAAGAATGTGAGGCGAGATGAACTACATACATCGAATGTTATGGTGAGTACACAACTTCTTGATGTTTAGTCCTATCTCGCCTACATTCTTACCCGTGGGACAGCGTCCCTAGCACCTACATCCTGGGTGGCTCATAGGAAAATACTCCTGAGTACTGTGGAGCCAAAGGACGACATGCCCCTGGAAACCACGTCCAATTTGTAATGAGAAACAAATGTGTGAGGGGAAGCCCAAGTAGCCGGAGCACATACTTCATCCATTGACAACCTGGCTTGATAAGCTGTGGAAGTAGAAACAGCCTGAGTAGAATGGGTCTTTACTGGAAATGGTAGATCTTTTCCTCCCGCATGGTAAATGAAAGAGATGCAACTAGATATCCATCTGGAAATAGCGAGCTTAGAGACCGGGGAACCAATTTTGTTTATCGAAAAGGAGAGAAATAATTGGTCAGACTTCCGGACATCTTTTGTTCGGTGCAGATAGAAGCGTAACTGTCTGTGTACATCCAACTGATGAAATTTAAATTCTGCCTTGTTAGAAAAATGAGGAAAGAATACCGGCAGCTCAATGGATTGGTTAAGATTTGACGCATAAGCCACTTTAGGATGAAAGGAAGTGTTCGGTCTAAGAGAAACTCTGTCCTTGTGGAAGATTAAGTAAGGAGGTTTGACAGAAAGGGCCTGAATCTCTGAGACTTGCCTTGCCGAAGTGATTGCTATTAAGAAAGCTGTCTTCCAGGTCAAGAATTTCAACTCACAGGTAGCTGCAGGCTCGAAAGATGGTGAAGTGAGGGCTTGTAGAACAAAATTGAGATCCCAGGGCATGACAGGTTCGGAGACCGGAGGACGGAGTAACAGAGTACCCTTCAGGAAAGCCTTGCAGAGTCTATGAGCCATGAGACTAGGTTCATTAGCCACATTGAAATTAGATATCGCTGCCAATTGAACTTTGAGAGTAGCTGATGTGGAAACCTGATGGAAAAGCATAGACAAAAACTCCAAGACTGAGGCAATTGGAGCTGTGTAGGGATCAATCCCTTGAGTATGCGCCCAAAATAGAAAACCTCTTCCACTTACTAGAATAAATCCTCCTAGTAGATGGTTTAGGAGAGGAGGATAAAATGTGAACCACTGCCGGTGAAAAATTATGAAGCCTAACTAACGATGGAAGTGGAGCAAAGTACAGTTTTGTACCTACCATAAATGTAGATGTCCGATAGGCATGCATCTGCAGTCCTTACAAATGGGGTCGTCCTGTCGTCAGGCAGCCCTTCGGTCGGCCGGATTCCAAAGTCTGGGTCTGGCCTCGGCTGGTGTCGCACTTCACCCAACGTCATAGCTGCAGTTCTTCGGGTATAAAGGCATCAGCCGACGCCATTTTCCTCAGTGTTTCTTGCCCCAGATGCCAGGTGCCCTCTAGGAAGGCTAAATTTGGATAAATGCAAATGGTTCCAAATAGTAGAGAGCAAACAAAAAATAAGCATGTATGTACATATATACAAACAAATACACCATAATAGATTCCCCCAGCTAGCTACAAGATGGGCAAATACCCTAGGAGTACCACAGAGGGGAAGGAGGGTGGGTAATCCTGACTGCAGATGCATGCCTATCGGACATCTACATTTATGGTAGGTACAAAACTGTACTATGTCCTTCAAGGATGCATCTGCAGTCCTTACAAATGGGTAGAATACCAGAGACAGACTGGGGGAGGAGGAGAAATAAGATTATGGTGTAGTTAAGATCCCTTGCAAAACAGCAGTGGCAAAACCTGCTCGGGATCTGGAGTAGAAAGGTAAATTATAATGCTTGGCAAATGTATGCACGGAGCTCCAAGTAGCAGCCTCTAAAATGTCTTTGGTAGCCACTCCTCGTAAAAAAGCTGTGGTAGTAGCTGTAGCCCTTGTAGAGTGAGGCCTGATGTTTTCTGGAGTTTTCTTCCCATGGTAGGAGTAACAAAATCTAATGCAATTTCCTATCCACTTAGAGATTGTCTGTTTTGAAATTGCTTTTCCTTCCATACCTGTTGCATATGCCACCAGTAGCTGGTCAGTTTTTCTATTGCTCTTGGTCCTGTCCAGGTAGTAGCGTAATTGTCTATGTACATCCAAGGTATGCAACAGTCTTTCTCCCCTGTTCTGTGGGTTGGGGAAGAATGTAGGTAGGTGGATAGCTTGATTTAAGGATACCCTGGAGACCACCTTTGGCATAAAAGTAGGATTAGTTCTCATGGACACTCTATCTTGATGGAAGATCAGGAAGGGCTGTACTGCCATTAATGCCTGTAGCTCAGATACCCTTCTTGCTGAAGTGATTGCAAGCAGGAAAGCAGTTTTCCATGATAAGTACTGTAATTCTGCTGTTGCTGTTGGCTCGAAAGGAGGGAGTGTCAACTTTTCTAGCACAAAGTTCAAGTCCCATGCTGGCAATGATGGCTTCCTAGGTGGTTTTACATTTTTAATTCCTCTCAGAAACTGTCTGAGCAGAGGATGTGAGAAGACTGGAGGATCCAAGTTGTATTCTGCTGAAATAGCTGATGCATGAATCTTAATGGAAGAACAGGACAGGCCGTTGTGGAAGAGCTGTGCCAAGTATTCCAGGATGTTAGCCATGTTTACCAGTGACACATTCTCTCCTTTTGCAGTACTCCAAATGAGATATCTTTTCCATCTTGCTGAATAATTTTTTCTTGTTGAGGGTCTGCGAGCCTCCAAGATAATGTCTTTAACCCTTTGAGATAAATCTGGGTTAATTGGTCTTATGCAATGCTCCAGGCAGCCAGCTGCAGTGTTTTCAGGTTTGGATGCAGGGTTTTGAAGTTGTTCTGTGTTAACAGCAAGGGAACTAGGGGCAGAGGCCATATTTGTTCCCGAGACATACTCCTCAGTAATGGGTACCAATGTTGCCTTGGCCAGTCTGGAGCTATCAGGATGATCCTTGGACGGTCTTCTTTGATCTTTAATAGCACCTTGTGCATCAAAGGAAGAGGTGGGAATGCATATGTTGTCTGGTTTTTCCAACTGAAAGATAGGTAGTCCACTTTCCAAGCAAGTGGGTGGTACGTCCTTGTGCAGAATTTTTTCAGTTGGTGATTGAGTGGGGATGCAAATAAGTCTACTTCTGGTAGTCCCCATTTCCCTGTAATGGTTTTGAAGATGTCCGGATGCAGCATCCATTCGTGGGCATCCGTGGTAGTTCTGCTTAGGATGTCTGCTAGTATAATTTCTTTTCCTGGCACAAAAATTGCTTGTAACTGAATGTTGAAGCTCAGGGCCACATTCCAGAGGTCCATTGCCATCCGGCATAGAGGGTATGAATGTGTGCCCCCCTGTTTGTTGATGTACCACATAACTGTGGTGTTGTCCGTCCTTATCAGCAGTTGACCCTGTCGAAGAAATGGTCTGAATGCTTGAATTGCCAGTTTTACTGCCAGCATTTCCTTTTGATTTATGTGTAGGTGCAGCTGGTCTTGAGTCCATAACTGAGACCATAAATTCCTTAGGTACCACTGTAACTTTCTCATATGTAGTCTGGCATGTGGAATCAATATTATGCAGGATGCCATGTAACCGAGGGCTTGCAGGACTTTTCTTGTTGTTAGCTGGTTCTGCTTTGTTAATGCCATGAAGTAGAGAGGAAGTTGCTCCTGTTTTTCTACTGTCAGGAATGCCATTTGCTTTGATGTGTCTAGATCTGCACCCAAGAAGGTTATCCTTTGGGATGGTATCAGCCTTGACTTTTTTATATTGACTGTGTATCCCAGGGCTTGTAGTAGATGAATGACCCTTTCCAAATCTTTTGTTAATTTGTTTTTGTTGTCCGCTTGTAACAGGCAGTCGTCCAGGTAAGGGTAAATTTGAATTCCCTGAAGTCTGCAATGAGCAATTACTGATGCCAGGCATTTTGTGAATACTCTGGGCACAGTAGATAAGCCAAAGGGCAATGCTGAGAATTGATAATGCTCTGATCCTGCAAGAAATCTGAGGTATCTTCTGCAATCTGGTCGTATGGGGACGTGCAGGCATGCCTCCTTGAGATCTAGAGTTACCAGCCAAGACTCCTTGCCCAGCATGGGAAGAAGCTGCTGTAGGGTCAGCATTTTGAATTTTGGAACAATGAGGTATGTGTTTAAAGCGGACAGGTCGAGAATAGGTATCCATTGGTTTTCTTTTCTTGGTACCAGGAAGAGTCTGGAGTAAAATCCTTGCCCTTGTTCCATAGATGGTACCCTTTCTACAGCTCTCATCCTTAGTAAGTGAGTTATTTGTTGTAGAGCTTCTGTCTTCTGATTTGGAGGTAGGTTTGGCATTCCTCTCTTCCTTGGTAGAGTATGGAAGTGAAACCTGTAACCTTGGTCTATTGTCTGTAAAATCCATTTGTCTCCTGTGATGTAATGCCAGTTTACTGAAAATAAGGCTAGCTTCCCGCCTAAGGGTGCTTCTAGTTGTTCCCTGGTAGGCGGTGCCAGAGCCAAGTCACTGTGATTGTCCTGTGGAAGTGGTGGCGGCTGGATCTGTGGCTGTACCTCGCTGGTTGTTAGCCTGCCATTGACGTCCCCTGTAGGCACCTCTGGATTGACCCCTGCCTCTTGAGCGCCTATTTCTGCCTCTCGGAGCTCTGGAGGTGTCTGGAAAGGACCAATTCTTGGAAGGCCAGTTCCTGCTGAACCTTGGAGGCTGGACCTGCACGAAATCCTTGACTGTCTGGACAGATTTTGCTTTCTCTTCCACCTTCTTCAGCACTTGCTGTGCAGGGGAGCCAAAAAAATTGAGCTTATCCATGGGAGCATCTAGGAGCTTTGATTTAACATGGTCTTGTAAGGACTGCTCTTTTAACCATGCATGTCTTCTGATCACTGTGCCAGTCATGGCTGATCTAAAGGAAGCCTCCAGTGCATCATAGCCGCATTTTAAAGAATAATTACTGGCCTGCTGAATGTTATGTACCATTTCCTGAACAGATTTTTTGTCTAATGGTTCATCAGAGGACAGATTTTTAGTTAACTGATCTAACATAAGTTCCTGATACTGAATCATGTGGAATTGACAGTTCAAGGCTCTAGCTGAAAGAGTAGCAGAAGTGTAAACTTTTTTACCCCATCTCTCCAAGGCCCTAGATTCCCTTTCAGAGGGGAGGGTGTTTTTGGCAGAGGTAGCTGCTACAGCCTTGGGTCCCTGGGAGATAGTTTCGGGATCTGCAAGAGGAGCCTTATACAAATGATAATGTGTGTCCGGAACGCTGTAGTATCTATCGGGCTTAGCAGGGGCCGGAGGAAGAGAATCAGGAGCAGTACAAGCATCATTAAATGCATCATCCACAACAGTAAGTACTGGAGGAATGGCTAAAGGCCTATGCTGTGGCAAATGCAGAAAGGTTCTAAGCCTTTTCCTAGAGTCTGTAAAATCCTGGCCCTGCCATTGAAATTGTTCCCTCATAGCATGCAAGGTTTCCCCAAAGGAAAATTCCTCAGGCGGAGAGGCAGAAGGAATGGACTCTTCTGCATCAGAGTCCTCATAAGGAGAAAAAGGGCCCTCTGGAGGGTTAGAATTATCTGATTCATCAGAGGAGCTATCTGTAGAAATTGGCTCAGGGGGCTCTGCTCTAGGCCTCTTCTGTGGAGGTGGGTGAGAGGCCCTGTCTGGGTGAGGTTGGGATCCCCGGATCAAAGAAATGAAATCCTCTGCAAGACTAAGCATTTGTGAACTAGAGCTAGGCCAGTGTGAGGGGGTCTTAGCAGGCACAGTTTTTGTAGATTTTTCTGCTTTAGCCCTGGCAAAGGCCTTAATCGACATAGATGCAGGTGGCCTAGCAGCTCCACGTGCAGGGGTAGAAATATCCAAGAGGATAGTATCAGATAAATCCTGTGAACCTGCAAGAGCGGGTGGTATTTCAGAAGCCGATTCCACCATGCTGGATGAGGCCTCGGTAGGAGGAACGCTTTCAGCCGAAGGAAGAACCGTGGACTCAGTTTCAGCCGAAACAGAGACACTCGCAGTTGGCTTAACCGCGGTTTCGTCCGAAACCGCGGACCGCGAGTGTCGGTCCTTTTCCTTGCGCTTTTTAGAAATTTGCGTAGTCGGAGGATCCGACGGCATAATGTAAGCAAAATCGGAGCCGAAAAACTCCTCAGCAAATTCCGACCGGCGTCTAAGCGTCCGCCGGTTGAAAGAAGCACAGGCTAGACAAGCTGCTACATCGTGGTCTGGGCCTAGACAAGGTAAGCAGTAAGAGTGGAAATCTTTATGAGGTATTTGTTTCCCACAAGTTAAACAGTTAATCACTTTCTGACATCGGCTGAGGCAAGAAAGAGTCCCCAACGGGGTACTTAGCTTTTTTGAAGTCTTCGGTAGCTTTTTTGAAGTCTTCGGTAGTAGTAATCTCTGGTTCTGACCAACCGGCACTTGCGAACAGCTTCTGCTTCGGGCGCCACGCGGCAAGAAAGACTGAGGAAAATGGCGTCGGCTGATGCCTTTATACCCGAAGAACTGCAGCTATGACATCGGGTGAAGTGCGAAACCAGCCGAGGCCAGACCCAGACTTTGGAATCCCGCCGACCGAAGGGCCGCCTGACGACAGGACAACCCCATTTGTAAGGACTGCAGATGCATCCTTGAAGGACATCCAGGCTGTCAACCGGAGGGTCATCAGAGAGGGGTGGAACTGTCCCGACATGTGTGTCAGTAAATCTGGTTGAGGGTCCAGAATACAAGGAGTGTCCACAATGTTTGGTTGAAGAAAGGGGAACCAGACTTGACGAGGCCAGTGTGGAGCAATCAGAA
This sequence comes from Protopterus annectens, assembly GCF_019279795.1. Lineage (NCBI taxonomy): Eukaryota > Metazoa > Chordata > Ceratodontiformes > Protopteridae > Protopterus > Protopterus annectens. The sequence goes on along the minus strand of NC_056741.1, from coordinate 715,000,350 downwards.
TCATTCTGCTTCTCAAGGATTGTGCTTTCTGAATCACCTTTGATATCAAGGGAAACGGAGGGAAAGCATAAAGCAGACCGGAGGGCCAATCGTGAACTAGAGCATCCCTGGGTGACTCCCCCTGTGGGGGGATCAGCGTGAAGTAGCTGCTGCATTTGGCATTGAGGGGGCTGGTAAAGAGGTCGCAGCAAGGCTGACCCCATCTGCTTAAGATTCGTTCTGCAACTAGACGATTCAGGGACCACTCGTAAGGCATCAGAATGGCTCTGCTTAGCCTGTCCGCAATAACGTTGGACTTCCCCGGAATGTGCGTTGCCACCAGAAACCTTTGGGAAGTAACTGCCCACTGCCACACTCGCATGGCCTCTCTGCACAAGGGGTAAGACCTGGTTCTGCCTTGCTTGTTTAGATACCACAGTATGGACATGTTGTCCGAGTGTACTGCAATCGTCTCTAGAGGTAGAAAGCTCTGAAGTGCCTGCAACGCAAATAGCACTGCTCTCATCTCTAGGACGTTGATGTGCAGATGTATCTCGTGATCTTGCCACGTGCCTTGGACTGTCCTTCCGAGATAATGCCCCACCCCCCCACCCCATCTGGGAGGCGTCGGTAGTCACTGTGGTAACCGGGATGGGTGGAAAGAAGGGTCTTCCACCGTCCAAATTGTTGGTGCGAAGCCACCAACTGAGATCTTGTTTGCACCTGTCCGTGAGCAAAATGGGGTGAGAAAGAGGCAATTTTTGGAGAGACCATTGGACAAAGAGGAGCCATTGAAGAAGCCTCATGTGCAATCTCGCTAGAGGGACCAACATAATCGTTGCTGCCATGGTCCCCAGGAATTGGAGAACCCATCTTGCCTTTGCTTTCCTCAGGGGCAACAGGATGTTTATCTGCTGTGGTAAGGCTCTGATCCTCTCCTGCAGTAAAAATGCTCGCATTTGAATGGTGTCTAACTCTGCGCCTATAAAGGTGACACGCTGCGAGGGAAACAAAGCAGATTTTTCCCAATTTAGTGTTATGCCCAGCTGTTGACATAAGTTGATGGTAGCGTCCCTGGTTTGGATTAGTAGATGCCTGATGGGGGCGGTGAGGAGCCAGTTGTCCAGATATGGAAACACTTGGAATCCCTGACGCCTCAAGTGAGCAGTCACCACTGCCATACACTTGGTGAACACCCTAGGGGCTGTGGTGAAACCAAAGGGCAGGGCTCGAAACTGGAAATGGCTGGCTCCCAACCAGAAGCGTAGAGGACTCCTGGATGCCCTGTCCATTTTGATACGGTAGTAAGCACCCTTGAGGTCGATGGAGCACATCCATATCTCCTCTCCCAGCAGTGGGAGGATAGACTGTAGAGTGACCATACGGAACTTGGACTTCTGTACATAGTTGTTCAGCTGGCTGAGATCTAATATGGGTCTCAGGTCCCCTGTTCTTTCCGGCACCAAAAAGAATCCTAAGTAAGTCCCTAATCCGATTTGGTGTGAGGGGACACACTGGATGGCTCCTTTCTCTAGCAGCTTTGAAACCTCTGAGGCTGCTTGATCCCTTTGACTGGGTGGAACATCTGGGATTTTTCTGATTGCAGGGGGATCTGAGGTGAACGGAATGAGATAACCTCCGGAAATTATTCGTAATACCCATCGGTCCTAGGTGATATTTCCCCAGGCTTCCGGATAGAACAAAATTCGACCCCCAAGTGGCTCTGGATAAGCACAGCCGGGCACTCCCTCAGGAAAGAGAGTAGGGGGAGCCACGAAAGGAATCGCAGTCTCCCGAATTGCGGGGGCCTCCTCTGCCTCTAGGGTGGCGTCTCCCTGAATAACCTCCCCCTCCTCTATCCCTGGAGGGGGACTCACCTTGTGCGGCCGGAAAAAACCTCTGTGATTTCTTGAACCACATCTTCCCGCCTCGCTGGGCCTTGGGATAAGGCCTAGAAGGAAGAGAAAAATGGACCGCTATGGCAGACAGGGTCTTTCCCTCTTGCTCGCACCTGGTGAGGGTGTCTTTCACTTTGGTTCCGAACAAAGAATCACCATCGAAGGGGGCGTCTGTGAAGGAAGATTGGAAGGCCTCCGCCAAGTGACACAGGTGCAGCCAGGCTTGCCTTCTAAGAGCGACTCCTGAGCTTGCTGCCTACTCGCTCCCTCGGCTGCATATGAAGTGAGCCGCATGGAGGAGTTGACAATGGAATTAAGGGTAGACACCTGGGCGCTAACCGTCTGAGCCACCGCCTCAGGTACGTTATCCGCAAGAGTATCTCCTAGCTCCCTGAGGAGATCTCTCTGGAGCTGAGTGAAATGAGACAGATAGTTCAGCGACCATAAGGTGAAGGTTGCTGACGAGAGTGTATGCTTCCCGTACCGGTCCATAGTCCTACACTTCTTGTTAGGAGGATGGACTGAGGAAGAGGTCTCTGCGACCTCCTTCTGAGTGGCCGCCGCCACCACCATGGCATCTACGGGGACTCCCTTAGACAGAAACTCCTTGTTGGGAAGCCTGGGTACGGGCTCCACAGAATCAGGGTTTTCCTACACCCTTAGACAGATCAAATCTAGGAGCTCGACCCAGGAGGCGGAGGACCGAGCACCAAAGGCCTTAAGGAAGACGGACTCCTCCTCGGAAGGGGCTTTGGACAGCCAGTCACCTCTTTGCTTCAGTATCTCCAGGATATCGGAGAGGAAACATCATCAGAGGATGACTTGGGGGATAGTACAGTTTTGTACCTACCATAAATGTAGATGTCCGAACTGGATAGCATCTGCAGTCATAACAAGTGGGTTGTCCTGTCGTCAGGCAGCCCTTCAGTCGGCCGGATTCCAAAGTCCGGGTCCGGCTTCGGCTGATGTCGCACTCCACCCGACGTCATCTCTGTTGGTCTTCGGGTATAAAGGCATCAGCCGACGCCATTTTCCTCAGTGTTTCTTGCCCCAGATGCCAGTAGCCCTCTTGCAGGCTAAAATTTGGATAGATGCCAATGTTTCCAAATAGATAGAGGTAAACACAACAATAAGCAAGTATGTACATATACACAAACAAATACACCATAAATGACTCCCCAACAGCTAGCTATTAGAAGGGTAAACAACCTAGGAGTACCACAGAGGGATGGAGGGAGGGTAATCCTGACTGCAGATGCTATCCAGTTCGACATCTACATTTATGGTAGGTACAAAACTGTACTATGTCCTTCATGGATGCATCTGCAGTCATAACAAGTGGGTAGAATACCATAGCCAACTAGGGAGGAGGATAAAAGTAGATTATGGTGTGTTTAGGATCCCTTGCAGTACAGCAGTGGCAAACCCTGCTCGGGATCTGGAATATAGAGGCAAATTATAATGCTTGGCAAATGTATGCACGGAGGTCCAAGTAGCCGCCTCAATAATGTCTTTGGTTGCCACTCCTCATAAGAAGGCTGTGGTAGTGGCTGTTGCCCTTGTAGAATGAGGTCTTATGTTCTGTGGAATTGGTTTTCCATGGAAGGAGTAACAGAATCGTATGCAATTTCCTATCCATTTGGAGATTGTCTGTTTGGAAATAGCTTTTCCTTCCCTTCCTGTTGCATAGGCTACAAATAGTTGGTCAGTCTTTCTGCTATTTTTGTTCTGTCCAAGTAGTAGCGTAGCTGTCTATGTACGTCCAAGGTATGCAGTATTCTTCCCCTCTGTTTTGTGGGTTGGGAAAGAAGGTAGGTAGGTGGATTGCCTGGTTTAAAGACACTCTGGATACCACCTTAGGCATAAATGTAGGATTAGTCCTCATGGACACTCTATCTTGGTGGAAGATTAGGAAGGGTTGCACTGCCATTAAGGCCTGTAGTTCTGAAACCCTCCTTGCTGAAGTAATTGCCAGTAGGAAAGCAGTTTTCCATGACAGGTGTTGTAGGTCTGCTGTTGCTGCTGGTTCAAAGGGTGCTAGTGTCAACTTTTCTAGCACAAAGTTTAAATCCCAAGCTGGTAATGGTGGTTTCCTTGGAGGTTTTACATTCTTGATTCCTCTGAGGAATTGCCTGAGCAAAGGGTGCGAAAAACAGGTGTATCAAAGCTGTATTCTGCTGAAATAGCTGATGCATGTATCTTGATGGAGGAGTAGGACAGGCCTGAATGAAGAAGTTCGGCCAGATACTCCAGAATGTTAGGCATATCTATGTTTGACACATCTTTTCCTCTTTCCGTACTCCAGATGACAAACCTTTTCCATTTTCCAGCATAGTTCCTTCTTGTTGAAGGTCTGCGTGCTTCAAGAATAATGTCTTTAACTCTTTGGGAAATTTCTGGAATAGCTGCTGTTATGTGATGTTCCATGCAGTCAGTTGCAAGGTTTTTAGGTTTGGATGTATGATGCTGTAGTTGTTCTGCGTTAACATCAAAGGCATCAGCGGAATTCTCCACATATTGTTCCGAGACAAGCTCCTCAGTAGTGGGTACCAGTGTTGTCTTGGCCAGTTTGGAGCTATCAGGATTATCCTTGGACGTTGTTCCTTGATTTTCAGTAGTACCTTGTGTATCAAAGGAAGAGGCGGGAATGCATATGCTGTTAAGCCTTTCCAGTTGAAAGAGAGTGAATCCACTTTCCATGCTAATGGGTGGAATGTCCTTGTGCAGAATTTTTTGAGCTGGTGATTGAGAGGTGATGCGAATAGGTCTATCTGTGGCATTCCCCATTTCTTTGAGATGGTCTTGAAGATGTCCGGGTGAAGCTTCCATTCGTGGGCATCCGGGTGGTTCTGCTTAATATGTCTGCTAGGGTATTGTCTTTCCCTGGTACAAATATTGCCTGTAACTGGATGTTGTAGCTGAGTGCCAGGGTCCACAGCTCCAAGGTCATTCTGCATAGGGGTATGAATGAGTGCCTCCCTGTTTGTTGATGTACCACATGACTGTGGTGTTGTCTGTCCTTATCATCAACTGGCCCTCTTTGAGAAATGGTTTGAACTTTTGGATTGCCAGTTTTACTGCCAGCATTTCCTTTAGGTTGATGTGCAGTTGAAGTTGATCCTGTGTCCACAATCCTTGCACGCATTTGTCCAGCATGTGGGCCCCATCCTAGGTCTGAAGCGCCTGTTGTGATGGTCTGGCTTGCTTGACATCTGCGAAAGGGTAGGCCTGGGTTTGACTGGCATGCCTGAGCCCACCATAGGAACTCCTGTTTTAAGCATGGAATTAGTGGGATTTCTGTTTCTACACTGTGTCTGTGTTGGGACCACAAATTCTTTAGGTACCACTGTAGTTTTCTCATATGTAGTCTGGCAAATGGAACCAAGATTATGCATGATGCCATGAAGCCCAAGGCCTGCAGTACTTTTCTTGCTGTTAACTTGTTCAGTTTTGTTAGTGCCAAGAAGTATAGAGGGAGTTCTTTTTGTGTTTCTGTAGTCAGGAATGCGATTTGTTTTACTGTGTCCAATTCAGCCCAAGAATGTCCTTGTTTGGGATGGTATCAGCCTTGACTTTTGTAAATTGACTGTGTATCCCAGTGCTTGTAGCAAGTAAATGACCCTTTGTAAATCTGTTGTCAGCTTGCTTTTGTTGTCCCCTTGTAGCAGGCAGTCGTCCAGGTATGGGTAAATTTGAATTCTGAAGTCTGCAATGGGCGATTACTGATGCCAGGCATTTTGTGAATACTCTGGGCGCAGTAGATAAGCCAAAAGGCAATGCTGAGAATTGATAGTGCTCTGATCCTGCAAGAAATCTGAGGTATCTTCTGCAGATTGGTCGAATGGGGACGTGCAGGTATGCCTCCTTGAGATCTAGAGTTACCAGCCAAGACTCCTTGCCCAGCATGGGAAGAAGTTGCTGTAAGGTCAGCATTTTGAATTTTGGGACAATGATGTATGTATTTAAGGTGGACAGGTCGAGAATTGGTCTCCAACTTTTTCCTTTCTTGGAACTAGGAATAGTCTGGAGTAGAACCCTTTCCTTGCTCTGCTGTTGGCACTCTTTCCACAGCTCTCATGTTTGCTAACTCCATTATCTGGCGTAGAGCCTCTGTTTTTGATTTGGAGGTAGATTTGGCATTCCTCTTTTGACTGGTAAAGTGTGGAAGTGAAACCGTAACCTTGATCTATGGTTTGTAAAATCCACTTGTCCTTTGTTATGTAGTGCCAGTTCTTTGAAAATAAGGTTAACTTTCCGCCTAGAGGAGCTGCTATTTGTTCCCTGGTAGGCGGATTTAGGTTAAGTCACTGTGGTTGTGTTGATGTAGTGGCAGTGGCTGTGTCTGTGCCTCTGTTGTTACCTTGCCACTGTCTTCCTCTGTAGGCACCTCCTCTGGATTGGTTTCTGCCTCTGGAACGCCTATTCCTGCCCCTTTGAAATTTTGTGGAGTCAGGAAAGGACCAATTTTGGCAGGCCAGTTCCTGCTAAACCTTGGGGTTGAACCTGCAAGAAATCTTTAACAGTTTGAACTGATTTTGCCTTTTCTTCCATTTTCTTCATAACCTGCTGGGCAGATGTACCAAACAAACTTGTCTTGTCCATAGGAGCATCTAGCAACTTAGCTTTAACATGATCCGGTAAAGCTTGTTCCTTTAGCCATGCATGCCTTCTTATCACTGTGCCTGTCATGGCTGATCTAAATGAAGCCTCCAGTGCATCATAGCCACATTTTAAGGAATGGTTGCTAACCTGTTGTATGTTATTTACCATCTCTAATACATATTTCTTATCAAGAGATTCATCAGTGGTTAGTTTTTAGTTAACTGATCCAGCATAAACTCTTGGTATTGTATCATGTGAAACTGACAGTTTAAAGCTCTAGCTGAGAGAGTAGCTGAAGTGTAGACCTTTTTACCCCATCTGTCTAATGACCTTGCTTCCCTTTCAGAAGGAATAGGATTTTTAGCTATGGTCGCGGCTACTGCCTTGGGGCCCTGGGATATAGTTTCTGGGTCTGCAAGTGGAGCCTTGTAAAGGTGGTGATGAGTATCTGGCACCCTGTAAAATCTGTCCGGTTTGGCAGGGGCTGGGGGTAAAGAATCTGGAGCGGAGCAAACATCATTGAAAGCATCATCCACCACAGAGAGAACAGGGGGTATAGCTAAGGGCCTGTGCTGTGGGAGATGCAGAAAAGTCCTAAGTCTTTTTCTGGAGTCTGAAAAATCCTGTTGCTGCCATTGGAACTGTTCTCGCATGGCATGCAAGGTTTCCCCAAAGGAGAATTCTTCTGGTGGGGAAGCAGCTGGGATGGATTCTTCAGCATCAGAATCTTCAAAATTGGAGAAGGGAGCCTCTGGCTGGTCAGTTATGTCTGATTCATCAGCAGAATCAGAGGACACTGGCTCGGGGGGCTCTGCCCTAGGTCTCTTCTCTGGGGGCTGAGAGGCCCTGTCTGGGTGAGATTGAGATACTCTAATTAAAGAAATTAAATCTTCTGCCAAAGTAAGCATTTGAGAACTAGAAGAGGGCCTGGATGTGGGTGGTTTAACAGGCACTGTTTTAGTAGTCTTGGCTGCTTTAGCCCTGGCGAAGGCCTTAATGGACATGGCTGCTGGAGGCCTAGCAGCACCACGTGCTGGGGTAGAAACATCCAAGGGATGGTGTCTGATAAGTCAACCACCGTAGTGGGTAAAATTGCTGAGGTTGCTGCAAGAGTTGTAGCAGGGGGCTCACTTGTAGGAATAGGTTGAGCTGTACTTTGTTCAGTTTTCTCGGTTTCGCTGAAACCGAGACACTCATGTTTGCTTGACCATGGTTTCGCCGAAACCGCGGAGCGCGAGTGTCGGTCTTTATCTTTGCGTCTTTTGCTAGATTGGGTAGTCCGAGCATCCGGCGGCATAATGTACGCAAAATCAGAACCGAAAACTGTTCTGCAAACTCCGACCCGACGCCTAAGCGTTCCGGTTGAAAGAAGCACAGGCGAACAGGCTGCTACGTCGTGGGCTGGGCCTAAACAAGGCAGACAGTAAGAGTGGAAATCTTTATGAGGTATTTGTTTCCCACAGTTTAAGCAATTGTTAACTTTTTCTGACATCGGCTGAGGCAAGAAAGAGTCCCCAACGGGGTACTTAGCTTTAGAAGTCTTCGAAGTAGTATTCGGTAGAAGTAATCTCTGGATCCGACCGACCGGCACTTGCGAACAGCTTCTGCTTCGGGTGCCACGCGGCAAGAAAGACTGAGGAAAATGGCGTCGGCTGATGCCTTTATACCCGAAGACCAACAGAGATGACGTCGGGTGGAGTGCGACATCAGCCGAAGCCGGACCCGGACTTTGGAATCCGGCCGACTGAAGGGCTGCCTGACGACAGGACAACCCACTTGTTATGACTGCAGATGCATCCATGAAGGACATCCCTGTGTTTCCTTGAGATCAGTATCAGAAGTGAGAGACTCATCCTGGGAGTCTATGTGCTTCCTCTTGCACATTTTCTTTCTAGGGGGCTCCTCAGGCACGAACTCTGAAGGGCCCCCAGAAAGTTGGGGACCACTCGTGGGGGTATCCCTAGGCCCTGGTGCTCTGCTGTCCATAGATATAGGGTGGTCAGAGGCTCTCACTGGAATGGTGGGGGACAGAGTGACTGATCCGCCTGATGTAGCAGACGATCAGGCCAGTGCAGTCCGCATGGCCTCAAAGGCTGCACCCCCCCCTCCCGAGTCCGAGGATCGGCCAGCCTCCGAGACCATGACAGGAGTCGGAATTCCCTGAGCCAACGCACCAAGAGGGAGACTCTGGACCGACATATGCCCAGATACATCCCCCTCGGGCCCGACTGAAGAATCCCAAGTCCCAAACCCAGAGGATGGAGCAGACTGGGTCGGAGCCGATGTCAGTACAGATGGAGCCGCTGGGGCCATCGGAACCGACATAGGAACATCACACGGCGCGGAAAGTACAGTTTTGTACCTACCATAAATGTAGATGTCCGATAGGCATGCATCTGCAGTCCTTACAAATGGGTTGTCCTGTCGTCAGGCAGCCCTTCGGTCGGCCGGATTCCAAAGTCTGGGTCTGGCCACGGCTGGTGTCGCACTTCACCCGACGTCATAGCTGCAGTTCTTCGGGTATAAAGGCATCAGCCGACGCCATTTTCCTCAGTGTTTCTTGCCCCAGATGCCAGGTGCCCTCTAGGAAGGCTAAATTTGGATAAATGCAAATGGTTCCAAATAGTAGACAGCAAACAAAAAATAAGCATGTATGTACATATATACAAACAAATACACCATAATAGATTCCCCCAGCTAGCTACAAGATGGGCAAATACCCTAGGAGTACCACAGAGGGGAAGGAGGGTGGGTAATCCTGACTGCAGATGCATGCCTATCGGACATCTACATTTATGGTAGGTACAAAACTGTACTATGTCCTTCAAGGATGCATCTGCAGTCCTTACAAATGGGTAGAATACCATAGCCAAACTGGGGGAGGAGGAGAAATAAGATTATGGTGTAGTTAAGATCCCTTGCAAAACCAGCAGTGGCAAAATTGCTCGGGATCTGGAGTATAAAGGTAAATTATAATGCTTGGCAAATGTATGCACGGAGCTCCAAGTAGCAGCCTCTAAAATGTCTTTGGTAGCCACTCGTAAAAAGCTGTGGTAGTGGCTGTAGCCCTTGTAGAGTGAGGCCTGATGTTTTCTGGAGTTTTCTTCCCATGGTAGGAGTAACAAAATCTAATGCGATTTCCTATCCACTTAGAGATTGTCTGTTTTGAAATTGCTTTTCCTTCCATTCCTGTTGCATATGCTACCAGTAGCTGGTCAGTTTTTCTATTGCTCTTGGTCCTGTCCAGGTAGTAACGTAATTGTCTATGTACATCCAAGGTATGCAACAGTCTTTCTCCCCTGTTCTGTGGGTTGGGGAAGAATGTAGGTAGGTGGATAGCTTGATTTAAAGATACCCTAGAGACCACCTTTGGCATAAAAGTAGGATTAGTTCTCATGGACACTCTATCTTGATGGAAGATCAGGAAGGGCTGTACTGCCATTAATGCCTGTAGCTCAGATACCCTTCTTGCTGAAGTGATTGCAAGCAGGAAAGCAGTTTTCCATGATAAGTACTGTAATTCTGCTGTTGCTGCTGGCTCGAAAGGAGGGAGTGTCAACTTTTCTAGCACAAAGTTCAAGTCCCATGCTGGCAATGGTGGCTTCCTAGGTGGTTTTACATTTTTAATTCCTCTCAGAAACTGCCTAAGCAGAGGGTGTGAGAAGACCGGAGGATCCAAGTTGTATTCTGCTGAAATAGCTGATGCATGAATCTTAATGGAAGAATAGGACAGGCCGTTGTGGAAGAGCTCTGCCAAGTATTCCAGGATGTTAGCTATGTTTACCAGTGACACATTCTCTCCTTTTGCAGTACTCCAAATGAGATATCTTTTCCATTTTGCTGAATAATTTTTTCTTGTTGAGGGTCTGCGAGCCTCCAAGATAATGTCTTTGACCCTTTGAGATAAATCTGGGTTATTTGGTCTTATGCAATGTTCCAGGCAGCCAGCTGCAGTGTTTTCAGGTTTGGATGCAGGGTTTTGAAGTTGTTCTGTGTTAACAGCAAGGGAACTAGGGGCAGAGGCCATATTTGTTCCCAAGACATACTCCTCAGTAATGGGTACCAATGTTGCCTTGGCCAGTCTGGAGCTATCAGGATGATCCTTGGACGGTCTTCTTTGATCTTCAATAGCACCTTGTGCATCAAAGGAAGAGGTGGGAATGCATATGCTGTTAGGTTTTTCCAACTGAAAGATAGGGAGTCCACTTTCCAAGCCAGTGGGTGGTACGTCCTTGTGCAGAATTTTTTCAGTTGGTGATTGTGTGGGGATGCAAATAAGTCTATTTCTGGTAGTCCCCATTTCCCTGTAATGGTTTTGAAGATGTCCGGATGCAGCATCCATTCGTGGGCATCCGTGGTAGTTCTGCTTAGGATGTCTGCTAGTATATTTTCTTTTCCTGGTACAAAAATTGCTTGTAACTGAATGTTGAAGCTCAGTGCCACATTCCAGAGGTCCATTGCCATCCGGTATAGAGGGTATGAATGTGTGCCTCCCTGTTTGTTGATGTACCACATAACTGTGGTGTTGTCCGTCCTTATCAGCAGTTGACCCTGTCGAAGAAATGGTCTGAATGCCTGAATTGCCAGTTTTACTGCCAGCATTTCCTTTTGATTTATGTGTAGGTGCAGCTGGTCTTGTGTCCATAAGCCTTGCATGCACTTGTCCAGCATGTGTGCCCCCCAACCGAGGTCTGAGGCGTCTGTTGTGATGGTCTGGCTTGGTTGAGTGCTGTGGAAGGGCAGTCCCTTGTTTGATTGACAGGCCTGAGCCCACCATTGGAATTCTTGCTTCAGGCATGGAATTATTGGAATTTGGGTTTCTAGGCTGTGCTTGTGCTGAGACCATAAATTCCTTAGGTACCACTGTAACTTTCTCATATGTAGTCTGGCATGTGGAATCAATATTATGCAGGATGCCATGTAACCGACAGCTTGCAGGACTTTTCTTGCTGTTAGCTGGTTCTGCTTTGTTAATGCCATGAAGTAGAAAGGGAGTTGCTCCTGTTTTTCTACTGTCAGAAATGCCATTTGTTTTGATGTGTCCAGATCTGCACCCAAGAAGGTTATCCTTTGGGATGGTATCAGCCTTGACTTTTTTATATTGACTGTGTATCCCAGGGCTTGTAGTAGATGAATGACCCTTTGTAAATCTTTTGTTAATTTGTTTTTGTTGTCCGCTTGTAACAGGCAGTCGTCCAGGTAAGGGTAAATTTGAATTCCCTGAAGTCTGCAATGAGCAATTACTGATGCCAGGCATTTCGTGAACACTCTGGGCGCAGTAGATAAGCCAAAGGGCAATGCTGAGAATTGATAATGCTCTGATCCTGCAAGAAATCTGAGGTATCTTCTGCAATTTGGTCGACGGGACGTGCAGGTATGCCTCCTTGAGATCTAGAGTTACCAGCCAAGACTCCTTGCCCAGCATGGGAAGAAGCTGCTGTAGGATCAGCATTTTGAATTTTGGAACCATGAGGTATGTGTTTAAAGCGGACAGGTCGAGAATAGGTCTCCATTGGTTTTCTTTTCTTGGTACCAGGAAGAGTCTGGAGTAAAATCCTTGCCCTTGTTCCATAGATGGTACCCTTTCTACAGCTCTCAACCTTAGTAAGTGAGTTATTTGTTCTAGAGCTTCTGTCTTATGATTTGGAGGTAGGTTTGGCATTCCTCTCTTCCTTGGTAGAGTATGGAAGTGAAACCTGTAACCTTGGTCTATTGTCTGTAAAATCCATTTGTCTCCTGTGATGTAATGCCAGTTTGCTGAAAATAAGGCTAGCTTCCCGCCTAAGGGTGCCTCTAGTTGTTCCCTGGTAGGCGGTGCCAGAGCCAAGTCACTGTGATTGTCCTGTGGAAGTGGTGGTGGCTGGATCTGTGGCTGTACCTCGCTGGTTGTTAGCCTGCCACTGACGTCCCCTGTAGGCACCTCTGGATTGACCCCTGCCTCTTGAGCGTCTATTCCTGCCTCTCGGAGCTCTGGAGGTGTCTGGAAAGGACCAATTATTGGAAGGCCAGTTCCTGCTAAACCTTGGAGGCTGGACCTGCAAGAAATCCTTGACTGTCTGTACAGATTTTGCTTTCTCTTCCACCTTCTTCAGCACCTGCTGTGCAGGGGAGCCAAACAAATTGAGCTTATCCATGGGAGCATCTAGGAGCTTTGATTTAACATGGTCTGGTAAGGACTGCTCTTTTAACCATGCATGTCTTCTGATCACTGTGCCAGTCATGGCTGATCTAAAGGAAGCCTCCAGTGCATCATAGCCGCATTTTAAGGAATGATTACTGACCTGCTGAATGTTATGTACCATTTCCTGTACAGATTTTTTGTCTAATGGTTCATCCGAGGACAGTTTTTAGTTAACTGGTCTAACATAAATTCCCGATACTGAATCATGTGGAATTGACAGTTCAAGGCCCTAGCTGAAAGAGTAGCAGAAGTGTAAACTTTTACCCCATCTCTAAGGCCCTAGATTCCCTTTCAGAGGGAGGGTTTTGGTAGAGGTAGCTGCTACAGCCTTGGGTCCCTGGGAGATAGTTTCGATCTGCAAAGGGCCTTATACAAATGATAATGTGTGTCCGGAACCCTGTAGTACCTATCGGGCTTAGCAGGGGCCGGAGGAAGAGAATCAGGAGCAGTACAAGCATCATTAAAAGCATCATCCACAACAGTAAGTACTGGAGGAATGGCTAAAGGCCTATGCTGTGGCAAATGCAAAAAGGTTCTAAGCCTTTTCCTAGAGTCTGAAAAATCCTGGCCCTGCCATTGAAATTGTTCCCTCATAGCATGCAAGATTTCCCCAAAAGAAAATTCCTCAGGCGGAGAGGCAGAAGGAATGGACTCTTCTGCATCAGAGTCCTCATAAGGAGAAAAAGGGCCCTCTGGAGGGTTTGAATTATCTGATTCATCAGAGAAGCCATCTGAAGAAACTGGCTCAGGGGGCTCTACTCTAGTCCTCTTCTCTGGAGGTGGGTGAGAGGCCCTGTCTGGATGTGGTTGGGATCCCCGGATCAAAGAAATGAGATCCTCTGCTAGACTAAGCATTTGTGAACTAGAACTAGGCCTGTGAGAGGGGGTCTTAGCAGGCACAGTTTTGGTAGTTTTTGCTGCTTTAGCCCTGGCAAAGGCCTTAATCGACATGGATGCAGGTGGCCTAGCAGCTGCACGTGCAGGGGTAGAGATATCCAAAGGGATAGTATCAGATAAATCCTGTGAACCTGCAAGAGCAGGTGGGATTTCAGTAGCAGATTCAGCCAAGCTGGAAGAGGCCTCGGTAAGTGGCAAGCTTTCGGCCGAATGAAGAACCGTGGACTCTGTTTCAGCCGAAACCGAGACACTCGCGGTTGGCTTAACCGCGGTTTCGGCCGAAACCGCGGACCGCGAGTGTCGGTCCTTTTCCTTGCGCTTTTTAGAAATTTGTGTAGTCGGAGTATCCGACAGCATAATGTAAGCAAAAGCGGAGCCGAAAAACTCTTCAGCAAATTCCGACCGACGTCTAAGCGTCCGTCGGTTGAAAGAAGCACAGGCTAGACAAGCTGCTACGTCGTGGTCTGGGCCTAAGCAAGGTAAGCAGTAAGAGTGGAAATCTTTATGAGGTATTTGTTTCCCACAATTTAAACAGTTATTCACTTTTTCTGACATCGGCTGAGGCAAGAAAGAGTCCCCAATGGGGTACTTAGCTTTTTAGAAGTCTTCGGTACTTGTAGTAGTAATCTCTGATTCTGACCGACCGGCACTTGCGAACAGCTTCTGCTTCGGGCACCACGCGGCAAGAAACACTGAGGAAAATGGCGTCGGCTGATGCCTTTATACCCGAAGAACTGCAGCTATGACGTCGGGTGAAGTGCGACACCAGCCGAGGCCAGACCCAGACTTTGGAATCCGGCCGACCGAAGGGCTGCCTGACGACAGGACAACCCATTTGTAAGGACTGCAGATGCATCCTTGAAGGACATCACTCCGGCTCCGAAGACAGACATGCGCTCGGAGGAGGAATGATCGAAGCAAAGGTCGGGACGGGCTCCGGAGCCGAAAACAATTTAGCCAAAACCGGCGACTGGAGGAGCCTCTGGACCACCCTATCAACATCCATATCCGAGAGGGTCCTGGAAGATTTGGAGGACAGGGAGGGAGCTCAAGATCGCCTCTCAAGAGAGACTGGGCGATCGGCTCCGCAGAGGTTCCAATATAATTGGAGCCGACGCCGGTTCCATTACCACAGACACCTCCTGCGGCCCCGAAGGCAGTGGAGCCGAGGAAGTCAATGCAAGTTTTGAGAAATTTTCCGGAGGCTCCGATGAAGCTGACGGAGCCGGAGATCTTTTCTTGGATTTGGATGACTTAGGTTTGTCACTAGAAGAATCCAAAACCTCTTCAAAAGAGGGTTTCAACAGTCCCTTTTAAGATGAGCTTATTTTTTCTCTCTTGAAGCACTCTGGGACTGAACGCATGACAAAAGCTGCAGGACTCCTGCAGATGGATGGCTCCTAGGCAATAGATGCAAACGGAATGTCCATCGGTGATGGACATTTTGTACCCACATTTAGAGCACTTCTTGAAACCCGAAGGTTTGTGCTCTTTGGAATCCTTAGAAATTCTCAACAAATAAGCACAACTTAACCTAGAGAAAAAGTACAGTTTTGTACCTACCATAAATGTAGATGTCTGATAGATATGCAACTGCAGTCATAACATATGGGTTTGTCCTGCCTCAGGCAGCCCTCGGTCGGCCGGATTCCAAAGTCTGGGTCTGGCGTCGGCTGGTGTCGCCTCCTCCGACGTCAGAACAGCTGGAGTATAAAGGCATCGGCCGATGCCATCTTCTTCAGTGTTTCTTGCCCCAGATGCCAGGTGCCCTCCTAGGAAGGCTAAATTTGGTGAATGGATAAAGAATTCCAGACATGCACAACAGTAATAAATAGATACACCATAGAGATACCCCCAGCTAATAGTAATAGGGGTAGTGGACCCATAAAGAAGGTTGCAGAGGGGTAGGAGGGTGGGAGAATCCGACTGCAGTTGCATATCTATCGGACATCTACATTTATGGTAGGTACAAAACTGTACTATGTCCTTCAAGAATGCAACTGCAGTCATAATATATGGGTTGAATACCACAGCCAAGCTGGGGGTGGTTGGAACTAAGAAAGTGATGGTGTAGCTAAAATGCCCTGCAGGACTGCCGAAGCAAAGCCTGCTCGGGATCTGGAGTACAAAAGGCAGGTTGTAGTGCTTGGTAAATGTATGCACGGAGCTCCATGTAGCAGACTCTAGAATGTCCTTTGTAGCCACTCCTCTTAGGAAAGCTGTGGATGTGGCTATAGCTCTGGTGGAGTGTGGCCTAATATTGGCTGGCACACCTTTTCCATGAAAAGAATAGCAGAATCTGATGCAATGTCCAATCCATTTTGAAATTGTTTGTTTGGAGATTGCCTTTCCTTGTACTCCAGCAGCAAAGGCTACAAGCAGTTGGTCAGACTTTCTGTTGGCCTTAGTTCTGTCCAAGTAGTAGCGTAGTTGCCTGTGTATGTCCAAAGTATGCAGCAGTGCTTCCCCCCTGTTTTGAGGATTGGGGAAGAAAGTAGGCAGGTGAATGGCTTGATTTAGAGACACCCTGGAAATTACTTTTGGCATGAATGAAGGATTGGTTCTTAGAGAGACTCTGTCCTGATGAAAAATGAGAAAAGGAGGTACTGCCATGAGTGCTTGAATCTCCAAGACTCTTCTTGCTCATGTGATTGCCAATAGGAAAACCGTTTTCCATGAGAGAAATTGCATTTCTGAAATTGCTGCTGGTTCAAAGGGAGGAAGAGTTAATTTTTCCAAGACAAAGTTGAGGTCCCATGCAGGTACTGGCGGTTTCCTGGGAGGTTTGATATTCTTTATCTTCCTTAGGAACTGTCTTAGCAAAGGATGTGAAAACACAGGTGCATCACAACTGTATTTTGCTGAGATAGCTGAGGCATGAATCTTTATGGAAGAATATGAGAGACCAGTATGAAACATTTCTGCCAAGTATTCCAATATCTGAGGTATACTCAATACTGTTGTATCCTGACCCCTGTTAGCATTCCAGATGATGAATCTCTTCCACTTGGCTGAATAGGTTTTTCTGGTGGAAGGTCTGCGTGCTTCCAGTAAGTTCTCTTGAACTTTTTTGGAAAGAGAGATATTGGAAGGAGTTATGGTAACCTCCAGGCTGTCAGATGCAATGTTTTCAGGTTTTGATGAACCGTCCTGTAATTGTGTTGTGTTAGAAGCAGAGGCCATAGGGGCAGAGGCCACGGTTTGGTCCGAGTTATGCTCAACAACAATGGGTACCAGTGCTGCCTTGGCCAGTCTGGAGCTATCAAAATGCCTGTTGGTTGTTCTGCTTTGATTTTCAGTATCACATTGGTCAGCAGTGGTAGAGGAGGGAATGCATAAATTGTTAGGGACTTCCAGCTGAAGGAGAGAGCATCCGTTTTCCAGGCTAGAGGATGGTGGGTCCTTGTACGGAACTTTTCCACGTGATGATTTATGTGAGAAGCAAAGAGATCTATGTCCGGTCTTCCCCATGTCCTTGTTATTTGTGAGAAAATGTGAGGATGCAGCATCCATTCGTGTGGATCCAAGAAATTTCTGCTCAGCTTGTCCGCCAGTACATTGTCCTTGCCTGGCACAAACTGGGATTGCAGATGTATCTTCAGACTTAGGGATTTTTCCCAGAGAATCATTGTTAGTCTGCAGAGGGGATAAGAATGAGTGCCTCCCTGCTTGTTTATATACCACATAACAGTGGTGTTGTCTGTCCTTATTAGCAAATGTCCTTGTTGAAGTGATTTTTTGAAAGTCTCGATTGCATGCATCACTGCCAACATCTCTTTTGGTTTATGTGCAGATGCCTTTCCCTTGGTGTCCATTGACCTTGAATGCATATGCCCTCCATGTGCCCCATCTATGGTCTGAGGCGTCTGTTGTAATCATTTGACCTGCTTGAGGTTTGTTGAAAGACATGCCTTTGTTTAACTGACTTGCTTGAGCCCACCACAAAAATTCTCTTTGCAGACATGGAATGAGTGGGATTACGTCCTCTAGGCTTTGGCTGTGTTGGGACCATAAGCTTTTTAAGTACCACTGCAGCTTTCTCATATGAAGTCTTGCCAAAGGTATCAGAAGAATGCAAGATGCCATGAACCCCAGGGCCTGCAGGATTTTCCTTGCAGTCAGCTGGGAGAGCTTTGCTAGGCCTTTGAAGTACTCTGGTAACTGCTGTTTTTCCTCTGTGAGATAAGCCATCTGTGTTTCTGTGTCCAGTTTGGCTCCTAGGAAAATAATCTGTTGGGATGGCAGAAGTCTTGATTTCTGAATGCTGACTGTGTATCCCAAGGCCTGTAGTAATTGAATGACATAGTCCAAGTTTGCTATCAAGGTTTGCTTGTTGTCTGCTTGTATGAGACAGTCGTCCAGGTAGGGGTATATTTGAATCCCCTGGAGTCTGTAGTGAGCCACTACTGATGCCAGACATTTCGTGAACACTCTGGGCGCAGTAGATAAGCCAAACGGCAATGCTGAGAATTGATAATGCTCTGTCCCTGCAAGAAATCTGAGGTATCTTCTGCAGCTTTGTCTGATTGGGACATGCAGGTATGCCTCCTTGAGGTCCAGAGTGACCGGCCAAGACCCCTTGCCCAGCATGGGAAGGAGTTGCTGCAACGTCAGCATTTTGAACTTTGGCACAATGAGATAAGTATTTAGAGTAGACAAGTCCAGTATAGGTCTCCATTTGTTTTCCTTTCTTGGAACAAGGAACAGTCTTGAATAAAATCCCTGGCCTTGTTCCTGTGGAGGGACCTTTTCTATTGCTTTTATATTTAACAGCTTTGAAACTTGAATGAGTGCCTCTGCCCTTTGATGAAGTGGCAGGTTTGGCATGCCTTGTCTTATTGGTAAAGTATGGAAGTGGAATCTGTAACCTTTGTCTATTAAATCCAGAATCCAGTTGTCCTTGGTTAAGATATGTCAGTTTTTTGAGAATAAGGATAATTTTCCGCCCAAAGGTGCTTCTCTTTGTGCCTTTGTAGACTGTATGAAAGTCAAGTCATTGTGGTTGTCCTTGTGGTGCAGATGGACTGCCTGCGACACTTCTTTGATTTGGTGGTTGCCATTGGAGGCCCCTGTAGGAGCCTCGGTACTGCCCTCTACCTCGGGCACGCCTGTTTTTTCCCCTTTGAAACTTGTTAGTGTCTGGAAAGGACCAATTCTTTGAAGGCCAATTCCTGCTGAATCTGGGTGGCTGAACCTGGAGGAAATCTTTGACTGTCTGTACTGACTTTGCTTTTTCCTCAATGGACTTCAACACATCTTGTGCATTAGCACCAAAAAGTTTCTGTTTTTCCAGAGGTGCATCAAGTAACTTTACTTTAACATGGTCTGGCAGTGGATGTTCTTTTAACCAAGCATGTCTACGTATAACAGCCCCAGTCATAGCTGCCCTGCATGAAGCCTCCAATGCATCATAACCACACTGAAGAAAATGATTGCTAACCTGCTGAGTGTTATGTACTAGATCCTGCAATGCCTTTCTATCAATAGGCTCAGGAAAGGCTAGCTTTTTCTGTAAATCATCCAGTAAAAACTCCTGGTACTGAAACACATGAAAAAGGCAGTTAAGCGACCTCATGGCCAGGGTGGTAGAGGTATAAACTTTTTTACCCCATCTCTCCAGGGACCTAGCTTCCCTATCCGCTGGCAGTGGATTCTTGGCTGTGGAAGTAGCCACTCCCTTGGGGCCCTGTGAAATAGTTTCTAGATCCACAGAATGGACCTTAAAGAGATGATAATATCTGTCTGGCTTGACAGGAGCAGGAGGGAGAGAATCAGGGTTAGCACTGGAGTCAGAGAAAACATCATCCAGGACATCCATAACAGGAGGGATAGCTAAAGGTCTGTGCTGGGGTAGCTTGAGGAAGGTACGTAGCCTTTTCCTGGAATCAGAGAATTCCTGACCCTGCCATTTAAAATGCTCCCTCATAGAGTGTAGGACTTCACCGAACGAAAAATCCTCTGGAGGAGAGGCAGAGGGAATTGATTCCTCAGCATCAGAGTCCTCATAGGCCTGGAAGGATTCTTCTTGGGTATCTAAAGGCTCAGAATCCCCAGAGGCTTCATCTGAAGAGAGGTTGTCGGCCTGCTCAGTTCCGGGCCTTTTCTCTGCAGGCGGCTGAGAACCTCTGTCTGGATGAGGCTGAGACCCCCTGATAAGAGAAATAAGATCTGCAGCAAGAGACATGATCTGTTTATCAGAAGAAGGGGCCTGGGCAGTAGGTTTAGGATGGGCCTTGGCCTGGCTGGCGGCCTTAGCACGTGCAAAGGCCTTGATGGACATGGATACAGGGGGCCTAGCTGCCCCACGTGCAGAAGTAACCTTGTCTACAGGAATGGTGTCGGGTAGATCCAGAACTTCGGTTTCTGGAGAAAAGTCAACAACCGGCACCGGTGTAGACTCCGAGACCGAAGGACGAGTTACCGCTGAGTAGTCGGCCTGGAGCACTTGAATTACCGCTTCCGAAGGGACCAAAGCACTCGCGGAGGGTTTAGGAGGTGTATCGGTGGAGGACGCGGGCCGAGGATGTCGGTCCCGGTCCTTTCATTTTTTGGAAGATTGAGTAGTCGGTAGTTCCGACGGCATGATATAAGCGAAAGATTCGCCGAAAAAGTCTTCGGCATATTCTGCCCGGCGCCTGAGAGTGCGCTTATTAAAGCAAGCACAGGCCGAGACGTCGTGGTCTGGGCCCAGGCAAGGTAGGCAATAAGAATGGAAGTCCTTATGAGGTATTTGTTTACCACAAGACAAACAATTATTAACTTTCTCAATTTGTTCTGACATCGGCGGAGGCAAGAAAAAATGTTCCCCAACGGGGTACTTAGCTTTTAGACGACTTCGGTACTGAAAACACAGGAGCTGACCGACCGGCACTTGCGAACTGCTTCTGCTTCGAGCACTGCGCGGCAAGAAAGACTGAAGAAGATGGCGTCGGCTGATGCCTTTATACTCCAGCTGTTCTGACGTCGGAGAGGAGGCGACACCAGCCGACGCCGGACCCAGACTTTGGAATCCGGCCGACCGAGGGCTGCCTGAGGCAGGACAACCCATATGTTATGACTGCAGTTGCATTCTTGAAAAACATCTAAGAAGTTCACAGGCACTCAAGCACAAAAAACGCGGGAACCAGATACACGGAACACAGTGCACACCAACTGTTCAAAAACACAGACACATACAAGACCAACGACTGAAAAACCTCTAATTTAAATGGTTAGAGACTACCAGAAGAAACAAACCTCTAAATAAACGGTTTGGAACACTAAGGGGAAAGGACTGGGTCCTCTAACTGAAACGGGCCTAGCACGAGGGAACAGTTAGCGGGATACACACAAACCACAAACACACCAGCAACTATAAGGAACAAGGACAATAGCTATAAAAATAGCTTTTTGTTTATGAACAGAAATATTTCTGAATACAAGAAAAAAAGGTACTTAGTCGCAGCCAAAGCGAGACCACGTCCTAGCTACTCCAGCGGCAAACGAGATCTGGGAACATGGAGCAGTGCACCATGGGATACCTGCTTAGCCCAACCAATGAAAGACTTCGAGCTAGAAAAGTTGGCCGAGTCAGAGCCGATATTCGGCTCCGAACCCACAGGTAAGAATGCAGGCAAAATAGGACTACATAACATCAGTTGATATATGACCCCACTCATAATATTTATATGAATGAACTTGATATTTGGAGGAAGTACTTGGATGACTGCTGGTTGGTATGGCGAGCTGATAGGCAATATTTATTGGAATTCATTCAGTATTTAAACAATAAAGGGGGAATAGAGTTCACATTAAATTCAGATTACCATCAAATCAACTTTCTTGATGTGACAGTTATTATAAATTTTGATAACACACTTAGAACTCCAGTGTTTCGTAAGCATCCCCAGTATAACAACTTCCTTTTTGTCACCAGTATGCATCCGAGCCGCAACATCCCAAAATCCCAGTTCTTACATATAAAAAGATTTTTTTCTACACCTCAGGATTACATTACATCTCAACAAGACCTTATTAACAGATTTAGAGTTACGGGTTATAAACAACATGATATTATATCTGCCAGTAATTGGGCCTCAGATTTGGACAGGATGCAATTATTGGATTATAAAGATAAAACACAGAGGGTGGAGTCTGATAATAATAGATTTGTAACTACATATGGGTGGAACATTAATCTTATTTAGAAGGTTATTTCTAAACACTGGAATAGATTAATGGCTAATGATGAATTGCATCATGTTCTTGGTTTCAACTGTCGGTTTTCATATAGGAGAGGAAAAACACTGGGATCGCACTTTTCCCACTTTAAACGTACTAGTACCGGAGGTGCAGTTTATCATCAAATAACTACTACTGGGGGATAGACTGCTGGGCACCTTTCCTTGTGGCCATTGTTCCTCATGTCGATATATATTCCAGTCCAAACAATTTAATAGTAAGAACATGAATCAGGTTTTTGATACTAGATTCTTTGAAAACTGTGGAATGGACTGGGTAATATATTTAATATGTACCTGCGTGGCTTTCTATATAGGCCAGACATCACGTCCCTTGTGTCTTCATATGTCAGAGCATCTGAGTGATATACGTAATAAGCGAATGACGAATGCATTATATAGACATTGTACTATCCACTGTATTGCACAGTTTTATTTAATGATTATAGATATGATTCATGGTAATAGAAGCAATAGGCAAGGTTGGCATTCAATCCTCAATAAAAAAAGAGAAATATTGGATTATAAAACTGGGGGTCTATTTTCACCAAGGCTCACTGATCACTTATGGAGTTTGTGATTTCTATTTTATAAGATGATGGTACTGAATATTATTTGTTTGATTTTTTTTTTAGGTAAATATGTTAATATTTGCTATAGGAAATGACAATCTGTAAGGTTGACTTTTCATTGGAGGGATTGCTCTATATAAATGGCATGATGACATTAGTTTTGTTATATCCCACTGAGGAAGGCAGTTTTGCCGAAACCAGTTTGGGACCGTTAAACATTTATTTCTACTTTGTTGTTGTGCTTACTTCACCTTGCTGGCCGTTTGTTCACTGATTCCTGGTTTGGTCTGGCCCTGCACCTGCCGTACGTGCAGACATTTTTCACTGTACTTGTCATCCTCCCAATGTGTACATGCCCCGCTGTTGCCAGTGGTGAGGACTGAGGCTTTTTGATTACTGGGCCAGTGGAGGTGCATCACAAGAGTCACCAGTTAACTAAATAAAAGTTGGGCCTACATGGCTCACTGCTGCTGAAACTTGGACACAGAAATTACCAGCATCAGGAGATGTTTACACTTAGGAAGGGGCATAAAGGAAACTACTGAGATGCTCCCATTCAATGTAGAAGGCAGACTTCGGAAAGATGAAGACAGAGTAGGATGCCACGACAGTAATGTTAGTATTTACCTACCTAAGTCAGTTCTGAAACAGATACCAACAAAGGAGACTGTTTACTGTTAACTTCAGCAATGCAGTTTATAGGCAAACTGCTCAGTCCTGTCGATGGACACCAACAAAAATATGTTTTTATGTGCTTTTGCTCTGTCAGCTTGACAATCATCGATTCATTTGCTATCGTACTCTATCTAATTTGTGCACAAGGGGTGAGATGCCCTCCCACAGATCTCTCCGGGTGACAGCCATCTAGAGAAATAACTGTCTAGGCTAACATTGAGAAGTTTGGTGCTATGACTGTGTGCTGGCAATGACAGCATATTTTCTATTAAGGCCTAATGCCTTGTATAGTGATAGGGGCACCTATGTCACCACATGGACCAACACATATACCACACTTGTCAGTTCCCATGCACTCCTTTGTGTAGCCAAAAAGGCCTATAGTCATCTGTTCTACTGGCCATGTCAATGCCTCTCCCACAATGGGCCCAACTACTATGGAATCAGCATTAGCCAGCTAGGATGCCCCTGACCCCTCCAAGATGAAAGTACAGTTGTTGTACACTTACCATAAATGTAGATGTTCGAGTGTATTCACTGTTGCAGTCATCACATTTGGGTTACCTGACTGCAAGAAGCCCTCAGCTGGCCTGAATGCCAGAGTCTTCGGATTTCCGAGTCAGATGCTTGTTGGTATAAAACATGCAGCTGTGGCCATTACATCAGTTTTTCTTGCCCCAGATGTCAGGTGCCCCCACAATAGGAAGCAATTACATGGTATGGTACACCCCATCAAAAAGCAAATACACAAGAAAAAATAAATACACCAACAAGAAGGAAAGGTAGAGCCAAGAGAAGTCAGGGGGCTGGAGGGAAGGTAACCAGGATTGCAACAGTGAATACACTCGAACATCTACATTTAGGGTAATTGTACACAACTGTACTATGTTCTTCGTGTTTCACTGTTGCAGTCATCACATTTGGGTTGATTCCCAAAGCTAAGGAAGGGAGGAGGAAGGTAAAAAGCATAAGAGTCAGCTATTAAGCCCTGCAAGACTGCAGTGGCAAATCCAGCTCTGGATTTAGAAAAGATAGAAATGTGGTAATTGCTTGGTGAAGGTATGTACAGAGCTCAAGGTAGCAGCTTCTAGGATGTCCCTGGTAGAGACTCCTCTGAGAAATGCCGCAGAGGTAGATGCAGCTCTGGTGGAATGTCATCTTATCCCCTGTGGGGTAGTATTTCCATGGTGCTTGTAGCAGAAATGAATGCAATGGGCTATCCATTTGGAAATGGTTTGTTTTGAAATGGCCTTCCCCTCTGCCCCTGCAGCAAAGCCAACTAGAAGCTGTTCAGATTTTCTGAGAGGCTTAGTCCCGTCCAAATAGAATCTAAGTTGTCTGTGCATGTCCAGAGAGTGCAGTATTCATTACCCTTTTTTTTGTGGATTAGGGAAAAAAGTAGGCAATTGAATAGACTGATTTAGGATCACACTAGACACCACCTGGGGCATAAAGGAAGGATTAGTCCTGAGGGAAACCCTGTCTGCATGGAAGATAATGAAGGGTTCCACTGCCATGAGGGCCTGTAATTCAGACACTCTTCTTGCTGAAGTGATGGCTGGAAGGAAGGCTGTTTTCCAAGAAAAGAATTTCAACTCTGCTGTTGCAGCTGGCTCAAAGGGGGAAGAGTGAGCTTTTCCAATACAAGGTTAAGGTCTCAGGCTGGAGTGGGAGCTCTCCTGGGGGGTCTTAAATTTCTGGCCCCTCTAAGGAATTATTTTAGCAAGGGGTGAGAGAAGAGGGGTGGCTCAGTATTATAATGTGCTGAAATGACAGAGGCATGAATTTTAACTGACGAGAAGGATAGGCCCTTGTGGAGCATTTTTCTAAGTACTCTAGAATATGAGGTAAGCTGGGCACCAATGTGCCCATCCCCCGAGCCTGACTCCAGGAACAGTATCTTTTCCACTTTTCAGCATAGGATTTTCTAGTACCAGGCCTCCTTGCCTCCAGAATGACATCCAGCATCTGCTTACTGAGGGATGCTAGAGGAGAGCTCAAGGAATTAGTCAGGCTGCAAGGTTCAGGGTTTGAAACTGAGGGTGCAGAATCTGGCCCGCCTGCTGGGACAGCAGGGAGGGGTCTGAGGCAGGTGCCATGGTTGTAGCAGTGTCATACTGCGCAAGAGGGGTACCAGTGCTGGCGTGGCCAGTCTGGTGCAATCAGTATTGTCCTTGACTTGCCCTGTTTGATTTTTAGTAGAACCTTCGAGAGGAGAGGCAGAGGGGGAAAGGCATAAACCGAGGCTTTCCCAGGTAAAGGACAGGGTATGCACTTTCCAAGCTTAACTGTGGGGAGTTCTTGTGAACAAATTGTTCAAATGATAGTTTTGAGGGGAGGCAAACAGGTCTACTCTGAAGTCCCCCATTTGTTCTTTAAGAGGTTGAATATTTCGGGCTCTAATTTCCATTTGTGTGGGTCCATGACATTTCTGCTTAAGTTGTCTGCCAGTGAATTTAGTTTGCCAGGCAGGAATTGTGCTTGTAGGTGTACTTGGCAGCTCAAGGCTGTGTTCCACAGAGCCATGGCTAGTTTGCAAAAAGGGTATGAGTGGGTTCCCCCCTGCTTGTTTATGTACCACATAACTGTGGTGTTGTCTGTCTTTACCAATAGTTGTCCTAGAAGAATACGGTCTTTGAAGGCTGTCAGAGCATTCTGCACAGCTAATATTTCTTTCTGACTGATATGCAGGTGCATCTGTCTCGGGTTCCATTTGCCCTGAATGCACTGCCCTGCCATGTGAGCTCCCCATGCATAGTCTGATGCATCTGTTGTTAGGGTTGGGCGGCAGGGGGTAGTGGGAAAGGGAGTCCCTTGTTGCGGTAGCAGGCCTCTGCCCACAAAAGAAACTCTGTCTTCATACAAGGAATGATAGAAATCATTGTTTCCAGGTCCTGAGAATGTTGACACCATAGGCTTTTTAGATACTATTTGTTTCCTCATATGCAGTCCTGCATATGGAATTAGTAGAATGCAAGAGGCCATGAACCCCAGAGCTTGCAGTATTTTCCTTGCAGATAGCTGGGGTTTTGTGGCCAACAGTTTGAAGTAGGTTGTCAAATAAACTTGTTTCTCCAGAGTGAGGAATGCCATCTGGGAAGTTGTGTTCAAGCTTGCTCCCAGGAATACAATCTGTTGGCAGGGTACTAGGTGAGACTTCTTTTCATTGATGGAGTACTCCAGTGAGGTTAGAAGTTTCTTTAAGAATGCCAGGTGTTGTAATAGCAAGTCCTGGCTTTCTGCCTGAATCAGACAATCGTCCAAGAATGGGTAAATATGAATATTTCTCTGCCTGCAAAATGCAATGGCTGGAGCTAGACACTTTGAGAACACCCTGGGCACAGTAGATAAGCCAAAGGGAAGTGCAGACAATTGAAAGTGCATGGAGCCCGCCCTGAAACGTAGGTATTGTCTGCAGGATCCTCTTATTGGGATGTGCAGGTAAGCTTCCTTTAAGTCTACAGGTTGCCAGCCAGGCATCTTTAGCTAGCATAGAAAGAAGCTGTTGAGTTAGCATTTTGAATTTTGGAACCACCAGAAAGGTGTTGAGAATAGAGAGGTCCAGGATAGGACACGAGGAGTTGCCTTTTCTGGGTACCAGAAAAAGTCTTGAATAAAAACCTTGTTCCCTTTGTTCTGCTGGGACATGCTGAATAGCCCTGACACTGAGAAGAGAGAGAACCTGCTGTTGGGCCTCCGCCCCTTGATTTGGAGGTAGGTCTGGCCAACCATTTAGGGTTGGTAGTGTGTGGAAGTGGAATTTGTATCCTTGGGAAACTATGTTCAAAACCCATTTGTCCTGGGTAATGAGTTCCCAGTTTTTTGCATGCAGGGCGAGCTTTCCTCCTAAGGGTGCAGGTAGTTGAGCAGGGCTAAGCTTAAGTCATTGTGCCATTTTTCTGTAGGGGGGTGGCTTATTACTCCCTGCTTTGGAAGTGGGAGCCCCCCACTGCTTAGATCTGTGCGTAGCCTGAGACTGTAGCCTAGGTCGTTTGCTGTTCCTGGGTTTGGACTGAGAAGGCCTGGAAGGGACTGGACATTGCCAGTTCTTTGGAGGCCAATGCCTACTGAATCTGGGAGGCTGTACTACTTCTGCTTTGTTGCCAAAAAGGCGGTCTTGGTTTAAGGGAGCATCCTATAATTTAGCTTCAACATGATCTGGCAAGTTTTGTTCCTTAAGCCAAGCATGCCTTCTGAGTACAGACCCAGTGACAGCAGCCCTGCAAGATGCTTCTGAAGCGTCAAAACCACACTGCAAAGTATGTTTACCAACTTGTTCTGCAGAATGTCTTAAATCTTGCAAGTCTTTGTGTTCAGCACAATCAGGAATCAACATCATTTTCTGTTTAAGTAGTCCCACAATATACTGCTGATACGTTAACATATGAAACTGGCAATTTAAAGCCCTAATGGCCAAAGCAGCAGAAGTGTATGCCTTCTTACCCCATCTGTCTAAGGCTCTACAATCTCCATCAGAAGGGGAAGGATTTTTGGCAGCAGTAGCCTTAATGCCTTTTGGTCCTTAGGAAATGGTCTCTGGATCCGCAGAAGAATTCTTGAAGAGGAACTTGTGAGAGTCAGGTAGTCTGTAGTACCTGTCAGGTTTTCTGGGAGCTAGAGGCAAAGTGTCTGGGGTAAGGCTAGATTCCAAGAAAGCATCATCTACAATGTCCAGAACAGGAGGGATAGCTAAAGGCCTGTGTTGAGGCAGGAGTAAGAAAGTACAGTTTTGTACCTACCATAAATGTAGATGTCCGATAGGAATGCATCTGCAGTCCTTACAAATGGGTTGTCCTGTCGCCAGGCAGCCCTTCGGTCGGCCGGATTCCAAAGTCTGGGTCCGGCTTCGGCTGGTGTCGCACTTCACCCGACGTCATAGCTGCAGTTCTTCGGGTATAAAGGCATCAGCCGACGCCATTTTCCTCAGTGTTTCTTGCCCCAGATGCCAGGTGCCCTCTTGGATGGCTAAATTTGGATAAATGCCAATGTTTCCAAATAGTAGAGAGCAAACACATAAAATAAGCATGTATGTACATATATACAAACAAATACACCATAATAGATCCCCAAGCTAGCTAAAAGATGGCAAATACCCTAGGAGTACCACAGAGGGAAGGCGGGTAATCCTGACTGCAGATGCATTCCTATCGGACATCTACATTTATGGTAGGTACAAAACTGTACTATGTCCTTCAAGGATGCATCTGCAGTCCTTACAAATGGGTAGAATACCATAGCCAAACTAGGGAGGAGGAAAAAGAGATTATGGTGTAGTTAGGATCCCTTGCAAAACAGCAGTGGCAAAACCTGCTCGGGATCTAGAGTATAAAGGTAAATTATAATGCTTGGCAAATGTATGCACGGAGGTCCAAGTAGCAGCCTCTATAATGTCCTTGGTAGCCACTCCTCATAAGAAAGCTGTGGTAGTGGCTGTAGCCCTTGTGGAGTGAGGCCTGATGTTCTCTGGAGTTTTCTTTCCATGGTAGGAGTAACAAAATCTAATGCAATTTCCTATCCACTTGGAGATTGTCTGTTTTGAAATTGGTTTTCCTTCCTTTCCTGTTGCATATGCTACCAGAAGCTGGTCAGTTTTTCTATTGGACTTGGTCCTGTCCAGGTAGTAGCGTAATTGTCTATGTACATCCAAGGTATGCAACAGTCTTTCTCCCCTGTTCTGTGGGTTGGGGAAGAATGTAGGTAGGTGGATAGCCTGATTTAAAGACACTCTGGATACCACCTTAGGCATAAATGTAGGATTTGTTCTCATGGACACTCTATCTGGATGGAAGATCAGGAAGGGTTGCACTGCCATTAATGCCTGTAGTTCAGAAACCCTTCTTGCTGAGGTGATTGCCAGCAGGAAAGCAGTCTTCCAGGATAAGTATTGTAATTCTGCTGTTGCTGCTGGTTCGAAAGGGGAAGTGTCAATTTTTCTAGCACAAAGTTCAAGTCCCATGCTGGCAATGGTGGTTTCCTAGGAGGTTTTACATTTTTAATTCCTCTCAGAAACTGCCTGAGCAGAGGATGCGAGAAGACAGGAGGATCCAAGCTGTATTCTGCTGAAATAGCTGATGCATGTATCTTGATGGAAGAATAGGACAGGCCTGCATGGAAGAGCTCTGCCAAGTACTCCAGGATGTTGGCTATGTTTACCAGTGACACATCTTCTCCCTTTGCAGTACTCCAAATGAGATATCTTTTCCATTTTGCTGCATAATTCTTTCTTGTTGAAGGTCTACAAGCCTCAAGGATAATGTCTTTAACCCTTTGGGATAAATTTGGGTTAATTGATCTTATGTAATGTTCCAGGCAGTCAGCTGCAGAGTTTTCAGGTTTGGATGCAGGATGTTGTAGTTGTTCTGTGTTAACAGCAATGGGATCAGGGGTAGTGTCCATATTTGTTCCCGAGACATGCTCCTCAGTAATGGGTACCAATGCTGCCTTGGCCAGTCTGGAGCTATCAGAATGATCCTTGGACGTTCCTCTTTGATCTTCAATAGCACCTTGTGCATCAAAGGAAGTGGTGGGAATGCATATGCTGTCAGGTTTTCCCAACTGAAAGATAGGGAGTCCACCTTCCAAGCAAGTGGGTGGTACGTCCTTGTGCAGAATTTCTTTAGCTGGTGATTGAGTGGGGATGCAAATAAGTCTATTTGTGGTAGTCCCCATTCTCTTGTGATGGCTTTGAAGATGTCCGGATGCAGCATCCATTCGTGGGCATCCGTGGTAGTCCTGCTTAACATGTCTGCTAGAATGTTTTATTTTCCCGGTACAAAAATTGCTTGTAACTGAATGTTGTAGCTCAGAGCCACATCCCATAGGTCCAGTGCCAGCGGCATAGAGGGTATGAATGTGTGCCTCCCTGTTTGTTGATGTACCACATAACTGTGGTGTTGTCTGTCCTTATCATCAACTGACCTTCTCGGAGAAATGGTCTGAATGACTGGATTGCCAATTTTACTGCCAGCATTTCTTTTAGATTTATGTGCAGGCGCAGTTGGTCTTGAGTCCATAAGCCTTGTATGCACTTGTCCAGCATGTGGGCCCCCCAACCGAGGTCTGAGGCGTCTGTCGTGATGGTTTGGCTTGGTTGACTGTTGCAGAAGGGCAATCCTGTGTTTGATTGACAGGCCTGAGCCCACCATAGGAACTCATGCTTCAGGCATGGGATTATTGGAATTTTGGTTTCTAGGCTGTGCTTGTGTTGACACCACAAATTCTTTAGGTACCACTGTAGCTTTCTCATATGCAGTCTGGCATGAGGGACCAGGATTATGCAGGATGCCATGAAGCCTAGGGCTTGCAGTACTTTTCTTGCTGTTAGATGGTTCTGCTTTGTTAATGCCAAGAAGTAGAGAGGTAGTTGCTCTTGCTTTTCTGCAGTTAGGAATGCCATCTGTTTTGATGTGTCCAGCTCCGCACCCAGAAAGGTTATTCTTTGGGATGGAATCAGCCTTGACTTTTTTATATTGACTGTATATCCCAGGGCTTGCAGCAGGTAAATGACTCTTTGTAAGTCTTCTGTTAGCTTGTTTTTGTTGTCCGCTTTTATCAGGCAGTCGTCCAGGTAGGGGTAAATTTGGATTCCCTGAAGCCTGCAATGAGCAATTACTGATGCCAGGCATTTCGTGAACACTCTGGGCGCAGTAGATAAGCCAAAGGGCAATGCTGAGAATTGATAATGCTCTGATCCTGCAAGAAATCTGAGGTATCTTATGCAATTTGGTCATATGGGGACGTGCAGGTATGCCTCCTTGAGATCTAGAGTTACCAGCCAAGACTCCTTGCCCAACATGGGAAGAAGCTGCTGTAGGGTCAGCATTTTGAATTTTGGAACAATGAGGAATGTGTTTAAAGCGGACAGGTCGAGAATAGGCCTCCATTTGCTCTCTTTTCTTGGTACCAGGAAGAGTCTGGAGTAAAATCCCTTCCCTTGTTCCATAGATGGTACCTTTTCCACAGCTCTCATTCTTAATAATCGAGATATTTGCTTTAGAGCTTCTGCCCTTTGAGTAGGTGGTAGGTTTGGCATTCCTCTCTTTCCTGGTAGAGTATGGAAATGGAACCTGTAACCTTGGTCTATAGTTTGCAAAATCCATTTTTCCCTTGTGATGCAATGCCAGTTCTTTGAAAATAAGGCTAGCTTTCCGCCTAAGGGTGCTTCCAGTTGTTCCCTGGTAGGCGGTGCCTCAGCCAAGTCACTGTGATTGTGTTGTTGTAGTGGAGGTGGCTGCATCTGTGCCTCGCTGGTTGTTACCCTGCCACTGGCGTCCCCTGTAGGCACCCCTGGATTGGTTTCTGCCTCTTGAACGCCTATTCCTGCCTCTCTGTGCTTTAGAGGAGTCCGGAAAGGACCAAGTCTTGGAGGGCCAGTTCCTGCTAAACCTTGGAGGTTGAACCTGTAAGAAATCTTTCACTGTTTGTACAGATTTCGCTTTCTCTTCCATCTTTTTCAGTACCTGCTGTGCAGGAGAACCAAATAAATTGACTTTGTCCATGGGTGCATCTAAAAGTTTTGATTTGACATGGTCCGGTAAGGCCTGCTCTTTCAACCATGCATGCCTTCTGATAACTGTGCCAGTCATGGCTGATCTAAAGGAAGCCTCCAGTGCATCATAGCCACATTTTAAAGAATGGTTACTAACTTGCTGTATGTTATGTACCATTTCCTGAACATACTTCTTATCTAAAGATTCATCAGAGGACAGTTTTTTAGTTAACCGGTCTAGCATAAATTCTTGATATTGAATCATATGAAATTGACAGTTCAAAGCCCTAGCTGACAGAGTAGCAGAAGTGTAAACTTTTTTACCCCATCTCTCTAAGGACCTGGATTCCTTTTCAGAGGGGAGGGTTTTTTTAGCAGATGTAGTTGCTACAGCCTTAGGCCCCTGGGAGGTAGTCTCGGGATCTGCAAAAGGAGCCTTGTATAAATGGTGATGAGTGTCCGGGACCCTGTAGAACCTATCGGGCTTAGCAGGGGCCAGAGGTAATGAATCAGGAGCAGTGCAAGCATCATTAAATGCATCATCTACAACAGGAAGAACTGGAGGTATAGCTAAAGGCCTATGCTGTGGCAAATGTAAAAAGGTTCTAAGCCTTTTCCTGGAGTCTGAGAAATCTTGGCCCTGCCACTGAAATTGTTCCCTCATAGCATGCAAGGTTTCCCCAAAGGAAAATTCCTCAGGTGGAGAGGCAGAAGGGATGGACTCTTCAGCATCAGAGTCTTCGTAAGGGGAGTAAGGAGCCTCTGGAGGGTCTGTATTTTCTGAGTCATCAGAGGAATCATCTGTGGATACTGGCTCTGGGGGCTCTGCTCTAGGCCTCTTCTCTGGAGGTGGGTGAGAGGCCCTGTCTGGATGAGGCTGGGATCCACGAATTAAAGAAATGAGATCCTCTGCCAGAGAAAGCATATGGGAACTGGAGCTGGGCCTGTGAGAGGGGGGCTTAACAGGCACAGTTTTTGAAGCTTTAGCTGCTTTAGCCCTGGCAAAGGCCTTAATGGACATGGCTGCAGGAGGCCTAGCAGCTCCACGTGCAGGGGTTGAAATATCCAAGGGAATAGTGTCAGATAATTCCTGAGAAACCACAACTGCAGGTTGGATTTCAGAAGCCGATTCCACCAGGTTAGAAGAGGCCTCGGTAGAAGGCATGTTTTCGGCTGGAGGAAGAACCGCTTGCTCGGTTTCAGCCGAAACCGAGACACTCGTGGTTGGCTCAACCGCGGTTTCGGCCGAAACCGCGGACCGCAAGTGTCGGTCCTTTTCCCTGCGTTTTTTGGTTATTTGTGAAGTCGGAGGATCCGACGGCATAATATAAGCAAAATCAGAGCCGAAAAACTGCTCAGCAAATTCCGACCGATGTCTAAGCGTCCGTCGGTTAAAAGAAGCACAGGCTAGACAAGCTGCTACGTCGTGGTCTGGGCCTAAACAAGGTAAGCAGTAAGAGTGGAAATCTTTATGAGGTATTTGTTTCCCACAAGTTAAACAGTTATTCACTTTTTCTGACATCGGCTGAGGCAAGAAAGAGTCCCCAATGGGGTACTTAGCTTTTTAGAAGTCTTCGAAGTAGTATTCGGTAGTAGTAATCTCTGGTTCTGACCGACCGGCACTTGCGAACAGCTTCTGCTTCGGGCGCCACGCGGCAAGAAAGACTGGGGAAAATGGCGTCGGCTGATGCCTTTATACCCGAAGAACTGCAGCTATGACGTCGGGTGAAGTGCGACACCAGCCGAAGCCGGACCCAGACTTTGGAATCCGGCCGACCGAAGGGCTGCCTGGCGACAGGACAACCCATTTGTAAGGACTGCAGATGCATCCTTGAAGGACATCTCCCCAAGTCTCTTTTTGGACTCAGAGTAATCCTGGCTTTCCCAGCAGAAATGCTCCCTAAGAGTATGCAAGTTTTCACCGAAAGTAAAATCTTCTGGAGGGAAAGCAGAGGGAATGGAATCCTCTGCATCAGAATCCTCATAAGTAGGCAAGGGCAAATCCTAGTAATCAGAAGGAGCAGAAATATCAGATTCCTGATCAGAAGAATCCGAAAGAAAATTAGTTCTAGGTCTCTTGGAGGGGGAAGGCTGGCTTCCCCTAATTAAGGTATTAAGGTCTTCAACCAATCTAAGCATTTGTTTTCGAGGCATATGGGCCTGAACCTGCGGTTTTGGTTATCGGTTTTCTAGGCGTAGTGCGAGTTTTTGGCCTGAGGAATTCAGAACTTCTGGATGGAAACGATGGCGTCTGTTTAATATGAATATCTGTAGGCCTGAATACACCCTCAGAAGCTGGTGCCTGCAGGACTCATCCAAGGTAGAGACATCCGCAAGTTCCAGTGTCGAAGAAGCATCTCGCGGCATACCGGACTCCGAATGGGTCTCAGTAGGGGCCTGCGAATCTGAAGTAACAGGTATCAGGGGCTGCAAAAGTGCCTCATTGAGTACCGGCGGACTGGCGACTAGCTTAATGGAAGCGTTGTTGGCAGTTTTGGACCTATGCGGTCTGTCTCTGTCTTTATCCTTACGTTTTTTCGGAAAGATCGGTAGTCGGATGGCTTAACGAAGTCATTTTGGTGTATGTAGATTGAGTATGGAAGTAATTGGCTGCAAAAATGGCCAGACGATGAATAGTTCGGGCGTTGAACAAGGCACAAAACCGACAGCGAGGGACGTTGTGGTCTGGGCCGAAACAGGGGATGCAGTAAGAATGAAAATCTCTATGAGGTATTTGCTTTCCACAGGTGAGACAATTGTTAACTTTTACTGACATTGGTTGGAGCAAGAAAAAGGATCCCCAACGGGGTACTTATCTTTTTTGAAGAGTTCGGGTCTGAAACTTGAAAATGAAAATTTCAGGAGACTGCCAACCGGCACTTGAGAACTGCTTCTGCTTTGGGCACCGCATGGCAAGAAAGACTGATGTAATGGCGTCGGCTGCATGTTTGATACCCCTGACGACCTGACGTCAGGGAAGAAGAGACAGCATCCAACGCAGAAATCTGAAGACTCTGGTATTCAGGCTGGCTGAGGGCAACCTGCAGGCAGATAACCCAAATGTGATGACTGCAACAGTGAAACACAAAGAACATCATGCCCATCCTCACAGATGCTCAGTTGAACAATGAAGTAGATAACTGAACTTGGGACACCTAGCCATAAGTTGAGGCTTTACCCTCTACAACCCTGACAAATACCTCACCAAAATTACTGTGCCATGTTTAAAGAATTAAGTTAAAGTCTGTTGCTGTCCATAAAATAGACAGAAAATACTTCTTCACTGGAATCCTTCCTTCTCTCTAGCATCTCAGACTGCCATTGCTTTAAATAAAGTTTGCTTAGTATATTCTTAAACAAAAAAAACAAAAAAACAAAAAAAAAAAAACAAAAGAAAAGAAAAAGGTCCATTACAAGTTTAAAAATTATAACTTTAGTAACTCTTTATTGCCTAATGCAAAACAGCATAGTATTACCTCTTATTCTCATCCAGTGAACTCTTTGATCTCATCATTAGATTCTCTTCAAGACATCTTCTTCTCTTGATACCCCTTTTAAGGTCCAAACTGGGATTTGCACTCTGTACAACTGACTCTATCACATCAGTAACAGTATCTGACTTGGCACCAGTGTGAAAGCTGTTCAAATCTTTTCCAAGGTGCCTACTTTGCAGGACAGCCTGTAAAGTCTGTGAAGAAAGCCCAGACTGTAGAGTATGCTTCCGAGGCCTACCTGGCCGTCGCTTTACAAAATTATTACCAGTACGTGACTGCCTCTGTAGCTTCTTGGCTTTCAGTATTTTATTGACATGATCTAAATTTTTCTTTGTTGCTAGAATCTTGTCATAACTGCATAATGTCCTGGCCTGTCGTTGCATAGCTTCTATCACACTCCACTGGCATGAGAGAAAAGAGTCAGAATGAACCACTTTGTTTGACAACGGAGGGGAACTATTTGTGGAAGTCTCTGTTGAGATGGTCATTACTGAATGAGCATCTTGTTTACCCTGTAACTTGTCCCTACACAGACTCCTACCAGGACTAACGGAGGGGGAAGCAGTAGAGAGAGAGACATTTGCAATCACTGCTTCTATTGTTTTATCTATAGCTGCCTGAGCTTCAGTCTGTGTCATGCGGTATACAGCATTCTCTCCTGTTTCAGTCACCGTTCCACCCAGCTTCGTACCACGAGTTGTTACTCCAGTTCCTAAATATGGAAAATGACAGGTCAATGCACGTCAACTATGAACAACATTTAAGCAGAATGAGTAGTTGTGTAAGCAAAGACACACAACACTTACCTGATAATATTTCAGTAAGAAGCAAAACTGCTTTAAGAATAATGACAAAATCAAATTTTCTACCAGGATGTTTAAAAACCTTGCACACTGCCAATTCAGAACTCTACATTTGCAAAACAGTTTTCACATTTGATGCAAGTGATCTACATGGAACCAAAAAGTACAGTTTTGTACCTACCATAAATGTAGATGTTCGAGTGCTAATACAGCTGCAGTCATAACAGATGGGTTTTCCTGCCGTCAGGCGGGTCCTCGGTCGGCCGAATTCCAAAGTCTAGGTCCGGCGTCAGTTGTCGTCGCTTCTTCCCTGACGTCAGTGCGACAGGGGTATAAAAGAACCAGCCGACGCCATTTTCTTCAGTTTTTCTTGCCCAGATGTCAGGTGCCCCCAGAAGGAAGGCAATACATAATTTTATGTAATAATGCAATGCAATATAATCAAAAAACAGTAGTTGCAAGCAAATACACCATAAAAGAATACCCCAATCAGGTTGTATGAGGAGGTGTTAGCCATAAGGCCTGTCCCAAGAGGGGAAGGAGGGAGGGAAACCTGGACTGCAGCTGTATTAGCACTCGAACATCTACATTTATGGTAGGTACAAAACTGTACTATATTCATCGTGCATACAGCTGCAGTCATAACAGATGGGTAGAATCCCAAAGCTAAAAAAGGGGTGGTAGGCACTAAGTGGAACTAGGAGGAGCCAGGATGCCCTGCAAGACTGCAGTGGCAAAGCCCACTCTAGATTTGGAGTATAATGGTAGGTGATAGTGCTTGGAGAAAGTATGTACAGAACTCCAAGTGGCTGCTTCCAAAATATCTTTGGTAGGAACCCCCCTGAGGAAAGCTGCAGAGGTAGCTGTGGCCCTTGTGGAGTGAGATCTGATGCCTGCAGGTACAGTTTTACCATGAAAAGAGTAACAAAAGCGTATGCAGTGGGCTATCCATTTTGAGATAGTCTGTTTGGAAATAGGCTTCCCTTGAGCACCTGTAGCATAGGACACAAAGAGTTGCTCTGATTTTCTGAAAGGCTTTGTTCTGTCCAAATAATAATGTAGCTGTCTGTGAATGTCCAAGGAATGTAGTAGTCTCTCCCCTTTGTTTTGAGGATTAGGGTAAAAGGTAGGTAAGTGGATAGCCTGATTCAAGGCTACCCTGGATACTACCTTTGGCATAAAGGAAGGATTGGTTCATAAGGAAACTCTGTCCTGATGGAAAATGATGAAAGGCTGCACAGCCATGAGGGCTTGTAGTTCCGAAACCCTGCGAGCTGAGGTGATAGCCAGAAGGAAGGCTGTTTTCCAGGACAAATATTGCAGATCTGTTGAAGCAGCTGGCTCAAAAGGAGGCAAGGTCAGTTTTTCTAGAATGAAATTGAGGTCCCAAGCAGGTACTGAATGCTTCCTTGGGGGTTTTATATTCTTAGCCCCTCTGAGGAACTGTCTTAAGAGGGGGTGAGAGAATAAAGGAGGATCAGTGTTGTATTCTGCAGAAATGGCTGAGGCATGGATTTTGATGGAGGAGAATGACAGTCCACTGCTTAGCATCTCAGCTAGGTACTGTAATATTTGAGGTAAATTCAGTATTCCAGGATTCTGACCCTTTTTCTGATTCCAGGCACAAAAACGTTTCCATTTTGCGGAGTAGGCTTTTCTAGTAGAAGGCCTTCTGGCCTCCAAAATGACATCCTGCACCTCCTTGGAGAGTAGGGTCTGTTGTGAATTTAAGGAATCTTCCATGCGGCTAGATTGAGTGTTTTCAGCTGACTGTGAAGAGTTTTGAAGTTGTGCTGAGTCAGTAGAAGAGACATTAGAGGCAGGATCCATGTTGGCGAATGCGTCAGGCTCCACAGGAGTGGGTACCAGTGTTGTCTTGGCCAGTCTGGAGCAATGAGAATCATCTTTGGTCTGTCTGCTCTGGTTTTTAATAAAACTTTGGACAGCAGAGGAAGAGGTGGAAAGGCATAAACTGTCATTGTTGTCCAACTGAAAGAGAGTGCGTCCACTTTCCAGGCCTGTGGATGAAAGGTCCTTGAGCAGAATTTTGTCAATTGGTGATTTCTGTGGGTGGAAAAGAGATCTATGTCTGGCCTTCCCCATGCTAGAATTATCTTTGTAAAAACTTGAGGATGCAACTTCCATTCGTGTAGATCTGTCATATTTCTGCTTAGGTTGTCTGCCAGCGTGTTTTCCTTGCCTGGCAGGTACTGTGCCTGAAGTTGGATTTGTAATTCCAGAGCCATGTTCCAAAGAGACATGGCTAGCCTGCATAGGGGATATGAATGGGTTCCTCCCTGTTTGTTTATGTACTACATTACTGTGGTGTTGTCTGTCCTTATCAATAGCTGGCCTGGATGCAGAAGGTCTTTGAAAGCCATAATAGCATTTATTACTGCTAGCATTTCTTTTTGATTGATGTGTAGGTGCTTTTCTTTTTGGGACCATTTGCACTGAATGCACCGATCTGTCATGTGCGCCCCCCAGGCGTAGTCCGAGGCGTCTGTTGTGATGACTTGATTTGCTTGAGGCTTGCAAAATGGGAGACCTGTGTTTCTTTGGCATGCTTGAGCCCACCACAGAAATTCATTTGAAGACATGGAATCAGTGGTATAATTGTTTCCAAACTGTGGCTGTGTTGAGACCACAAGTTTTTTTAGGTACCATTGAAGTTTCCTCATATGCAGCTTTGCACATGGGATTAGCAGGATGCAAGATGCCATGAATCCCAGAGCCTGCAGGATTTTCCTTGCAGTCAGCCTGGTGAAGGTTGCCAGTTTTCTGAAGTATTGAGTTAGTTGCCCTTGTTTCTCTGGCGTGAGGTAGGCCATCTGGGTATTTGTATTCAAGCTGGCACCCAGGAAAATTATTGTTTGAGAGGGTATTAGCCTTGATTTCTTTTTGTTGACTGTGTATCCCAGAGAATTCAACAACATTATTACAAATGCCAGATGTTTCAGAAGTATGTGCTTGCTGTCTGCTTGGATCAGGCAGTCGTCCAAATATGGGTATATCTGTATCCCTTGAAGTCTGCAGAAGGCAATTACTGATGCCAGGCATTTTGTGAACACTCTGGGCGCAGTAGATAAGCCAAAGGGCAATGCAGGGAATTGATAATGGGTTGAACCTGCAAGAAATCTGAGGTATCTTCTGCAATCTTGTCTGATTGGGACATGCAGGTATGCCTCCTTGAGGTCCAATGTTACCAGCCAAGACTCCTTGCCCAGCATGGGAAGAAGCTGCTGTAATGTGAGCTTCTTGAATTTTGGTAAGAGTAAAAATGTGTTTAGGATGGATAGGTCCAGAATAGGTCTCCAATCTTTGCCCTTCCTTGGTACCAGGAATAGTCTGGAATAAAAACCTTGACCCTGTTCTTGTGCAGGTAGCTCTTGAATAGCTTTCATGTCCATGAGATCTGAAATCTGTTGTTGTGCCTCTGCCCTTTGACTGTGTGGCAGGTTTGGCATGCCTCTCATTTTTGGAAGGGTGTGAAAGTGGAATCTGTAGCCTCTGTCTATAATGTCCAGGATCCATTTGTCTTTTGTGACAATATGCCAATTTTTCGAAAATAATGCCAGTTTTCCGCCTAAAGGTGCTGCCAATTGAGCCTTGCTTGGCATGCAAAGGGGAAAGTCATTGGTTCTGCTTTCTGAATGGCTGTGAACTATCCTCACCACCTCTTTGTGCAGGTGCTTGCCATTGTCTGCCTCTAAATGATCCCTGAGATTGCCCTCTACCCCTCGGGCGCCTGTATCTACCTCTTTGGGGTCTGTCCGTGGCTGGAAAGGACCAATTTTTTGAAGGCCAATTTCTACTGAAACGTGGAGGTTGTACCTGAAGGAAATCTTTCACTGTTTGCATTGATTTTGCCTTTTCCTCCATTTTCTTTAATACCTCCTCAGCTTTAACACCAAACAATACATCTTTTTGAAGAGGTGCATCTAGTAATTTAGCATTGACATGATCTGGTAAGGTTTGCTCTTTGAGCCAAGCAAGTCTACGTATGACTGATCCTGTAACAGCAGCTCTACATGAGGCCTCTAAAGCATCAAAACCACATTGCAAGGTATATTTACCCACTTGCTCTGCACTATGTAACAAATCCTGCAACTCCTTCAAGTCTGGTTGTTCAGGTTGTGACATTTTGCTTTTCAACTGAGATAACAGAAAAGTACAGTTTTGTACCTACCATAAATGTAGATGTCCGAGAGGTATGCATCTGCAGTCCTAACATATGGGTTGTCCTGCCTCAGGCAGCCCTTCGGTCGGCCGGATTCCAAACTCTGGGTCTGGCCTCGGCTGATGTCGCACTTCACCCGACGTCATAGCTGCTGTGAATTGGGTATAAAGGCATCAGCCGACGCCATTTTCCTCAGTGTTTCTTGCCCCAGATGCCAGGTGCCCTCTAGGAAGGCTAAATTTGGATAAATGCAAATGATTCCAAACTGTAGAGAGCAAACAAAAATAACATGTATATACATATATACAAACAAATACACCATAATAGATTCCCCCAGCTAGCTACAAGATGGGCAAATACCCTAGGAGTACCACAGAGGGGAAGGAGGGTGGGTAATCCTGACTGCAGATGCATACCTCTCGGACATCTACATTTATGGTAGGTACAAAACTGTACTATGTCCTTCAAGGATGCATCTGCAGTCCTAACATATGGGTAGAATACCATAGCCAAACTGGGGGAGGAGGCACTAAAATGATTATGGTGTAGTTAAGATCCCTTGCAAAACAGCAGTTGCAAAACCTGCTCGGGATCTGGAGTATAAAGGTAGATTATAATGCTTGGCAAATGTATGCACGGAGCTCCAAGTAGCAGCCTCTAGAATGTCTTTGGTAGCCACTCCTCGTAAGAAAGCTGTAGTAGTGGCTGTAGCTCTTGTGGAGTGAGGCCTGATGTTTTCTGGAGTTGTCTTTCCATGAAAAGAGTAACAAAATCTAATGCAATTTCCTATCCATTTTGAGATTGTCTGTTTTGAAATTGCTTTTCCTTCCATTCCTGTTGCATATGCTACCAGAAGCTGGTCAGTTTTTCTATTGTTCTTGGTTCTGTCCAGACAGTAGCGCAATTGCCTGTGCACATCCAAGGTATGTAGTAGTCTTTCCCCTCTGTTCTGTGGGTTGGGGAAGAATGTTGGTAGGTGTATTGCTTGGTTCAATGATACCCTGGAGACCACCTTTGGCATAAAAGTAGGGTTGGTTCTCAAGGATACTCTATACTGATGGAAGATAAGGAAGGGCTGTACTGCCATTAATGCCTGTAATTCAGAAACCCTTCTTGCTGAAGTGATTGCAAGCAGGAAAGCAGTTTTCCAAGATAAGAACTGTAACTCTGCTGTTGCTGCTGGCTCGAAAGGGGGAAGTGTTAACTTTTCCAGGACAAAGTTGAGGTCCCATGTAGGCAAAGGTGGCTTCCTTGGAGGCTTTACATTTTTAATTCCTCTCAGAAACTGCCTGAGTAGAGGATGAGAGAAGATTGGAGGATCCATGTTGTATTTTGCTGAAATTGCTGATGCATGAATCTTAATGAAGGAGTAAGACAGGCCATTGTGGAAAAGGTCTGCTAAGTATTCCAGGATGTTAGCTATGTTTGGTAATGATACGCTTTCTCCTTTTGCTGCACTCCAAATGAGGTATCTTTTCCATTTGGCTGAGTAAGTCTTCCTTGTGGAGGGTCTGCGAGCCTCCAGTATAATGTCTTTAACCGTCTGGGATAAATCTGGGTTATTTTGTTTTATATAATATTCCAGGCAGCCAGCTGTAGTGTTTTCAAGTTTGGATGTAGGATCTTGAAGTTGTTCTGTGTTAGCAGTAAAGGAACTAGAGGTAGGGGCCATGCGTGTGTCCGAGCCATACTCCTCAGTAGCGGGTACCAATGCTGCCTCGGCCAGTCTGGAGCTATCAGGATGATCCTTGGGCGATCTTCTTTGATCTTCAGTAGCACTTTGTGCATCAAAGGAAGAGGTGGGAATGCATATGCTGTCAGGTTTTCCCAACTGAAGGAGAGGGAGTCCACCTTCCAAGCTAGTGGGTGGGACGTCCTTGTGCAGAATTTCCTCAATTGGTGGTTGTGTGGGGATGCGAACAGGTCTATTTCTGGTAGTCCCCATTTCTTTGTAATGGATTTGAAGATGTCTGGATGCAGCATCCATTCGTGGGCATCCGTGGTAGTTCTGCTTAAGGTGTCTGCTAGAATATTTTCTTTTCCTGGCACAAATTTGGCTTGGAGCTGAATGTTGAGGTTCAGGGCTACATTCCACAGGTCCATTGCCATCCGGCATAGAGGATATGAATGTGTGCCTCCTTGTTTGTGCTCTGGAGGTGTCTGGAAAGGACCAAGTCTTCGTAGGCCAATTTCTACTAAACCTCGGAGGTTGGACCTGTAAGAAATCCTTGACTGTTTGAACAGATTTTGCTTTTTCTTCCACCTTCTTTAGCACTTGCTGTGCAGGGGAGCCAAACAAACTTTGTTTCTCCATGGGAGCATCTAGGAGCCTTGACTTGACATGGTCTGGTAAGGTTTGCTCTTTTAACCATGCATGCTTTCTGATCACGGTTCCAGTCATGGCTGACCTAAAGGAAGCCTCCAGTGCATCATAGCCGCATTTTAAAGAATGATTACTGACCTGCTGAGTGTTATGTACCAAATCCTGAAGGGACTTACGGTCTATAGGTTCAGGACAGGACAGTTTTTTATT
The DNA here is from genome assembly GCF_019279795.1 of Protopterus annectens. NCBI lineage: Eukaryota > Metazoa > Chordata > Ceratodontiformes > Protopteridae > Protopterus > Protopterus annectens. The sequence continues at coordinate 714,957,829 of NC_056741.1, read as the reverse complement.
TAGCTGGTCTAACAAATATTCCTGGTACTGGATCATGTGGAATTGGCAGTTTAAGGCCCTAGCCGAAAGAGTAGCAGAAGTGTAAACTTTTTTACCCCATCTCTCTAATGCTCTAGATTCTCTTTCAGAGGGGAGGGGGTTTTTGGCAGAGGCAGCTGCTACAGCTTTGGGGCCCTGAGAAATGGTTTCAGGATCTGCAATAGGAGCCTTATACAAGTGAAAGTGTGTGTCCGGGACCCTGTAATATCTGTCGGGTTTGGCAGGGGCCGGGGGAAGAGAGTCAGGAGCAGTACAGGCATCATTAAATGCATCATCCACAACTGTTAGTACTGGAGGAATGGCTAAAGGCCTATGCTGTGGTAAATGTAAAAAGGTCCTAAGCCTTTTCCTTGAATCTGAGAAATCCTGGCCCTGCCATTGAAAATGCTCTCTCATAGCATGTAAGGTTTCCCCAAAAGAAAATTCCTCAGGAGGAGAGGCAGAAGGAAAGGAGTCTTCTGCATCAGAATCCTCATATGGAGAGTAAGGGCCTTCTGGAGGATTTGAATTTTCTGACTCATCCGAGGAGTAGTCAGTGGATACTGGATCGGGGGGCTCTGCTCTAGGCCTTTTCTCTGGAGGGGGCTGAGAGGCCCTGTCTGGGTGAGGTTGGGATCCCCTGATCAAGGAAATGAGATCCTCAGCCAGGCTAAGCATTTGGGAACTAGAAGTAGGCCTGTGTGGGGCTTTAGCAGGCAAGGCCTTAGAAGATTTAGCTGCTTTAGCCCTAGAAAAAGCCTTGATGGACATAGATGCAGGGGGCCTAGCAGCTCCACGTGCAGGAGTAGATATGTCTAAAGGGATAGTATCTGATAAATCCTGGGTGCCTGCTACAGCAGGAGAAATTTCGGTAGCAGATTCAGCCATGCTGTGTGAGGCCTTGGCTGTCGGAGGTAAGCTTTCGGCCGAAGGAAGAACCGAGGACTCGGTTTCAGCCAAAACCGAGACACTCGCGGTAGGCTTAACCGTGGTTTCGGCCGAAACCGCGGACCGCGAGTGTCGGTCCTTTTCCTTACGCTTTTTAGCTAATTGCGAAGTCGGAGTCTCCGACGGCATTTTGTAAGCAAAAGCGGGACCAAAAAACTCCTCCGCAAACTCCGACCGATGTCTAAGTGTCCGTCGGTTGAAGGAAGCACAGGCTACACAAGCTGATACGTCGTGGTCTGGGCCTAAGCAAGGAAGGCAGTAAGAGTGGAAATCCTTATGAGGTATTTGTTTCCCACAAGTTAAACAATTATTTACTTTTTCTGACATCGGCTGAGGCAAGAAAGAGTCCCCAACGGGATACTTAGCTTTTTAGAAGTCTTCGGTAGTAGAAATCTCTGGATCTGACCGACCGGCACTTGCGAACAGCTTCTGCTTCGGGCACCGCGCGGCAAGAAAGACAGAGGAAAATGGCGTCGGCTGATGCCTTTATACCCAATTCACAGCAGCTATGACGTCGGGTGAAGTGCGACATCAGCCGAGGCCAGACCCAGACTTTGGAATCCGGCTGACCGAAGGGCTGCCTGAGGCAGGACAACCCATATGTTAGGACTGCAGATGCATCCTTGAAGGACATCTGTTGATACTTTAACATATGGAACTGACAGTTTAATGTCCTCATGGTTAAGGTGGCAGAGGTGTATACCTTTTTCCCCCACCTTTCTAAAGCTCTGCAATCTCTCTCTGAAGATAATGGATTTTTGGCAGTGGAGGCCTTAATTCCCTTGGGACCCTGTGAAATAGTTTCTGGGTTAGCCGCATGGCTTTTGTATAGGAATTGGTGTGAATCAGGAACTCGGTAATACCTGTCAGGCTTGACTGGAGCTGGAGGTAAAGAATCTGGGTTAAGGCTGGCCTCCGAATACACATCATCTAGTATGTCTAAGACAGGAGGTATAGCCAGAGGCCTGTGCTGAGGGAGCAAGAGGAAATCCCCAAGCCTTTTCTTGGAGTCTGAGTACTCTTGGACTTCCCAGTGGAAGTGTTCCCTCAAGGTATGTAAGGTTTCCCCAAAAGAGTAATCCTCAGGGGGGGGAGACAGAGGGAATGGACTCCTCTGCATCAGAATCTTCAAAAGGGGAGTATGAATGTTCCTGGTCTTCAGAATATTCTGAAGTAATGGAGGCCTGGTCCGAGGAAGTGTATTATTCCTCCACTCTGGGCCTTTTGTCCGAGGGGGGTTGAGAACCCCTGATAAGAGTAATCAAATCCTCAGCCATTTTGAGCATCTGCTTTTTAGGCATGGGGCCTTGAGAGGGGCCCTGTGGAGCTTGTCTTTTAGTATGCATGGCTGCTTTAGACTTAGTGAAAGCCTTAATGGAAAAAGGACACCTTGAGAGGTGGCAGGCTTGTCTAAACTCTGAGTTTCCCCGCCAAGAGTGGCTTCGGTATCTGTAGTCGGGGTGTGGGCCGAAGAGCCTGCGACCTCGGGCACAGAAGACACCGCCAATGAAGTGTCATCGGTAGTCAGGGGCTGCATAGGTGCCTCGCTGAGAACCGGAGCACCTGTAGTCGGCTTTAGCGTGGTGTCGGTAGAAGTCGCGGACCTCGTATGTCGGTCCTTATCTTTGCGTCTTTTACTCAAAACTGGAGTCGGAGTATCCGACGACATAATGTAATTAAACTTTTTGCCAAAATAGTGTTGGGCGAACTCCGCCCGACGCTTAATAGTGCGTCTGTTGAATGTAGCACAAAAACGACAGGCCGAGACGTCGTGGTCTGGGCCTAAGCAAGGAATGCAGAGGGAATGAAAATCCTTATGCGGTATTTGCTTCCCACATGAAATGCAATTATTAACTTTGTTTGACATCGGTCTGAGGCAAGAAAAGTTTCCCCAACAGGGTACTTAGCTTTCAAGAAGACTTTGGTTGAAAAATATTCATAATCTCAGGAGCTGGCCGACCGGCACTTGCGAACTGCTTCTGCTTCGGGCACCGCGCGGCAAGAAAGACTGAAGAAAATGGCATTGGCTGGTTCTTTTATACCCCTGTCGCACTGACGTCAGGGAAGAAGCGACGACAACCGACGCCGGACCTAGACTTTGGAATTCAGCCGACCGAGGACCTGCCTGACGGCAGGAAAACCCATCTGTTATGACTGCAGCTGTATGCATGATGAACATCGTCAACAATGCACTGAGTAACCCTTTATAATCTCATTTCCTAAAAGTACCTCTTTTCTTCCTGTACAGTAGGTTGAGGCACAGGGACTCACTTGCTACATAAAAAAATGTTAAAAACAAGACTCTAATCTAAAAAGGTACACATATGGCACCACATAACATTCAGAAAAAAATAAAAAGAAATCATACTAAGACTACTTATCTGGACAACAAACAGTTTAGTGTAGATCAACAATGACCCTGCTGGTGATAGTCATGTGGAAGTGGACAACCATAGCATACACTTCTGCAAAGCTACTACTCTACAGCATTTCATAAAAGAATTTCAACGAAGAATCCTTAAATAAGGGTCAATAACGACATACATCCTAGACTCCGAGATTAAAAATTAATACTTTACCAGGAGAAAGAAATAGAGAGAGAAAGAGTGAAGTATTTTCACCAATGACCATTATGAAACAAGGCAGTAGAAATTAAGAAGGAAAAAACTGTTGTCGCTAAACACAGCAATAGTGTTCTTTGCACAGAGTGGTCTCTCCTCTTCTATTAAACATAGGTCATTCAACAAACTGAATTCTAGTCAAAAGTACAAAAACATTGAAAAGAATGTAAACACCACAAGTGAAAAATAAGTGAATACTGAAGCCAAATATATATGAAACTTAAAAAAAAAAAAAAAAAAAAGTGTCAGGTATTCACCAAATCAGCAGACTGGAGAGGTTGTTGATCATCCATCAGTCAATAGCCTGATTCTTCACACAAGGTATGCATGCAGTGTGATGACTACCCTGTGCCTATGTGCCATTGATATTAAATGAAAAACACTATCTGTTAAGATAATTTAAGAATGACTCAGTATGATATAAATATGAAGTTACAATTGAAATTAAAAAAATATATACAACCTTTTTAATATAACTATGGATAGGACAGAAAGGAAGAACAATACAGGGTGACACAGCAGGGTAGGCATGCTACTGATCCATCGCTATGGAGAGTAACACAGAAGTACTGCATCACTACAAATAACTCAACCGAACAGTAGAATTTTAGAAGGAAATCAGGACTGCAGCATACAACTTTCTACACAAACAACTGCCTTAGATGGACATCTGGCCTTTCAGTCTAACCCCCAGATCTTCTAAGAACATGTCCTGTGAGACCCCTCCTCCCCTTGGACAACGGTCAAATGTACAACTTTACAAGACTGTTGCTCACACCACTGCTGCATTCCTTTTTGGTGGAAAAGCTTCCAAAATTAGCCCTGGCTAAGAGCATCTCTGGCCACCAGTCTTTGATCTCTATGAACCACAAGGACCTTACCCTAAATTTCTGTGCCATCTCTAATTAGTACTAGTGCAGTATTGACAAAGGCCCCCCAAAACAAAGTGATGACGTATGAGAGAGAGAAAGGTTTACAGGGACTCAGGTAGATATTAATAAGTATATGAGGCTTGCCACCCCTTGACCCTTCACAGGAAGCAGGATAGCACAACATGGGGTTGAAAGGTAGGAACCTGCATTGCAGCAGTGATCTCTGACTTCAGTATCTACTGTTATTGTTGAGAACCAGAAAAGTGCCCTATGTTAAAAGGTATCACAAGTACAGCATAATTACTTATCCATGCAAAAGTATCAAATTGTTGCTATACCACAGTGAGACTACCTTATGCCTTGCATGGTGGCAGAGGCAAAACATGTTTAGACTGTATACCAGTTTGCAGTGTCTGGAGTGCATATTCAATGATAAAAGTTTTAAGCAGAAACATTCCTGAAAAAGGAAGATATGGTTGGCTACTGTTTTAGTTATGTCTCCGGACTACAGCCACAAGAAGTTTTTCAGTGGAATCATAAAAGGCGGCAATATATTTATCTGGCAATTTAGAAAAGGGTCTGGTGGAGACGAAAAAGAATATCCTCTTGCACCTATTTTTTTTTTCTATCCAAGCTGCTCGTGGACATCCAATAGATGTAAAATCCTTTTTTTTTTTTAACTTTGAAATTAGGAAAAGGGAAGCAACTAAACTTCCTCTTCATAGATCAGCTGTGGCATAAAATAGGAGTAAATCTTAAGGCTTATCCTATCCTTCTAGGGAACTATGTAAAGCTTTTCGCTGACAGGTGGATATAATTCTGAAAAAACTTCAGGCAAATGTCACTGCAACCAAGGACAGTGTTTTCCATGGTAGAATTTTAATGGTGTGGAAGTACTTGGCTCAAAAGGTGCCAAGTTTAATCTCTAAATAACAATGCTCAAATTTCTTAACAAGTACTAGCTTCTTAACGAGTTTTAGGTGCACTCCTTTTAAGAAGTGCCTGAGCAGATTAAAAAAGGCTCCATGCTGGTGGTGGTGGTGGTGGTGGTGGGGGTTGCAATACCTGAAAGATCGACCTTAATAAAAGGACAACACAGGCTCCTAGCAGAAGCTGTGGTTCATTACACTCTTTGGGGGGCAATGCCTTTGTATGGGCAGAAGGAAAATCCTTCCTTTCAGCCAAGTATGTATTTTCTATTCTCTGGTCTTCTATATTCCTGCAGTATGCTAATGACTTCCTCCAAAAGCCTACAGTGGAAAAGCATCAGGCTGAGAGAACCCATGCAGTCAGTCTCAGTTCTGTTTAGACTTGCATGAACCTGGGTTTACCCTATTCTGTATAGACACATTGCACTATTATGGAAGGAGAAGACACATTCCATTCACTTACATTAGTAGAGAAATGACAGTACCTTTGTGCAAGAACTTAATATCACAGTAGATTGCCCTACTGATCACTGTTGCAGTATTCCAAGCAGATGGGTTTTCATTGCAGACATCCAGCTGGGCACTATAACTTAAATCCTCCGTACAGCATACATCCAACATATGACCTCAGCTCAAAAGTGTATATATACTGCAACAGTGATCAGTAGGGTAATCTACTGTGATATTAAGATGTATGAATGCAAATCCTCAGACTATCTCCAAACCAGCAGCCTGAAGATATCCAAGAGATAATGATTAGCTAGAAGGGGCCAAGCAGAATATGAGAGAAACCCCCTCAGTCCTACATCCTGCCAGACAGGGCATAAAGAGTAAGAAAGAGAGGCAGAGAACCTTAAGGGGGAAGAAAAATGAGAAGTATTATGCAACAGTGATCAGGAGAACATCTAGTGTTATGCTAAGTTCTTAACTGTACCATGCCATGACCAAGATCACTGTAGCACTATTTCAAACAAATGGGCGACTTCCACAGCTCAAGGGAACAGAAGAGAGGATGTTTGAGAATGCAAAGAACTAAGAGTCCAGAAAGGACTGAGCTAGCAAAGGCAGCCCTGAATCTTGAAAAGGCATACATTCTGTAGTGTCTGGTGAAGGTGTGCATAGAAGTCCAGGTGGTAGCCTCCATGACTGTCCTGGCATCCATCCCTATATAGAAGGCCACTGCCCTAGCAGAGTGGCCTCGAAGGTAGTTGGCTGGCTGGTCCATCCTAGAGTCCATGAAAGAGACAAACAGTTGGTCTGACTTGCAAATAGATTTAACCTTGTCCAAATAAAATCTCGGCTGTCTTTGCACATCTCGGGAATGTAAGAGTCTTTTTCCGCTGCTATGTGGGTTGGAGAACAAAGTGGGTAGACTGACAACCTGGTTGAGAGATATCTTGCTCACCACTATAGGCATGAAGGAACGTTTACGAACATCCTGTTTTTGTGAAAAGATGAGAAAAGTTGGAATGGCCATTAGTGCCTATAGTTCTCAGACTCTCCTACCAGAGGTGAGAGACAGCAACAACACAGTTTTTCAGGTGCAGAATTTGGGATTAGAAGATGGCTGCCTCAAAGGGAGGCAGAGTGACCTTTTCTAGCACGTAACTGAGGTCCCAAAGTGGAGATACAGGTTTCTCCAGTGGTTTTAGATGCAGCATTCCTTTCAGGAATTGTCTGACCTCAGGCTTGGACATAGCAGGCAGACTATGGGGTAGACAGGCAGAAATGGCTGACAGGTGGGCGTTGATAGTAAAGTATACCATACCAGAAAATTAAGATGAGAGGCACATCTGATTTCATGGGGTCCTGATTGGCTATATGGTGTCTAAAAAGAAATGGAAGAGATTTTCTATCGAGGATTTTCAAGTGCTGGGTTTTCTAGTCTCCTGGAGAACCCAAAGCACATCCTCAAAAAACTGGTGCCTGAAAAGGATCACAATCCTATCATCCATGGGTTTAGGTTTGGGGATGACAGGTTGGGATGAAGCAGTGATCCCTTCCTGCTGTCTGATGAGATGCACTTTGTGGTATAATATGCAGCAAGTGCCCCTGGACAAATGGAAGAGAAGGGGGAACAAATGTTGCCTTGGCCAAATGGGAGTCAGCAGTAGGATTTTTGCTTCTTCCCATATCTTTAGTAATACTGAGGGAATGAGGGGAAGATGTAAAGAAACCACCCTGTCCACCAAAAAGAGAATGCATCTATCATCCATGCCACTGGGCAAGGAGTCCTGGTGCAAAAAAAGGGTAGTTCGTTTTTGCTCTCTAAAGCAAATAAGTCAATCTGTGGTATTCCCTACTTGTGGAGTATACCAAGGAAGACCTGTCTGTTTAGGGTCAATTCATGGGTGGCCCTCAATGGATCTGCTTAGAACACTGTCCCGTGACGAGATGTATACTGCCTGAAAGGGACAAGTTCCTCTGGATAAGTAGGTTCCAAGCAATCTGAGCCAGTCTGCACAGTTGGTATGATCTGGTTCCTCCTTACTTGTTAGTGTACCACATTACCATACTGTTATCTTTGAAAACTCGAAAAGGATCTAGTTTTCAGAGGTGTGAGAAAACTTGAACAGCCGGGATGAGGATTTTAATATCTTTTAGACTGACTGGTTCTTTTCTGAGTTTGGGGTGCCACAGGCCCTGGATTTTGTGGATACCTGTCCAAGTCACCTTCCACACCTTGTCCAAGGCATTTGTGTACGTTTCTTGACTGTCTGTGTTTGAAAGGTAGCCCTGGATTGAGGTTCACCTGGGCCACCCATCATAAGACCTTCTCCATGAGAAGAGGTATGAGGGGGATTTTTTCTAGTGGAGGAGAGTGTTGGGACCATACAGTTTTCAGGTACCACTAAATTTTGCCCACACAGAAATGGCTGCTGCCATGAATCCCAGTGTTCTTGGAATCTCCCTGGCTGAGCATGCCTTTAGGGATATTAGGGACTGGAAGTAAATTGCAAGGGCTTGCACCTTTTCTAGACATAAGCAGGCCTGCATCTTCTTGGTGTCCAATCTGCAGTCCAGGAAAAACAGGTCCTGAGTGGGCTGGAGGGAGGATTTTTTTGTAGCTAACTGTGAATCCCACCTGCAGAAGAAGTTTGAGAGTGAACTGGAGGTGGTGCAATAAGATATGGGGCAAAGCAGCCCGGAGCAGAAGATCATCTAAACAGAGAAAAATCTGCATACCACATGTCCTGCAAAAGGTAATTACTGATGCGATGCACTTTGTGAATACTCTAGGGACTGTGAAAAGACCAAAAGGCAAAGCAGTAAACAAAGTGAAATGTGTCAGTATAGAATTTCAGGAATTTCCTGTAGGAGGGAGGAATATATTGGTAAGCATCTTTCAGATCCAGAGAGAATAGGAATACCAGTGGGAGAATAAAGGGCAATAGGGTCTGGAGGGAGAGCATCACTGCGATCTAAGAGAAATCTAGTATGGGTCTCCACTGTCCTTCCTTTCATGGGACCAGGAACACTATACAGTAGAACCTCCTACCCACAAACTGAAAAGACACTGGCTCTATCATGTCATGGGCCTGTAGTTCCTGAAGGTCAGAAGGAAGCAGCTTTAGTTGACTGAGAGTTGGAAGGAGAATACCAGTTGTGGGGAGAAGTTACTTCTGATATACAGAGTAACCTTTTATGATGGATAGTACCCACTCGTCTGTGGCAATATTCTCCCAGCTAGAAATGGACAGAGACCCTTTTGGGAAGGGGTAGGGTAGGACTGAGGGGTGGGGACTTGGAAAATCGTTATAAATGGTCCCTCTCACGGTTTTCTGAAAATTTCTTCACAGGAGCCTCCTTATGCTTCTTGGGGGGAGGGGTATTTAGGTTCCTTTCTAATGAAGAACATAGGCTTGGCTGAATAGTTCCTTTGGTATCTAAGCAAAGAAGAAAGCACAATTTGCTTGCAGATTTGGATAGTTTTACCTTGTTCTGGTAAGGTTTTGAGTAAGTTAGCTGCCTTTGGTCTGAACAAAATATTTTTATCCAAAGGTGAATCAATAAACGCTTTGAAGCCTTCTGGCATGGGCTGGCTGCACAATCCTGAATTCCTGCAGATGACAGTACCAATAACAGTTGCTCTGAAAGATGCCTCAGCAACATCACAACTACATTTTATATTGGGTCTGGTCACCTAAGTGGCCTGATTAACCAACGACAGAATTTGTTGCTTTGCCTCTGTGCCCTGTGAATCCACCACTACCTTGTTCAAACTGTTAAGGACAGTAAGTATTTGGTCACTTTGGTCTGGTAATTTTTAGCTCTGAAAGCAAGATGACAGGAAGTGCAGACCTTACCCCCCCCCCATCCACAGCTCTGCTTTCCTTCTGTGAAAAAAGGGCATTAGCATTAGGGAGCAACATAGGTTTGTCAAAAGAGACAAACAAGAGGGGTCAGCCACAGGATTTTTATACCAGAACTTAAGCTTTTCTGGTACTTTGTAAAATCTGTCTGGCCTTTTTATCTGTGATTCAGGGGCTGAGGCTGTGGATCTGAAAGCATCAAAGGCTGCATCCAGAAATGGAGAGACGGGGGAAGGGGCAGGTGTACCCACTTTCAAGAAGTTGTGGTATCTCTTTTGGACATCAGAAATTTGCCTAAACTCCCAGTAAAAGAATCTCATGTTTAAACACCATCTCCCCAAAGGACACCTTTTCCACAGGAGGAATCAAGAAAAACAAGTTACCATCTGAAGGGACCTGAAAGAGAGAATGCATTTCAGAGGAGTAAGCTAATGAAAGGTCATCAGAATTTGGTGTGTCTTCCTCAGAGGAGAAGGAAGAGTACAGGGTAACTTTCTGAAGTGGAGGAGGACAAGCTGTGGTAAAAGGAGAAGCATAACGGTCATAATAATGGCCTTGGGTAATCCTCGAGAAAAGTCCATCAACTCCTTATCCCCCTTTCTCCCTAAAAGATGGATGTAAGGAAACATGCTTAGTCTTCTGTCACATTTCTTTGGGATGATGTCCATTTGTACGAAGCTCCGATCCCAGCATACCTGAATTAATAAGCCAAACTCACTTCCCTAACTAAAACCTGCATAATCCCTTCTGTTCCTTTTGGAAAAAAAATGCATCATGGTTCCCCCTACTAAGCAGCAACACTTTCTTCTCCAAACTGGCCTCCAATGAGGTCACAGTAGAGGGTTGACTGAAGTAAAGCCAGAAGTACTGTGGGTTCTGTAACCTCAGAGGATACATCAGAGGCAAACTGGGCTTCAGACCTAGATGTTTTGCTCTTTTTCTTGGGAGGTGGAGGTATGTTTGTTGTGGCATTATCTGCCATCTTGGAGTGGACCAAATACTTCAGTAGTTGCATCTCCAAGAAGGTGTTAGGCAAAGAGAGATGGGATTGCAAAGTCTTGGGCACAAAAAAATTGGCAAATGGAGCAGGCCTTATAGTAGTTTCCTGCGTTCAGGCAGAAAAGACACCGAGTTAGGAGATCTTTGTTTGGAATCTGCCTACCACACTCCCACTTACCCCTCCTAGCCGACATCTAACACAAAAACGGCAAATCAGTTTACATACATAAGGGATGTTTCCCCAACAGGGCACTTATCAGATTCCAAAAGGCTAACAGTACCAATGACCACGCTACAGACAGACAGGTACAAAACCTGCATTTGGGTTGGTGAGGAGACAGTCTGAGGGTTTATGCTCATACATCTGCAAACACAATCCTATGCCTGCAAGCTAAAGTCATACATCACACACACATTCTAGAGAAGGTTTAAGCTTTAATACCCCAGCCAAATGTCAGCAGTGAAAACCCATCCATCTGGAATGCTGCAATAGTGATCTCAGTCACGACTTCTTACTTTAAGCACCCCACAGTATGCCCAACAGTAAACTCTGCCTATGTCATCTCATTAAAGACTCCCTTCTCTTAACTCACACCTGTAGTCAAGATATTTATAAATACATAATTTTTTGTTACTGTAATAAAAGAAAACTGAAAAGACAAGTCAGATGGAAACACATTCATTGGTAGGGTTGCCACCCCAAATCACAATCGTTACAAGTTATATAAACTTAATGACAGTTTTCTTTTTTGCTGGGACGGAACGAATACAAACCTTTATGTCCTCCTTATATTCTACTATTTTTTTTTTTTTTACTTTTACACTATGGCAGGGGGTGCAAGGGGCTGCAGCCCTCTTGTTGGAAGCATGCATTTGTTACAGTAAGCAACAGAACTGGCAAGGAGTATTTTCATCTTTTCATTTACTTGGCTTTGGTACTGAAATGGCACACCACATAACAGCTGAATTTAAATGGATGTCAATTAGCCAGTGTCAGTCAGAATAAATGCATACAAATGGTGTGGCATATTTAAAGTATGTTAAGCTGAGACAACTTCATTTACATGGACCACACTGGAGTTATAAGTAGGGTTCTAAACGTACCTAACGTGACAGATAGAGTAGATACTTGTGCAAGGGAGTGTTGAAGACATCTGGTACCCAACACCCTTTCTGCAGCTGAGGATTTTTTCAAGAGGCCAATCTGTAGCAGACTCCACTTGTTTTAACAGGGTTGATCACTTCTGGGTCCAGTTTGCAGCAGCAAAAACTGGACCTACACAGTTTGTCTGCAATCTGGGTCGAAGGCATAAAGGAAGTACTGGAAGCATACCTCTAAGATGTACTGATCATTACTGCATTTACTGCAACCAATCTGCAGAGCAGGTAAGAACTGGGAAATCCTGTCTATTTATAGGACTCATCAGAGACCATACAGGAGAATGAACAGAATTACCCAATCCAAGTAGTAGTAATGTTGCTGCCAAAAGATCTTGAAAGTTTCTTGGACCCATTCCTTAAGCATCATTGCCAAGGTTACCATTGACAGAGATACATCAACATGTCACCTAGAACTAGAACTACTTTTATGGCTGTCATATGGGATTCCTCAGCTAGTACGACAAAGAGAAATTTAACTGATGTGCAAAGTAGGCATTACTACATAACCAGCGGGACTCCAAAGAAAAAGTACAGTTTTGTACCTACCATAAATGTAGATGTTCAAGTGTTCATACTGCTGCAGTCATCACACTTGGGATATCCTGCCGTCAGGTGGTCCCGCAGTCGGCCAGAATTCCAAAGTCTTGGTCCGGCGTTGGTTGCTGTCGCTTCTTCCCTGACGGCAGTGCGCCAGGGGTATATAAGATGCATCCAACGCCATTTTCTTCAGTTTTTCTTGGCCTAGATGTCAGGTGCCCTCAAGTGGGTAGGCAATACATATTGCTAATCAAAAATATACATATAATATAAAAACAATACCTTCAGTTACCAGCAAATACACCCCAAATGTTGTATAGGACAGAAGGGTATAGATAACTCCAGATAGTTCAGAGGGGATGGAGGGAGGGTAACCTGGACTGCAGCAGTGTGAACACTCGAACATCTACATTTATGGTAGGTACAAAACTGTACTATGTTCATTGTGTTACACTGCTGCAGTCATCACACTTGGGTTGAATCCCAAAGCTAAGTTTGAGTGGCTGGTCTATAAAGAGTTAGGATTGGCTAAGAGGCCCTGCAGAACTGCAGTGGCAAATTCTGCTCTGGATTTAGAGTAACGAGGCAGGTGGCAATGCTTGGTGAAGGTGCGCACTGACCTCCAAGTTGCAGCCTCCAAAATTTCCTTGGTAGGTACTCCTCTGTGAAAGACTGCTGAAGTGGCTGTTGCCCTGGTGGAATGAGGCCTAATGTTGTTAGGGACTGATTTTCCATGCTGCGTGTAGCAGTACCGAATACAGTGTCCTATCCATTTGGATATAGTTGGCTTTGAGATAGCCTTGCCCTGTGATCCTGCAGCATATGCTACAAACAGTTGCTCAGTTTTCCTGAAAGCCTTTGTTTTGTCCAAGTAGAAGTGTAGCTGCCTGTGTATGTCCAAAGAATGCAGAAGTTTCTCCCCTTTATTCTGGGGTTTGGATAAAAAGTTGGCAAATGGATGGTTTGATTAAGAGCCACACTAGATACCACCTTTGGCATAAAGGTAGGGTTTGTCCTTAAAGATAACCTATCCTGATGAAAAATTATTAAAGGTTCCACTGCCATTAATGCCTGCAGCTCTGAGACTCTTCGTGCTGAAGTTACTGCCAGGAGCAGAGCTGTTTTCCATGATAATTTTAGATTGGCTGTATTGGCTGGCTCAAAAGGTGGTAGGGTCAGTTTTTCCTAAACAAAATTGAGGTCCCAAGTTGGTGTTGGTGCTCTCCGGGGCGGTCTTATGTTTTTAGCCCCTCTGAGGTACTGCTTTAGCAAGGGATGAGAGAATAAAGGAGGATCCGTGTTGTAATGTGCAGAAATGGCAGAGGCGTGAATCTTAATTGATGAAAAGGATAGGCCTCTGTCCAGCATTTCAGTTAAGTATTGTAAAATCTGAGGAATGTTTGGAACAAGAGGGTCAAGGCTGTGAGCCTAGTTCCAGGTGCAGAATCTCTTCCTGGCAAGCTAAGAACTTGGTTATATTCAACTGGACGTATAAGAGAATTTAAGTACCTATTTCTGCACTTTTTATTTTAAAAAATACAGTATTTAAATTGATTTAAACTGTGTATGAAGGAGTGTTGAAGGAATTTTTAACTGGTTATTCTGCTCTTCAGTAACTTGAACTAAAAGCTAGTGTTGGCTGAATTTTGTTATTTGCTAGTAATTACAGGTGTGGGGGTAGCCACATGCTTTGATTTCCTGTCCTTGCATATTTAAACTGGTGCATGTGAAATAATTCCTGCTTTAAAACTTCAGCTTGGCAAGCTAAGAACTTGGTTATATTCAACTGGACGTATAAGAGAATTTAAGTACCTATTTCTGCACTTTTTATTTTAAAAAATACAGTATTTAAATTGATTTAAACTGTGTATGAAGGAGTGTTGAAGGAATTTTTAACTGGTTATTCTGCTCTTCAGTTTATTCCCACCCACCCGTCCTGTCTTTGTTTTGGTGTTAATCTTAGTGGCATTGAAACTGCCCGCCCCTCAGCCTGCCTCTGGGCCCATCTCATTTGCTCACTCAACTGAGTGCAGTGAGATCATATTCTGATTTCAGGCACTCCTACTGTGTACAAAGAGAGCATCTGGGAAATAAAAAAAAAAAAATTAAGCTTATCTCCTGCCTTTCTTGTTAAGTGGTACAGACTATTTGTAGGCTTCTGAGCCCCCAAGCCATTCTGTGTTTGAGGGAAGCCTTCTAGCTTGTTTTTTTTTCTTGTAACTAGCCAGTTTTCTAGTTTCAGCACTCTAATCTGTTTCCTTGATCTCAGCACTTGTTCAGAAAAAAAAAAAAAAAAATTTCATCTGCTTTTACTGTACTTGTGTTTTTACCTACTTCTTTTTACTTTTGCATCATCTTAAAATACTCAATTGTATTTATTACTGCTTGGTGTAACTCATTCTAAGCCTTTTGGTTTAAACACTTGGGCTTCGGACCAGTTAGTTGTTTTGCACTGAGAGGGTTTGTGGTCTGCACTGTTGTGGCAGAACAGGTAGCTTACATCCTTCTAGGTTGAGAACTGCTGATTGAGGGCTCAGTGTCTGTTATTCTAAAAGTGTATTAATTCTGGTTTAAGTACTTGGGCTTTCAAGCCAGTTATTTTACATTAAGAGGGTTCGTGGTCTGCACTCTTGTGGGAGGAGAGGCTGGACTCTGCCCTTCTGAGCTGGGAATTTCTGGTTAAAGGCTTATAGTGCATGCATATCTGAACTGTTTCTTACTGAAGTTGGTGCGCCTTGTTTGCTGTGGCATAGACTGGATTCGGGCCTGCTGGATCTAGCTTTGTTTGTGTAACTTGAGCACTAATCCAGACATTCTCTAAAGTATTCAATGGTATTTATTACTGCTTGGTTGTAACTTGATTAAAGTGTAGCTATCATTCAAGTCTTTTGGATTAAGCACTTGGGCTTCAGACCAGTTGTTTTACATTAGGAAGGTTTGTGGCAAGCACTGTGGTGGCAGGACAGGTAGCTTTCATCCTTCTAAGTTGGGAACTGCTGATTGAGAGCCCAGTGTCCAAGTGTATTAGTTCTGGTTTAGGCACTTGGACTTCAGGCCAGTTATTTTACATTAAGAAGGTTCGTGGTCTGCACTCTTGTGGGAGAAGAGGCTGGACTCTGCCCTTCTGAGCTGGGAATTTTCTGGTTAAAGGTTTATAGTGCCTGAATATTTGAACTGTATCTTACTGAAATTGGTTCACCTTGTTTGCTCTAGCATAGACTAGATCCAGGCCTACTGAATCTAGCTTTGTTTATATGCTTGTTGTTTGTTTGCTTGTTATTTCCTGGAAGCTAATTCCACCTAATACGCAACTTCTCAGCGCTTCTGTGGATCACTAGTGATATCTGCATTGCTTACTGTACTTATTTCCTTGTTTCACTTGAAAGAAAGTTACTGTTTGTCGTTTTGCATTTAGTTACTTGTAACACATTGCACTCAAGCTACCTGGCACTTGCTCACTAAAGCAATTATATAAGTCAGCACTAAAAATTAAAAGCACTACACCCTCACTCCCCACTGGCCCTTGTTTTCAATTAAGGATTTCCCAATATTATTCTAGCATGTCCAAAGGTCAGTTGTCAATCTCCTCTCGGTCCAGCTGGTGAATCTGGGAATCTTGAGGCAATGTTATAACTGCCTCATGTACACAGACAACCCTCTCCTCCTCCCACATAACACAAATACTTGCGAGAGATGCAGCTATTTAGCCAAACTGGAGGCTGAGCTCTCTCAACTCAGGACTGGCAAGACCAGACAGGAGGAGAAGGCAACTACACACACCACAAAACCAGCCTCACATAATGCTACCACTCCACTGAATCAAACACATAAACACACAAAGACATACTGGAGGCTCTGAGTAAAATTTACCTAAACAGCAGAGGCCTCCAAAGCAGACACCCAAACAACTGCTACCTCAAGACACCCCACAAGCAACACATAAACCACAAAAGCAGTGTGCAAAGCAGTCACAGCCCTTAAGGCCAAATACAACACCAAACATACTTGTCATAGGTGACTCCATAGTCAGACACACTGACGTCCCACTCACCAGGCTGAACAAGGAGAGGGTCACAGTAAGCTGCCTATCGGGCTAGAATCCGCCACATAACACAAGCACTTTCGGGTCACTCCACGGCAAGTACAAATATGACACAGTCATTGTCCATGCTGGTGTGAACGACCTGAGACGCACCTCCCTGGACTACATGAAAAGAGACATAGAGGAGCTCTCTGATTATGTAGCCCAGGCAGGTATGACCCTAACCCTGAGCAGTATCCTTCCTTCACCAAGAATGATGCCACAATATAGAGACAAGATGATCAGCTTTAACAATTGGCTTAATGTCTGGTGTCATTCAAAGGGGATCCAGTGTCTGTCTGCCTGGGATGACATGCTTGACAAGCCACGCTGCTTGCAAGGGACGGCTTGCACCTGTCACCCTGGGATTCCGGATATTGGCTAAGGCTCTTGCCACCCCATAGTGCCTTTTTAGGCAAGGCTCAAATTCTAAACCTACCACCCTAGAAAACAAAAATGGGAAGAAATTGAGGGTAATGCTGCTCAATGCCAGAAGTCTAAATCTCAAAATGCACGCACTCGAGGCCCTTCTCAGTATGGAGAACATCGATGTCTGTGCTGTAACTGAAACCTGGTTCAAGGCTCCTGAGAGCACCCCGGCACTATTAGGTTTTACCTCATATCATGCGTCCGGCCCCAAAACCCGGACCACTCCACAAAAGAAGGGGGTGTATCCATATTCATAAAGGATACTCACACCTCCAGGTTGGTGGCAACGCATGAAGCTTCGGAAACCATCCAGGTGCAACTAACCATAGGCAAAACTGCTCTACAAATTGTAGCATGCTACAGGCCACCCTCTCAAACTCAGGAACCCCACACAGCCTTCCTGAAGACACTGGAGGGTATAAATGTATCTCCAAACACCATCATATTGGGAGACTTCAACTACCCGAATATAGACTGGGAACATTACTCAAGCCCTAACTTTCTAGCCCAACGGTTCCTGGAGTTCATAAATTCAAATGCCATGGAACAGCTAGTTACTGTTCCCACGAGAGGAGAAAATATACTAGATCTCATTGTCACAAACATGGGGACAAAATGCTCCACACCAGAAGTATATCCCTCATTGGTGAGATCTGATCATAAACTAATCTCACTGGAAATCCACATCCCCCCACCCCAAACAAAAAGACCATAGTGAAGAACTTCTCTAAAGCAAACTTCACACTACTCAAGACTGGTGTGGTATCCTTCAAGGCCCCTGAGTCAGAGGAAACCACAACCCAAGCTGGAAGCCCTTACAAATGCCTTCTATGAACACCTCCAGGACTGCATGGATCAGGCAATCCCAAATAAAACCAAGACTCTTTCCACAAAGGGCAAACGTCCAGTCTGGTGGACCCCAGCCATTAACAAACTTTACAATAAGAGGAGAAAGCTATTACATGATAGAACAAAATCCATAAAAGGGAAGTCACCCCTGATCATTATTAGTAAAAAAATACGAGCACTCATAAAATCAACTAAGGCCAATTTTGAGAGAAAAATTGCCATGGATTCAAAGGACAATCATAAGGCCTTTTTCAGCTATGTTAGGAACCTGGGTGGAAACTCACAGATATATTCAGAATTAGTCCAAAATGATACAAAAATCACTGAACCCACAGACATTGCCAACATACTGGCAGACAGGTTCAGTGCAAACTTCACCCCCCTCCCCCTAAAGGAGAGATAACTATCCCAGCCGAGTGTAGCCTCCCGGACATCTCAAATGCGCAGGTGAAAGCTGCTCTCTCTAAAGCTAAAAACACAGCATCAATGGGACCGGATGGTGTCCCCGGCTGTGTGCTACACGAGCTAAATGAGGAATTAAACCCGCACATAAGGCAGCTGTTTAATCTCAGCCTTACCACAGGATACGTGCCCAAGGAGTGGCGTGACGGCAACTGTGGTCCCACTCCACAAAGGTGGTGCCTCTACGGACCCTGGTAATTACGCCCATAAGCTTAACAAGTCTAGTCTGCAAAGCTATGGAGAGGATCATAATGGAGCTCATAAACAAAGATATAGGGACTTGCAGACATTGGACCCGACCCAGTTTGGCTTTGTCAAGGGAAGATCATGCCTTTTGAACTTGGTCGACTTCTTGAAATAGTCACCAAGGCCATTGATGAGGGAAAGGCAGTCCATACAGCCTACCTTGACCTTGCAAAGGCTTTCACACAATACCCCACTCGGGTATTGTAGAAAAACTTACCAGCTTAAATGTAAACCCATATGTCACAAGATGGGTTGCAAACTGGCTTAAGGACAGAACCCACAGGGTTAGAGTTGCTGGCGCTGTGTCAGACTCCAAGCCGGTCACAAGTGGTGTCCCACAGGGCTCGGTCCTTGGCCCCTATTGTTTGGCATCTACTTCTCAGAAGTACAGGCCAACATGGGAGGACTTTGGCTGACAAAGTTTGCAGATGACTGCAAACTGGGCGCCATAGTGGAAAGTGCATCGGACACGGATATCCTTCAGAAGGGACTCACGGAAACAGATAGCTGGTGCCAGAGCCATGGCCTGAAGTTAAACGCCAAAAATGTATAGTCATACCCTTCGGGAAAAACAAGGTAACCCCAAGCTACCATATAGGTGGCAATCCACTAAGCACAGAAGAGGTTATCAGGGACCTGGGGACCCAGGTTGACAGTGGCCTTTCTTTTGACACTCACATTGCTAAAGTGGTTAGAAAGACCTTCTACATTGCCCACCTGATCATGAAGGGATTCACATCCAGATCTAGTGAGGTCATTGTTCCCCTGTACTCTTCACTTATCAGACCAATGATCGAGTACAATGCCCCATTCGGGATGTATCTCACCCGACATCTGCAGCAATTGGAGAGACCCCAAAAGTTCCTCACCAAAAGGATAAAGGGACTCCAAAATCTGTCATATGCTGCCAGATTGAAGAAACTCCAGCTCTATTCAGTCGCATACCGTCTGCTCAGAGGTGACATGTGCCTGACATACAAGGCCATGTCCAACCCGGAATTAATGGACATGCTCCACCTCAAAAATCCAAATCCACCAAAACCACTAGAGCAAGCGACTTAAACCTTAGCACGGATATAAATAGGACATGCTGGAGGGATAGATTTATCACTCAGAGACTCCCTATGCTGTGGAATAAAATCCCGGTCCATGTGAGGCAGAGCACCTCGCTGACTCTGTTCAAGAGAAATCTAGACCTGTGGATGGGAGATCGTAGGTTTACCCCGGGAATCATCTCTGGGTCACTGCTGGACAGAGGCACAACAAACTAATGGGCACAGTATTTTTTCATATAAGGGGTGGCGTAAGCCACAATAATTTGGGCTAGGCTTATAAATGCCTTAGGGCAGATAGCCTAGTATAAACCTATGAACCTATGAACCTATGAACCTGAGTAAGCTTTCCTGGTGCTAGGCCTTCTGGCCTCCAAAATGATATCCATAACAGCTTTAGAGAGAGGTGTTGCCTGTTTGACTAACGTATCTGCCATGCAGCCAGGTTTAGGGTTTTGAGCTCACCATGCAGGATCTGATTGTTTTGTTGAGACAGAAGGTGTGGAATTGGGGGCAAAATCCATGGTGGGCCCTGAGCCAAGTTCCTTAAGATAGGGGTATCAGTGCTGGCGTGGCCAGTCTGGAGCAATCAGGATCATCTGTGGTTTTTCTTGTCTGGCTTTTAGGAGTACCTTTGAAAGGAGAGGCAGTGGTGGGAAGGCATAGACTTTTAGGTTTTTCCAGCTGCACAGAAGAGCATCCACTTTCCATGCTTGTTTGTGGTAAGTCCTTGTGCAGAATTTTTGTAGTTGGCAATTCAGAGGGGAGGCAAAAAGATCTACGTCTGGGCATCCCCATTTTTGTGTTATCATGCTGAAGATTTGTGGGTTCAATTTCCATTCGTGTGGGTCCATGATATTTCTGCTTAAGTCGTCTGCCAGAGTATTTTTCTTTCCTGACCGGAATTGTGCTTGCAGGTGAACGTGGTATGTTAGAGCTGTGATCCACAAAGTCATGGCTTGCCTGCATAGGGGATAAGAGTGAGTGCCCCCTTGTTTGTTTATATACCACATTACTGTGGTGTTGTCTGTCTTTAGTAATAGTTGTCCTGGGTGTAGAAGGTCCTTGAAAGCTGTTAGGGCATTTTGAACAGCCAACATCTCTTTTTGATTGATGTGAAGATGCATCTGGCCTGTGGTCCACTTGCCCTGAATGCATGTTCCTGCCATGTATGCTCCCCAGGCGTAATCCGAAGCATCTGTTGTTAGAGTTTGCCTGGCTGTGGGTTGTGTAAAAGGCTGACCCTTGTTTAGGTGACATGCCTGTGCCCACCTTCGAAACTTCTGTTGTAGGCAGGGAATTATTGGAATTACTGCTTCTAGACAGTGAGAATGTCGAGTCCAAACACTTTTTAGGTACCACTGTAATTTCCTCATATGCAGTCTGGCATATGGTAGTAGTAGTATGCAGGATGCCATGAATCCCAGGGCCGGAAAAATTTTTCTTGCAGGGAGATGGGACGTTTTTGCTAGTAGTTGAAAATATTGAGTTAGTTGCACTTGTTTGTTTGGCATGAGGTAAGCCATCTGGCCCGTTGTATTTAAGCTGGCACCCAGGAATGTAATCTGTTGTGAGGGCACTAGTTTTGACTTCTTTTCGTTTACTGTGTATCCTAGAGAAATTAGCAACCTTTTCACAAACGCCAGATGCTGTAGAAGAATGTCTTTTGTCTCTGCTTGGATGAGGCAGTCGTCCAGGTATGGATATATTTGAATCCCTTTTTGTCTGCAAAATGCAATTACTGGTGCCATGCACTTTGTGAAGACCCTGGGCGCAGTAGATAAGCCAAAGGGCAGTGCAGAGAATTGGTAGTGCATTGTACCAGCTTTGAATCGGAGGCATCTTCTGCAATGTTGTCTGATAGGGACATGCAGGTATGCCTTTTTGAGGTCCAGAGTAACAAGCCAAGCCTTCTTGCCCAGCATGGGTAGAAGCTGCTGTAATGTCAACATTTTGAATTTCGGAATATCCAGGTAAGTATTCAGAATTGAAAGGTCCAGTATAGGCCTCCAGGCTTTGTCCTTTCTGGGGACCAGGAAAAGTCTTCAATAAAATCCTTGTCCTTGATCCTGTTGTGGTACTTTTTGTATAGCTCTCATGTCCATGAGGGCTTAAATTTGTTTTTGTGCCTCTGCCCATTGATTTTGTGGCAGGTCTGGCATTCCTTTTAGCTTTGGTATAGTATGGAAGTGGAATCTATAACCTTGCGACACAATATTCAGGACCCATTTGTCTTGGGTGATTGTTTGCCAGTTTTGAGAAAAAAGTGCTAGTTTTCCCCCTAAGGGGGCTTCCAGAAGGGACGTGCTTGGCGTACGCAAGGGAAAGTCATTGTGACGGTTTCCTGTAAGGTTGAGACTTTTCCTCACCTCCTTTTGGGGTTGAGGTGCCCCACTGTCATTGTCTGTTGGAGCCCTGGGGTTGCGATCTGCCTCTTGGGCATCTGTATCTGCCTCTCTGTGGCCTGTCTGACACTGGAAAGGACCAATTTTTTGTTGGCCAATTTCTGCTAAACCGAGGTGGCTGTACCTGTAAGAAATCCTTGCATAGATTTAGCTTTATCCTCCATTTTCTTTAACACCTCTTCTGCCTTAACAGCAAACAAGGTATCATGTTATAAAGGAGCATCCAATAACTTTGCCTTAACATGTTCAGGTAAACTCTGTTCTTTTAACCAAGCATGTCTTCGAATAACAGAAGCTGTAACTGCGGCTCTACAAGAGGCCTCTAAAGAATCAAAACCACATTGCAGAGTATGTTTTCCCACCTGTTCAACTGCATGCAATAAATCCTGCATTTCTTTACAGTCAGGAGCTTCTGAGCTTGCAAGCATTTTCTGTTTTAACTGAGCCATTAAATATTGTTGGTACTTAAGCATGTGAAACTGGCAATTTAAAGTTTTTACTGCTAAAGTTCCAGACGTGTATACTTTCTTCCCCCATCTATCCAAAGCTCTGGAATCTCTGTCAGAGGGTACTGGATTTTTTGCAATGGAATCCTTAACCCTTTTTGGACCCTGGGAAATAGTTTCTGGATCAGCAGAAGGGTTTTTGTAAAGAAACTTGTGAGAGTCAGGGACTCTATAATACCTACCTGGCTTGGCTGGAGCAGGGGGCAAAGAGTCAGGAGATAAGCTGGATTCAGAGAACACATCATCCACAATGTCTAGTACAGGTGGAATAGCCAGGGGCCTGTGCTGAGGAAATCCCCGAGCCTTTTCCTTGGATTCTGAGTATTCCTGACTTTCCCAATGGAAATGTTCCCTCATGGTATGTAAAGTTTCCCCAAAAGAGTAATCCTCAGGGGGAGAGGCTGAAGGGATAGATTCCTCAGCATCAGAGTCCTCATAGGGGGGTAAAGAGTATTCCTAGTCTGAAGAGGAATCACAGGAAACGGAAACCTGATCAGAGGAGTCATAGTCTGTATCCTGCCTAGGCCTTTTCTCAGGAGGGGGGTGGGAACCCCTGATTAGAGTAATGAAGTCTTCAGCCATTTTAAGCATCTGTTTCTTAGGCATGGAGGACTGTCCAGGAGAATGCTATACTTGTTTCTTTGTCCTGGCTGTTGATTTAATGGTAAGTTGTGAAGGTCTGAAAACACCCTCAGAAGCCGGTGCCTGCTCAGCGGCTCCGGACCCATCTGAGGGATTAGTTTCCGTAGGCCCAATACCTTGAGTTTCCAGAGGCCTAGTTGTCTCCACGTGGGAGTCGGAGGCGGCCTGTGGCTCTGAGGTAGTGGGTGCCAGGGGCTGAGAAAGCACCTCACTGCGAACCGGCGACTGGCCTATAAGAAGTTTCATCGTCGGTTTTGGACCTCGGATGCCTGTCTTTATCCTTGTCTTTGCGTTTTTTTTGGAATTGCGGTCGTCGGTTGATCCCACGGCATAGTATAATTGAACCTTCGGCCAAAGTAGTGCAAAGCAAAATCAAAATGTCTTTTTATAGTGCGTTTGTTAAATCTAGCACAAAACCGACAACTAGTGACGTCGCGATCAGGGCCTAGGCATGGAATACAGTAAGAGTGGAAGTCCTTATGAGGTATTTGCTTCCCACAAGAAATACAATTATTAACTTTTTCTGACATCGGTCTGAGGCAAGAAAAAAGTTTCCCCAATGGGGTACTTAGGTTTATTGAAGACTTCGGATCTGAAATTCAACTTCGAAAATCTCAGGAGTCGGCCGACCGGCACTTGCAAACTGCTTCTGCTTTGGGCACCGCGCGGCAAGAAAGACTGAAGAAAATGGCATTGGATGCATCTTATATACCCCTGGCGCACTGACGTCAGGGAAGAAGCGACAGCAACCGACGCCGGACCAAGACTTTGGAACTCTGGCTGACTGCGGGACCGCTTGATGGCAGGATAACCCAAGTGTGATGACTGCAGCAGTGTACCACGATGAACATCCACTGATCTCTATGCTCAATATAAGTGGGCTCAAAAAAGGCATATCAAGTTGGTTAGGCAATTCATAGCTACGGATAAAGTACAGCTGTGTACACTTACCATAAATGTAGATGTTCGAGTGTATTCACTGTTGCAGTCATTACATTTGGGTTATCTGCTTGCAGGTAGACCTCAGTCGGCCTGATTAACAAAGTCTTGGGTCCTGCGTCAGTTGGTGTCCCTTCTTCCATGACGTCAGGTCGTCAGGGTATAAAACATGCAGCAGATGCCATTACATCAGTTTTTTTTGCCCCAGATGTCAGGTGCCCCCCTAATAGGGAGCAATTAAATAAAAAAGTACAATGATATACCTCCAACAAAAAAGCAAATACACCACAAAGGCTTTTAAGCAAAGGAATATAGAGGTATAGCCAAAAGAAGTTAGGGGGCTGGAGGGAGGGTAACCAGGACTGCAACAGTGAATACACTCTAATATCTACATTTATGGTAAGTGTACACAACTGTACTATGTTCTTCGTGTTTCACTGTTGCAGTCATTACATTTGGGTAGGTTCCCAAAGCTATGGTTGGGAGGAGGAATTTAGATAGCATTAGGACCAGCTATAAGGCCCTGCAAGACTGCAGTGGCAAAGCCAGCTCTGGATTTAGAGAAAATTGGCAAATGATCATGCTTGGTGAAAGTATGCACAGAGCTCCAGGTAGCAGCTTCTAGGATGTCCCTGGTAGGGACGTCTCTGAAAAAGGCTGTAGAGGTAGATGCAGCCCTGGTGGAGTGAGGTCTGATCCCCTGGGGGATAGGTTTCCATGGTGTTTATAGCAGAAATGAATGCGTAGGCCTATCCATTTAGAAATGGTTTGCTTTGAAATAGCCTTCCCCTCTGCCCCTGCTGCAAATGCCACCAGCAGTTGTTCAGCTTTCCTTTGAAGTTTAGTTTTGAAGTAGAATCTAAGTTGTCTGCGCATGTCTAAGGAATGCAGCATCCGTTCCCCTTTGTTCAGTGGATTGGGAAAGAAGGTTGGCAAATGATAGACTGACGAATAGGGGTGGGAGGTTGGCATAATGGTTAAGGTGTTTGTCTTACAAACACATGTAGAGGGTTTGATTCTCAGTTGGGGTAATTGGCTAGGCTTAAAATGGCCAACAAGAGCAGTTAGCCTAGTACTAGTCTATGAGCCTATGAACCTATGATAGAGAGCCACACTGGATACCACCTTGGGCATGAAGGATGGACTGGTTCTGAGGGACACCCTGTCTGCATGAAAGATGATGAAAAGCTCCACTGCCATAAGGGCCTGTAATTCAGATACCCTTCTAGCTGAAGTGATTGCTAAAAGGAAAGCTGTTTTCCAAGAAAAAAATTTTAAGTCTGCATTAGTAACTGGCTCGAAAGGAGGTAGAGTAAGTTTCTCTAAAACAAAGTTAAGATCCCCGGCTGGGGGTGGAGGTCTCAAATTTTTGGCCTCTCTGATGATCTGCTTCAGCAGTGAATGACAGAAGAGGGAAGGTTCTGTGCTATAATGAGCTGAAATGGCTGAGGCGTGGATTTTAATGGAGGAAAAAGACAGGCCCTTGTGAAGCATCTCAGTTAAGTATTGTAAAATCTGAGGTAAATTGGGCGCTGCTGTGCTCATCCCCTTGAGATTGGTTCCAGACACAGAATCTTTTCCATTTTTCAGCATAAGATTTTCTAGTACTAGGCCTCCTTGCCTCTAAAATGATATCCATCACAGGTTTACTGAGGGATGGTAGAGGATAGATTAAGAAATTAGCCAGGCTGCAAGGTTCACTGTTAGAAGCTGAGGGTGCAGAATCTGGTTCTCCTGCTGAGACAACAGGGAAGGAGTATGAGACAGGTGCCATGGGGATAACCGTGAAACGCTGCGCAGGAGGGGGTACCAGTGTTGGCGTGGCCAGTCTGGAGCAATCAAAATCATCCTTGGTTTGCCCTGTTTGATTTTTGGTAGTACTTTGCAAAGCAGAGGCAGAGGGGGAAGGCATAGACTGATAGGTTTTTCCAGCTGAAGGACAGAGAATCCACTTTCCAGGCTTGCTTGTGGGGAGTCCTTGTGCAAAATTTGTCCAATTGGTAGTTCTGGGGAGAGGCAAACAGGTCTATATCTGGGCTCCCCCATTTGCTTGTCAACATGCTGAAAATCCTTGGTTCCAGTTTCCACTCGTGTGGGTCCATGAGGTTTCTGCTTAGTCCGTCTGCCAGTGTATTTAATTTTCCTGGCAGGAATTGAACTTGTAGGTGCACTTGGCAGCTCAAGGCTGTGCTCCACAATGCCATGGTTAGTCTGCAGAGGGGGTACGAATGTGAACCCCCCTGCTTGTTTATGTACCACATAACAGTGGTGTTGTCCGTCTTTACCAAAAGTTGTCCTGGAAGAATGTGTTCCTTGAAGGCTGTCAGAGCATTCTGATTGATAAGTCCTTGGAAATCAAACGGAAGTCATTGAGACAGTCTACTACAGGGGAGTCTTATTATTTCCAGATTTGGAAGTGGAGGCTCCCCACTGCTTAGTTCTATGTCTCCCCTGGGACTGAAACCTGGGGCTTTTGCTGTGTCTGGGATTGGCTTGAGAAGACCTGGAAGGGGCTGGAAAACACAAATTCTTAGAGGGCCAGTGCCTACTAAACCTAGGAGGCTGAACTTGTAAGAAATCTTCAACAGTTTGCATAGATTTAGCTTTATCTTCCATCTTTTTAAGAACTTCCTCAGCCTTGTTGCCAAACAAGTGGTCCTGAATTAAGAGAGCATCCAACAATTTAGCTTTAACATGATCAGGCAAAGATTGCTCCTACCCAAGCATGCCTTCTGAGCACACACCCAGTAACAGCAGCCCTGCAAGAGGCCTCTAATGAATCAAAACCACATTGTAAAGCATGTTTTCCAACCTGTTCAGCAGAATGCATTAAATCCTGTAATTCTTTACTTTCCACACAGTCAGGAATCAACATAATTTTCTGTTTAAGCAATCCAATAACATGTTGCTGATACTTTAACATATGAAACTGGCAGTTTAAGGCTGCAGAAGTGTAAACCTTCTTACCCCATCTATCCAGTGCCCTGGAGTCTCTATCAGAAGCAGTAGGATTTTTAGCAGTAAAAGCCTTAATGCCCTTGGGCTCCTGTGAAACAGTTGGATCCGCAATAGGATTTTTAAAAAGGAACTTGTGTGCCTCAGGGAACCTGTAGTATCAGTCTGGTTTTCTGGGAGCAGGAGGCAAGTAATCAGGGGTCAAACTAGATTCCGAAAAAGCATCAACAATGTCTAGTACAGGAGGAATAGCTAAAGGCCTATGCTGAGGTAGGAGCAAGAAATCCCTAAGTCTCTTTTCTGAATCAGAAAAATCCTGGCTTTCCCAGTGGAAATGCTCTCGTAGAGTATGCAAGGTTTCCCCAAAAGAAAAATCCTCTGTAGGGGAAGCAGAGGGAATGGAGTCCTCTGCATTAGAATCCTCATAAGTAGATAAGGGCAAATCCAGATCATCAGAAGAATCAGGAAAAAAATAGAATCCCGGTCAGAAGATTCATAAACAACTTCAGTCCTAGGCCTCTTAGAAAGGGGGAGTTGGCTACCCCTGATTAGAGTTATTAAATCTTCAGCCATTCTTATTTGTTTTTTAGGCAAAGAGGCCTGAACATGTGGCCTGGGCGTCGTTTTTTTCGGCGTGGTTCGAGATTTAGGCCTAAGTGAAGAAGGAGGCATCGGTTTAATATGCAAGACCGAAGACCTGAATACACCCTCAGAAGCCGGTGCCTGCACAGCGGCTCCGGACCCATCCAAAGTAGACATCTGTGGGTTCCATAGTTGAAGTATCTTGCGGCATACCGGACTCCGAATGGGTCTCAGTAGAGGCCTGCGAATCAGAAGTAGCGGGTATCAGGGGCTGCGAAAGCACCTCACTGAGTACCGGTGAACTGGCGACTGGCTTAGAAGAAGCGCTGTCGGCAGTTTTGGACCTCAGCGGCCTGTCTCTGTCTTTTTCTTTGCGTTTTTTTTTTATCCCGGTAGTCGGATGGCTAACCGACGGCATTTCAGGATAATTAAACTGAGAACAGAAATATTTAAAGGTGAAGATATACCGACAGATAGTGCGCTGATTAAATAAAGCACAAAACCGTCAGCAAGATACGTCATGGTCAGGGCCTAGGCAAGGGATACAGTACGAATGAAAATCTTTATGAGGTATTTGCTTTCCACAAGGAATGCACTTAATAACTTTTACTGACATCGGTAAGGCGCAAGAAAAAGTTTCCCCAATGAAGTACTTAGCTTTAGTTGAAGACTTCAGTTCTGAAACTCGAAAACAAAAATTTCAGAAGTCGGCCGACCGGCATTTGCGAACTGCTTCTGTTTCGGGCACCGCACGGCAAGAAAGACTGATGTAATGGCATCGGCTGCATGTTTTATACCCCTGAAGACCTGATGTCATGGAAGAAAGGACAGTAACCGACGCAGGACTCAAGACTTTGTTAATCAGGCCAACTGAGGGCTACCTGCAAGCAGATAACCCAAATGTAATGACTGCAACAGTGAAACACGAAGAACATCAATCTGTTCATTTGTTTCAGCCCTGTAAAAAGACTGAGTTTTCTAGAATGGGGTAAATGTAGATGACTTCCCTCCTTGGAAAAGCAAAAACTGGTACAAAGCAACTGATGAGCACACATGGAGCTGTGGGCAGGTGAATGGGAGAGAAATTTGGAAAACATTCCTGCCCACTTCAAGTCTCACATTCCTCATGTTGTTTGAGTATAGAAATGCGCAGACAGACAGACTAAGTCCAGGTGACAAAAGGATGCTGGCAATAGTAATGGCAGAAGGGAATGCAAGGTGGGCATCCTGAATTTAGTTATCTTTAGGAATTTGTTTTGCCTGGAAAGATCCAGTATGTGCAACCAGAGCCCATTTTTTTTGGGGATTGAAAATATTTGCATTAAAATCTCTTCTGTTCAACTCTCAAAGGACTTTCTCCACTGTATCACAAGCACTCAACTGTTCTAGCCCCTCCAGAGCCAGATACAAATAGTTCAGTGGGACTTGAGATGCAATTAAAAAGGGGGGGGGGGGTAAAAATGCCTGGAGTTCTAATTAATCTGTAACCAAGACAATGCATTCAGTGGACTAACATATAGCACACTCACCTTTGGTGCTTGAAGACCAAAAGGCTGTGGATTCTATTCCCACTCCAGGTGACTGGGTTGCTAACACTTGAGGTGCAGGGTTTTTTGGGAGGTGTAGCAATTCTGAGTATGAGACATTAAGGCAAGATCCCATCCTCCTGAGTTGCTAGTAGCTTAGATGGATGCAAGATAACCATGATGCCTACTGAAAAGAGTAGGGGAAATTTCCAAACCAATATAAATGCCACCTTGGGTCCTTCCTGAAAACAGGCCACAAGTCTAGTGGGACTAACACAGTTAAAGGATGGACAGGCAGACAAAACTGTCATAACTCTCATATACCTGTAAGAGATCATAATGAATAAGTTCTCCCTGAAGTGGAGAGGCTGCCTTTCCAAAGAGATGGGAAAACAAAAATGCACGAAGGTGAGTGGAAGGGCTAGGAGAAATAGCTGGTAGTGACCTGGGGCCCAAGAGGGGGATAAGGCCATCCACCCCTTACTCCAATCTTACTGCCTGCTTTTGTCTTGCTACTCATTCACGACTCGCCACTCATCCCTCAACACCCTTCTGCCCGAATCGCTTCTTTATAGTCCGATTTATCTTT
The DNA here is from genome assembly GCF_019279795.1 of Protopterus annectens. NCBI lineage: Eukaryota > Metazoa > Chordata > Ceratodontiformes > Protopteridae > Protopterus > Protopterus annectens. The sequence continues at coordinate 714,928,168 of NC_056741.1, read as the reverse complement.
CTGCAATGCCCAAGGACCTTCCCTGGATACTGGGATGGGAAGCTGCTTCACTAACTGCAACATTCTCACATTCTCCTTAATCACCCAAAACAACTCTTCACAGGGAAGGCTAAAAGTAGAGCCGTATAAATAAACTTACCACAACAGTAAATGTTTGAATGATCACTACTGCAGTAGACTAAACTATTTGAGTTATATCCTGCTAAGGATATGACACCCAGCCAGCTAGCAACACATAAAGGGCACTTTCCAGGGTCTATATTAGAAGACCGAATGTTTCGGTGATCGGAACACCTAAACATCGATCTTCTAATATCGAAAGCAAAAAACCGGCGAACGAAGGATTTAATGCAGGGAAAGATTTCCCTTGGCCATTCATCGGAGTTTGCTATTTCCCTACTGTTGAGTGATCTCGGAGCTGGTATATTTAGTTAGGGGAGGTGTGGGGGGCACAGCCCCCCCCCACTTAATTTACATGTAAAGTAATGTTTTTTGTGTTGTGGCCGAGGGACGTGTTTCCCTGGGATGTTCGACATTGTGCGGTTCGATATTAGAAGATAGATGTTTAGGTGTTCGATCACCTAAACAGTCGGGTCTTCTAATATAGACCCCACCTTCCATGCACCCAGTTAGTCATTTAGAGCTGAGCTGTATAAAAGTCAGGTTTGGGTGCCAAGCCCTTTAGAATCTTCAAGCTGAGAGAGACAGAGATACAGAAGCTAAAGCCCTGAGAAGATATTACTACAAATATAATAAAGTCTACACCCTGACATAAAAAAAGCATACAAAACTAAGGGGATAAAGTAAGAGAGCAGCTACTGCAGCAGTGATCAATCGAACATCTACTATTAAGGTAAGTTTACTTACACAACTATACTATGTTCTTCACAGGGATCACTGCTGCAGAAGCCTAACATATTGGGTAGATTACCTAAGCTTAACATGACTAGGAGGAGGAAGGATGAGGGGTCAGGAGTCCATAAAGAATGGTCCTAGCAAAGTCCTTTCTAGACTTGGAAAAATAATTCTAGTTTATAGTGCTTTGTAAGTGTGCACAAAAGGCCAAGTTGCTGCTTCTAAAATGCTTCTCAAATCCGACCCTTTCCAAAAAGCCACAGACAAAGCAACGGCCCTAAAACAGTGAGACATGACCCTGTCTGATTTTATTTTTGTTAAGGTAGTTCTAACAAAAGATATTAGCGTAAGCTAACCATTTTGAAATAGCCTGTTTTGACATAGGTTGTCCTTTTTTCGTAACTTCACACAAAATTAACAACTAATTTCATTTTCCAAAAAAAGAAAAAAAATTGTTTTGTCAAGATACTACCATGACTTGTCTGCTTACGGACATCCAAGGTATCCTTTTCTCTCTCGCTGTTAGGTTCTGGAAAGAAGACAGGGAAAATGGATAGCTTGGCTTAAGGTAAACCTGAATGCCACTTTAGGCACAATGAAGGATTAGCTCTTCAGAAAACCCTACCTTTAAGGGAAATACACGGTTGACCCACCATGAAAGCCTGCAATTCAAATATCCTTCATGCATAGGACAGACCAATTAGATTGTTTTCCAAGTTAGGAACCTAAAAAGTCAGTCTGATGGCCTGGTTCAAATAGAGCAAGACTTAGTTTTCCTAACAAAAAAAAAAATAAGATGCCATGGGTAACCCACCTGTTTTTCTTTGGATGCTTCTTATGAAACACCCCTCTCAAAACATTTTCATATGAGGTTGCATTGAAAAGAGGTGGGGGATCCATGGGCAGAAATAATAAAACATCCGACAAATGAACCATGATGAGGGGACGACAGGCCAGAGGACATAACTCAGATAAATACTGTAGAACCAGAGAAACACTAGGCCTAAAATAGGTGCAGATTATTTTCTTGGCACCAACTAAAAACATTTTTCTACTTACTAATAAATCATTTCGTAGTAACAGGTTTTCCTACATCCACTAACACCTGCTACAAGTACTCAAAAAAGGGTGCCTAAAAGCAGTAAAAATTCTATCATCCAGGCAGTCAGTTGAAGTTGTTTGGGGTCAAAATGCATCAAAAGTCCCAGTCTTGTATGAGTAAATCCAGTCTGTGAGGAAACTTGTCGCATTTGCCCCTGGCCATTTTCAAAAAAATGGAGAACTCACAGTCAACCTGGACCAGAAGGCAAGCCCCACAATAATCTTTGGTGAGCCATTCTGAATCTTCAGAATGGCCCTCAACATTAGTGGAAAGGGTGCAAAAAAGCATATAGGAACATTCCAGTCCAAGGAAAAGAAAACACATTTATCTTCCAGGCCTTAACGCTTGGAGTAATACAGCAGAATTTTGCAAACTGACTGTTGCGAACAGAGGCAGAAAAATCTATTTGAGATGTTCCCCACAATTAGATCAATTCTTGGAATACCACCCTGACTCAGAGTGCCTGCTCTGGTCCCATTCAGCTTACCTGCCACATAACTTCGTTATGGCAATATGCAAGATGCCTACAGAGTGAGAATGTGCTGAAAAGCTGGACTCTGGGCAACCAAGGCTACACTGCACAGACGGCAAGACCCATTTTCCCCTTCCTTGTTTATGTATCACATTTCTGTGGTGTCAGAAAACATGTGAATGGGTGCCGAGTACCAGAGATGGTTGAGAGAACTGAAAGCATTTATAAGAGCTAACATTTTTTTTAATGTTTTGTGTGTTTTGATCTTTTTTTTTTTTCTTCCAACAGTCTGCACTTTCACTTCCACAGACACTACCCCCAACCAAAGTCTGAGGAACCTGCTTTGACTGACTGCTGGGGCAGGAAGTGAGAATGGCAGACCTAGATTCAGAGAAATTTGGTGTCTCCAATACAAATTCTTCCTTTTCACAAATCCCAAAATTACATCTTGAAATGTCATGGGATGCTGATGTTCGAATCATAATGACTTGGAATTTTCTCACTGAAAGTCTTACAAGAGATATCATACATGCCAAGAGACCCAAAATCCTTATGAATTCCCTTGCTGTGATGGTAGTTTGAGTGGGAAAACTCAGGAACAGATCTAAATACATATCTGGTTTTGCCTGTGGAAGAAAAACTCTTTGAACTGAGATGTCCAGTAGACACCACAGGAAAATAAACGTGAGAAGAGGAATCAGAAGACACTTCTGCAAGTTCTTTTAAATACCTGCCTGTGTAGGAGATCCCTTACCCAAATGAGTGATATCTGACACTTTAAAAAAAACTCTGCAAATCAAGCAAGTTATCTAAAGAAATGAAACATGTGAATACCCTGCAGTCTGCAGTAGGCTATCACAGGAGTCAGACAAGTTTTGAAAAGCCTTGCAGCAGTATAAAGTCAGAAGAGTAAACACAGAAAGCTTAAAATGTGATCCAGACATAGAAAACCTTAAGAAACGTTTGAAATCTTTATCTACAGGAACATGATGACATACATATTTTAAATCGAAGATCAAAAGAAAATCCAAACAGGCAATAAGTGGTAACAAGTAGAGAAAAAGTACAGTTTTGTACCTACCATAAATGTAGATGTCCGATAGGTATGCATCTGCAGTCATCACATATGGGTTGTCCTGCCTCAGGCAGCCCTTCGGTCGGCCGGATTCCAAAGTCTGGGTCTGGCCTCGGCTGATGTTGCACTTTCCCCGACGTCAGAGCGTCTGGGGTATAAAAGCGTCAGCCGACGCCATCTTCCTCAGTTTTTCTTGCCCCAGATGCCAGGTGCCCTCTAGGAAGGCTAAATTTGGAGAAATGCAATAAAATTCCAAACATTTGCAAAAAAAAAAAAAATATATATATATATATATATATATATATATATATATATATATATATATATATATACACATGTATATACAAATACACCATAAAAGATTCCCCAGCTAGCTAATAGAGGGGTAAGCACCCTAGGAATACCACAGAGGGAAGGAGGGAGGGTAACCTGACTGCAGATGCATACCTATCGGACATCTACATTTATGGTAGGTACAAAACTGTACTATGTCCTTCAAGTATGCATCTGCAGTCATCACATATGGGTGGAATACTATAGCCAATCTCGGGGTGGAGGTACTAAGTAAAGGATGGTGTAGTTAAGATACCCTGCAGGACTGCCGTAGCAAAACCTGCTCTGGATCTGGAGTATAAAGGTAAATTGTAATGCTTGGCAAATGTATGCACGGAGCTCCATGTAGCAGCTTCTAAAATGTCTTTGGTAGCCACCCCTCTTAGGAAGGCTGTGGTGGTCGCTGTGGCTCTCGTGGAATGAGGTCTAATGTTAGCTGGCACAGTTTTTCCATGAAAGGAGTAACAAAAACGAATGCAATTTCCTATCCATTTTGAAATTGTCTGTTTGGAAATTGCTTTTCCTTGTACACCAGCAGCATATGCTACAAACAACTGGTCAGTCTTTCTGTAACTTTTAGTTCTGTCCAAGTAGTAGTGCAGCTGTCTGTGTATGTCCAGGGTGTGCAGAAGTCTCTCCCCTTTATTTTGTGGTTGTGGGAAGAATGTAGGCAAGTGAATAGCTTGGTTCAAAGATACCCTGGATACCACCTTTGGCATGAATGTAGGATTGGTCCTCAAAGAAACTCTGTCCTGATGAAAGATAAGAAATGGCTGCACTGCCATTAAAGCTTGTAGCTCAGATACTCTTCTTGCTGAGGTTATGGCCAGAAGGAAGGCAGTTTTCCAAGACAAAAACTGTAGATCTGCCGATGCTGCTGGTTCAAAGGGAGGAAGTGTTAGTTTTTCCAACACGAAATTCAGGTCCCAAGTAGGTAGAGGTGGTTTCCTTGCAGGATTAATGTTTTTGATTCCTCTTAGAAATTGTCTTAGGAGAGGATGAGAGAAGACAGGTGGGTTAACATTGTATTCTGCTGAGATTGCTGAGGCATGTATCTTAATGGAAGAGTAAGACAGGCCATTGTGGAACAATTCTGCCAAATATTCCAGTATATGTGCCATGTTCATCACTGTCACATCTAGGCCCTTTGCTGTGTTCCAGGTGTGAAATCTTTTCCATTTTGCTGAATATGCCTTCCTTGTGGAAGGCGAGCTTCCATAATAATATCCTTCACTCTCTGGGATAGGTTATCCTGAGGAGGAGTCATGGTATTCTCCAGGCAGTTAGCTGCAAGGTTTTCAGGTTGGAGTGCAGAGTCCTGAAATTGTGCTGCGTCAGTAGGAGTGGCCATAGGGGGAGAGGCCATGGTTTCATCTGTGACATGCTCTTTAACAGTGGGTACCAGTGCTGTCTTGGCCAGTTTGGAGCTATCAGAATTACTCTGGGCTGTTCTGTCCTGATCTTCAGTAGTACCTTGGTCAATAATGGGAGAGGTGGGAAAGCATACACTGTTAGAGCTTTCCAGCTGAAAGAGAGCGTCCACTTTCCATGCTTGTGGGTGGTATGTCCTTGAGCAGAATTTCTTCAGTTGATGATTGAAGGGGGAAGCGAACAGATCTATTTCCGGCCTTCCCCATGATTGTGTGATGAGTAAGAAGATGTCTGGGTGCAGCATCCATTCGTGTGCATCCATGGTAGTTCTGCTTAAGCTGTCTGCCAGTGTATTGTCTTTCCCTGGCACGAACTGGGACTGTAGCTGTATGTTGAGTTTCAAAGCAAGTTCCCATAGATTAATTGTCAGTCTGCAAAGAGGGTAGGAATGGGTTCCTCCTTGCTTGTTTATGTACCACATAACTGTGGTGTTGTCTGTCCTTATGAGCAAGTGGCCTTGTTGAAGGAAAGGTTTGAAGGCCTCGATTGAGTGTATCACTGCCAGCATTTCCTTTTGGTTTATGTGCATGCGCAGCTCTCTTTGTGACCATAGCCCTTGGATACATCTGCTCTCCATGTGTGCTCCCCAACCTTGGTCTGAAGCGTCCGTGGTGATGGTTTGGTTGGCTCTTGGCTTGCTGAAGGGCAACCTGCTGTTCAACTGGCAGGCTTGAGCCCACCACAGAAATTCCTTTTGAAGGCAAGGAATGAGGGGGATCAGAGTTTCTAAGCTGTGACTGTGCTGTGTCCATAAACTTCTTAGGTACCATTGTAATTTTCTCATATGCAGTCTTGCTTGCGGAATCAGAAGAATGCAAGATGCCATGTAATCCAGGGCCTGCAGGATTTTTCTTGCAGTCAGCTGAGTTTGTCTTGTCAGATTCTGGAAGTAAACTGGTAGTTGTTTTTGTTTTTCTTCTGTGAGAAAGGCCATTTGGGTGGTTGTGTCTAGATCCGCACCCAGAAAAGTTATTCTTTGGGATGGAACCAGTCTTGATTTGTGGATGATGACTATATATCCCAAGGCCTGTAACAGGTGGATGGCATAGTCCAAGTCCTTTAAGAAAGTTTGCTTGCTGTCCGCTTGTATTAGGCAGTCGTCCAGATATGGGTAGATTTGAATCCCCTGAAGTCTGCAGTGTGCAATTACTGATGCCAGGCATTTCGTGAATACTCTGGGCGCAGTAGATAAGCCAAAGGGTAATGCTGAGAATTGATAATGCTCTGACCCTGCAAGAAATCTGAGGTGTCTTCTGCAGCTTTGTCGAATAGGGACATGCAGGTATGCCTCCTTGAGGTCTAGAGTCACCTGCCAAGACCCCTTGCCCAGCATGGGAAGGAGTTGCTGTAGAGTCAGCATTTTGAATTTTGGCACAATGAGGTAAGTATTCAGAGCGGACAAGTCGAGAATAGGCCTCCATTGATTTTCTTTTCTTGGAACAAGGAATAATCTGGAGTAAAATCCCTGGCCTTGTTCTGAAAGAGGTACCTTTTCTATGGCTTTCATTTGCATTAAGTTGGTAATTTGCTTCAAAGCCTCTGCCCTCTGACTTGGTGGCAGGTCTGGCATGCCTTTTCTTTTTGGCAATGAGTGGAAGTGGAACCTGTATCCTTTGTCTATTATTTGCAGTGTCCATGCGTCCCTTGTAATGCTGTGCCAATTTTTTGAGAATAAAGAAAGTTTTCCGCCCAAAGGTGCTTCTAATTGAGCCCTGGTTGGCGGACTCAAAATAAAGTCATTGAGTCTGTCCTGGTGTAGCAGTTGTAGTTCCTGCACTACCTCTCTGGTTGGGAGGCTGCCACTGACGGCCTCTGTAGGAGCCTCTAGTTTGCCCTCTACCTCTGGCTCGCCTATTCCTGCCTCTGAGATCTGTCTGAGTCCGGAAAGGACCAATTCTTAGTAGGCCAATTTCTGCTGAATCTCGGTGGTTGGACTTGCAGAAAGTCTTTAACGGTCTGCACAGATTTTGCCTTTTCTTCAAATTTCTTTAAAACCTCCTGAGCCGTGGAACCAAATAATTTTTGCTTTTCCATAGGAGCATCCAAAAGCTTAGCTTTAACATGGTCTGGCAGAGATTGTTCCTTCAGCCAGGCATGCCTACATATAACTGCACCTGTCATAGCTAATCTACATGAAGCTTTCAATGCATCATAACCACACTGCAAGAAATGGTTACTAACCTGCTGGGAGTTATGCACCAGATCCTGAAGGGATTTGCGATCAAGGGGTTCAGAAGAGGACAGTTTCTTATGCAATTCATCTAGTAAATACTCTTGGTACTGTATCATATGAAATTGACAATTTAATGCCCTCATGGAAAGAGTTGCAGAAGTATACACTTTCTTACCCCATCTCTCTAATGCTCTGGACTCCCTTTCAGAGGGTAGAGGGATTTTTAGCAGTGGCAGCTGCAACCCCTTTTGGGCCCTGGGAAATAGTTTCTGGATCAGCAGAGTGGGCCTTGTACAGGTGTAGATGTGAGTCCGGGACCCTGTAGTACCTATCAGGTTTGGCAGGAGCCGGAGGGAGAGAGTCAGGGGCAGTACTAGCATCAGAGTACACATCATCAATGACATTCAAAACAGGAGGTATAGCTAAGGGCCTATGCTGAGGTAAATGTAAAAAGGTCCTTAATCTCTTTCTGGAATCAGAGAATTCCTGACCCTGCCATTGAAAATGTTCTCTCAGAGTGTAATGTCTCTCCAAAGAAAAACTCTTCAGGAGGGGAGGCCGAGGGAATAGATTCTTCAGCATCAGAATCCTCGTAGGCCGAATAAGCCTCCTCCTGGTGGTCTGACAGAGCAGAGCCATCGGTGGACTCATCAGAGGACTGGGGATCAGAGGGCTCAACCCTGGGCCTTTTGTCTGGAGGTGGTTGAGAGCCCCTGTCCGGATGAGGTTGGGAACCTCTAATTAAAGAGATGAGATCCTCTGCTAGGGTAAGAATCTGAGAGCTAGTAGAAAGTCTCTGAGAGGAAACATTGGGAGGCAAAGCCTTAGTAAGTTTAGCAGCTTTAGCCCTGGAGAAAGCCTTAATGGACATGGAAGCAGGGGGTCTGGCTGCACCACGTGCAGGAGTAGACTTATCTAAAGGAATGGTGTCGGAAGGTTCCTGGACACCGGTTTCAGTAGGTAATTCAATGACCGACTCGGCCGGGGCCTCCGGGGCCGAGGTAGTCGGTTGTGTGGTTTCGGTAATAGGAACTACCAAGGACTCTATTTCAGCCGAGACCGACACACTCGCGGTAGGCCTGACCGTGGTTTCAGCCGAAACCGCGGTCCGCGTGTGTCGGTCCTTGTCCTTCCGTTTTTTTAACTAAATGCGAAGTCGGAGTCTCCGACGGCATTTTATAAGCAAAACTAGCCCCAAAAAACTCCTCTGCAAACTCCGACCGACGTCTAAGAGTTCGTCGGTTGAAGGAAGCACAGGCTGAACAGGCCGAGACGTCGTGGTCTGGGCCTAGGCAGGGGAGGCAGTAAGAGTGGAAATCCTTATGAGGTATTTGTTTCCCACAAGTTAAACAATTATTAACTTTATCTGACATCGGCTGAGGCAAGAAAGAGTCCCCAACGGGGTACTTAGCTTTTTCGAAGTTTTCGGTAGCTGAATCACAGGAGCTGGCCGACCGGCACTTGCGAACTGCTTCTGCTTCGGGCACCACGCGGCAAGAAAGACTGGGGAAGATGGCGTCGGCTGATGCTTTTATACCCCAGACGCTCTGACGCCAGGGAAAGTGCGACATCAGCAGAGGCCAGACCCAGACTTTGGAATCCGGCCGACTGAAGGGCTGCCTGAGGCAGGACAACCCATATGTGATGATTGCAGATGCATCCTTGAAGGACATCACAGCATTTTGAACTTGGGTGCTATCACAAACCACAAAGGAAACATCCTGGAGTAAAATCCTTCTCCTAAATGAGAGGGTGGGAAAACTTCTATGACCCCCCTGAGCAAGAATATGCTGAATGATGGGAGGGAAAGGAAGACTGAAGAGGAATCACCTGAAAATGAGGGACAGACTACTACTGCCATCTGTAACCTTCAAGGATTACCCTCAGAACCCATATGTCTGAAACCATTTGTTTCCAAAGACAGAAATGGAAGCTCACACTTTCTGGAAGGATTACACAACTGCTAGTATGTGTGCGTGTGTGTGTGTGTGTGTGTGTGTAGGGGGGGGGGGTTGCAAATCATTTATATACTCATTCAGATGCATCAGATACCCCTTTTTTCTCTGTATTCCTACTTTCTTTTTCCAATCTTTGTGCCACTGCAACAGATTGATAAGACTGCTTATTTTGCTTTTTAAACAATTTTGGAGAGGGCACTGATTCCCTTGAAAGACTTTGAAAAGGAGGGCTGAAAAATTTGGGAGATCCCCTATCACCCCACTTTTTAAAGGCCAATGGAGGAGGTCGTCAAAAAACTAGCTCCTTACCCAAGGAAGACTTAAAAATGTCACTTTTGACAGCTTTAAAGAGGTCTGAGGATGCAGGCAGGCATACACCTGCTCATGACAGTTCCACGCCAACAGCCCTGGAGGTGGCATCAACAGAATCATATGCACATTTCAAACAGTGGGTAGTCAACCTGAGACACAGACGAAAAGTACAGTTTTGTACCTACCATAAATGTAGATGTTCGAAGATCCACATTGCTGCAGTCCTTACTTATGGGTAGTCCGCTGTCCTCGGTCGGCCCGAATACCAAAGTATTAGGCTGACGTCGGTCATGGGCGCACAGCCCTGACATCAGAGCGTCAGGGTATAAAAGCGCATGACCGACGTCATATCCTCAGTCTTTTCTTGCCCCAGATGTCAGAAGGCCCTAAAAGAAAGGTCACAGCCACAAAACAAAGTACCTTCCCAAAAGATATGCCAACTACAGCCATCACCCAAACCATATAACCATGCTAAGCTACAGAGGGGAAGGAGGGAGGGAAAATTGGACTGCAGCAATGTGGATCTTCGAACATCTACATTTATGGTAGGTACAAAACTGTACTATGTTCTTCATCTCACATTGCTGCAGTCCTTACTTATGGGTAGAATCCCAAAGCAACGGGAAAGGGAGGTTGGCAAAATCATAAAGCATTAGGGGCTGCTAAAATGCCCTGTAATATTGCAGTGGCAAATCCAGCCCTAGACTTAGAATAAAGAGGAAGGTGGTAATGTTTAGAAAAAGTATGTACTGAACTCCAAGTGGCTGCTTCCAAAATATCCTTTGTAGCTACCCCCCTTAGAAAGGCAGTAGAAGTTGCAGTAGCTCTAGTGGAATGAGGTCTGATTCCAGCCGGAATCTCCTTACCATGATGGGAATAACAAAAAGAAATACAAAACCCAATCCATTTAGAAATAGTTTGTTTTGAAACAGGTTTACCCTGTGAACCCAAAGCAAAAGAAACGAACAACTGCTGAGACTGTCTGAACTCCCTGGTTCTGCTCAAATAATAACGCAACTGCCTGTGTATATCCAAAGTATGCAAAATCTTCTCCCCTTTATTTTGGGGATTTGCATAAAAAGTAGGCAAATGAATAGTTTGGTTTAAGGCCACACTAGAAACCACTTTAGGCATAAAGGAAGGATTAGTACGCAAAGATACCCTATCCCTATGAAAAATCAAGAAAGGCTCCACTGCCATAAGGGCCTGTAATTCAGAAACCCTTCTTGCAGAAGTAATGGCCAACAAAAAAGCAGTCTTCCATGACAAATACTTTAACTCGCCAGTAGCTGCAGGCTCAAAAGGTTGTAGAGTAAGCTTTTCCAACACAAAATTGAGATCCCAAGCAGGAGTAGGAGCTCTACGTGGGGGTCTTATGTTCTTTGTCCCTCTGAGAAACTGCTTAAACAAAGGATGAGAAAATAAAGGAGGGTCACAGTCATAATTAGCCGAAATGGCTGCAGCATGAACCTTTATGGAGGAGAAGGACAAACCTTTGTCCAATAACTCAGTAAGATATTGTAAAGAAGCACTCAAATTAGGCTTGGAAACATCAAAGTCCTTCCCTTTGCTCCAAATAAAAATCTCCTCCATTTATCAGCATAAACTTTCCTTGTACTAGGCCTCCTGGCCTCCAAAATAACATTCAAAACTTGTTGTGGAAGCTGAGAACCTCCAGAGTCTAAAACAGAATATGCCAGGCTGTTAGATGCAGAGACTGAATTCTGACATTGAGAAAGTGATTGCCCTCCTGAGACAAAAGGTGCGGAATCAAAGGCAGAGGCCATGGAGGCTCTCGTACCAAACTCCTCAGTAGTGGGTACCAGTGTTGTTGAGGCCAATTCGGTGCTATCAGAATCATGGATGGCTTGTCTTGTCTGGCCTTCAAGAGAACCTTGGGCAGAAGGGGTAGAGGTGGAAAGGCATATACATGAAGATTGTTCCAACTGAATGACAGTGCGTCCACCTTCCAAGCTGTGGGATGAAACCTTTTTGTGCAAAACTTTGGCAACTGGTAATTTAGTGGAGAAGCGAACAGATCTATGTCTGGAGTTCCCCATGACACTGTCAACTTTTCAAATACATGAGGATCCAATTTCCACTCGTGAGGATCCACTATTTGTCTGCTCAATACATCTGCTAAGGAGTTCTGTGCTCCTGGTAGAAACCTTGCCTGAAGATTGAGGTTGTAACTGAGAGCTGTCTCCCACAAAATCATCGCTTGTCTGCAAAGAGGGTACGAATGAGTTCCCCCTTGCTTGTTGATGTACCACATGACAGTTGTGTTGTCTGTTAGAATCAACACCTGCCCTGGGTGAAGTAAATCCTTGAAAGCCATCAATGCAAATTGGACTGCTAACATCTCCTTCAAGTTGATATGCAAATGTCGAAGTCTGGCAGGCCACGTGTCTTGCACCCATTTTCCATTGAGGTGTGCTCCCCAAGCTTTGTCCGAGGCATCTGTCGTTAGAATCTGACTCGCCTCTGGTCGGGTCACAGAGAGTCCCTTGTTTAGGTGACATTCCTGAGCCCACCACAAAAATTCCTTCTGAATGCAAGGTATCATCTGAATGACAGTGTCTAGATCTTGGCAGTGTTGTGTCCATACATTTTTGAGATACCATTGAAGCTTCCTCATATGCAATTTGGCATTGGGAAGCACCAGAATACAAGATGCCATGAACCCCAAGGCTTGAAGGACTGTCCTTGCAGTCAGCCTGGACTGTAGAGACATTTGTTGGAAATAAAGTGAAAGGCTTTTCTGTTTGTCCGGGGTCAAAAAGGCCATCTGGGAAGCTGTATTCAGTCTCACACCCAGAAAGCACATGTCCTGAGAGGGTACTAGACTGGACTTTGTTTCGTTCACAGACTACCCTAGGCATCTTAACACTACCATCACATACTGTAGATGCTGAAGAAGCTCGTCCTTGTCTTGTGCAATAATCAGGCAGTCGTCCAAATAAGGATAAATCTGTATTCCTTCCATCCTGAAAAAGGCTATCACTGGAGCCAGAACCTTTGTGAACACTCTGGGCGCAGTAGACAAGCCAAAGGGCAATGCAGAGAACTGATAATGTAAATTTCCAGCTCGAAAACGCAGGTACTTCCTGCAACTGGGCCTGATAGGAACATGAAGATAGGCCTCTTTTAGATCCAAAGTTACCATCCAGTGATCTTTTCCCAGCAGAGGTAAAAGCTGTTGTAATGTCAACATTTTGAACTTTGGAATGTCCAAATAAGTATTGAGGAGAGATAAATCCAAAATCGGTCTCCACGTGTTCCCTTTCTTTGGTACTAGAAACAGGCGGGAATAAAATCCTAGGCCCACTTCTGATAGAGGTACTGGCTGTATAGCTCCCATGTGAAGAAGTAATGACATCTGTTTGTGAGCCTCTATCCTTTGCCGAGGAGGAATGTCTGGCATACCTTTGAAAGGAGGCAATGTATGGAAATAAAACTTGTAACCTTTGTTTATAATGTCCAACACCCATTTGTCTTGGGTGATTAAAAGCCAGTTTTGCTTGAAGAGAGCTAGTTTTCCTCCCAAAGGAGCTGCCAGGCAAGAAGAATCTGGCAGCTGAAAATGCAGGTCATTGGGCCTGTTTTCGAAAGGACTGGCCCCTACCCTCACCAGCAGATTGAGCAGGCGAACTCCATGCTCTTGGCCTGAAGGTACTCTGAGCTCTGCCCCTACCACGCCTAGATCTACCCATAGGCTGAAAATCAGAAGAAGGGTACGTCCACCCCTTAGCAGGCCAATTTCTACTAAACTTAGGAGGTTGCACCTGCAAAAAATCTTTAACAGTCTGCATAGACTTAGCCTTGTCCTCCATTTTCTTCAAAACAGACTCCACAGGGGGACCAAACAAAACTTCAGACTGTAAAGGGGCATCCAGAATTCTAGATTTAACATGCTCAGATAAATTCTGATCCTTAAGCCAGACGTGCCTACGAAGAACTGAACCAGTGGCAGCCACTCTAGAAGAAGCATGTAAAGCATCAAAGCCACACTGCAAAGAATGTTTCCCCACCTGTTCAGAAACATGCACCAAATCTTGCAATTCTTTACACTCTATGCCCTCTGCCAAAGCATCCACTTTAGTTTTTAGCTGAGAAAGGAGGAAATTCTGATATTTCAACATATGAAACTGGCAATTTAAAGCCCTCATTGCTAAAGTTGAAGAGGTATACGCCTTCTTACCCCATCTGTCCAAAGCTCTAGCTTCCTTATCTAGAGGAACCGGATTCTTTACAACAGAAGCCCTAACACCCTTAGGCCCCTGACTAATAGTTTCTGGGTCCACCCTAGGACTCTTATATAGATATTTATGAGCCTCAGGTACCCTATAATACCTGTCCGGTTTAACTGGTGCAGGAGGCATAGAATCTGGATTAAATGAGGCCTCCGAAAAAACATCCTGAACCACATCCAACACAGGAGGTATAGCCAAGGGTCTATGCTGTGGTAAAAACAAGAACTCCCTAAGCCTCTTTCTGGAATCTGAGTAATCCTGTCCTTCCCACTTAAAATGTTCCCTCATAGAGTGTAAGGTTTCTGAAAATGAAAAAATCCTCTGGAGGGGAAGCAGAAGGAGTGGAATCCTCTGCATCGGAATCCGAATAAGGAGGAAAATCTTGAATGTCTTCAGCAGAAGACTCAGAATCATCTGAGGCCTGCTCCAAACTTTCCAACTCTGGCTCTACCCTGGGCCTCTTATCAGGAGGGGGCATGAAACCTCTAATTAAAGTAATCAAATCTTCTGCCATTTTAAGCATATGCTTCTTAGGCACAGACCCTGAAGAACCAGAACTAACACCAGAAGAGGGCAAAACAGACTTGCCCCTAGAAGGAGCCCTAGAAACAGTAGCAGAAGGCCTAACCCCCTTAGGCAAAGAAGGGAGAATAGTAACCTGAGAGGCCCCTTCAGCCTGACCTGACTCCTGTGAGGCCACATCCTGTAAAATCAAGGTTTCCCCCTGAGACTCAACAGAAACTTCAGCCGGATCCACCTGTTCCACTGTAGCCTCTAAAGGACCGGCGTCCGAAACGGACGAATCATCCTGCCTAGGCTTTACAGATTTGTCTTTACGCTTCTTCGTGGAAGCGGGCGTCGGAGCATCCGACGGCATATTATAATTACACCGCTTGCCAAAGACTAACCTAGCGCAATCTAGCCTTCTCTTAATAGTGCGCTTATTAAACCTAGCACAAAACCGACACCCAACTACGTCGTGCTCCGGTCCCAAGCAAGGGATACAAAGCGAGTGGTAATCCCTATGCGGTATCTGCTTCCCACAAGAAATACAATTATTCACTTTTTCTGACATCCGGTAAATAACTGAGGCAAGAAAAAACAAAAATGTTCCCCAACGGGGTACTTAGCCCAACTTGGTATCGGTCTGAAACTCCGAAAACGAAAAATTGCAGAAAGCCGAACGGCACTTGCAACGCTGCTTCTGCATCGGACCATGCGGCAAAAAAGACTGAGGATATGACGTCGGTCATGTGCTTTTATACCCTGACACACTGATGTCAGGGCTGTGCGCCCATGACCGACGTCAGCCTAATACTTTGGTATTCGGGCCGACCGAGGACAGCGGACTACCCATAAGTAAGGACTGCAGCAATGTGAGATGAAGAACATCCATGTTACACAAAGCAAAGTTCTCTTCACAAGAGGAAACAGAAGACAAAATATTCCTCATATTCTCATAAAAAAGGAGACATAACTAAATACGTAAGTATGACACTTGTGAATTTTAAAAACAAATGTAGAATATATATTTATTTCCCAAAAATCTATCAAAATCTTTTTCATCCTTGTCAGGAGAATTGTCATGCAAATGTTTAGCAGCAGATGGATTTGCTAAAGCAACAGCCAGCTGCTGGGTCTGACTTGGGTTGAATCTATAAAAACTTAAGTCTGATGCACTTTATACAACCTATTTGCTATTTTGGTGAAGCAGGCATGATATGACAGACAATGCAGGCTGTGACAAAAAACATCCTCCAAAGCAAACCAAGCTGAGATGTTCTCTTTCCCTTTTGTTATTTCCTTTATATTGAGAGCCACTGGCAAAGAAAATAAGGGACTCAGAAATTCAACGATATAACTGGTATGGTAATCAAGAAAAATTGGCTTTATCTGCAGACATTATTTTGTATCTGATAAACACAGGAATGGACATCTCAGTGTTATGGAACATTTTGAGACAGTTTCAAGTCTTTTTGGGATACAAAGCTAATAAAGATAAAGCAAAGGCTACAGCTGTTCATTGGTAGTAACTAGGCTATCTGCCAGAGGGCATTTATAAGCCTAGCCAGAGTGTGTCAGCTTTCACTGCCCCATTGATTAATTAACTGAGCCTCTGTCAAGAACAGCCAATGAAGTGATTACAGGGGTGTATTTTCTGTTACCCATCCACTCGTCAAGGTTTCTCTTGAAGAGTGTTAGTGAGGGGCTCTGCCTAATGTAGTTAGGAATTTTGTTCCAAAGCATGGGGAGTCTCTGTGACAGGAATCTATCCCTCCAGCATGTTCTATTTAATTTTGTTGTGGCAAGGTTTAGCTCACTAGAGCGAGTGGCTCGCAGTGACTTGGATTTCTTTAGGTAGAGCATGTCCATCAATTCTGAGTTGGACATGGCTTTGTAAGTCAGGCAGAGATCACCTCTGAGTAAGCGATATGCCACTGAGTACAGCCGGAGTTTTTCCAGTCGGGCTGCATAGGACATATGTTTGAGGCCAGTAATCCTCTTGGTGAGGTACATTTGTGCTCTTTCCAGCTGTTGGAAGTGTCTTGAGAGGTACCCCCCAAATGGGACATTGTACTCTATAATGGGTCTGATGAGTGACGAGTACAGGGGCACTATAACCTCTATTTCTAGATGCGAACCCTTTAGTAATTAGATGGGCTACACAGAAGGATTTCCTAACTACTTTGGCAATATGATTGTCAAAGGAGACATTACTATCTACCTGGGTCCCCAGATCTCTTATTACCTCTTCTGTACTAAGGGGGCTGCCACCTATGTGGTAATTCATGGGTGTTTTTTTTCCCCAAACCTGATGACTATGCATTGTTTGGAATTCAGTTTGAGACCATGACTTTGACACCAGGTGTCCGTCTAAGTAAGGTCCATTTGGAGAATGTCCGTGTCAGCTGGAGAGTCAATTATGGCTCCCAGCTTGCAGTCATTGGCAAACTTGGTTAGCCACAGTCCTCCTGTGTTTAGCTGTACTTCTGAGAAGTATATGCCTAACAGTAGGGGTCCCAGGACCGAGCCTTGTGGGACACCACTTGTGACTGGTTTAGAGTCGGATCTGGAGCCCGCTATTCTTACCGTACGAGTTCTGTCTGTAAGCCAGTTGGCAACCCATCTCATGACGTACGGGTTTATGTTCAGGCTGGTGAGTTTTTCTATAATTCCTGAGTGGGGAATGGTGTCAAAAGCCTTGGTGAGGTCAAGGTAGGCTATGTGAACCACCTTCCCCTCATCTATGGGCCTTGGTGACCGTCTCGAAGAAGTCAACCAGGTTTAGTAGGCATGATCTGCCCTTAAAGCCGAACTGGGTCGGGTCAAGTCTTTGGAGGTTCATAATGTCTTTGTTAATGAGTTACGTGATGATGCGCTCCATAGCCTTGCAGACCAGGCTTATGGGGCGATAGTTACCAGGGTCAGTTGTGGCCCCTCCTTTGTGGAGCGGAATAACTGTTGTGCGCCATTCTATGGGCACTTAGCCTGTGGAGCGACTGAGGTTGAACACTGTGTTTAGGTGGGGGGTTAGTTTGTTCTGTAGTTCGTGCAAGACGCAGCCTGGGACACTATTTGGCCCCACTGATGCTGTGCTTTCGAAAGGGCTGTTTTCACCTGTGCGTCTGTGATTTCTGGGACACTACACTTTTCCGGTATTGTTGTGGGCCCTTTTGGGAGTGAGAGGGGGGTGAAGTTTGCACTGAATCTATCTGCCAGGATGTTGGCAATATCCGTAGGTTCAGTATATTTTGTGCTATTTTGCACTAGCTCAGAGCATATCTGTGAGATACCACTTAGATTCTTGACATAGCTAAAGAAGGCTTTGTGGTTATCTTTTGAATCCTTGGCTATTTTTCTTTCAAAGTCAGCCTTGGATGATTTTATGAGGGACCTTAGTTTCTTACTGATACCGATCAGGGATGGCTTTCCTTCTTGGGATTTTCTTTTTTTCTGAACTAGTTTCCTCCTTCTATTGTATAGCCTGTTTATGGCAGGGGTCCACCAGACTGGTTTCTTTCACTTAGGGGAGCGAGTCTTGGTTTTGCTAGGGATGGCATGATCCATGCATCTTTGTAGGTGCTCATAGAGTGCATTTATAACGGTTCCTGCATCTTGGACACCGTTATCCTTTAGCATGGGGGCTGTGAAACTTACCACCTCTGTCTTAAGTAAGGTGAAGTTTGCTATAGAAATGTTTTTCACTGTGGTTTCCTTGGCTGGGGGTGGTGGTGTGGTGTGGACATCCAGAGTGATTAGTTTATGGTCTGATCTAACCAGTGATGGGTTGACCTCCAGTGCAGAACATCTGTCGCCCATGTTGGTGAAGGCAAGGTCCAGTATGTTTTCACCTCTGGTAGGGGAGTTTACCAGCTGATCCAGGGCATTTGAGTTGATAAATTCCACGAAGCGCTGGACCTGGGAGTTTGTACTTGAGTCGTTTTCCCAGTTAATGGTAGGGTAATTGAAATCGCCCAATATCAGGGTGTTCGGTAGGACCTTCATGTTTTCCAGTGTCTCCAGAAAGACAGAGTGGTGGTCCTGGGTCATAAAGGGTGATCTGTAGCAGGACAGACTTTTCATTGCAGATTTGCCCGATGTTAGTTGCACATGGATGATCTCAGAGGTATCATGCTCACCACTAAGCTGGAGGTGTAGGTATCCTTGATGAATATGGATACACCCCCTCCTTTTGTGTTTCGGTCCATGTTCTGTGGCCGAAATGTGTGGTATGAGCTGTAGCCCGGTAGTGCTGGGGTGCTCTGTGGAGCCTTGAACCAGGTTTCAGTTACTGCACAGATGTCGACGTTCTCCATACTGAGGAGTGCTTAGAGCGCATGCATTTTGAAACAAACTCCTGGCGATGAGTAGCATAACCCTCATTTTTTTTTATTTGTGCTGTTTACGGAGGTGGGTTTGACTTCTGAGCCTTGCCTAAAAAAGGCACTATGGGGGCAACAAGAGCCTTGGCCTGTATTCGAAAGCCTAGGGGTGACAGGTGCAAGCCGTCTCTTGTGAAGCAACGAGGCTCGTCAAGCATGCCGTCCCAGGCTGACAGACACTGGATCACCTCTGAATGACACCAGCTTAGACAACTGTTGACATTGATCATTTTTTCGTTATACTGCAGTATCACTCTTGGTGAGGGCAGGATGCTATTCAGGGTCAGGGTCATACCCGCCTGGGCTACATGATCAGAGAGCTCCTCCATGTCGCTTTTCATGTAGTCCAGGGAGGTTGTCTCAGGTCATGCACACCAACATGAACAATGACAGAGTCATATTTGTACTTGCTCTGGAGTGACCTGAGTGTTTGTGTTATGTGGCGGATTCTGGCTAACGACAGGCAGCTAACAGTAACCTTCTCCTTGTTCAGCCTAGTGAGTGGGACGTCAGTGTGCCTGACTACAGAGTCACCTATTACTAGTGCGTTAGGTATGTTATTTCCCCTTAAGGGCTGTGATTGTGCACACATTGATTTTGTGTTTTATGTGTCTTCTGGTTTGCGATGGGAGGTGCAGGTTTTTTGGGTGTCGGCTTTGGAGGTCTCTGATGCTTTTGCAGGTTTTTATTTAGAGCCTCCGTGTATGATTTTGTGTATTTATGTGTACCTTTTGCCAGTGCTGTTAATTATGTACCCACACATGAATTTGTTCTGCAATACCCATATTTACAGGGGCACAACAAGACAAAGTATTTAGGAGTATGGATTAAAAGGGCTTCTGTTATGGCAAGTAAAGATATGTGGAAAGAGACTAAACAAAAGATGATACAAAAACTGAAACTGGGAGGCTTTTGTTTGTGGATATAAACAGTAAGATACAAGCAATGAAAATGTCTTTAGTACACTTAGTTTTATATACAGGTCAGGTATATTTTTATCAGGCAGAGAAACCGATATCAATAATTAATAAAGAGTTGAAGGAATTTATCGTGGAGGGGAAAAGGGCACTGGTTAGGAGGAATAAGTTGATCATTCCAACAGAACAAGGTGGTTTAGAATTGCTTGATTTGGAGGGATATTTTTGTGCTACACAATTAAGGTATACATTATACAAGTAGAAAGTTATAATTCAAAGTGGAAAGAGATGAAGAAATGGGGGAATTAAAAAATAAGGAAAAGAGTGGGACTTTGGATGCAGATCCTCAAGGAGAATAACAGTCATGAAGAATATTACATTCATAAAGTAGCAGAAAGTACTTGGCTAAGCCAAAATGACAAAAGGAGAAAGTAGATTTTGCCAACAAGGATGACTGCAAGTAGGGGTACAGAGAATAGGAAAGGCAGGGCTGGAATTTACTGGAGAAAAATGGCAAAGGAACCAAGGTACTGGTAGCAAATAACTAAAGAGGGATGAAGCAAAGAAGACATTTAGACTATAGGCTACAGACCACTTTCCCAACCAGGGATTATCAGAGTACAGACAAAGAGAAAGAGAGGAATACTAAGAGTTTTCAGTTGAATCGAGAACAGAAGCTGCTGTTAACAAAGGGATAATTATTAGGGCATACAAAACACTGCATGATAACTATGAGAATCATTCAGGAGAGGTTAGAAAATATTGGGAACAGAATGAATGGATAAGCAATTTACAAGGACAGAATAGCAGAACTTGTGTGTCGTTCACAAATATGCAACTATGTCTAGGTTTAGGATTTTTGATTGAAAGTGTTTCAGCAGGTATTTCTGTACCGCAAGCAGACTCCAAAGAATGTTTCCTCAGGTAGAAGGTATAACAGGAAATAAAAAGGCAACCTGGAACATATGTTTTGAGAGTGTAATGAGTTGGCAGATTTTAAAAATTCCCTACAGAGTACTTTGTCAGAAATATTGGGTAAGCAAATGGGTACAACTAAGGAAATGATTCTTCTGTGGTTGGAGACAGGATCTGCACTGCCAAAACATATTAAAGCCTTAAGTCAAATTCCAGCTGTTACTAAAAAAGCAATTTACTTATTTGTTTTACATTTGTTTACTGGGATAGTCCGACTGGATACATGTCCACTTTCAGCGGAGGTCCGGGGAGAAAAGCTCCAAATAGACAAACTTTCATAGATTACAGAAGAAGTTAGACAACATTAGAAAATATAAAACAAAGTGATTATGTACAATGGTTTAGTAGTGTTCCTTACTAGGGACTCACAATTCTCATGGACAGACTCAATTAAAAGCGAGAGACATCAGATTGGATATAGAGCTTGGTGACATAGTTGCATGTTATGATACTTACAGATTATGCTTTCAGTTTATAACAATCAGGGTTGGTACAAGGGTAAAGCTAGTTCACTTTGAAATACTGTTTGAGGTATTTTTTGAAGAGACGTTTGGAGGATTGTAGGGGTTACATAGTTTGGCAACAAATTCCAGGTTTTGCCTACAAAGCTGGCAAACAGGGATTCACCAGCAGAGTTATTAGCTTTGTGGGTTTGGACCAGTAGTTTGTTGGCTGAACGTAGGGATCTCAGGTTGCTATATGGCTTAATAATATTTATAAGTGAGGTGATATCCTCAGGGTGGTACAGAATTTTGTGCTCTATTAAGAGCTGATTGAATTGAATTAAGCTGGGCAGTTCTAGCCACTCTAGTTGTTTCAGGTTCTGGCAGTGGTGGGTTCTAGACGTGGAGCCAGTGGTGAATCTGGCAATATGGTTGTAGCTATGGGACAGCTTACCTAGTTCAGATTTGTTGAGGTTTGAGAGTACAGGTGAGGCATATAAAACAGTAGAGAGTGGGTGTGTCCGGGCGATTGCAGTCCTAGCCAGTGGGGTTAAAAATATCTTGTTTCTATACAGCGATCCAAACTTCTTATTGATGGTCTGCATGGCTTGGTTGACCTGTAGGTCAAATTTGAGATTATTGTCTATGATAACCCCTAGAAGTTTGGTGTGTTGATCTGAGGAGATAGTACCATTTTAGATGTGACAGAGAATGAAAGTGTGGCAGATCTACTACTGGGGGTGAAGACTAGAAGTTGGGGTTCAGCAGTAGGCATTTGTTGGCGAGCCAGTTCTCAATAGTGTTAAATGTATTTTGGGTTAGGATTTGCAGTTCGGATGGAGAGGTGCCTGAGCAGATCAGAGTGGAATCATCAGCATATTGAATACAGGTAGCTTTAGGGACAGCAATGTGAAGGTTGTTGATAAAAATAGAGAAGAGTACTGGACCTAGTATGGAGCCTTGAAGGACACCAAGTGTGAGAGGTAGCTGACTGGAGAGTTTGCCGTTCCATAGTACAGCCTGTTGTCTACCAGTCAGGTAGGACTGGAACCACTGGATTGCGTACTTATTGAGGGAAATAGATTTTAGAGAAAGAATGGGAAGTTCATGGTTGACCATGTCAAAGGCTTTTGATAGGTCAAGAAAGAGGGCGGAGGACAGCCTACTGTCATTCCTGCTTTGGTTTATGGCATTAGTAAAGGAAAGCAGAGGGGCTGAGGTGGTGCTGTGGTATGGCCTGAAACCATGCTGGGAGTTGGTAATAAGTTATTCTGTGTAAGGTATTGCATTAGTTGCTTGTGTACACATTTCTCCATTATTTTTGGCTAGTGGGGAAAGAATGGCAATGGGTCTATATAGTTGGACATGTCTGTAGAACTACCACCTTTATGGAGTGGGACGACGTGGGATATTTTACAGAGGGAGGGGATAGCACTTTCGGATAAGGTTCTGTTGATAAGGATAGATATGGGATATGCAATGGCATCTGCAGCTATTTGTAGGTACTCTGCAGGGAAGAGGTCAGCAGCGAGGGTGGTAGGTTTTAGTTTTTTTTTTTATAAGTGTTTTGATAAAACTTGTGGATATCGGTTGGAAGCTAAATTGGGGGTGATTAGTGGGTAGATTAGGGGTGTGGTTTAAGTTTGTGGGGGTTAGTTGATTTGCTAGGGATTGGATTATTTCAGTGAAAAAGTTATCATAAGTGCCAGCTATGGTCTCTGGGGAACTATAGCCGGGGTTGGGATGGTAGAATGACCTGGATGAAACAATCGATTTAAGTCAGTCCAGAACTTTTGAGGGTTATTTTGGCGTTTTTGTAGGAGATTTTGGTAAAAGCTTTTTTTATCTAGTAAAAGATTTTTTTGCATCATTCCTGAGTTGACGATATTTTAGATGGTCAAGTGGGGCTTTAGTTGTTCTCTAGCTGGTCCAGGCTCTATTTCTAGTTTTAATTTTAGCTTTGGTATCTTTTGTGAGCCATGGTGCTGTGTTTGATCTAGATTTTATTGTACGCGCTGGAGCATGGGAATCAAGGATATTTAAAAATTTAGTGTTAAAGTGAGCTACAGCCTCTTCTAATGGTAGACTGTTTAGTTTTGACCAGTCAACTGCTTTTAGCTCATTTAGGAATATAGCAGTGTCAAGGTTTTTCCTGTTTCTAAGTGTTTTACATTTGGTCTGGTGAGGGTTTCCTGCCTTATGTTTTAGGATATAGGTTAGTAAATGGTCGCTAAGGTCATCAGGGAAAGTGCCATCTGTGTACAGTTGGGGTTGGTTATTAACTAGGATCTAGTCTAGGATACTTTCCCTGTTGGTCGGTTTGTTTATCCTAGTGGGAGAGGTTATGGTCTGTTTAAACCCAGATAAGATTATACGGGTGAGAGGGGGTTCGGAGGAGCAAAGGTACCAGTCGCTATTGATGTCTCCAAGAAAGTATAGTTGTGTACACTTACCATAAAAGTAGATGTTAGAGTGCATTCACTGTTGCAGTCATCACACTTGGGTCATCTGCCTGCAGGTAGCCCTGAGTCGGCCCAAATACCAGAGTCTTAGTATTTATGTGTCTGATGCTGTCACTTCTTCCATTACGTCAGGTCAACAAGGGTATAAAAACAGGCAGCCGACACCAATACATCAGTTTTTCTTGCCCTAAATGTCAGGAGCCCCCAAATAGGGAGCTACTATATGGTGTGGAAACCACCACTAGTAAAAAGTAAATACCATTACCATTAGGAATAGTCACAGAGAGAGGAGATAGAAAGACTGAGAAAACCAGGGGGCTGGAGGGAGGGAAAAGTACAGTTTTGTACCTACCATAAATGTAGATGTTCGAGTGCTCACACTGCTGCAGTCATTACACTTGGATTTATCCTGCCATCAGGCGGTCCCGCAGTCGGCCAGAGTTCCAAAGTCTTGGTCCGGCGTTGGTTGCTGTCGCTTCTTCCCTGATGTCAGTGCGCCGGGGGTATATAATATGCATCCAACGCCGTTTTCTTCAGTTTTTCTTGCCCCAGATGTCAAGTGCCCCCAAGTGGGTAGGCAATACATACTGCTTATCAAAAATATACATAAACAATAAAACCAATACCTTCAGTTACCAGCAAATACACCCCAAAGGTTGTATAGGATAGAAGGGTACAGATAAGTCCAGCTAGTTCAGAGGGGATGGAGGGAGGGTAACCTGGAATGCAGCAGTGTGAACACTCGAATATCTACATTTATGGTAGGTACAAAACTGTACTATGTTCATCGTGTTACACTGCTGCAGTCATCACACTTGGGTTGAATCCCAAAGCTAAGGTTGGGTGGCTGGTCTGTAAAGAGTTAGGATTGGCTAAGAGGCCCTGCAGAACTGCAGTGGCAAATCCTGCTCTGGATTTAGAGTAAAGAGGCAGGTGGTAATGCTTGGTGAAGGTGTGCACTGAACTCCAAGTTGCAGCCTCCAAAAGTTCTTTGGTAGGTACTCCTCTGAGTAAGGCTGTTGAAGTGCCTGTTGCCCTGGTGGAATAAGGTCTAATGTTATTAGGGACTGGTTTTCCATGCTGTGTGCAGCAGTACCGAATACACTGTCCTATCCATTTGGAGATAGTCTGCTTTGAGATAGCCTTGCCTTGTGATCCTGCAGCATATGCTACAAACAGTTGATTAGTTTTCTTGAAAGCTTTTGTTTTGTCCAAGTAGAAGCGTAGCTGCCTGTGTATGTCCAAAGTATGCAGATGTTTCTCCCCTTTATTTTGGGGGTCTGGATAAAAAGTAGGCAAATGGATGGTTTGGTTAAGAGCCACACTAGATCCCACCTTTGGCATAAAGGTAGGGTTTGTCCTTAAAGATACCTGTCCTGATGAAAAATTATAAAAGGTTCCACTGCCATTAATGCCTGTAGCTCTGAGACTCTTCGCGCTGAAGTTACTGAGAAGAGCAGAGCTGTTTTCCATGATAAAAATTTTAGATCGGCTATATTGGCTGGCTCAAAAGGTGGTAGGGTCAGTTTTTCCAAAACAAAATTGAGGTCCCAAGTTGGTGTTGGTGCTCTCTGGGGCAGTCATGTTTTTAGCCCCTCTGAGGTACTGCTTTAGCAAGGGATGAGAGAATAAAGGAGGATCCGTGTTATAATGTGTAGAAATGGCTGAGGCGTGGATCTTAATTGATGAAAAGGATAGGCCTCTGTCCAGCATCTCAGTTAAGTATTGCAAAATCTGAGGAATGTTTGGAACAAGAGGGTCAAGGCTGTGAGCCTGGTTCCAGGCGCAGAATCTCTTCCATTTTTCTGAGTAAGCTTTCCTGGTGCTAGGCCTCCTGGCCTCCAAAATGACATCCAAAACAGCTTTAGAGAGAGGTGTGGCCTGTTTGGCTAAAGTATCTGCCATGCAGCCAGGTTTAGGGTTTTGAGCTGACCGTGCAGGATCTGATTGTTTTGTTGAGTTAGTAGGTGCGAAATTTGGGGCAAAATCCATGGTGGGCCCTGAGCCAAGTTCCTTAAGAAAGGGTACCCATGCTGGCGTGGCCAGTCTGGAGCAATCAGGATCATCTGTGGTTTTTCTTGTCGGACTTTTAGGAGTACCTTCGAAAGGAGAGGCGGTGGTGGGAAGGCATAAACTTTCAGGTTTTTCCAGCTGAACAGAAGAGCATCCACTTTTCATGCTTGTTTGTGATAAGTCCTTGTGCAGAATTTTTGTAGTTGGCAATTCAGAGGGGAAGCAAAAAGAACTATGTCTGGGCATCCCCATTTTTGTATCATGTTGAAGATTTGTGGATTCAATTTCCATTCGTGAGGGTCCATGATATTTCTGCTTAGGTTGTCTGCCAGAGTATTTTTCTTTCCTGGCAGGAATTGTGCTTGCAGGAGAACTTGGTACGTTAGAGCTGTGTTCCACAAGGTCATGGCTTGCCTGCATAGGGGATAAGAATTGGTGCCCCCTTGTTTATGTACCACATTACTGTGGTGTTGTCTGTCTTTAGTAGTAGTTGTCCTGGATGGAGGAGGTCCTTGAAAGCTGTTAAGGCATTTTGAACAGCCAACATCTCTTTTTGATTGATGTGAAGATGCATCTGGTCTGTGGTCCACTTGCCCTGAATGCATTTTCCTGCCATGTGTGCTCCCCCAGGAGTAATCTGAAGCATCTGTTGTTAGAGTTTGCCTGGCTGTGGGTTGGGTAAAAGGCTGACATTTGTTTAGGTGACATGCCTGCACCCACCATCGAAAATCCTGTTGTAGGCAGGGAATCATTGGAATTACTGTTTCTAGACTGTGAGAATGTTGAGTCCAAACACTTTTTAGGTGCCATTGTAATTTCTTCATATGCAGTCTGGCATATGGTATTAGTAGTATGCAGGATGCCATGAATCCCAGGGCCTGCAGAATTTTTCTTGCAGGGAGATGGGACGTTTTTGCCAGTAGTTGAAAATATTGAGTTAGTTGCACTTGTTTGTCTGGCGTGAGGTAAGCCATCTGGGCCGTTGTATTTAAGCTGGCACCCAGGAATGTAATCTGTTGTGAGGGCACTAGTTTTGACTTCTTTTCGTTTACTGTGCACCCTAGAGAAATTAGCAACTTTTTCACAAACGCCAGATGCTGTAGAAGAATGTCCTTTGTCTCTGCTTGAATGAGGCAGTCGTCCAGGTATGGATATATTTGAATTCCTTTTTGTCTGCAAAATGCAATTATTGGTGCCAGGCATTTTGTGAAGACCCTGGGCACAGTAGATAAGCCAAAGGGCAGTGCAGAGAATTGGTAGTGCATTGTACCAGCTTTGAATCTGAGGTATCTTCTGCAATTTTGTCTGATAGGGACATGCAGGTATGCCTCTGAGATCCAGGTAACCAGCCAAGCCTTCTTGCCCAGCATGGGTAGAAGCTGCTGTAATGTCAACATTTTGAATTTTGGAATATCCAGTTATGTATTCAGAATTGAAAGGTCCAGTATAGGCCTCTCCAGGCTTTGTCCTTTCTGGGGACCAGGAAGAGTCTTGAGTAAGATCCTTGTCCTTGTTCCCGTTGTGGTACTTTTTGTATAGCTCTCATGTCCATGAGAGCTGAAATTTGTTTTTGTGCCTCTGCCCACTGATTTTGTGGCAGGGCTGGCATTCCTTTTAGCTTTGGTAAAGTATGAAAGTGGAATCTGTAACCTTGAGATGCAATATTCAGGACCCATTTGTCTTGGGTGATTGTTTGCCAGTTTTGAGAAAAAAGTGCTAGTTTTCCCCCTAAAGGGACTTCCAAAAGGGATGTGATTGGCGTACACAAAGGAAAGTCATTGTGACCGTTTCCTGTAAGGTTGAGACTTCTCCTCACCTCCTTTTGGGGTTGAGGTGCCCCACTGTTGTTGTCTGTTTGAGCCTTGGGGCTGAGATCAGCCTCTTGGGCGTCTGTATCTGCCTCTCTGTGGCCTGTCTGACACTGGAAAGGACCAATTTTTTGTTGGCCAATTTCTGCTGAACCGAGATGGCTGTACCTGTAAGCAATCCTTGACTGTTTGCATAGATTTAGCTTTATCCTCCATTTTCTTTAACACCTCTTCTGCCTTAACACCAAACAAGGTATCATGCTGTAAATGAGCATCCAATAACTTTGCCTTAACATGATCAGGTAAACTCTTTTCTTTTAACCAAGCAGGTCTTCGAATAACAGAACCTGTAACTGCGGCTCTACAAGAGGCCTCTAAAGAATCATAACCACATTGCAGAGTATGTTTTTCCACCTCTCAACTGCATGCAATAAATCCTGCATTTCTTTACAATCAAGAGCTTCTGAGCTAGCAAGCATTTTCTGTTTTAACTGAGCCATTAAATACTGTTGGTATTTAAGCATGTGAAACTGGCAATTTAAAGCTCTTACTGCTAAAGTTGCAGACGTGTATACTTTCTTCCCCCATCTATCCAAAGCTGTGGAATCTCTGTCAGAGAGTACTGGAATTTTTTCAATGGAAGCCTTAACCCCTTTTGGACCCTGGGAAATAGTTTCTGGATCAGCAGAAGGGTTTCTGTAAAGAAACTTGTGAGAGTCAGGAACTCTATAATACCTATCTGGCTTGGCTGGAGCAGGGGGCAAAGAGTCAGGAGATAAGATGGATTCACAGAACACATCATCCACAATGTCTAGCACAGGCGGAATAGCCAGGGGCCTGTGCTGAGGCAATAAGAGGAAATCCCTGAGCCTTTTCTTGGATTCTGAGTAATCTTGACTTTCCCAATGGAAATGTTCTTTCATGGTATGTAAAGTTTCCCCAAAAGAGCAATCTTCAGGAGGAGAGGCTGAAGGGATAGATTCCGCAGCATCAGAGTCCTCATAGGGGGGTAAAGAGTATCCCTGCTCTGAAGTGGAATCGGAGGAAATGGAAACTTGATCAGAGGAGTCATGGTCTGTATCCTGCCTAGGCCTTTTCTCAGGAGGGGGATGGGAACCCCTGATTAGAGTAATGAGGTCTTTGGCCATTTTAAGCATCTGTTTCTTAGGCATGGAGGACTGTTCAGGAGAATGCTGTACTTGTTTCTTTGTCTTTAATGGTACCTTTGTCTTGGCTGTTGTTTTAATGGTAAGTCGTGAAGGTCTGAAAACACCCTCAGAAGTCGATGCCTGCTTAGCGGCTCTGGACTCATGTGAGGAAGTCGTTTCCGTAGGCCCAATACCTTGAGTTTCCAGAGGCCTAGATGTCTCCACGTGGGAGTCGGAAGTGGCCTGTGGCTCTGAGGTAGCGGGTGTCAGAAGCTGATAAAGCGCCTCACTGAGAACCGGTGAACCGGCGACTGACCTAGAAGAGGTTTTGTAGTCGGTTTTGGACCTCGGATGCCTGTCTTTATCCTTGTCTTTGCATTTTTTCGGTATTGAGGTCGTCGGCTGATCCAATGGCATAGTATAATTGAACCTTCGGCCAAAATAGTGTAAAGCAAAATCAAAACGTCTTTTTATAGTGCGTTTGTTGAATCTAGCACAAAACCGACAACTAGTGACGTTGTGATCAGGGCCTAGGCATGGAATACAGTAAGAGTGGAAGTCCTTATGAGGTATTTGCTTCCCACAAGAAATACAATTATTAACTTTTTCTGACATCTGTCTGAGGCAAGAAAAAGGTTTCCCCAACGGGGTACTTAGCTTTATTGAAGACTTCGGATCTGAAATTCGACTTCGAAAATCTCAGGAGTCGGTCGGCCGACCGGCACTTGCGAACTGCTTCTGCTTTGGGCACTGCGCGGCAAGAAAGACTGAAGAAAATGGTGTCGGATGTCGGATGTATATTATATACCCCTGGCGCACTGACGTCAGGGAAGAAGCGACAGCAACCGATGCCGGACCAAGACTTTGGAACTCTGGCCGACTGTGGGATTGTCTGACGGCAAGATAACCCAAGTGTGATGACTGCAGCAGTGTAACACGATGAACATCCATGACTGCAACAGTGAATACACTCGAACATCTACATTTATGGTAAGTGTACACAACTGTACTACGTTCTTCATGTTTCATTGTTGCAGTCATCACACCTGGGTTGATTCCCAAAGCTGAGGAAGGGTGGAGGCAATCAAGAAGAGTTAGGCTGGCTAGTAGGCCCTGCAAGACTGCTGTAGCACATCCTGCCCTGGATCTGGAAAAGATAGGTAAAGTACAGTTGTGTAAACTTACCATAAATGTAGATGTTAGAGTGTATTCACTGTTGCAGTC
Organism: Protopterus annectens; assembly: GCF_019279795.1. Classification (NCBI taxonomy): domain Eukaryota; kingdom Metazoa; phylum Chordata; order Ceratodontiformes; family Protopteridae; genus Protopterus; species Protopterus annectens. The sequence goes on along the minus strand of NC_056741.1, from coordinate 714,898,331 downwards.
ATTACATTTGGGTTAACTGCCTGCAGGTATTCCTCAGCCAGCCTGAATACCAGAGTCTTGGATTCCTGCGTCGGACGTTGTCTCTTCTTTCATAACGTCAGGTCGTCAGGGGTATAAAACATGCATCTGACGCCATTACATCAGCTTTTCTTGCCCAAGATGTCAGGTGCCCCCACAAAGGGCAGCAATTATATGTTATGCTACACCTCCATCAAAAAGCAAACACACCAGAAAGCTTAAAACAAGAAGCAAAGGTAGAGCCAAGAGAAGTCAGAGGGCTGGAGGGAGGGTAACCAGGACTGCAACAGTGAACACACTCGAACATGAACATTTATGGTAAGTGTACACAACTGTACTATGTTTTTCATGTTTCATTGTTGTAGTCATTACATTTGGGTTGATTCCCAAAGCTCAGGAAGGGAGGAGGAAGTTAGAGAGCATTAGGGCCAGCTATTAAGCCCTGCAAAACTGCAGTGGCAAAACCAGCTCTGGATTTAGAAAAAATAGGCATGTGGTAATGTATGGTGAAGGTATGTACAGAGCTCCAGGTAGCAGCTTCTAGGATGTCCCTGGTAGGGACCCCTCTGAGAAAGGCTGCACAGGGAGATGCCGCCCTGCTGGAATGTGATCTTATCCCCTGTGGGGTAGGTTTTCCACAGTGCTTACAGCAGAAATTAATGCAATGGGCTATCCATTTAGAAATGGTTTACTTTGAAATGGCCTTCCCCTCTGCCCCTGCAACAAAGCCAACTAGCAGCTGTTCAGATTTTCTAAGAGGCTTAGTCCTGTCCAAATAAAATCTAAGTTGTCTGTGCACGTCCAAAGAATGCAGAATTTGTTCGCCTTTGTTTTGTGGATTTGGGAAAAAGGCAGGCAAATGAACGGACTGATTTAGGGCCACACTAGACACCACCTTGGGCATAAAGGAAGGGTTGGTCCTGAGGGAAACCCTGTCTGCATGGAAGATAATGAAGGGCTTCACTGCCATGAGGGCCTGTAATTCAGACACTTCTTGCTGAAGTAATGGCTAGAAGGAAGGCTGTTTTCCAAGAAAAGAATTTCAACTCTGCAGTTGCAGCTGGTTCAAATGGAGGGAGAGTGAGATTTTCCAATACCAAATTAAGGTCTCAGGCTGGAGTAGGGGCTCGCCTGGGGGGGGGGGGGTCTTAAAATTTTAGCCCCTCTGATGAATTGCTTTAACATGGGGTGAGAGAAGAGGGGTGGCTATTATAATGTGGTGAAATTGCAGACACATGAATTTTAATTGACGAGAATGATAGCCCTTGTGGAGCATTTCTGTTAAGTACTGAAGAATATGAGGTAAACTGGGTACCGTAGTGCCCATACCCTGGGTCTGGCTCCAGGAATAGTATCTTTTCCACTTTTCAGCATAGGACTTTCTAGTATTAGGTCTCCTTGTTTCCAGAATGACAACTAGCACCTGCTTACTGAAGGATGCTATTGGAGAGCTCAAGGAATTAGCGAGGCTGCAAGGTTCAGGGTTTGAAGCTGAGGGTGCAGAATCTGGCCCGCCTGTTGGGACAGCAGGGAAGGTGTCTGAGGTAGGTGCCATGGATCCAACAGTATCATGCTACGCAAGAGGGGGTACACCAGTGCTGGCGAGGCCAGTCTGGTGCAGTAAGTATTGTCCTTGGTTTGTCCTGTTTGATCTTTAGCAGAACCTTCGAGAGGAGAGGCAGACAGAAAGGCATAACCCAAGAGGCTTTCCAAGGTAAAGGACAGGGCATCCACTTTCCAAGCTTGACTGTGGGGAGTCCTTGTGCAGAATTTGTCCAATTGGTAGTTCTGGGGGAGGCAAACAGGTCTATCTCTGGCGCCCCCCATTTGTTCCTCAAGAGGTTGAATATTTTTGGTTCCAGTTTCCATTCGTGTGGGTCCATGAGATTTCTGCTTAGGTCTGCCAGTAAATTTAGCTTGGCTGGCAGGAATTGAAATTGTAGGTGCACTTGGTAGCTCAAGGCTGTGTTCGACAGAGCCATGGCTAGTCTGCACAGAGGGTACAACTGGCTTCCCCCCTGCTTGTTTATGCACCACATAACTGTTGTGTCTGTTTTTATCAACAGTTGTCCTGGAAGGATTAGGTATATGAATGCTGTCAGAGCATTCTGTACAGCTAGCATCTCCTTTTGATGTGCAGGAGAATTTGGGTTGGGCTCCAGTGGTCCTGAATGCATTTGCCAGCCGTGTGGGCCCCCCCATGCATAGTCTGATGCGTCTGTGGCGTGGGTTACAGTAAAATGCAGTCCCTTGTTATGGTTGCATGCTTCTGCCCACCAAAGGAACTCTGCCCTCATACAAGGTATGACAAGAATGACTGTTTGCAAGTCCTGAGAATGTTGGCACCAAAGACTTTTTAAGTACCACTGAAGTTTCCTCGTATGCAGTCTTGCATAAGGAATCCAGCAGAATACATGAGGCCATGAACCCCAGGGCTTGCAGTTAGCTGGGTTCCGGTGGCCTTTTACTTTTCTGAAGTGAGAAATGCTATCTGGGAAGTTGTGTCCAAGCTTGCTCCCAAGAATACAATCTTTTGACTGGGCGCCAGTTGTGTTATTTTTTCATTGATGGTGTACCCCAATGAAGTGAGAAGGTTTTTTACAAATGCCAGGTGCTGAAACAGCAATTCTTGGCTGTCCGCCTGAATCAGGCAGTCGTCAAAGTATGGGTACATTTGGATATTTCTCTGACTGCAGTATGCAATGGCTGGAGCCAGGCATTTTGTGAATACCCTGGGCGCAGCAGATAAGCCAAGGGGAAGTGCAGAGAACTGATAAAGCATAGATCCTGCCCTGAAACGTAGATATTTCCTGCATGATTCCCTGACTTGGATGTGCAGATAAGCTTCTTTTAAGTCTAGGGTGACTAACCAGGCATCCTTGGCTAGCATAGGTAGAAGCTGTTGCAGGGTAAGCATCTTGAATTTTGGGACCACCAGGAAGGTGTTGAGAATTGAAAGATCCAGGATTGGGCGCCAAGAGCCCTCTTTCCTGGGTACCAGGAATAGTCTGGAGTAGAAACCCTGACCCCTTTGTTCTACTGGAACTGTCTGAATAGTTCTGACATTGAGCAGGGAAATAACTTTTTTTTTTTTTTTCAAAACAGGTTTATTGTTTTAACATATAAGAGAAATATCATAACAATTTTATACAAGTAATTAAAAATAGATATTATTATAATATTCAACAAAACAACTAAAGTATTTACAAAGACATCCACTACAATCAGATCAATTAAACTAAAATACCATGCTATTGAAATTAGAATTTTTTTAACAAATTTTGTAAATTATCCCATACAAGATAATAAGATGTTTTTTCTAGTTGTTCTTGTCCTAATTGTGTTTATTTCCATATGGCACACTATATTCATAACATTTTTAAATTCATTGAACGAAGGAGGTGCATCTGAAATCCAATTTCTGGTTATTATTTTCCTAGCCACTGCTAGAATAGACCATAACAAGGGAAGCTTAACCTTTTTAACACTTTGAGGTACAGGTGTGTTGAATAATATAAGAGATTTAGAAATAATGAAATTATCTGTAAAAAGAGCCTGCAAAAATTCATTAATTGACTTCCAGTATTCTTTCAATTTTATACAGTCATAAAACATATGAGCCCAGTCAGCATTAATTTCTACATTACATCTCTTACATAAATTATCTTTATTATTTATTTTATTCATCATCAAAGGTGTATAAAAAGATCTATGTAAAAATTTCCATGTATAAAGTCTCCAGACAATGGAAGACGTAGTTCTATAAGCAGATTCCAATATATATTGTTTATCTTGTTGATTTGGTGGGTCCCCATTAATAGAAGTGAAATAATTCCAGTATGAATCTACACTGTAAAAAGTTTCTTGTCTGATAATTTTATGTATGTATGAAAAGTTTACCTTTATCAGAAACTTTATGTTGTAAATTTAATATCAAGTAATCAATCAGTGTTGGAATAGATTCTTTAACTGTTATAGACATTAGATCTATTTTATTAATGAGATGTTGTCTAAAGGTCTGAACCTCTAACCAGCAAGTTTCTCTTAGATCAAATTCTTGTTTTAAGAAATCTAGATTTTTAACTTTATTATCAGATATCAACTGATACCAGTACTTTAGATCATTATCTATAGCTAAATGAGTTCCTTCAGAAGTAGATGACAAAAGCATACCCTGAGTATACATTATAGGGAATACAATAAAATTCCATTCCCTATACTTAGGGTGCATGAATATAAAGTGGAAATAACTTGATTTTGAGCCTCTGCCCACTGGTTTGGAGGAAGGTCTGGAAACCCGCTTGGGGTTGGCAGTGAATGGAAATAAAATTTGTACCCCTGGGATACAATGTTGAGGACCCATCGGTCTTGAGTGACGGACATCCCGTTTTTTGCAATGAAGGGCAAGTTTTCCTCCTAGGGGCACAAGCAACTGGGCAGAGCTGGGAAACAGAGTTGAGAAGTCATTTTGAACGTTTTCCATAGGGAGGTGGCTTACCACTCCCTATTTTAGGGGTGGGAGCACTCCATTGCTTAGATCTCTGCATACCCTGAGACTGTAGTCTGGGTGATCTGTTTCCCCTGGGTCTTGTTTGGGAAGGCCTGGAGGGGGCTGGAAAGGACCAGTGTTTTGAAGGGCAATGCCTACTGAATCAAGGTGGTTGCACTTGTAAGAATTCTTTAACAGTTTGTATAGATTTAGCTTTTTCTTCCATCTTTTTAAGAACTACTTTTACTTTGGTGCCAAACAAAACATCCTTATTTAAAGGAGCGTCTAGTAATTTGGATTTGACATGATCTGGCAAGGTCTGCTCCTTCAGCCAAGCATGTCTTCTCAGTACAGAGCCAGTGACTGCAGCCCTGCAAGATGCTTCTAGGGCATCAAAACCACACTGCAAAGTATGCTTACTAACTTGGTTTGCAGAATGTATAAGCTCTTGCAAATCTTTATTTTCTGCACAATCTGGAAGTAGTACCATTTTTTGTTTAATGAGTTCCATAATATGTTGCTGGTACTTCAGCATGTGAAACTGGCAATCCAATGCCCTGATAGCAAGAGTTGCAGAGGTATATACCTTCTTACCCGATCTGTCTAAAGCTCTGGAATCCCTGTCCGAAGGGGTAGGATTTTTGGCTGTAGTAGCCTTAATACCTTTAGGTCCCTGGGAAATGATCTCTGGATCCGCAGTAGGATTCCTGAAAAGAAACTTGTGCGACTTGGGTCTATATCAAATTGTTGAAGGTTTACTATTTTGAATCACTAAAGATCGAACTTCAGGGATCAAAGTAGTAAAACCTCAAACCCCTATTAAAAAAACAGTTTTGAAACAAACAAAAAAAAAAAAAACAAAAGGGTGTAAAGCAGGGGGGCAAGTGCCCCTGCGCCCCACACACCCTCCGCTACTTAAATATACCAACTCCGAGATCGCGCTGCAGTGTAGGAAACGGAAATCTTCAGTTTCCACACTATATTGCGCTGAAGTGTGATCTCGGAGTTGGTATATTTAAGTAGCGGGGGGGTGTGGGGTGCAGGGGGGCTTTGTCCCCTGCTTTTAAAGCAGTTACTTTTGGGTTTTTTTTTCTTCCTTTTTTATCAGATATTCAATGTTTCAGAACTTCGATCATATGGGTTCGAGCATATGGTGTTCGAAGTTCTGAAACTTCAATTATCTGATATAGACCCATGGGAATCAGGTACTCGGTAGTACCCGTTATGTTTCCTAGGGGCCAGAGGCAAGGTATCTGGAGTAAGACTGGATTCCATGAAAACATCGGGTCTATATTAAAACATCGAACGCATAAAATAGCGAACGATGTTTCATCGACCCTTTTTCAGCGAAAGCTGAAAATGTCGACACCTCAGAACAGCGATTTCTTTCCCAAGGAAAGAAATAGCTGTTCCAACCAAAAAAAACACTAAAAAACAGTAAACACTTCCAAACGCATACACACGTACCTTAACCCTAATTCTACCCCGCCAAAATAGAAAACAGCTGAAAACACATATGCACGTAACTCAACCATACATCTAACCCAAGAAAAAAAAAGTAAACGTTTTAAAACATATGCACTTACCTTAACCCTCACCCTAACCCTAAGCTCAGTAACTGCTGCACATTTATGTAAACCGTTCCAAACACATACACACTTAACTTAACCCTAATTCTACCCCCCAAAACAAAAGTAAACAGCTTAAAACACATATGCACTTAACTAAACCGTACATCTAATGCAAAAAAAAAAAAAAAACAGTAAACACTTTCATACATATGCACTTACCTTAACCTGCACCCTAACCCTAAGGTCAGTAACTGTTGCACATTCGGGAACTATACCGGAAAAGGGACCACACTACAGTGCAGAACACAACAAAGCAACGAAGCGGTCAAGTGACTTCTTTCCCAGAGAAAGAATTCGCTGAACAGCTGCTTCACTGTTTTGCCTGTTCACTCTTTAGGTGTCGATGTAAATGCATTAGACAAAATGCGTTTTAGTTGTTCTTATAGGAACCCGAAAACATCATCCACAACATCCAGGACAGGGGGAATAGCTAAATGCCTGTTCTGAGGTAGCTCTAAAAATTCTCTGAGTCTCTTTTTGGACTGAGGATAGTCTTGGCATTCCCAATGGAAATGCTCTCTTAAAGTATGCAAGTTTCGCCAAAAGAGAAATCCTCTGGAGTGGAAGTAGAAGGAATTGATTCCTCTGCATCTGAATCCTCATAGGCCGATAAGGACATGTCCTGATAATCAGAAAGGTCAGAGTCATCGGACTCCTGGTCTACAGAATCTGAAGGCAACTGAATTCTTCGTCTCTTAGCAGGGGAAGGCTGGCTTCCCCTAATTACCATTATAAGGTCTTCAGCCGTTCTAAGCATTTGTTTTTGTACATGGGGGCCTAAGCAAGCACTTGGGTCATCGGTTTTCTAGGCGTAGTGTATACTCTGGGCCTAAGAAACTCGGTAGTTTTTGCTAAAAAAGTAGTCAGTTTGATTCGAACATCAGTAGGTCAGAAAACACCCTGAGAAGCAGTCCCATCCAAGGTAAAGACATCTGGAGGTTCCATAGTCGGAAGAAGCATCTTGCGGCATACCGGACTCCGAGTGGGTCTCAGCAGAGGCCTGCAAATCCACAAAAGCGGGCATCAGGGGCTGTAAAGGCGCCTCACCGAGTAACAGCGGACTGGCGACTAGCTTAATGGAAGCATCGTCAGCAGTTTTGGATCTATGTGGTCTGTCTCTGTCTTTATCCTTACATTTTTTCGGAAGATTGGTAGTCGGACGGCTTACTGAAGCCATTTCAGAATACGGAGATAGAGAGCAAAAGAATTTAGCAACAAAAATAACCCGACGACGAATGGTTCGGGCATTAAACAAGGCACAAAACTGACAGCGAGGGACGTCATGGTCTGGGCCTAAACAGGAGACGCAGTAAGAACGAAAATCTCTGAGGTATTTGCTTTCCACAGGCAAGACAATTGTTAACGTTTTCTGACATTGGTTAGAGCAAGAAAAAAGAATCCCCAATGGGGTACTTAGCTTTAGAAGACTTCAAGATTATCAACTCGAAAAACGAAAACTTCAGGTAGTGGCCGACCGGCACTTGCGAACTGCTTCTGCTTATGGCTCCTCCTCGGCAAGCAAGACTGATGTACTGGCGCCGGCTTCCTGTTTTTACATCCCTGACGACCTGACGTCATGGAAGAAGCGACAGCATCCAAAGCAGAAATACCAAGACTCTGGTATTCGGGCCGACTGAGGGCTACCTGCAGGCAGATAACCCAAGTGTGAAGACTACAACAGTGAAAGATGAAGAACATAGTACAGTTGTGTACACTTACCATAAATGTAGATATTAGAGTGTATTCACTGTTGCAGTCATTACATTTGTGTAATCTGCTGGCAGGTTGCCCTCAGTCGGCCTGAATTCCAAAGTCTTGGGTCCTGCGTTGGTTGCTGTCTTCTCTTCCATGACATCAGGGGTATAAAACATGCAGCCGACGCCATTTTCTTTAGTCTTCTAGTAATGACTGCAACAGTGAAACACGAAGAACATCTATGGTTTCTTGGGGATAGGTAGTGGATAACCAGTATAAGTTGTTGCCTGGCGGAATGTAAGCACAGATGTTCAAGCATTTGTTCTGGTTAATCTGTAGTTTGGTTATGAGGAGTTCTGCATTACTGAACTGGGGTGGTTGAATGGTGGTCTCTATTAACAGAGTATTTTTGTAAAGGACTGCTATCCCACCTCCTTTCCTTGTAGTACGGTCTAACCGGTGAATATTATTATCCTAGAGGAAGTATCTCATTATCAGTAGTACTAGGTTTTAGCCAGGTTTCCGTAAGACACTATGTCTGGGGAGTGGGTTGCTAGGAGGGCGTGTAGGTTAGGAATCTTATTGTTAATACGTCTAATATTTAGGTGAAATGCTAGGAGGGAATTAGTGGGAGTAGAAAGGGATAGCGCAACTGTGGGGGTTGTGGTTGGGGAGTGAAGGCTATTGGGTGTGGGTGGGCCAGGGTTGGGATGGATGTCCCCATGTGTTATAAGATTATAGTGACAGGATACTCTAAGCTTTAGGAGATTGTTTATAAGTTTTATATAGTCTTTGTCTTTAGGATGATGTTTTGTGGCTTTACAGGGGTGACATTTTGTTGAAGGTGGTAGATTAGGTGTGCTGAGGATGGTAAAGTGTTTGGTGGTGTGTGTGAAGTTGTGGGTGGCTGTTTGACCATTTGGGTAGTGAACACTATGGTCAAGTTTTTGTTCGTAGGCAGTAAGATGGTAAAATAGAAATAGTATAGGCAGTAGAATAATTAGTATTTTTTTACTTGTTTGCATTTTGATAGGGGGCGGACCAATTTTGATGGTTGAGTGTGCTAACAGGATGTGGAAGAATGGAAGAGAAGGAAATGGCTTAAGGGGGGAGGGCTGTTCAGTGATGTATGAGGCGCTGATTAAATTTAGCAACTCCCCTCATGCTAAGTACCAGTTTAAATGTAGCACTAGTGGGGGTGGGTGCGAACTGGGGGCAGGGAGAGGAGCGGAGCAAGCCCGAGCGCAGAGTGGCTATGTACGGTTGTATGTTTGGCTGTACTTTTCATAGGCCGGTACTAGGCTATCGGCCCTAGGGCCTATACAAGCCTAGCAATAACAATTCCCTAGCTATTTCTTCCCACAATATTTACTTCCCTGGACCCCTGTCTAGCAGGGCGACTGATGTGATCCACGGGGTGAATTTCCTATCTCCTATCCAATTGCCAAGGTTCCTTTTGAAGAAGGCCAAAGAGGCGCTCTCTGCTTGACATGTATGGGCAGTCTATTCCAGAGTCTGGGGAGTCTCTGGGTCAGGGACCTATCCCCTCCAGCATGTTTTGTTTATTGTGATGACAAGGTTTAGACCCCTGAAGCATGTGGCTCTGAGGGATTGGGATTTCCTTAAGTGTAGCATGTCCCACAGCTCTGGGTTTGGCATGGCCTTGCATGTTAAGCAAAGGTTGCCTCTGAGTAGATGACATGTGACAGAGTACAGCTGGAGGTTTTTTTAGATGGTCAACACAGGGCATCTCCTTTAGGCCTGTGTTTCTTTTAGTGAGGTATTTCTGCGGCCTTTCCAGTTGTTGCAGATGTCTTGAGAGGTACATACCAAATGGGGAGTTGTATTCTATAATGGGTCTAATGAGGGATGAGTACAATGGGACAATGACCTCCTTTTTTCTGGATGAAAAGCCCTTAATGATGAGGTGTGCCACGCAGAAGGATTTCCTGACTGTTGTGGCAATGTGGTTATGGAAGGTGACACCACTGTCCACCTGTGTCCCTAAGTCTCTTATCACACTTTCGGTGTTTAGTGTACTGCCACCTATGTGGTAATTCACGGGTACGTGTTTTTTCCCCAAAGGGAATAACTATACATTTCTTGGCACAGAGTTTGAGCCCATGGCTTTGGCACCAAGCATCTGTTTCTGTAAGGCCCTTTTGTAGAATATCCATATCATTTGGGGATTCAATAATGGCTCCCAGTTTGCAGTCATCTGCGAACTTTGTTAGCCACAGTCCCTTAGTGTTGGCCTGTACTTCAGAGAAGTAGATGCCAAACAGGACTGAACCCTGAGGTACTCCACTTGTCTGGAGCTGGATTTGGAGTCGGCTACTTTTACAGTGTGGGTTCTGTCAGTAAGCCAGTTGGCAACCCATCGAGTGACACAGGGATTAATGCCCAGCTTAGTAAGTTTATCTATAACTCCTGAGTGGCAGATGGTGTTGAAGGCCTTGCCGAGGTCCAAATAGGCTGTGTGGACTGTCTTACCCTCGTCCATAGCTCTGGAGACTTGAGTCGAAGAAGTCAATCAGGTTCAGGAGACAAGACTGGCCCTTCACAAACCCAAACTGGGTGGGGTCCAGTGTTTGAAGGCTGCCAATGTCTTTGTTTTTTAAGGTCCATGATGATATGTTCCATGGCCTTGCAGATCAGGCTCATCAGACTGATGGGGCGGTAGTTCCCAGGATCTAAGGTGAATCCCCCCTTGTGGAGTGATATAAAGTACAGTTTTGTACCTACCATAAATGTAGATGTCCGATAGGCATGCATCTGCAGTCCTTACAAATGGGTTGTCCTGTCGTCAGGCAGCCCTTCGGTCGGCCGGATTCCAAAGTCTGGGTCTGGCCTCGGCTGGTGTCGCACTTCACCCGACGTCATAGCTGCAGTTCTTCGGGTATAAAGGCATCAACCGACGCCATTTTCCTCAGTGTTTCTTGCCCCAGATGCCAGGTGCCCTCTAGGAAGGCTAAATTTGGATAAATGCAAATGGTTCCAAATAGTAGAGAGCAAACAAAAATAAGCATGTATGTACATATATACAAACAAATACACCATAATAGATTCCCCAGCTAGCTACAAGATGGGCAAATACCCTAGGAGTACCACAGAGGGAAGGAGGGTGGGTAATCCTGACTGCAGATGCATGCCTATCGGACATCTACATTTATGGTAGGTACAAAACTGTACTATGTCCTTCAAGGATGCATCTGCAGTCCTTACAAATGGGTAGAATACCATAGCCAAACTGGGGGAGGAGGAGAAATAAGATTATGGTGTAGTTAAGATCCCTTGCAAAACAGCAGTGGCAAAACCTGCTCGGGATCTGGAGTATAAAGGTAAATTATAATGCTTGGCAAATGTATGCACGGAGCTCCAAGTAGCAGCCTCTAAAATGTCTTTGGTAGCCACTCCTCGTAAAAAAGCTGTGGTAGTGGCTGTAGCCCTTGTAGAATGAGGCCTGATGTTTTCTGGAGTTTTCTTCCCATGGTAGGAGTAACAAAATCTAATGCAATTTCCTATCCACTTAGAGATTGATTGTCTGTTTTGAAATTGCTTTTCCTTCCATTCCTGTTGCATATGCTACCAGTAGCTGGTCAGTTTTTCTATTGCTCTTGGTCCTGTCCAGGTAGTAACGTAATTGTCTATGTACATCCAAGGTATGCAACAGTCTTTCTCCCCTGTTCTGTGGGTTGGGGAAGAATGTAGGTAGGTGGATAGCTTGATTTAAAGATACCCTGGAGACCACCTTTGGCATAAAAGTAAGATTAGTTCTCATGGACACTCTATCTTGATGGAAGATCAGGAAGGGCTGTACTGCCATTAATGCCTGTAGCTCAGATACCCTTCTTGCTGAAGTGATTGCAAGCAGGAAAGCAGTTTTCCATGATAAGTACTGTAATTCTGCTGTTGCTGCTGGCTCGAAAGGAGGGAGTGTCAACTTTTCTAGCACAAAGTTCAAGTCCCATGCTGGCAATGGTGGCTTCCTAGGTGGCTTTACATTTTTAATCCCTCTCAGAAACTGCCTGAGCAGAGGATGTGAGAAGACTGGAGGATCCAAGTTGTATTCTGCTGAAATAGCTGATGCATGAATCTTAATGGAAGAATAGGACAGGCCGTTGTGGAAGAGCTCTGCCAAGTATTCCAGGATGTTAGCTATGTTTACCAGTGACACATTCTCTCCATTTGCAGTACTCCAAATGAGATATCTTTTCCATTTTGCTGAATAATTTTTCTTGTTGAGGGTCTGCGAGCCTCCAAGATAATGTCTTTAACCCTTTGAGATAAATCTGGGTTATTTGGTCTTATGCAATGTTCCAGGCAGCCAGCTGCAGTGTTCTCAGGTTTGGATGCAGGGTTTTGAAGTTGTTCTGTGTTAACAGCAAGGGAACTAGGGGCAGAGGTCATATTTGTTCCCGAGACATACTCCTCAGTAATGGGTACCAATGTTGCCTTGGCCAGTCTGGAGCTATCAGGATGATCCTTGGACGGTCTTCTTTGATCTTCAATAGCACCTTGTGCATCAAGGGAAGAGGTGGGAATGCATATGCTGTCAGGTTTTTCCAACTGAAAGATAGGAGTCCACTTTCCAAGCAAGTGGGTGGTACGCCCTTGTGCAGAATTTTTCAGTTGGTGATTGTGTGGGGATGCAAATAAGTCTATTTCTGGTAGTCCCCATTTCCCTGTAATGGTTTTGAAGATGTCCGGATGCAGCATCCATTGGTGGGCATCCGTGGTAGTTCTGCTTAGGATGTCTGCTAGTATATTTTCTTTTCCTGGCACAAAAATTGCTTGTAGCTGAATGTTGAAGCTCAGTGCCACATTCCAGAGGTCCATTGCCATCCGGCATAGAGGGTATGAATGTGTGCCTCCCTGTTTGTTGATGTACCACATAACTGTGGTGTTGTCCGTCCTTATCAGCAGTTGACCCTGTCGAAGAAATCGTCTGAATGCCAATTGCCAGTTTTACTGCCAGCATTTCCTTTTGATTTATGTGTAGGTGCAGCTGGTCTTGAGTCCATAAGCCTTGTATGCACTTGTCCAGCATGTGTGCCCCCCAACCGAGGTCTGAGGCGTCTGTTGTGATGGTCTGGCTTGGTTGAGTGCTGTGGAAGGGCAGTCCCTTGTTTGATTGACAGGCCTGAGCCCACCATTGGAATTCTTGTTTCAGGCATGGAATTATTGGAATTTGGGTTTCTAGGCTGTGCTTATTCTGAGACCATAAATTCCTTAGATACCACTGTAACTTTCTCATATGTAGTCTGGCATGTGGAATCAATATTATGCAGGATGCCATGTAACCGAGAGCTTGCAGGACTTTTCTTGCTGTTAGCTGGTTCTGCTTTGTTAATGCCATGAAGTAGAAAGGGAGTTGCTCCTGTTTTTCTACTGTCAGGAATGCCATTTGTTTTGATGTGTCCAGATCTGCACCCAAGAAGGTTATCCTTTGGGATGGTATCAGCCTTGACTTTTTTATATTGACTGTGTATCCCAGAGCTTATAGTAGATGAATGACCCTTTCCAAATCTTTTGTTAATTTGTTTTTGTTGTCCGCTTGTAACAGGCAGTCGTCCAGGTAAGGGTAAATTTGAACTCCCTGAAGCCTGCAATGAGCAATTACTAATGCCAGGCATTTTGTGAATACTCTGGGCGCAGTAGATAAGCCAAAGGGCAATGCTGAGAATTGATAATGCTCTGATCCTGCAAGAAATCTGAGGTATCTTCTGCAATTTGGTCGTATGGGGACGTGCAGGTATGCCTCCTTGAGATCTAGAGTTACCAGCCAAGACTCCTTGCCCAGCATGGGAAGAAGTTGCTGTAGGGTCAGCAATTTGAATTTTGGAACAATGAGGTATGTGTTTAAAGCGGACAGGTCGAGAATAGGTCTCCGTTGGTTTTCTTTTCTTGATACCAGGAAGAGTCTGGAGTAAAATCCTTGCCCTTGTTCCATAGATGGTACCCTTTCTACAGCTCTCATCCTTAGTAAGTGAGTTATTTGTTCTACAGCTTCTGTCTTCTGATTTGGAGGTAGGTTTGGCATTCCTCTCTTCCTTGGTAGAGTATGGAAGTGAAACCTGTAACCTTGGTCTATTGTCTGTAAAATCCATTTGTCTCCTGTGATGTAATGCCAGTTTACTGAAAATAAGGCTAGCTTCCCGCCTAAGGGTGCCTCTAGTTGTTCCCTGGTAGGCGGTGCCAGAGCCAAGTCACTGCGATTGTCCTGTGGAAGTGGTGGTGGCTGGATCTGTGGCTGTACCTCGCTGGTTGTTAGCCTGCCACTGGCGCCCCTGTAGGCACCTCTGGATTGACCCCTGCCTCTTGAGCGCCTATTCCTGCCTCTCGGAGCTCTGGAGGTGTCTGGAAAGGACCAATTCTTGGAAGGCCAGTTCCTGCTAAACCTTAGAGGCTGGACCTGCAAGAAATCCTCGACTGTCTGGACAGATTTTGCTTTCTCTTCCACCTTCTTCAGCACCTGCTGCAGGGAGCCAAACAAATTGAGCTTATCCATGGGAGCATCTAGGAGCTTTGATTTAACATGGTCTGGTAAGGACTGCTCTTTTAACCATGCATGTCTTCTGATCACTGTGCCAGTCATGGCTGATCTAAAGGAAGCCTCCAGTGCATCATAGCCGCATTTTAAGGAATGATTACTGACCTGCTGAATATTATGTACCATTTCCTGTACAGATTTTTTGTCTAATGGTTCATCCGAGGACAGTTTTTTAGTTAACTGGTCTAACATAAATTCCTGATACTGAATCATGTGGAATTGACAGTTCAAGGCCCTAGCTGAAAGAGTAGCAGAAGTGTAAACTTTTTTACCCCATCTCTCTAAGGCCCTAGATTCCCTTTCAGAGGGGAGGGGGTTTTTAGTAGAAGTAGCTGCTACAGCCTTGGGTCCCTGGGAGATAGTTTCGGGATCTGCAAAAGGGGCCTTATACAAATGATAATGTGTGTCCGGAACCCTGTAGTACCTATCGGGCTTAGCAGGGGCCGGAGGAAGAAAATCAGGAGCAGTAGAAGCATCATTAAAAGCATCATCCACAACAGTAAGGACTGGAGGAATGGCTAAAGGCCTATGCTGTGGCAAATGCAAAAAGGTTCTAAGCCTTTTCCTAGAGTCTGAAAAATCCTGGCCCTGCCATTGAAATTGTTCCCTCATAGCATGCAAGGTTTCCCCAAAAGAAAATTCCTCAGGCGGAGAGGCAGAAGGAATGGACTCTTCTGCATCAGAGTCCTCATAAGGAGAAAAGGGGCCCTCTGGAGGGTTTGAATTATCTGATTCATCAGAGGAGCCATCTGAAGAAACTGGCTCGGGGGCTCTACTCTAGTCCTCTTCTCTGGAGGTGGGTGAGAGGCCCTGTCTGGATGTGGTTGGGATCCCCGGATCAAAGAAATGAGATCCTCTGCTAGACTAAGCATTTGTGAACTAGAGCTAGGCCTGTGAGAGGGGGTCTTAGCAGGCACAGATTTTGTAGTTTTTGCTGCTTTAGCCCTGGCAAAGGCCTTAATCGACATGGATGCAGGAGGCCTAGCAGCTCCACGTGCAGGGGTAGAAATATCCAAAGGGATGGTATCGGATAAATCCTGTGAACCTGCAAGAGCAGGTGGGATTTCGGTAGCAGATTCAGCCAGGCTGGATGAGGCCTCGGTAAGTGGCAAGCTTTCGGCCGAAGGAAGAACCGTGGACTCGGTTTCAGCCGAAACCGAGACACTCAAGATTGGCTTAACCGGTTTCGCGAAACCGCGGACCGCGAGTGTCGGTCCTTTTCCTTGCGCTTTTTAGAAATTTGCGTAGTCGGAGGATCCGACGGCATAATGTAAGCAAAATCGGAGCCGAAAAACTCTTCAGCAAATTCCGACCGACGTCTAAGCGTCCGTCGGTTGAAAGAAGCACAGGCTAGACAAGCTGCTACGCCGTGGTCTGGGCCTAAGCAAGGTAAGCAGTAAGAGTGGAAATCTTTATGAGGTATTTGTTTCCCACAAGTTAAACAGTTATTCACTTTTTCTGACATCGGCTGAGGCAAGAAAGAGTCCCCAACGGGGTACTTAGCTTTTTAGAAGTCTTCGGTACTTGTAGTAGTAATCTCTGGTTCTGACCGACCGGCACTTGCGAACAGCTTCTGCTTCGGGCGCCACGCGGCAAGAAAGACTGAGGAAAATGGCGTCGGCTGATGCCTTTATACCCGAATAACTGCAGCTACGACGTCGGGTGAAGTGCGACACCAGCTGAGGCCAGACCCAGACTTTGGAATCCGGCCGACCGAAGGGCTGCCTGACGACAGGACAACCCATTTGTAAGGACTGCAGATGCATCCTTGAAGGACATCAAAAACATGCTGAGGAGGTTTTAATGCCATCAAAGCATTGAACAGACCCTAAGTAAATGCCTGGTACTCATTCTGAGGATCCCTAGGGGCAAGAGAAACAGGTTTAGTTTTTTGTTTCTTATTTAAAGGAACATCTGCCCTATAAAACTTCGAAGGCTCTGACCATGACGGCATTCATTAACTGTAGTAGGAACTTCTTCCCTAACTAAAATCTGCACAAGATCCCTAGGCCCCTCAGAAATAATTAACCGGGGTTTCCCCTGAATGTCCGAATCAGACGCCTGCAAAGCCTCATCAGACATGCTGCAAGCCAGATCCTCACCGGCCTCCAACCTGGTCGCAGGACAGGAATTCAACAAAGCCGGGCAAGCCTCCGGATTCTCAGAGGCTGGACAGTGGGAAGTTTCTTCCATTGTACATTTAGTGAGTAGCTTAAGGCACTGATTTGGAAGATACAAGGCAACGGAAGAAAGCCTACTACGCAAGGTCTTGGGTATGAAAGCATGACAAACAGAACAAGTCGCATGGTCATGAGAAGTTCCTAGGCAAAAAAAGACACTTTTGGGTGTTTTTTATGGGGTAACAGTCTCCCGTACTGGCATTTACCTTTGCAGGATGTCAATAACCCCCTGAGCAACATAAAAGTTAAGAAAAAAACAAAACCCCAATGGCATACTTATCGGCAATGGCTCTGCATGAGAACAATGACGTAGGCATTGAAACTAGCGAACAAAAACTGCATTTAGACTGGTGAAAATGACATAGGCATTCAGACCAAAGATCTGGAGATGCATTCAGACTGGCAGCAAAGAAGTTCTGAGGATTGTACATCTGGACATCACCTTTATGCCCTATGCTATGCAAGAAGCATACATGTGAAGTTCGACGTACCTTAAAGCAACAATAGGCTTTGGTATACTGGCTGAAATTGGGCTACCCACAGCAGGGAATCCCATATGTTATGAATACTGCAACACTGAATGTAAGGACATCAACTACTGTTATTCTAAGTTCTTATACAACTGTAATACATCCTGACTGAAATCACTGCTGCAGTATTCCAAACAAGTAGGTGATTCTAAGAGCTGAAGGTAAAATATGCTGTTTGGCAAATTGACAGAGGAACTCTCCAAGAGATCAGAAAGGACTGACCTAGCTAGTGAATTCCACCCAGGATTTTGAAAAAGCATGAAGGTGTGTACTGAAGACAAGGTGGCAGAATCCACTACGGCCCTAGTATCCACTCCTTTGAAAAAGGCCCCCGAGGATTCCACTGCTTCAGTAGAGTGAGCTAAAGGGCATGAGGGCAAGGATTTGCCATGGAGAGGCTAACAAAAGGAGATGGACTTAAGAGATCCAGCTTGAAGTGGTCTGCTTAGATACTGGCTGTCTCATTCATACATTCAAAGCTGGGCCAAACAGCCGATTAGACTTACAAACGGATATGGTCTTGTCCAAACAGAACCTCAGCTGTTTATGAAAATCTAAATAGTGTACGAGTCTTTCTTCCTGGTTCTGTGGGTTGGGGAAGAAAGCAGGAAGACTGATGGTCTGGCTGCGAGACACCTCATTCACTACTTTTAGCATAAAGGACTGATTATCCCTCAGGATCAACCTGTCCATGCCAAAAAAATAAGAAAAGGAGGAATGGACATGAGTGCCTAGAGCTCTGAAACTCTCTTAGCTGAAGTGAGAGCCAAAAGCAAAACAATCATCCATGGGCAGAACTTGAGATTATTGGAGGCTATTGGTTAAAATGTAGACTTTTCTAGCAACAAACTCAGATCCCAAGAAGGGGAAACAGGCTTCCTTGGTGATCTAAGATGAAGAACACCTTTAAAGAACTGCTTAACTTCAAGTCTGGACATAAGACAGCTGAGGGGCAGAAAGGCAAAGATTGTAGACAGACAGGCTTTCATGGAAGAGTAGGCCAGACTTGCATCCATGAGGTCACATAAGTATCTTATGATGAATGGTGCATCTAATTTGTTGGGGTCATGGTTACTCCTATTATATTAGAAAGAAAATATCTTCCATTTGGCTATGTACGATTTTCGAGTGATGGGTCTGCTTGTTTCTTGGAGAAAATACAGTGGTGTAAAATCTTACCATAAACGTAGATGGCTTCTCTTCACTACTGCATTATTCTTTACCAAAGGAGTTCCCAGCCACATGTAGCCCAACATCCGACCAATATACCAAAGCCTTATGACTTAATAGATGTACGGCACACACACATTCTTCCCATTCAAGGTGTAAGGCATAAAGGTGATGTACGGACACACACACCTCAGAACTGAAAAGCGCAAGAACATGTGCATCTAGAAGGAGAAAAAAAAAAAGAACAGAGCAGAAGGGGGAATAGAAGAGTAAACACTGCAACAGTGAACAGAAGGACATTTACTGTTACATTAAGATTTTATACAACTTACTATTTCCTTCCACATCACTGTTGCAGTACTCTTTACCAAAGAGAGATTACAAAAGCTGAAGAGGAACTTGGGAGGAAGAATCTCCAGAACAGCCGTCAAGAAACCCATGCAAAATAGCTTTGGCAAAGCTGGCTCGTACTCTGGAAACAACATCCAATTTGCAATGCTTAGTGAAGGTATGGACAGAGGTCCAAAGTAGTACCCTCAAGGATGGAACTGGTATCCAATCCTTTGAAAAAGTCATTAGAGGAAGACAAAGCCCTGGTAAAATGAGACTTAAGAGAGGTAGAAAGGATTTTCCCAAGAAAAGGAGTAACAAAAAGAAATGGCCTTAGAAATCCATGAGGAAATGATTTGCTTAAAAACAGCCAATCTGGGATGAAAGTAAGTAAAAAGTTGCTCAGACTTACAAATGGCCTTAGTCTTATCTAAATGACATCTGGGCTACCTATGTAAATCCAAGGTATGAAGAACCTTCTTACTAGCAGACTGCAGATAAGGAAAAGGAGGGCAAATTAATAGACTGATTAAGAGACAATATGTTAACCACCTTGAGCATAAAAGAAAAATTAGTATTAAGACAGACCCTATCCCTATGAAAACCCAAAAGATGAGGAAAAGCCATAAGACCATGAAGTTCAGACAATCTCTTAGATGAATTAGGGGTCAAAAGAAGAACAGTCTTCCATGTACAACATTGTAAGGAAAGTACAGTTGTGTACACTTACAATAAATGTACCTGTTCGACTGTATTCACTGTTGCAGTCATTACATTTGATTACATTTGGGTAATCTGCTTGCAGGTTGCCCTCAGTCGGCCTGATTAACAAAATCTTGGGTCCTGCATCGGTTGCTGTCCCTTTCTTCGATGAAGTCAGGTCGTCAGGGGTATAAAACATGCAGCCGGCACCATTACATCAGTTTTACTTGCCCCAGATGTCAGGTGACCCCCTAATGGGGAGCAAATAAACATAAAAACACAAAAGGTATACCTCCATCAAAAAGCAAATACACCACAAAGGCTTTTAAGCATAGTAAAGGAAAGTAGAGGTATACCCAGAAGAAATTAGGGGGCTGGAGGGAGGGTAACAAGGACTTCAACAGTGAATACACTCGAACATCATCTTACGGCAAGTGTACACAACTGTACTATGTTCTTAGTGTTTCACTGTTGCAGTCTTTACATTTGGGTAGATTCCCAAAGCTACGGTTGGAAGGAGGAGTTTATATAGCCTTAGGGCCAGCTATAAGACCCTGCAAGACAGCAGTTGCAAAGCCAGCATCTCGATTTAGAGAAAATTGGCAAATGATAATGCTTGGTGAAAGTATGTACAGAACTCCAGGTAGTAGCTTCTAAGATGTCTCTGGTAGGAACACCTCTGAGGAAGGCTGCAGAAGTAGATGCAGCCCTGGTGGAGTGAGATCTGATCCCCGGGGGATAGGTTTTCCATGGTGCTTATAGCAGAAATGAATGTAATGGCTTATCCATTTAGAAATGGTTTGTTTTGAAATAGCCCTCCCCTCTGCCCCTAAAGCAAATGCTACCAGCAGTTGCTCAGATTTTCTTCGAGGTTTAGTCCTGTCCATCCGTCACAGGTTTGCTGAGGGATGACAATGGTAAATTTAAGTGATTGCAAGGCTGCAAGGTTCAATGTTGGAAGCTGAGGGTGCAGAATTTGGTTCCCCTGCTGAGACAGCAGGGAAGGGGCCTGAGGCAGGTGCCATGGAGATAACTGCAACACACTGCGCAGGAGGGGGTTATCAGTGTTGGCGTGGCCAGTCTGGAACAATCAAGTTCATCTTTGGTTTGTCCTGTTTGACTTTTAGTAGAACTTTGGAGAGCAGAGGCAGCGGGTGGAAGGCGTAGACTGATAGTTTTTCCAGATGAAAGACAGAGTATCCACTTTCCAGGCTTGTTTGTGGGGAGTCCTTGTGCAAAACTTGTCCAACTGGTAGTTCTGGGGGAGGCAAACAGATCTATGTCTGGGCTCCCCCATTCGATTGTCAACATGTTGAAAATCCTTGGTTCCAGTTTCCACTCGTGTGGGACCACGAGGTTTCTGCTTAGTCCGTCTGCAGTGTATTTAATTTTCCTGGCAGGAATTGAGCTTGTAGGTGCACTTGGTAGCTCAAGGCTGTGTTCCACAATGCCATGGCTAGTCTGCAGAGGGGGTAGGAATGTGTACCCCCTGCTTGTTTATGTACCACATAACCGTGGTGTTGTCAGTCTTTACCATTAGTTGTCTTGGAAGAATGCAGTCCTTGAAGGCTGTGAGAGCATTCTGTACAGCTAACATTTCTTTCTGATTGACATGTAGGTGCATTTGACTTGGGTTCCATTTGCCCTGAATGCACTTACCTGCCAGGTGAGCCCCCCATGCATAGTCTGATGCATCTGTTAGGGTTTGGGCGGCTGGGGGTAGTGTGAATGGTAGTCCCTTGTTTTGGTGGCAGACCTCTGCCCACCAGAGGAACTCTAGGCGTAGGCAAGGTATGATAGGAATCATTGTTGCCAGGCTGTGAGAATGTTGACTCCATAGGCTTTTTAGATACCACTGTAGTTTCCTCATATGCAGTCTTACATATGGAATTAGAAGAATGCAGGAGGCCATAAACACCAAGGCTTGCAGTATTTGTCTTGCAGATAGCAGGGTTTTTGTGGCCACTTGTTTGAAATAGGTTACCAAATGAATTTGCTTTTCTGACGTGAGGTAAGCCATCTGCGAAGATGTATTCAAGCTTGCTCCCAGGAATGTAATTTGTTGACAGGGTACCAGTTGTAATTTATTTTTGTTTATGGTGTACCCCAGACAAGTTAGAACCCTTTTTACAAACACCAGATGATTCAAAAGTATGCCCTGGCTTTCTGCCTGAATTAGACAATCGTCCAGGTATGGGTATATTTGAATACTTCTCTGCCTGCAAAATGCAATAACTGGAGCCAGGCACTTTGTGAATACCCTGGGCACATGTAGACAAGCCAAAGGGCGGTGCATAGAACTGATAATGTGGGCAGCATGCTTTGAAGCGTAGGTATCTTCTGCAAGATTCCCTGATGGGGATGTGCAGGTATGCTTCTTTTAAATCTAGTGTTGACAACCAGGCATCTTTGCCTAGCATAGGAAGTAATTGGTGGAGTCAGCATCTTGAATTTTGGAATCTCCAGAAAGGTGTTTATAAAGTAGACAGGTCCAGGATTGGACGCCATGATTTGTCTTTTCTGGGCACCAGAAAAAGTCTGGAGTAGAAACCTTATCCCTT
This sequence comes from Protopterus annectens, assembly GCF_019279795.1. NCBI lineage: Eukaryota > Metazoa > Chordata > Ceratodontiformes > Protopteridae > Protopterus > Protopterus annectens. The sequence goes on along the minus strand of NC_056741.1, from coordinate 714,876,472 downwards.
TTCCTCTTCTGGTACCAGTTGTATAGATTTGGGGACAGGTCTGGCCACCCATTTGGTGTTGGCAACTTTTGGAAATGAAATCTGTATCACTGGGACACTATATTTAAAACCCATTTGTCCTGGGTTATGAGTTCCCAGTTCTTTGCATGAAGAGCAATCTTTCCCCCCAAAGGGACAGTCAAAAGATAAGTGCTTGGGAATTTTAAAAGGAAGTCATTGAGACTGTTTACCATAGGGGGGTGTCTTGTTATTTCCAGATTTGGAAGTGGAGGCCCCCCACTGCTTAGGTCTGAGAGTCCCCTGGGACTGAAACCTGGGTTTTTTTGCTGTGTCTGGGTTTGGCTTGAGAAGACCTGGAAGGGACTGGAATCTAGGAGGTTGCACTTATAAAAAATCTTTAACAGTTTGCATAGATTTAGCTTTATCTTCCATATTTTTAAGAACTTCTTCAGCCTTGTTGCCAAACAGGCGGTCCTGATTTAAGGGAGCATCCAACAATTTAGCTTTAACATGATCAGGCAAAAATTGCTCCTTAAGCCAAGCACGCCTTCTAAGCACAGACCCAGTAACAGCAGCCCTGCAAGAGGCTTCTAAAGAATCAAAACCACATTGCAAAGTATGTTTTCCAACTTGTTCAGCAGAATGCATTCAGTCCTGTAAATCTTTGTTTTCCACACAGTCAGGAATCAACATCATTTTCTGTTTAAGCAGTCCAATAACATGTTGCGGACATTTTAACATATGAAATTGGCAGTTTAAAGCTCTGATTGCCAAGGTTGCAGAAGTATAAACCTTTTTACCCCATCTATCCAGCATCCTGGAGTCTCTATCAGAAGGGGTAGGACTTTTAGCAGTAGAAACCTTAATTGCCCTTGGGCCCCTGAGAAATAGTCTCTGGATCTGTAACAGGATTTTTGAAAAGGAACTTGTGGGACTCAGGAACCCTGTAGTATCTGTCAGGTTTACTAGGAGCAGGAGGCAGGGAATCAGGGGCCAAACTGGATTCTGAGAAAACATCAACAATGTCTAGTAGAGGAGGTATAGCCAAAGACCTATGCTGAGGTAGAATAAGGAAATCCCTAAGCCTATTAAAATTCCTGGCTTTCCCAGTGAAAATGCTCCCTTAAAGTATGTAAAGTTTCCCCAAAAAGAAAAATCCTCAGGAGTGGAAGTAGAGGGAATAGAATCCTCTGCATCAGAATCCTCATAAGAAGGTATGGACAAATCCAGGTCATCAGAAGAGTCAGAAGAAACAGAATCCTGATCAAAAGATTCATAATCAAGCTCAGCCATAGGCCTCTTAGAGGGGGGGGGGGGGGTTGACTACCCCTGATTAGAGTTATTAGATCTTCAGCCATTTTTATAATTTGCTTTTTAGGCATAGGAGCCTGAGCATGTGGCCTGGGCGTTGTTTTTTTAGACATGGATTGAGATTTAGGCCTTAGTAATGAAGGCGGTGTCGATTTAATATGAAAGTCTGTAGGCCTGAATACACCCTCAGAAGCCAGTACCTGCACAGCGGCTCCGGACCCATCCAAGGTAGAGACATCCGCAGGTTCCATAGTTGAAGTATCTCGCGGCATACCGGACTCCGAATCGGTCTCAATAGAGGCTTGCGAATCAGAAATAGCGGGTATCAGGGGCTGCGAAAGCACCTCACTGAGTACCGGCGAACTGGCGACTGGCTTAGGAGAAGTGTCGTTAGCAGTTTTGGACCTCGGCGACCTGTCTCTGTCTTTATCTTTGCATTTTTTCGGAATCCCGGTAGTCAGATGGCTAACTGACGACATTTCTGGATAATTAAACAGAGAACTAAAATATTTAGAAGCAAAAATATACAGACGACGGATAGTGTGCTGATTAAATAAGGCACAAAACCAACAGCAATGTACGTCGTGGTCAGGGCCTAGGCAAGGAATACAGTATGAATGAAAATCTTTATGAGGTATTTGCTTTCCAAAAGTAATACAATTATTAACTTTTACTGACATCGGTAAGGAGCAAGAAAAAGTTTCCCCAACGGGGTACTTAGCTTTAACTTGAAGACTTCAGTTCTGAAACTTGAAAATTAAAATTTCAGGAGTCGGCCAACCGGCACTTGCAAACTGCTTCTTCTTCGGGCACCGCACGGCAAGAAAGACTGACGTAATGGCATCAGCTGCATGTTTTATACCCCTGACGACCTGACGTCATGGAAGTAGGGAAAGCAACCGATGCAGGACCAAGACTTATTAATCAGGCCGACTGAGGGCAACCTGCAAACAGATTACCCAAATGTAATGACTGCAACAGTGAAACACGAAGAACACGCTGAAGCTACAGGTTCAAAAAACAAAGATAAAACGTTATGCTGAAGTCCTGATATACCAAAACAGATAAATCCAAAAAAGAGAAGTAACAGGACACTGCCAAGACGAAGCCAGTAAAATCACCTTTTATTAAAAAGAGTTAGCGCTTTCGGGATAACCCTTCATCAGACATAATTTTAAAACAACAAATACTGCCATATTTAAAATACAAACCATCCAATCATCTGCTCACAAAAACCCTCCTATTTTTTAACACAGGTTTAATGGGTAGTACATCATTAAGGCCTGGGGGTCTATGTGCTTTTAAATCAACAATCCATTTGGATTCAGCTAAGGCTGTTCTGTGTTTGATATCACCCCCCCCCCCTATCACTAGCCCTAATATTGACAATACATCTAAACTTAAAAGTATGTGTAGGGTATTCACTTATATGTCTATAGAGTGCATTACTCAAATCACAAGTTCTGATATTACTAAGGTGTTGCAAAATCCTGACTTTGAGCATGTTGTTAGTCATACCTACGTAAAAACAGGCACATTCTTCACAGTTAGCCATATAGACCAAATGTTGCGTCCTACAGGTTGCCCTCCCCTTAAAATGAAAAGTTTTGGCTATGTCTGGATGTTTAAAATCTGTGTCACTCTTAATATATGTACATGCCTTACAATTACCACAGGGATGGGTGCCCACTCTCATATTGGATATGTGCCCTTTGTCCAAATGTACCTCTTTACACAGTAGGTCTTTTAGATTCTTGTTTCTTCTATAATTAAACATAGGACGTTCACCAACTATATCTTTCAACCCAATATCACTTGTTAATATGTTCCAATTGTTTTGCACTATTTGACAAATGTCTTTGATGTTGCTACCATAGGTAAAGAAAAGTTTGGGTTTCTCCTTCTTATTCCTATTTAAATCAATACTACCCTGTCTCTCTCTATCTAGACCATCCATCCATGGCCTATATCTTGTCTTTCTGTATTGTTTATTGCTATTCATAGCTTTACTTACCAAGGCTCTCCCATATCCCCTGTTGGTAAGGTGTTGATCTAACCTGGACAATTCCTCATCACAGCATGCATCCTCAGAGCACACCCTAGATATCCTACCCACTTGACTCTTAACAATGTTGGGAAAGATGTGCCTTGGGTGCATGCTATCAAAGGATAGCAATGTGTTTTGCCAACATTCTTTTCTATGAAGTTTTGAGGTGAAACACAAATCCGTCTGTTCCACACAGACATCTAGAAATTCTGAGTAAAAGAAGTTTTGGCACTAAAATTCAAAAAGGTAGTGGTGGTATGAAGAAAAGCTAAAAAACCTTCAAAAGTGGATACATCCCCATCCCACAAAATAAAAACATCATCTACAAACCTGACATATAAAAGTATGTATTTTTGCCATTCCTGATTGTTCAAGACTTCCTTGGTCTCCCATCTAGATAATACTAGGTTGGCATACGTATTAGCACAGGGGGTGCCCATGGCTACCCCCTGTGCTTGTCTATAGAGAGTCAAGTGGGTAGGATATCTAGGGTGTGCTCTGAGGATGCATGCTGTGACGAGGAATTGTCCAGGTAAGAAGGAGAAACCCAAACTTTTCTTTACCTATGGTAGCAACATCAAAGACATTTGTCAAATAGTGCAAAACAATTGGAACATATTAACAAGTGATATTGGGTTGAAAGATATAGTTGGTGAACGTCCTATGTTTAATTATAGAAGAAACAAGAATCTAAAAGACCTACTGTGCAAAGAGGTACATTTGGACAAAGGGCACATATCCAATTTGAGAGTGGGCACCCATCCCTGTGGTAATTGTAAGGCATGTACATATATTAAGAGTGACACAGATTTTAAACATCCAGACATAGCCAAAACTTTTCATTTTAAGGGGAGGGCAACCTGTAGGACGCAACATTTGGTCTATATGGCTAACTGTGAAGAATGTGCCTGTTTTTACGTAGGTATGACTAACAACATGCTCAAAGTCAGGATTTTGCAACACCATAGTAATATCAGAACTTGTGATTTGAGTAATGCACTCTATAGACATATAAGTGAATACCCTACACGTACCTTTAAGTTTAGATGTATTGTCAATATTAGGGCTAGTGATAGGGGGGGTGATATCAAACACAGAACAGCCTTAGCTGAATCCAAATGGATTGTTTATTTAAAAGCACATAGACCCCCAGGCCTTAATGATGTATTACCCATTAAACCTGTGTTAAAAAATAGGAGGGTTTTTGTGAGCAGATGACTGGATGGTTTGTATTTTAAATATGGCAGTATTTGTTGTTTTAAAATTATGTCTGATGAAGGGTTATCCCGAAAGCGCTAACTCTTTTTAATAAAAGGTGATTTTACTGGCTTCATCTTGGCAGTGTCCTGTTACTTCTCTTTTTTGAAGCTACAGGTTCAAAAGGAGCTTGGATCAATTTTTCAAGTACAAAATTGAGGCCCCAGGAAGGACGAATACATCCCCTGGGAGGCCTGATATGAAGGACACATTTAAGAAATTGTTTAACCTCAAACCTAGAGGCTACAGGAAGAGTGAAATAGCTGAGACATGGGCAGAAGAATATGCTAACCCAGGATGGAGCAATTCCCACAAATAAGAGAACCAGAAGGATTCCAACAGAAAGTGGATCCTGATTATGAACAAGGCACCAAACAGAAAATGTATTCCATTTGGACATATAGAATTTCCTGATACTGGAATTGTTGGCCTCCTGCAGAACCCTAAGCATGTCCTCAGAAAAAAGGTATGTAAAATGGATCAAAACCCTATCACCCACAATGTCAGCTGAGGTGTAGCCAAGTGAGGATGGATGTGTGAGTAGGTCCACCCTGTGAGATAATTTGTGGTGATTGACCTTCGGTAGGTGCAGAAGAGGGAACCAATGCTGTCTGGGCCAAAAGGGAGTCGGCAATGAGATTTTGGAGGAGTCTTGTTCTACCTTGAGTAGGGCCCTTAGAATTAGAAGGGGAGGGAAGGCATAGATAAACATCACCTTCCAAGAAAAAGAGTGGGCATCCACCCTCCAAGCCAGACAACTTGGGACTCTGATGCAAAAGAGAGTAAGTTGTCTGTTCAAAAGGGAGGCAAAAAGATCTACCTGAGGAGCACCCCCACTGCTCTGAAAGAATGCATACGGCCTGAGGCGTCACTTGATACTGGACAGCTAGATCCCAAACTTGAAGAGCTAGCCTGAAAAGAAGGTAGGACCATGACTCCCTCTTGCTTGTCGATGTACCACATCACTGTGGTATTGTTTGTAAAGATTTTGAGAGGTCCTGGAAGAAAAAGGTAATGAAAGGCCTGAAGGGCAAAAAGGAGAACTCTTCTCTCCTTGATATCGAAGTAGTCTGACCTCAGATGAAGGGGCCAAATACCCTGGACCTTGATGGGATTTAAAGAGGCTCCCCCCCATCCAGTGTCTGAGGAATCAGAAAAAAGTTCCTGAGTGGGGACTAGGAACTGAAATGGAAGTCGGGGGCTGAGAGACAGCTGATGAATCCACCACTGAGCTTGAGGCATGGAAGAAGAGGGACTACAAAATCTATAGGATGACAGTGTTGGAGCCATACTGACTTTAGGAACAACTGCAGTTTTCTCATATGAAGCCTGCCTATAGGTAGCGCAGGAATGGGGGAAGCCATGAACCCTACTGCCTTAAGAAACTCGAAGGCTGTAACTGAAACCCAAGGAAGAAGGAATTGGGGGGAAAAAAGGTGAGAAGAGAAAGAACCTTGGGGGAGGCAGGGAAGCCACCATAGGAATGCTATTAAATACTTTGACATTTACCACATGCCTGAAAACTAACCTAGAAGTTGGAAGAGCTTATTAGTTATATTAATAACAACTTTGAATTCTTAAAATTCACTCACTCTTGCAGTCTGGACAAGATTGTTTATCTGGATGTTGAACTGAGGAAGGATGCAAATGAGAGGAAATACTCCTCTAATATATAAAGGAAATCCACCTTTTCAAATTCCTACTTACACTTTACTAGTTGGCATCCCTTACACCAGAAAAGAGCTGTGGTGAATGGTCAGCTTGTTAGATTGACCAGAATGGTTTCTGATTTTGAGGAATTTATCAATAAATGGGATACACTTTTGGACATCTTTATACATAGGAGATAGCCATCAGACCTGCTGACAAGAATGAAGTTTTGAACAAAAGAGCTAAAGGTTTTTATAGTCCACTTTTAGATAACAGGACTACTTATAATTCTCAAATTAATGTTAGTGACCATCAGCCTCCTGGGAATGTTGATGACACAAATAACTAAGAATACCAACAAATTATCTGTTATTACATATAGTTTAGATAGTAAGGCTTTGGTATCCAGCTTATGCAGAAATTGCAATGTGTTTAGAACTGACAAGGTTCTGGAGAACAAAGTTGGGGATAGGCCACTTTTAGTATACAAAAAAGACAGTTCCTTTAAGGAATTATTAGAGATGAAAAAAAAAATTAAATCATATAATGTGGGTATTTTATCTGCTCGAAAAAGGTGGGTATGTTCAAATGTGGGAGATGTACACAATATCCTATTGTGAAGAATACTGATTTTATTCTTATAAATAACCTAAAGTTTTATATTAGAGGTCAGTTCAACTGTGATTCGAAACAAGTGGAATATGTTGCCAACTGCGTCCAGAGTTCAGCATTTTATGTGGGGAAAACGCTGAGGAAATTGAGGGAAAGGATTTATTAGCACCTACTGGATATCAGAAAAGGGAAGCTAACTACTGCACTCAGTAGACATATTATTGCCAATGAAGGTCACAGATTCAAGTCTGTTGTTACAGAACAGACAGCTCAGGATAGTAGGGGACTTTTTATGAAGGAACATCCTGAAGTGGGTGAATTAAAGTGGCAACTAAAATGGAATGCCTCTAATCCCCCAGGTCTAAACAAGTGCTGTTCTGTAAATTCTGTCCTAAACTTGAAACACTATAATGGCTAAAATGGTATCAGTGGTGTTTTTGTTCATTCTTAGTTGCATTTTTTTTTTCACGTTCAAGAAAAGTTTTATATTCTTCTCAAATGTTTTTAACTTGAATTTATTATCTTGGTACTTTAAATTAAACATTATTTCTACTGTTGTTACTGTGATGATTTTTAGAGGGTTATAAAATATACACAGCATTTTATATACATATGTACTTATATTTATGAACTCGCCCATTCCTTCACCTGTTTAGTTGTTTTGTAGTATATTTGGTTTTACTTTACTTTATCATTATTACTTGTAAATAATTTAGCAATTACAGACTGGTTAGTTTTTAGTCATGTGGTGAATCTTAAAGTATATAACTGTGTTGGAGTCAATTGTCTGTTAGTTCTGATGTAGTTCCTTACTTAATGCGGAATAATAAAAGCGTTAAACTTTAATCAAGTTAATATTTGGAGTGGTCATTGGCCAGTGCTCTCACTTTTTGGGGTTACTTAGATGATCTGGTGCCTCCTTGCTTCCTTATGTACCATGAAAGTCACACTGTCTGTGAAAACTCAAAACAGACATGGCTTCTGAATATGTGAGAGGACCTAAAGAGCTTAGATGAAGACCCTCATCTCCTTAAGATTGATGTGTTCCCTTTGGAATTTTGGCTGCAATCTACCTGGGCTCTGTGGGTGCCTGTCCAGGTCCTTTGGCCTTGTCCAAGGCATCTTATGTCCAACTCCTGAACTGGAACTGGTGAGAAGGGGAATCGTAGGGGTGAGTTTCACCTGATCTACATACCATGAGAACTCTTTCTGAGAAAAGTTATGAGTGAGATCACAGTGTTTACAGGATGCGAGTGTTGGGACAGTGTTTTCAAGTGCCACTGATTTTTTCTCTTATGCAGTTTGACAAAAGGGAGCATTAGGCTAGAGGCTGGCATGAATCCCAGAGCTCTTAGAATTTTTCTGGCCAAGCCCCAGTTGAGGGAGGAAAGGCTGTGAAAATAAGCTATAAGATTCTGTACTTTTTCCCGAGGTAGAAAAGCCTGAATTATTTCAGTGTGAAGTTTGCACCCGGGAGATTAGAAAGATTGCTGTTAAGCAACTGTTTTTGATGATAACACTAGAGCACAAAACTTTTAGCACAACGACTCAGGCAACAGAAAGAAGAAAAGGCTGTTGCCAAGGTTAAGGAGCCCATAACAAGGAAGGTAACAAGAGATCCTGCAGAGATATTAGAAATATTTCGGAAATTCTACGAAAGTCTGAATAAAGCAGAGAAATATGGAAATCAAGAAAAGATACAAATGGAAATGTTTATGGAAGAAATAAATATGCCAAAGTTAGAGGTAGATGAGGCTCAATTACTAATGGTTAGGACAGGAGGAGATGACATAAAAATTGTGATGTACAACGAATCTACAGGAAAGTCCCCAGGAATAGATGGTATTCCTATGGAAGTTTGGAAGCTAGGAGGGAAAAAAACTGAAAGATCTGGAAGGTTTTGTTTAAAAGTATGTTAAGAGGAGGAGACATACCAATACCCTGGAAGAAAGACATGGTAGTTGTAATACATAAAGAGGGTAAAGGTCAATTGGATATAACTTCATACAGGTCCATTTCAATACTGAACCATGATTACAAATTGTTCATATTTAGAATAGCTAAAAGAATGCCAAAAGTAATGCCAAAATTGACAGATGTTGATCAATGTGGTTTTGTAAAGGGGAGGCAAACATTTGACAACATTAACAGAACACTGATGATCAAGAGGGAAGCAGAATGAAAGAAAATACCACTGGTGTTGCTGGGTCTTGATGCAGAGAAAGCATTTGACAGAGTAAGCTTGAACTTTATGAGCAGAGCAATGGAAGTATTTGCATTTCCTGAAAAAAAAAATAAGGTCGATTAGGAGGGTATATGAGGGATCGGATGCGAAAATTAAAGTGGGTGAGGCCCTCTATGATAATTTCTGCTTCAGCAGAGGAACCAAGAAGGGGTGTCCTCTTTTCCCTTTGTTATTTGGATAATATTTACAAACTACTGGCAAAGAAAATAGGGGACTCAAATTCAAGGATATAACTGGTATGGTAGCCAAGAGAAAATCTATATTTGCAAAGGATATAATTTAATACCTAACAAAACCAGAAAGCAACATTACAGTGTTGTGGAACATTTTGAGATTGGTTCAAATCTTTTAGGGATATAAAATTAATGAAGCTAAAACAAAGGCAATAGTGGTAAATTATATACTCATATATGAATTAGTTCAGCAATATTCATATTTATAAAGACATGATAAATTTAAGTATTTAGGAGTATGAATTAAAATGATTTAGGTGTAGCAACTAAGGATATGTAGGAAAAGACTAAAGAAAAGATAATAGAAAAAACTGAAAAATTGGAAGCTTTGTTTTATGGATATGGATAGTAAGATACAAGCAGTTAAAATGTTTTTAGTCCCATTAGTCTTATACGCAGGTCAGACATTTTTATCAACAAGAGTAGAAGTTGTGGATAGCAATTAATAAAGAGCTGAAGGACTTTATTTGGGAGGGAAAAACGGAAAGAGTCAAGTAGAATAAGATGATTCTTCTAGTAGAACAGGGCAGATTGGGATTACCTGATTTGAAGGGGCATTTCAGAGCTACACAGTTAAGGCTCCTGTACATAGCACAAGCAGAAAACTAGAATTCAATATGGAAAGGAATGATGATGAAATAGGGGGAAAGCTCAAGAAACAAGGAAAGACTGGGATTTTGGATGCAGGCCTTTAAGGAGAACAATCATACAGAATATTATATCTATAAAGCAGCAGAAAGTATCCTAAGAACTAATCCAACATGGGAATGAAGAAAGGAGATTCTGCAGATAGGAATGACTGCAATTAGGGATACAGACAACAGGCAAGAGGGGGCTGGAATTTATTGGAGAAAACTGGCAAAGAAACTAAGACATTGGGAGCAAATAACTAGAGGGGGAAGGATGACAGAATGGGAAGACCCCAATAATTTACTTGGACTGCAGGTTTGAGATTGTTTTCCCTATTGAGGATTGAGATCAGAGCATAGGCAGAGAGAAATAAATAGGGTGTCCTACATGAAAGACCAACACTGGTAGAGTTTTTAGTAGAATCTAGAACAAAAGCGACCATTAAAAAAGGAATAATTACTACAGCATATAAAGTACTGCATGACAACTACAAGAATCAATCACAGGAGGTTAGAAAGGATTGGGAAGAGAGACTGGATTAGCAAGTCACGAAGAAACAATGGAAGGATATATGTACAACTCCCAAACATACAATAAAATCTAGATGATTTACAATTTTTGCCTGGAAATGTTTACGTAGATAGTTTTATAACCAAAGTAGACTCCGGACAATTTTTCCTCAGACGGCAAATGCTGGAGGGGTGATGGGGAAGAAAGGTAATTGGGAACATATTTTCTGGAAGTGCGGTGAGTTGGCAGACCTTAAGGATTCCATGCAGGATGCACTGTCAAAGATGCTGGGTGGGCAGATTGGTGTGACGAGGGAGATGATTTTCTTAGCTGTGATACAGAACTGGAATTGCCTAGACATGGTAAGGCCTGCCTGTGTCCAATTATGGTGGCTGCTAAAAAAAGCAATTACTAGAAAATGGAAATCAATCTAAACCAACTATACTACAAGTAGTAAATATAGTAACATAGATAAAACAACTGGAATTGAAATCTTTAGAAAACGGCAGGAGCAGACTACATAGGAAACAATGGGAAGTGTGGAAACAATTCAAACAGGGGAGGAATGAGGTTTAAAAGAAGGCAGGACTTAAATGAGCTATGTAATGTTTGACTGAAAATGACTGGATAGATAAGTGATGTATAATGTTTGCAATTGGGAGTGTGTCAGTATGGTTTGTGATGTAATGCTTGCAACTAGGATTTTGTCGGTGCAGTTTGTTTTCATTTATATAAATGTATGACTGCCTATATCTTTAAGTGATGGTTTGATAAAGATGTTTCTTGTTTAAAAAATGGGGAGTGGGGTGGCAGAAATTGAATAATGTAATGTTGCTTGGGTTATATGATATATATAGCAACATATATGAAGTATAATGTTTATAAACATGAACTTGTTAATTTAGTTTGATTATTTTTATAAAAATGTAAATTTGCCTATGACACAAGTGATAAATCAATAAAGATGTTTAAAAAAAAAGCCTGCATCCAGAAACCCTAGATCTTGGGTAGACAGGATGGAAGATTTTCTGAAGATGACAATGAACCCCAACTGCAGCAGGAGGTTGAGGATAAACTGGAGCTGTTCTGTCAGGATCTGAGATGAGGTAGCCTGGATCAGCAGACTGTCCAAGTAGACAAAAATCTGAATTCCTTGAATTCGGCAGAATGCTATCACTGGTGTTAGACACTTTGTGAAAACTCTTAAGACTGTGTAAAGTCCAAAAGGCAAAAAGTACAGTTACCTACTATAAATGTAGATGTCCGAAAGATATGCAACTGCAGTCATAACATATGGGTTGTCCTGCCTCAGGCAGCCCTCGGTCGGCCGAATTCCAAAGTCTGGGTCCGGCGTTGGCTGGTGTCACCTCCTCTCCGACGTCACAACGGCTGGAGTATAAAGGCATCGGCCGACGCCATCTTCTTCAGTGTTTCTTGCCCCAGGTGCCCTCTTAGGAAGGCTAAATTTAGTAAATGGATAAAAATAATGCCAAACATGCATAACAGTAATAAACAGATAAACCATAGGAGATACCCCCAGCTGAAGGGAAAAGGGGTAGGGACCCAAAAAGAAGGATACAGAGGGGTAGGAGGGTGGGAAAATCCGACTGCAGTTGCATATCTATCAGACATCTACATTTATGGTAGGTACAAAACTGTACTATGTCCTTCAAGAATGCAACTGCAGTCATAACATATGGGTTGAATACCATAGCCAAGCTGGGGGTGGATGGAACTATGATAAGGATGGTGTAGCTAAAATCCCCTGCAGGACTGCCGAAGCAAAGCCTGCTCGGGATCTGGAGAATAAGGGCAGGTGGTAGTGCTTGGTAAATGTATGCAAGGAGCTCCATGTAGCAGCCTCTAAAATGTCCTTTGTTGCCACTCCTCTTAGGAAAGCTGTGGAAGTGGCTATAGCTCTGGTGGAATGTGGCCTAATATTGGCTGGCACACCTTTTCCATGAAAAGAATAGCAAAATCTGATGCAATGTCCAATCCATTTTGAAACTGTTTGTTTGGAGATTGCTTTTCCTTGTACTCCAGCAGCATAGGCTACAAACAGCTGGTCAGACTTTCTGGTGGCTCTGTCCAAGTAGTAGCGCAGTTGTCTGTGTATGTCCAAAGTATGCAGTAGTTTTTCCCCCCTATTTTGAGGATTGGGGAAGAATGTAGGTAGATGAATAGCTTGATTTAGAGACACCCTGGAAATAACTTTAGGCCTGAATGTAGGATTGGTTCTTAGAGAGACTCTGTCTTGATGAAAAATGAGGAAGGGGGGCACTGCCATGAGTGCCTGTATCTCCGAAACTCTTCTTGCAGAAGTGACTGCCAATAAGAAGGCCGTCTTCCATGAAAGAAATTGCATTTCTGAGGTTGCTGCTGGCTCAAATTGAGGAAGAGTTAGTTTTTCCAACACGTAGTTGAGGTCCCATGCAGGTACTGGCTGTTTTCTGGGAGGTTTGATATTCTTTATCCCTCTTAGAAACTGTCTTAGCAGAGGATGCGAAAACACTGGAGGGTCACAGTTGTATTTTGCTGAGATTGCTGAGGCATGGATCTTAATTGAGGAGTATGAGAGTCCAGTATGAAGTAGTTCTGCCAAGTATTCTAATATCTGAGGTATACTCAGTAATGCTGTGTCCTGACCCCTTTTGGCATTCCAGATGCTGAATCTCTTCCACTTGGCTGAATAGGCTTTTCTGGTGGAAGGTCTGCGTGCTTCCAGCAAGATCTCTTGAACAGATTTGGAAAGAGTTAGGCGTTGAAGTCATGGTAGCCTCCAGGCTGTCAGATGCAATGTTTTCAGGTCTTGATGTACAGTCCTGTAATTGTGTTGCGTTAGGAGCAGGGGCCATAGGGTCAGAGGCCATGGTTTGGTCAGAGTTATGGTCAATAGCAATGGGTACCAGTGTTACCTTGGCCAGTCTGGAGCTATCAAGATGCCTGTTGGTTGTTCTGCTTTGATCTTCAGTATCACCTTGGTCAGCAGAGGCAGGGGAGGGAATGCATAAATTTTTAGAGAATTCCAGCTGAAGGAGAGAGCATCCGTTTTCCAAGCTAGAGGGTGGTGAGTCCTTGTGCAGAACTTTTCCAGGTGATGATTTAAGTGGGAAGCAAAAAGATCTACGTCTGGTCTTGCCCATGTCCTCGTCAGCTGAGAGAAAATGTGAGGGTGCAGCATCCATTCGTGTGGATCCATGAAATTTCTGCTCAGATTGTCCGCCAGTACATTGTCCTTGCCTGGAACAAACTGGGATTGTAAATGTATCTTCAGGCTCAGGGATTTTTCCCAGAGAAGCACTGTTAGTCTGCAGAGGGGATAAGAATGAGTGCCTCCCTGCTTGTTTATGTACCACATGACAGTGGTGTTGTCTGTCCTTATTAGCAAATGTCCTTGTTGTAGTGATTTTTCTAAAGTCTCGATGGCATGTATCACTGCCAACATCTCCTTTTGGTTTATGTGCAGATGTCTTTCCTTTGGCGCCCATAGACCTTGAATGCATCTGCCCTCCATGTGCGCCCCCCATCCATGGTCTGAGGCGTAGGTTGTAATCATTTGGCCTGCTTGAGGTCTGTCGAAAGACATGCCTTTGTTTAGTTGACTGGCTTGAGCCCACCATAGAAATTCCTTCTGCAGACATGGAATAAGTGGGATTATGTCCTCTAGGTTGTTGTTGTGTTGAGACCATAAGTTTTTTAAATACCATTGCAGCTTTCTCATATGAAGTCTTGCCAAAGGTATCAGAAGGATGCAAGATGCCATGAAACCCAGGGCCTGCAGGATTTTCCTTGCAGTCAGCTGGGAAAGCTTTGCTAGGCCTTTGAAGTACTCTGGTAAATGCTGCTGTTTTTCCTCTGTGAGGTAGGCCATTTGGGTTTCCGTGTCCAGTTTGGCTCCTAGGAATGTAATCTGTTGGGATGGTAGTAATTTTGACTTCTGAATGTTGACTGTGTATCCCAAGGCCTGCAGTAGATGCATGACATAGTCCAAATTCCCTTTTAAGGTTTGTTTGTTGTCTGCTTGTATGAGGCAGTCATCCAAGTAGGGGTATATTTGAATCCCCTGCTGTCTGCAGTGTGCCACTACTGATGCCAGGCATTTCGTGAACACTCTGGGTGCAGTAGATAAGCCAAACGGCAATGCTGAGAATTGATAATGCTCTGTCCCTGCAAGAAATCTGAGGTATCTTCTGCAGCTTTGTCTGATTGGGACATGCAGGTATGCCTCCTTGAGGTCCAGAGTGACCAGCCAAGACCCCTTGCCCAGCATGGAAAGAAGTTGCTGCAACGTCAGCATTTTGAACTTTGGCACAATGAGGAAAGTGTTTAGATTTGACAAGTCCAGTATGGGTCTCCATTTGTTTTCTTTTCTTGGAACAAGGAACAGTCTTGAATAAAATCCCTGGCCTTGCTCCTGAGGAGGAACCCTTTCTATTGCTTTTATACTTAATAGCTTGGAAACTTGAGTGAGTGCCTCTGCCCTTTGATGATGTGGCAGGTTTGGCATGCCTTGTCTTATTGGTAATGTGTGGAAGTGGAATCTGTAACCTTTGTCTATCAAATCCAGAATCCAATTGTCTTTGGTTAAGATATGCCAGTTTTGTGAGAATAAGGCTAATTTTCCGCCCAAAGGTGCTTCTCTTTGAACCTTAGTAGGCGGTACGAAAGTGAAGCCATTGTGATTGTCCTTGTGGTGCAGCTGAACTGTCTGCGCCATTTCTTTGATTTGGAGGTTGCCAGTGGCGACCCCTGTAAGGATCCTCGGTATTGCCCTCTACCTCGGGCACGTCTGCTTTTTCCCCTTTGAAACTTGTCAGAGCCGGGGAAGGACCAATTCTTTGAGGGCCAGTTTCTGCTGAATCTGGGCGGTTGAACCTGAAGGAAATCCTTGACTGTCTGTACTGACTTTGCTTTTTCCTCTATGGATTTCAATACATCTTGTGCAGTAGCACCAAAAAGCTTTTGTTTTTCCAAAGGTGCATCCAGTAACTTTACTTTAACATGGTCAGGCAAAGACTGATCCTTCAACCAAGCATGTCTACGTTTCACAGCCCCAGTCATGGCTGCCCTACATGAAGCTTCCAGTGCATCATAACCACACTGCAGAAAATGGTTATTAACCTGCTGACTGTTATGTATATGATCCTGCAGTGCCTTTTTATCAATAGGCTCAGGAGAGGCTAACTTTTTCTGTAAATCATCCAGGAGAAAATCTTGGTACTGAAACATGTGAAAAAGGCAGTTAAGAGACCTCATGGCTAGGGTAGTAGAGGTATATACTTTTTTACCCCATCTCTCCAGGGACCTTGCTTCTCTGTCAGCTGGCAGTGGGTTTTTGGCAGAGGAGGAAGCCACTCCCTTGGGGCCCTGTGAAATAGTTTCTAGATCCACAGAGTGGGCCTTAAAAAGGTGCTTGTGAGTGTCAGGGACCTTATAATATCTGTCCGGCTTGACAGGAGCAGGAGGAAGAGAATCAGGGTTGGCACTGGAGTCAGAGAAAACATCATCCAAAACATCCATAACTGGAGGGATAGCCAAAGGTCTGTGCTGGGGAAGCTTGAGGAAAGTACGAAGCCTTTTCCTGGAGTCAGAGAATTCCTGACCCTGCCACTGAAAATGTTCCCTCATGGAATGCAAGACTTCCCCAAATGAGAAATCCTCTGGAGGGGAGGCAGAGGGAATTGATTCCTCAGCATCAGAGTCCTCGTAGGCCTGGAAGGGTTCTTCTTGAGTATCAGAATGCTCAGAATCCCCAAAGGCTTCATCCGAGGAGAGGTCGTCCGCCTGCTCAGTTCTAGGCCTTTTCTCTGCAGGTGGCTGAGAACCCCTGTCTGGATGAGGCTGAGACCCCCTGATAAGTGAAATAAGATCTGCAGCCAGAGACATGATCTGCTTATCAGATGAAGGGGCCTGGGCAGGTTTAGGATGGGCCTTGGCCTGACTGGCGGCCTTAGCACGTGCAAAGGCCTTGATGGACATGGATACAGGAGGCCTAGCAGCCCCACGTGCAGGCGTTACCTTGTCCACAGGAATGGTGTCGGGTAGATCCAGAACTTCGGTTTCCGGAGGAAAATCAACAACCGGCACCGGAGAGATCTCCGAGACCGAAGGTCGTGTTAACGCTGTGTCGTCGGCCTGGAGCGGTAGATTTACCACTTCCGAAGGGGCCGGAGCGCTAGCAGAGGGTTTAGGAGTAACATCGGTACTGGACGCGGGCCGAGGATGTCGGTCCCGGTCCTTGCGTTTTTTAGCAGATTGAGTTGTCGGTTGATCCGACGGCATGATATACGCAAAAGATTCACCGAAGAAGTCCTCGGCGAATTCTGCCCGGCGCCTGAGAGTGCGCTTATTAAAGCAAGCATAGGCAGCACAGGCCGAGACGTCGTGGTCTGGGCCCAGGCAAGGAAGGCAGAGAGAATGGAAGTCCTTATGAGGTATTTGTTTACCACAAGACAAACGATTATTAACTTTCTCAATTTGTTCTGACGTCGGCTGAGGCTAGAATAAATGTTCCCCAACAGGGTACTTAGCTTTAGACGACTTTGGTACTGAAAACACAAGAGCTGACCGACCGGCACTTGCGAACTGCTTCTGCTTCGGGCACCGCGTGGCAAGAAAGACTGAAGAAGATGGCGTCGGCTGATGCCTTTATACTCCAGCCGTTGTGACGTCGGAGAGGAGGCGACAGCAGCCGACGCCGGACCCAGACTTTGGAATTCGGCCGACCGAGGGCTGCCTGAGGCAGGACAACACATATGTTATGACTGCAGTTGCATTCTTGAAGGACATCAGTAAATTGAAAGTGAGATGAGCAACTACAGAACCCAAAGAACTTTCTGCAGCAGAGGTGAACTGGTATATAAAGGTTCATAGGTTCATACTAGGCTATCTGCCCTAGGGCATTTATAAGCCTAGCCAGAGTGTGTTTGGCTTTCGCCACCCATTTTAAATTAATTTTGCTATGCCTTTTTTTGAGGTTAGTATACTGTGCCTCTGTCTAACAGTGACACAGAAGTGATAGCCGGGGTAAACCTACGATTTCCCATCCACTCATCAAGATTCCTCTTGAAGAGAGTCAATGTGGGACTCTGCCTAACCTGGACTGGGATTTTATTCCAGAGTGAAGGGAGCCTCTGGGTTATGAATCTGTCCCTCCAGCATGTCCTATTTATTTCAGTGCTGAGGTTCAAGTCTCTCGAGCGCGTAGCTCGATGGGATTTGGATTTTCTGAGGTACAGCATGTCCATTAATTCCGGGTTGGACATGGCTTTATACGTCAGGCACAGATCGCCTCTGAGCAGGCGGTATGCCACTGAGTAGAGCTGGAGTTTCTTTAACCGGGCAGCATATGGCATCTGTTTAAGCCCTTTGATCCGCTTGGTGAGGTACTTTTGGGGTCTTTCCAATTGCTGCAGGTGTCTGGTAAGGTACACCCCAAAAGGGGCATTGTACTCAATTATGGGCCTGATGAGGGATGAGTAAAGAGGTACGATGACCTCCCCTGATCTAGATGTGAATCCCTTCATGATTAGGTGGGCTATATAAAATGTTTTTCTAACCACTTTGGCCACGTGGTTGTCAAATGAGAGATTGCTATCAACTTGGGTCCCCAGGTCCCTAATGACTTCTTCTGTACTTAATGGATTACCACCTATGTGGTAATTTGTGGGCACTTTGTTTTTGCCAAAGGGGATGACTATACACTTTTTGGCATTTAGCTTGAGGCCATGGCTCTGGCACCAGTTGTCTGTTTTATGAGGCCCTTTGGAGGATGCTTGTGTCGGCTGGAGAGTTGATTATGGCGCCCAGTTTGCAGTCATCTGCGAACTTGGTCAGCTACAGTCCTTCCGTGTTGGCCTGTACCGCTGAGAAATATATACCGAACAAGAGAGGTCCCAGGACTGAGCCTTGTGGGACGCCACTTGTAACTGGTTTGGAGTCTGACATGGCTCCAGCAATTCTAATCATGTGGGTTCTGTCCTTGAGCCAGTTTGCAACCCATCTAGTGACATAGGGGTTTATATTTAAGCTGGTGAGCTTATCTATAATGCCCGAGTGGGGTACTGTATCGAAGGCTTTTGCGAGGTCCAGGTAGGCTGTGTGGACCACCTTCCCCTCGTCAATGGCCTTGGTGACTGTTTCAAAGAAATCGACCACGTTTAAGAGGCAGGATCTGCCCTTAACAAAGCCAAACTGGGTAGGATCCAGTGTCTGTAGGTCCCCAATATCTTTATTTATGAGGTCCATGATGATCCTTTCCATAGTTTTGCAGACCAAGCTAGTCAGGCTTATGGGGCGATAGTTTCCAGGATCCGTTGAGGCACCACCTTTGTGGAGAGGGACCACTGTTGCTGTACGCCACTCTTTGGGTACATATCCTGTAGTAAGGCTAAGACTGAACAGTAGTTTTATGTTTGGGTTTAGCTCTTCTTGGAGTTCATGTAGGACGCAGCCTGGGACACCATCTGGTCCCATTGATGCTGTGTTTTTTTGCTTTGGAGAGGGCGGCTCTTACCTGGGCATCTGAGATGTCAGGGGGTCAGCACTCTGTTGGGATAGATATTTGCCCTTTTGGTGGGGAGTGGGGGGAGAAGTTTGCACTGAACCTGTCAGCTAGGATGTTGGCAATGTTTGTGGGCTCGGTGTATTTTTTGTCATTTTGGACTAATTCTGAGCATATCTGGGAATTCCCACCCAGGCTCCTAACATAACTAAAGAAAGCCTTGTGATTATCCTTAGTGTCCTGTGCAATTTTTCTCTTGAAGCTGGCCTTAGACGATTTTATGAGTGCCCGTAGTTTTTTGCTAATACTGATCAGAGATGCCTTCCCTTTTTGGAATTTTTCTCTATCATGTAGTAGCTTCCTCCTTCTATTGTATAGTTTGTTTATGGCTGGGGTCCACCAGACAGGACGTCTGCCTTTGGAGGATTGGGTCTTGGTTTTATTTGGGATTGCATGATCCATGCATTCCTGAAGGTGTTCATAGAATGCGTTTATAAAGGATTCTGCAGTCTGGGCCGTATTTTCCACAGGCCTGGGGGCTTTGAAGGATTTCGCCTCGGTTTTGAGGCGTGTGAAATTTGCTTTAGAGAAGTTTTTCACTGTGGTTTTCTGGGCAGGGCGTGGGGTCGGGATGTGAATATCCAGTGAGATTAGTTTATGGTCTGATCTTACCAGTGAGGGATACACTTCTGGTCTGGAGCATAGTGTCCCCGTGTTGGTGATGATCAGGTCCAGTATGTTTTCCCCTCTTGTGGGAGTGGTAACAAATTGTTCCATAACATTTGAGTTTATAAATTCTAGGAAGCTTTGGGCTAGGGTGTTGGAGCTAGAGTAATGCTCCCAGTCTATGTTTGGGTAGCTGAAGTCGCCCAATATAATGGTGTTTGGAGAGACCTTCATATTTTCCAGTATTCTCAGGAAGGCCAAGTGGGGTTCCTGTGTTTGGGAGGGTGGTCTGTAGCAGGCTATAAACTGGAGGGCAGTTTTACCCATAGTTAGCTGCACATGGATAGTCTCTGATGCTTCGTGCTGTGCCACCAACCTGGAGGTGTGGGTATCTTTGACAAATATTGATACTCCCCCTCCTTTTGTGGTTCGGTCCAAGTTTTGGGGCCGAAAAGCATGGTATGAGGTATAACCTGGTAGTGCTGGGGTGCTCTCGGGAGCCTTGAACCAGGTTTCTGTTACTGCGTAGATATCGATGTTCTTCATGCTAAGGCGTTGGCATCCTTTAAATCCAAGGATACAAGGTAAACCTGAGGAAGTACGAAAGGCAGCGGTATGTACAGGGAGAGCATTTTGCAGGCTGGCACTTTCAAGAAGGTGTTTAGCAGAGAGAGATCGGTATGGGTCTCCACTGCCCTTTTCTTGGGTCTAAGAAGAGCCTGGAGGGAAAAAAAAGTACAGTTTTGTACCTACCATAAATGTAGATGTTCGAAGATCCACATTGCTGCAGTCCTTACACTTGGGTAGTCCGCTGTCCTCGGTCGGCCCGAATATCAAAGTATAAGGCTGACGTCGGTCAAGGCGCATTTGACTGACATCAGGAGGCCAGGGTACAAATGCGCATGACCGACGTCATATCCTCAGTCTTTTCTTGCCCCAGATGTCAGAAGACCCTAAAAAGAAAGGTCCAAACCAAAAGACAGCAAACAACCAACCAACCACCCTTGCACTAAAAATATGTACAATATATACAATATACACCATATTGACAACCCAACCCACACAACCGCCTCTAACTACAGAGGGAAGGAGGGAGGTAAATTGGACTGCAGCAATGTGGATCTTGAACATCTACATTTATGGTAGGTACAAAACTGTACTATGTTCTTCATCTCACATTGCTGCAGTCCTTACACTTGGGTAGAATCCCAAAGCAGAGGTAAGGGAGGATGGCAAAACTATAAGGAAGCAGGAGCTGCCAAAATGCCCTGCAAAATAGCAGTGGCAAAACCAGCCCTAGATTTAGAATAAAGTGGAAGGTGATAATGCCTAGAGAAAGTATGCACTGAACTCCAAGTAGCTGCCTCCAAAATATCTTTAGTTGCCACCCCCCTCAAAAAAGCTGTCGAAGTGGCAGTAGCCCTAGTGGAATGAGGCCTAATCCCAGCTGGAATATCCTTGCCATGATGGGAATAACAGAAAGCAATGCAAAACCCAATCCACTTAGAAATAGTTTGTTTTGACACAGGCTTGCCCTGAGAACTCAAAGCAAAAGAAACAAATAACTGCTGAGACTGCCTGAACCCTTTAGTTCTGTCCAAATAATAACGCAACTGCCTGTGTACATCTAAAGTGTGCAAAATCTTTCCCCTTTATTTTGGGGATTTGCATAAAAAGTAGGCAAATGAATAGTTTGGTTTAAAGCCACACTAGAAACCACTTTAGGCATAAAGGAAGGATTAGTACGTAAAGATACCCTATCCTTATGGAAAATTAAGAAAGGCTCAACCGCCATAAGGGCCTGCAACTCAGAAACCCTTCTTGCAGAGATAATGGCCAACAAAAAAGCAGTCTTCCATGATAAATATTTCAACTCGGTAGTAGCTGCAGGCTCAAAAGGTTGTAGAGTGAGTTTCTCCAACACAAAATTGAGATCCCAAGCAGGAGTAGGAGCTCTACGAGGGGGTCTTATATTCTTTGCCCCTCTAAGAAATTGCTTGAACAATGGATGAGAAAACAATGGTGGGTCACAATCATAGTGAGCCGAAATTGCTGCAGCATGAACCTTAATAGAAGAGAAGGACAAACCTTTGTCCAGTAACTCAGTAAGATATTGAAGAGCCGCACTTAAATTAGGCTCAGAAACATCAAAATCCTTTGCTGCACTCCAAAATAAAAATCTCTTCCATTTATCTGCGTACACTTTCCTTGTACTAGGCCTTCTAGCTTCCAAAATAACATTCAAAACTTGCTGTGGAAGTTGAGGGCCACTATGGTTCAAAACAGAATATGCCAGGCTGTTAGGTGAAGAGAGTGAAGCTTGACATTGAGCAAATGACTGTCCTCCTGAGACAACAGGTGTGGAATCGAAGGCAAAGGCCATGGAGGCTCCCGTACCAGGCTTCTCAGTAATGGGTACCAATGCTGTCGAGGCCAATCTGGAGCTATCAAAATCATCCTTGGCTTGTCCTGTCTGGCCTTTAGTAGTACCTTTGGGAGGAGAGGCAGAGGTGGAAAGGCATACACATGAAGATTGCTCCAATTGAAAGAAAGAGCATCCACTTTCCAAGCTGTGGGATGAAACCTTTTGTGCAAAACTTTGGCAGCTGGTGGTTTAGTGGAGAAGCGAACAGATCTATGTCTGGAGTTCCCCATGACACTGTCAATTTCCGAAATACATGAGGATCCAATTTCCACTCGTGGGGATCCATAATTGCCTGCTCAACACATCTGCTAAGGAGTTCTGTGCTCCCGGCAGAAACCTTGCCTGAAGATTTAGCTGTAAACTGAGAGCAGTCTCCCACAAAATCATTGCTTGCCTGCATAGAGGATAAGAATGTGTTCCCCCTTGCTTGTTGATGTACCACATGACAGTTGTGTTGTCTGTTAGAATCAACACCTGCCCTGGAAGAAGTAAATCCTTGAAAGCTATTAATGCAAACTGGACTGCTAACATCTCCTTCAAGTTGATATGTAGATGTTGTAGTCTGGCAGGCCACTTGTCTTGTATCCACTTTCCATTCAGATGAGCTCCCCAAGCTTTGTCTGAGGCATCTGTCGTTAGAATCTGACTCGCCTTTGGCCGGGTCACAGAGAGTCCCTTGTTTAGGTGACATTCCTGAGCCCTCCACAACAATTCCTTTTGAATGCAAGGTATTATTTGAATGACAGTGTCCAGATCCTGGCAGTGCTGTGTCCATACATTTTTGAGATACCATTGTAACTTCCTCATATGCAGTTTGGCATTGGGAAGCACCAGAATACAAGATGCCATGAACCCCAAGGCTTGAAGGACTGTCCTTGCAGTCAGCCTGGACTGATGAGACAATTGATGAAAGTAAAGGGAAAGATTCTTTTGTTTGTCCGGGGTCAAAGGCCATCTGGGATGCTGTATTCAGTCTTACACCCAGAAAGCACATGTCCTGAGAGGGTACTAGACTGGACTTTATTTCGTTCACAGAATACCCCAGGCATCTTAGCACTGCTATCACATATTCCAAATGATGAAGAAGCTTGTCCCTTCCTTGAGCCAGAATCAGGCAATCGTCCAAATAAGGATAGATCTGTATTCCTTTTAGCCTGAGGAAAGCTATCACTGGAGCCAGAACTTTCGTGAACACTCTGAGCACAGTAGATAAGCCAAAGGGCAATGCAGAGAACTGATAATGAGAAGTCCCAGCCCGAAAACGCAGATACTTCCTGCAACTCAGTCTGATAGGAACATGAAGGTAAGCCTCCTTGAGATCCAAAGTTACCATCCAATGATCTTTGCCCAGCAGAGGTAAAAGCTGTTGTAACGTCAACATTTTGAACTTGGAAATGTCCAGATAAGTGTTGAGGGTAGATAAATCCAAAATTGGTCTCCACGTGTTCCCTTTCTTTGGTACTAGGAACAGGCGAGAATAAAATCCTAGGCCCACTTCTGGCATAGGGACCGGCTGTATGGCCCCTATTTGAAGTAACAGAGAAATTTGTTTGTGAGCCTCTATTCTTTGCTGAGGAGGAACGTCTGGCATGCCTTTGAAAGGAGGCAAGGTATGGAAATAAAACCTGTAACCGTGGTGTATGATATCCAATACCCATCTGTCTTGGGTAATTAAACTCCAATTTTCCTTGAAAAGTGCCAACCTTCCTCCCAAAGGTGCTGCCAGATGAGAAGGCTCTGGCAGCTGAAAAGGTAGGTCATTGGGTCTGTTTACGAAAGGACTGACCCCTGCCCTCACCCGGTGACTGTGCAGGTGAACTCCCTGTTCTAGGCCTGAAAGAGCCCTGAGCTCTGCCCCTACCACGTCTAGACCTACCCCTAGACTGGGAATCATAAGTAGGATACGTCCACCCCTTGGTAGGCCAATTTCTACTAAACTTCGGAGGCTGAACCTGCAAAAAATCTTTAACAGTCTGCATAGACTTAGCCTTGTCTTCCATTTTCTTTAAGACTGCCTCAACAGGAGTACCAAACACATCAGATTTGTAAAGGAGCATCTAAAATCCTTGTCTTAACATGGTCAGATAAATTCTGATCCCTCAGCCAGGCGTGCCTGCGAAGAACTGACCCAGTGGCAGCCACCCTAGACGAGGCCTGTACAGCATCAAAACCACATTGCAAAGAATGCTTACCCACCTGTTCAGAAACATGTACTAAATCTTGTAACTCTTTACACTCAATACCTTCCGCCAGAGCATCTACCTTAGACTTCAATTGTGAAAGGAGATAGTTTTGGTATTTCAACATGTGAAACTGGCAATTCAAAGCCCTCATAGCTAGGGTGGAAGAAGTATAAACTTTCTTTCCCCATCTATCCAAAGCCCTGGCCTCTTTATCTGGAGGAACCGGATTTTTGACAAAAGAAGCCTTAACACCTTTAGGCCCCTGACTAACAGTTTCTGGGTCTGCCCTAGGACTCTTAAAAAGATACTTATGAGCTTCAGGCACCCTGTAATACCTATCCGGTTTAACAGGAGCAGGAGGCAAAGAATCAGGATTAAGAGAAGCCTCTGCAAAACATCTTCCACCACATCCAGAACAGGAGGTATAGCCAAAGGCCTATGCTGGGGTAAAACAAAAATTCCCTAAGCCTTTTCCTGGAATCAGAGAAGTCCTGACCTTCCCACTTAAAATGCTCCCTCATGGAATGAAGAGTCTCTGAAAAGAAAAATCCTCAGGAGGAGAAGCAGAAGGAGTAGAATCATCCACATCAGAATCAGAATAAGGAGAATACTCCTGCAAGTCTTCAGCCAAGACTCTGAAACATCCGAAGCCTGCTCAAAACTCCCTAGCTCAGGTTCCACCCTAGGTCTCTTATCAGGAGGGGGCAAAGAACCTCTAATCAAAGTAATCAAATCTTCTGCCATTTTAAGCATATGCTTCTTGGGCACAGTTCCTGAAGAACTAGGGGTGACACCAACTGAAGCTAAACCTGGCCTGCCTCTGGGAGAAGCCTTGGAAACAGAAGGAGAGGGCCTAACCACCCTAGGAAGGGAGGGGAGTACAGTAACCTGAGAAGCCCCTTCAGCCTGACCTGCCTCCTGAGAGGCCACATCCTGCAATAACAAAGTCTCTCCCTGGGACTCCAAAGAAACCTCCGGCGGAACCACCGGCTCCACCGACACCTCTAAAGAACCGGCGTCCGGTACGGACAGTTCTTCTAGCCTAGGCTTAGCTGCTTTGTCCTTGCGCTTCTTCGAAGAAGCGGGCGTCGGAGCATCCAACGGCATTTTATAATTGCACCGCTTCCCGAAGACTAACCTGGCACAATCTAACCTTCTCTTTATAGTGCGCTTATTGAATCTAGCACAAGAGCGACACCCAACAACGTCGTGCTCAGGCCCTAAACAAGGAATACACAAAGTATGATAATCTCTATGCGGTATCTGTTTCCCACAAGAAATACAGTTATTCACTTTTTCTGACATCCGGTAAACCACTGAGGCAAGAAAAAACTAAAATATTCCCCAACGGGGTACTTAGCCAACTTTGACTCGGTCTGAAACTCCGAATTCGAAAAATTTCAGAACGCCGAACGGCACTTGCAACGCTGCTTCTGCATCGGACCATGCAGCAAAAAAGACTGAGGATATGACGTCGGTCATGCGCATTTGTACCCTGACGTCCTGATGTCAGTCAAATGCGCCTTGACCGACGTCAGCCTTATACTTTGATATTTGGGCCGACCGAGGACAGCGGACTACCCAAGTGTAAGGACTGCAGCAATGTGAGATGAAGAACATCAAAAGTTATGAACTCACCATAATGATGCATGTGTTGTCCATTTTCATTCTTCCTCAATTGACGAGTCTTGCATCCATCAGATCTGACTCAGCCACTTTTACTAGATTCATGGATCCAGTTCTCGAGCGCATTCCTTCACCCACAATGCCCCACCCTCCTGGCATACCTCTGATCGAGTCTGCTGCCCCAACAGTAACATGTAGCTGACACTCCACTATAAAAAGACCCAAGACAAAAACATATAGAAAGGCTGGAGCTTAAAGCAGGGAACAGGTGAGTTCCTAAAAGGGCATCCCTTAGACCTTATTAGGAGAGGTTGGAGGGTTAGTAGTTGAGGAAGAATGAAAATGGACAACACAAATGCGAGTACGTAACTTTTGTGTTTGATGTCATTTTCGTTCATTCTTAACTGATGGGACAGAGTCCCAAGCTAGATAAACCTTGGGTGGTCCTCATGGAAAGACATTTTGGAGTACAGCAGAATCAAATGCTGCTCTATTTCTGGATAGTATGCCTAACTTGTAATGAGCAATAAAGGTATAAGCATTGGACCAAGTGGCAGCTCCACAAATATCTGTGGAAGCACCTGACCAGAAGGACAATGAAGTGGCTACAGATCTCATGGAAGGTGTTTTGGGAGGCCTGGGTAAAGCTAAACCTCTTGCTTTGTAGACAAAAGGATATGCAATCAGCTAACCATTTGGCTAAAGTCACTTTAGAAACTGCTTTACTCAATTTGTTCTTGAAGAAAGATACAATTTATCAGATTTTCTGAAATCCTGTGTGGTGTGTAAATAAAACCTCGGCTGCTGATGCATGTTTAGAAGATACAGTATATATTCACCTTTGTTTGAGAAATTAGGGAAGAACACAGGTAAACTGAAGACCCGATTTAAGTTGGATTCAGAATCTACCTTACATAGAAAGGATGGGTTTGTGTGCAAAAAGACCCTGTTTTTATGGAAGTTCAAGATCTAGCAGAGGTTATAGCAACCAGAAAATGTTTTTCCAAGACAAAAACTTAAGATCAGTCTCAGCTGAAGGTTCAAACAAAGATTAGGTAAGAGCCTGTAAGAGAATAGTCAAATCCCAAGGGAGTGTAGGATCGAACTGGGGGCCTGAGTAAAAAAGTACCTTTAAGACAGGTCTTACATAATCTCAAGGAAGCCAAGGAAGAATGATTCCCTCCTAAGTGAAAATCTGAAATGGCCGCTAGTTGAATTTTAACAGCAGAGTAGCTCACCCCACTGTTAAAAATGGAAGCCAAAAGGTCGGGAACTGCTGAGACTGGGGTGGACCCAGTATCAGAGGATAAGCATGATGAGGCCATAGGAAGGGAAACAAGACCTAAGGAGGCCAAAAGGGTGTAATGTGGATGACTGTGCTCTTCAACCAGAATGCTTTCTGTAGAAATATGGGGAGATTAGGGGTAGCAGTGGATAAGCACAGAGGAGCCCGGCGGGCCAGTTGTGGACTAGAGCATCTCTCGGTGACTACCCCCTGTGGAGACACCAGAGCAAAGAATGTGCTGCATTTGTTGTTGAGGGGAGAAGCAAAGACTGCACCAAGGCTGGCCACATCGATGAAAAAAATTTTCTGCCACTCAGACACTCCTGAGGCATCAAAATGGACGTGCTTGGTCTGTCGGCAAGCACGCTGGTTTTCCCCGGTATGTGCTTTGCCAAAAATGAGATCAGGATAAATCACCCATTGCCACATTCTCACTGCCTCGGGACATAATGGGCAAGATCTGGTTCCCCCTGTTTGCTGACACACCAGACTACTAACATGCTGTCTCTGTGTATTGCAATTATTCCTCAAGGTAGAACATATTGAAAAGTCTGCAACACTAGTGGGATAGCTCTTACTTTCAGGACACTGATGTGCAAATTGGCCTCTTCTACGGACCACGCACCTTGGAATGTCCTTCCCAAGAAATGCCCCCCCACCCAATTTGGGAGGCATCCGTGGTGATTGTGGCTACTGGTTGAGGGAGAAAGAAGGGATAACCTTAAAAAACTTCTTCAAAATGAAGCCACCAAAGAAGATAATCCTTGCAAACTTTGGCAGTCTTGACCAGGTTGCTTACAGGATTCTGAAGAAGAGACCACTGTACCTGAAATCCACTGAAGGACATGCATATGATACTTGGTAACAGAACTAGAGTTATTATTGCTGCCATCGATCCTAATGCTTGGAGGGCTACAGTCTTGCTGTCGGATGAGAAAGGAAGATTACCTTCATGACCTCCGACCTAAGAGTGCAAACCCTTGTCAGAGAAAGGGAAGCTATCTGGTTTGGTCATGACTACATGAGCACCTGGAGCCAGTCGTCTAGGTGTGGAAAAAAACAGAATCTCAGCAGTTTCAGGTGAGCCACTACCGCCATACATTTGGTGAATACCCTGGGGGCTGTGGTGAGACCAAAGAGCAGTGCTCTGAAACAGTAATGATTGGCTCCCAGCCAGAAGTGCGGGAATCTTCTGAAGCACCTATTCACTCTGATATGATAGTTCAATCTTGAAGATCTAGCGAACACATCCAGTCATCTTTTCGTAGAACAGGTTAAAAAAATGGACTGAACCATCACCATCTGGAACTTGAAGTACTTTACGTACTGGTTTAGTCTGCTGAGATCCAGAATTGATCTCAAGTTCCCTGTCTTCATTAACACTAAAAAGAATCTTAAGTTCTGGATCCTTGTTGGTCTGGGAGCACTTTTTGAATTAATATTTTCTAGCAGCTTTTCTATTTCCAAGTCTGGAGCCTCTTTCTGATTTGGTGGAACATCGGGGATGTTTTTCAATTTTTGGGGAAAATTCTGGAAAATGGTACGAAATTACCTCTGGATATTATTTTCTGCAACCGAGTGCCTTTTGTGATGGATGCTTAGGCTTCTGGGTGCACAGATAAGCACCCCCTCCACCTCCAGAGCACAGCAAATCAGGTAAACCTTCAGAAGTGCTGGTAAGGTCCATCAGAGAAGCCCTGATTTTGCAGGCCATCTATGCCGTGAGAGTAGCATCTTCCATTACAGCCCCTCCCTTCTGCAGGAAGAAACATCTCCTCGTGATTCTTGGAAAGGTCCTTGGTACCAGCAGAATCACGTTTTTACAACCTCAATGATTCCTGGAGAAGGATCTTAGAGGAGTAGAAAAATGGATCCTGATGGCAGAAAGGGTCATTCTGTCTTTCTCACTTCCGGAGAGCATTTCCTTAACTTTGGGGCAAAACAAAGACAATCCATCAAAGGCAGCATTAATGAATGAAGACTTCAAGGGCTCCACAAAATCACACATGCACATCCAGGCATGTCAATTGATCAATATGCCTGAATCTGCAGCCCTAGAGGTACTCTCAGCCGCGTGAGAGGTTAACCTCATGGATGCATTAGAAATGGACTGCAGGGTAGCCAGTTGTGAAGAAGCTTTCTTCCACTGATTCTCTTGGAAAGGGATACCGGAGGACCACTCACCTTTCTGTTTAAAAAAATTCTAGGAGCTTTCCAAGGAGACATCATCAGGTGGAGATCTGGAGGACCCTTCCTCTTCGACAGATTTCTGAGGGGAATCTAGGTGCCTCCTTTAACACGTTCTTTTCCTAGGGACCTCACCAATGGGAGAGTCTGGTGAAGTTTCAGAAGAAGGTGGGGAGTCCTGTATGAAGACTGGCTGAAGGCTTGCATTGTGTGGCTATCCCAGTGGAGCAGGCATGATAGGATCAGGGCTCAGAGTCCATGGAGGAAGAGTAGGATCAGAAGAGGGTGATGATATCCTCTCTCTGGGTAAATAGAAAGCCTTCTCCACAACCGCAAAGTCGGAAAGTTCAAGAGTAAAAGCAGCTGGTCGCAAAGGAGTTGATGCGACCTGTGCCAACCTCTGTAACCCTGTGGATTCCTGCCGTAAGGAGGGAGTCAGGGGTGAGCTATCTAAAGCCAAGGCACGAGAGGCAAGGATGGGTCAGACAGCACTGGAGTCTATCCCAACCTCTTGGAACTGGTGCCGACACTTCAGCTTCGACAGACTTCCTATTCAGAGGAGGTCAGAGCTGGTAGACTCCAGGTAATGGTCAGAGTCGACGAATGAGCGGTTTTCGGATCCAAGGACATTTTCAAAGATCTCAGATCAGGGGGCTCAGAAACCACTGGTTGAATTGGAGGAGGAGAAGTGACGTGATGTTCAGATGAGGGCAGGCTTATGGGCCCAGTGGAAGACTGAGATGGAATGCTCCCCATCTGAATCTGAGCCATAAGAGACTTCCTCATCATCCTATCCACCTCTGCCTCATATAAGCTCCTAGAAGACCTAAGGGATGAAGCAGCAGCGATGATGATCTGGAAGATTTTCTAGGCGTCTCCTATAAGAAGGGCAAATGGAGCAGGAGAGATATCAAACCTGGGGTGAAAAGAAGAGATGGGATCTGAAAGGAGACTTTGAGATCGACATAGTGGGATCTGAGGAAGGTGTCAGATCCAATGGCTTGGTAACTTTAGCCAGTGGCTCAGAAGTCACAGCAGAGTGGGGAGAATGATTAGGGGTCCACTGCCTGAACTCCTTTTCTTTAGGAGCAGAGTCAGGCTTTTCTTTGTCTGTTTTACAAGAGTAGGACTGAGCTCCAGCTGAGGCAGAAGCAACAGCAGAAGTAAGTAAACCTTTCAGAATGAGCTTATTCAGTCTGTCAGTTAAAGCATGGGAACTGAACCCTGAACAAATTTAACAGTGCACATCTAGGTGGGCAGTGCCCAAATAATACACGCATTCATTGTGGGCATCTGAGTTATGGATCTTTTGCCCACTGGATATGCACTTTTTAAATCCCATAAGCTTGTCAGCTATAACAAGAAATCTAACCTATTCCTACAACAGAAAGGTGACAAGGGAAACTTATTTTTTTGTTTAGCAATAAAATAATTCAAAAAATACCAGAAATAAGGTAAATAAAAAGAAGTAAAGGATATCAATGATGGTGAGAGAGAGTACCCTAAGACAAGTAAAAAGGCCTGACAAAAAAGGCAGAAAAATTAAAAGATAACAGACAAGATAGCTGATAGAAAGAAAAACAAGTTTTATCCATGGTAAAGAAGGAAGGAAGAGGTACACCAGGAGAGTACAGCATTGTGGGTAAAGGGAAGAGCTCGAGGGCTGGATCCATGAGTCTGGTAAAAGCGGTCGAGTCGGATCTGATGTTGGATCAGAGACCCATCAGTTGAGGAATGAATGATAATGGCATCAGATCCCTTCCTACAAATTGTACAGGCACTGGTTCTACAGTGCCCTGTGCCTGCAATTCCAGGAGTATGGGTTGTAATAGATGGACACGGTTCTGGGGAAGGAGGGGTATGCCATTTAGAAGGGACAGTTCTTTCCAGGGAAAAAGGAATAACCCTTTTTTATAATGGGGGGCACCCAGTGGTAAGTGGTGATCTTTCTCCAGCTTATGATTGGCTGAGTAACTATTCTGCAGAAAAGGAGGGCAGGAACAAGGGGATGGGTGATGTTTTGTAAACAGACACAGAGATTTTTCCCCAAAGGAAGGCTTCCCAGATGTCAAACTCCTCTGTGGTTCTCTGGGAATCTCTAGGTGCTTTCTTCCATTTTTGAATGGGTCTATAGTCCCATCAAACAAAAGAAGCGGGCTTGGCTGGCTATTTCCTCTGGTATCTAAACACAGAGGTTAACAGAATCTGCCTGCAGTCTTTGTCTTGCCTTGTTCTTGTAGAGCTTTAAATACTCTGGCAGCTTGTAGACCAAACAAAAGGTCTTTATCCAAAACTGAATCAGCAAGTTTGGATTTGAAATCTTCTGACATGGGCTGGTTGCACAGCCATGCAAACTTGTGAATGTACAGCCACCAGCAGCAGCTTTAGAAGACACCTCGCCAGCATCATAACTACTTTTATACTTTTTCTAGCTACCTGAGTAACTTGATTAAGTAAGGATAACATTTCTTGTTTGGAGTCTAGACCCTGTGGATCAAATTTACCTTGTTTAAGGAGCTGAAAATGGATAAAAAGAAGTTATGTTCTTACCATAACATTCTACCTGTGCTGTTCATCATCATTCATTCAATACTGATGGGTGTCGGTTCCGTCCTCAGAACCAAGTCGGCCTTATAACAAGCTTGTGCCAGCCAAAAAACTCTCGAGCTAAGCTTTTACCCACAATGCCCTTCTCCTTGTTACTTCAGATCGAGTTTGCCCATAACAAGTAAAGCAGAGGCTTTTTCTGAGCAGAAACCCTAAAGTAGGAGTAGGACCCAATACGATCCTCCAGGAACCTCTGGAGGGGGAAGGTGGATGGATGAACAACACAGATGGAACGTTATGGTAAGAACATAACTTCTTTAACTGATGTTGTTAATCTTCATTCATTCCTTACTCATGGGACAGAGTCCTCTAGCTACATTTAGTCCTGGGAGGCCCTTATGGAAGGATGTTCCTGAATACCACTGAACCAAAAATGCTCTTCCCCTGCAGACCAAATCCAATTTATAATGAGTGATAAAGGTATGAGGAGTAGTCCAAGTTGCAGCTGCACAAGTATCATCCAGTGAAGCCTTTGCATGAAAAGCAACAGAAGTTGCCACTGACATGCTGGAGTGTGCGCTGACTTTGCATGGTAGAGAAATTTTACTTCGCTGGTAAATAAAGGATACACAGTCTCTCAACCACATGGACAAGGTCACTTTTGAGACAGAGTTTCCCAATTTTGGGCCTGAATAGGACACAAATAGCTGGTCTATTTTATGTACTGACTTACTTCTGTCCAGGTAAAAACATAATTGCTTTTGCATATCCATCAAATGAAGACAGTATTCTCCACTGTTTGAGTAGTTGGGGAAAAAAGATTGGTAGGTCAATCGTTTGGTTAATTGTAAATTCTGAAATAACCTTCGGCAGAAAGGAAAGATTAGTCCAGAATAATACTCTGTCCTCAAGAAATATCATGCAAGGGCATTCTATACACAAGGCCTGAAGCTCAGAAATGCATCTGGCTGATGTGACAGCTATCAAAAATAGTGATTTCCAGGACAGGAACTTTAAGTCGCAAGTGGGAGCAGGTTCGAAAGGCGATCGTGTTAGGGGCTGTAGTACTAGCGTTAAATTCCAAGGTTCGATGGGCTCCCTGAAGGGTGGTCTGATATGAGAGACCCCTTTTAAGAAAGTTTTGCAGAGACAATGGGAGATTAGTGATGACTCTTGGAATCCATTATGGAAGTTTGAGATAGCAGCTAAATGTACTCGGATGGTTGAGGCTGCTGCTCCTGAATGAAGACTACTTGAAAGATGATTCAAAACCACTAACCGGGGCTGTAGAGGGGTCGTTGTCTTTGTTGGGTCCAAATAAGGAATCTCTTCCACTTTCAGAGACAGACATTCCTGGTGGATGGTTTATGCGAAGCCAGAAGGATATTACGCACTGGGGAGGTACGGTTATTCTGCCTGGCGACCACCAGAAGTGGAGAAACCAAGCTGTAAGCTTGAGACTGGATATGTTTGGGTGAGTCAACCCTTGTGGATGCAAGATCAATTCTGGAGTTGGATTCAGAATCAAAGGATGATATACTAGATGAGGCCAGAGGAAGGGAAACCAAATTTTTTGTGGCCAGTAAGGGGCAATGAGGATTATTCTGCTTCTCAAATGAAGGGCTTTCTTTAGAAACTGGGGAATCAGGGGAAAGGGAGGAAAAGCATACAGAAGTTCCGTGGGTCAATCAAGTATCGGAGAGTGCCTCAGGGACTCCCCCTGAGGGAGTATTAGGGCAAAGTAGCTGCTGCATTTGTGATTTGCGGGACAGCCGAAAAGGTCGCAGCAAGGCTGGCCCCAGCAGGTGAAGATCTTCGCCACAATAACTGGATTGAGGGACCACTCATGAGACAGTAAGATACATTTGGCTCAATTTGTCTGCAATCACGTTGGAACTCCCAGGAATATGCGTTGCAATCAGAAAGCAGTTGGAAGCTATGCCCATTGCCAAATTCTCATGGCCTCTCGACACAGCAGGTAGAACTTGGTTCCCCCTTGTTGTACCAGAATACTGACATTTTGTCTGACTGAATAGCAATTGTCCCAGACTGAAGGATGAATTGAAATGCTTGCAATGCTCAGTTCTAGGACACTGATATGCAGATTGACCTCTATGTCTGACCAAGTACCTTGGACCATCTTCCCTTGGTAAAGTCCCCCACCCTATCAGGGAAGTGTCCGTAGTCACTGTGGCACTGGGCTGTTGTGGGCAAAAGGGGCAACTCCATACTTTGTCTGGCTTCATCCACCACATTAAATCCTATCTGCATCATTGAGTTATCCATATTTGAAAAGACAAAGGATGGTGCAAGGGGTAGCACTGTGTCAGAAGGAGCCACTGGAGAATTCTCATGTGTAGTCTTGCTAAGGGCACTATGGTAACTGACACTTCCATGGAACCCAGGAATTGAAGAACTGCCCGAGCTGAGACTAGGTTTTGACAGACTATCACCCGGATTTGGGATCTTATCCTATGTAATCTGTGGCCCAGAAGAAGGACTAGGCAAGTATGTGTACTAAAATTTGCCTCTATAAACTCCAAGGTTTGAGAGGGAATCAAGTTGCACTTTCCCCAGTTTATTGAGATTCCCAGAGATTCTGCTAGTTTGAGTGTGTAGTTTAGAGCTATCTCCAGTAGATGCTTGGTGGGGGTGGTGATGAGCCAATCGTCTAAATATGGAAACACCCAGACTCCTTTTAGTCTCAAGTGAACCGTTACCACTGCCATGCACTTGGTGAACACACTGGGAGCTGTAGAAAGTCCGAAGGGCAGTGCGTGGAATTGAAAGTGATTGGCTCCTAGCCAAAAGAGAAGTTGTCTACAGCATCTGTCCATTTTTATGTGGTAATACACGTCCTGAAGGTCTACTGAGTACATCCAATAGTCTTTCTCCAAAAACGGAAGGACAGACTGAACCGTGACCATTTGGAATTTTTCTTGTTTGACAAATTTGTTTAAGATGCAGAGATCCAGAACTGGTTTCCAGTCCTCTGTCTTTTTTGGCACTACAAAGAATCTTGAGTAGAATCCGGATTCTATCTGGTCTGGCGGGAGTGTCTGGATGACTCTCTTTTGAAGCAGCTTTTGAATTTCTTGCGCTGCTGTTTCCCTTTGACTGGGTGGAAAATTGGTAATTCGTCTTGATGACTTTGGGTAAAGATTGAACGTGACGTGACATCTTCTGGTTATTATCCATTGCACCCATAAATCTGTTGCTATTGATAGCCAGGCAGAATGGTACAAGGAAAAACTTCCCCCGACTACTTTCAGAGGAAATCAATTGGGCCGCTCCTGAGGAATGCTGATACGGTTGTCCAGAGAAGGAATCTCTGGACCCCTGGTTACGTGGACCCCCCTCTGCCACTGTAGAGGCACCTTCCAGATGAGCTACCCCCTTTGTCCCAGGGAGTATACTCACCATGTGTGTCACGGAAAGGACCCCGAGATTTCTTGTTCCACATCTTTCCACTCCTCTGGTTCCAAGAGTAGGGACACTGAGGGGTGGAAAAACATACGCCCACGGCAGACAGGGTTTGCTGTTCTTCTCACACCTGGCCAATGTGTCTTTCCCTTTTGGGCCAAAAAGGGAAGAAGCTTCCACTGGAACATTAAGAAAGGAAGACTTAAAAAAGGGACTGCAAAGTCACAGAGGCACATCCAGGAGTGACGTCTCATGACAACACCTAAACCCGCCGCTCTAGCCGCTCCTTCAGTGGCGTCGGAAATCAAACGCATGGAGAAGTTGGATATGGATTCCAGGGTAGCAAGCTGTGAGGCAATTTTGTCGCACACCTCGTCAGAGACTGCTCCTGCTAAGGTTTTGAAGAGTTCAGGGACTAGGTCTCTCTGAAGCCTGGTGAAGTGTGCCAGATAATTCAAAGACTTAACAGCAAAGGTCGCTCGCACAAAGACTCGTTTCCCTAACCTACCTACCATCTGAGACTCTCTGTTTGGGGAGTGGACAGTCTGGCTTTCCTTGGCAAGCTCCTCCTTTGTGGCAGCCGCCATCACTATCACGTCTACTGGAAGACCCTTGGACCAGTGTGGGTGCTGCTCAGGAAGGGACAGAATCTTGTCTGGTCTCCGTGGGATTGGTTCAATAGTATCAGGACCTTTCCATGTGTGCTGCACGCTGAGCTCTACCAGCTCATATGCAGGCAGGGTCGGGCATGAAAAGCCTGCAGGAACATGGACTCCTCGGAGGAAGGGTTGGTGGGCTTCCAATCATCCCTCTGTTTCAGTATTCCAAGGATGTCTCCAAAAGAAACATCCTGAGGGGGCGACTGTGGGGACCCCTCCCCTTCATCATAGTCAGTGCCCTCAAGGAGAGACTCCACAGGTGAGTCCATGTGCTTCCACTTGCGTGTCCCCTTCACCAGGGCTTCTGAAGAGGACTATGAAGAAGGGGCACCGTGCAGTATGGTATCCTGAGGCTCTTGTGCTCGATGTCCCGAAGTGGTGGCTTGTGTCAGCTGCGGCTCAGAGGGAGGACATAACGGATACTGACGCCAATGGCTTGCCTTACAGAGGCAAGGGCCCTCTCCATTGTCTGGAAAACCATCCAAAGAGGGATGAAAGCCTGGAACTGAGAAGGAGAACCTCAGAACCAGGGTCACACCCCGCTCTAAAGGGCCAGCTCCCAAGGACGGAGCCTCAAGAATACTAGGTACTGTTAGGACTCTCGGGACTGTAGACGGCGTTATGGGAAAAATTGGCGCCATGCTAGGAGCCACAGTGCCTACAGTCCAGTCACGATCCTGAGAGAGGCTCGGCTCGGACTGAACCCAAAGCCAGAGGGTCTGCTCCTGAACCACAGTGAGGTCCAGTGGAACCAAAGCAATGGTTGCAGATAAAGCCATCGGTGCCAGGGTCTTCGATACCTGCACACAGTTCAAAGGAGGAGAATATGCTGGAGTCCATGGAGACAGGCTCCCAACTCCTACAGGGAGGGGAGCTTTGGAAGGTGTTGTAATCCCCCTTGCCATCAGCAGCAGATCCACAAGACGCACCACATCCAATTCCTGGTTGATCGTGTCGATATCCCTGATGAGGAGTTAGGTTGTTCCAAGAAAGGGCTGAATTGCTGCCAGAGGAAAGGATCCACCGTGAGTGAATATCGGGTCAGAGCGATATGGTCTATTGGCTCTGAAGTCTCGTGGGTTGAGACATCTGTGGAAGGTGTGCCTGGTACAGAAACTCCTGAAGCAGATATTAGAGGCAAGCCTGGTGTCACAGTCATGGACTGTGCCATGGACGGTGCTGGGGTCAAAGTTATAGAGGATGGCACTGACGCAGAAAATACTAGTTTTGGTAAGGTCGGTGCCGTAGACACAAACGGTGCAGTGACTGGCGCCGAAGACACAATTTTTGAAGACTGCACCGTGGTTGGTACTAAAGACGGTGTTCTGAAAGTCAAGTTTAGGCTATGAGGCCAAAGCAGTCAATTTCAGAATCTTTTGCCAAGGTTCCTGCTTTTTGTCACCAGAAGGTAATGAAGGAATCGAATGTTGTCTCTTTCTATGTTCTTTACTGGGAGGGGATGAGCCCTCCAACCTAGAAATAGCCTCTGAGAAGGGTGTCTTAAGGAGACCCTTCGGGATTAATTTTTACTTCCTTTCGTTAAGGGTTTGGGAGCTAAACCCTTTACAAACAGAGCAAGGTGGTTGAAGAGACAGGTGAGGAACACCCAAACAATACACACACAAGTCGTGGGTGTCTGAATTTGGCATTTTGCGGTCGCACTGGTTGCATAAGTCCAAAAGCTCCCTTCTTTTCCGACATGGCAAGCTACAGAAATTATCAACTACCACAACAAATGATAATAGGAGTAGTTGTAGAAAATATATATATATTTTTTTTAATGAAAAAAGAAGGTAAAGGGAAATACCAACAATGGTATTTAAAGAATGTTACCTCAAGGGTAAAAAGGGGAGAAAGGGCCTGTACCAACAATGATACTTAAAGACTACCTAAACGGTAAGAAAAACAGCAACAACAACAACAGTAAGAGTGGGCAAGTTTAGTGATAAAGTATAGAGAGAAAAAATATCAGAAATACAAGTAATTTGAAATTTTCAAAGTACTTCACTGAGAGCTGGCTTGACACGGCTTTATGGCAATGCAGCAAACAAGATCTGAGGTAACAGGGAGAAGAGCATTGTGGGGAAAAAGCTTAGCTCGAGAGTTTTCTTGGCTAGCACAAGCTTGTTTATAAGACCGACTCGGTTCTGAGGAAGGAAATGACACCATCAGTAAGGAATGAAGATTAACAACATCAGATTTAGTACTTTGTCATCCGGGCTTGACAATTAATAGCCATGAATGCCAGAGCAAAAGCTATATAAACCTTTTTTCCAGACCTATCAAAAGGTCTGCTGTCTTTGTCTGATTTTTTGGGGGCAAGAGGCTATGAATCATGTAAAGCTGAGGAAGATTGGAAAGCATCCAAGAAATCCACCTGAACTGGAGAGACCATTAACAAGAGGCTGCAGTATCCTTTCTGCACCACTGAAACCTGTCGAGACTGCCACTCAAAAGGTTTCAACACGTTGAAAACTCTCTACCCAAATGAAGCTTCTTCAAACAGCAGAGTCAGGGGAAATGGAGTCATGATCATCAAACTGGATATGGCTTGGGGAGTGTATCTGAGAGGAGTATGTTCGAGAATGTTCAGAGTCAAGAGGCATTTTCGTCAGAAGATGAATCTACAATTATTTACAGGGTGTGGGAGGAGGATGAGGATGGGCACAAAATGAAGAAGGTTTAAGGAACATAACAGCCTTAAGCAGGCCTTAAAAAGTCCATTCATTCCTCTACCCTAGATGGGGAAGGAAAGAGACATGCTTAGCTTTTTGCCATTTCTTTTTTGGTGCAATGTCCACCTGCACCAAGAGGTGAGGATGAGACCCCCATGTACCTCTATTAACTTGCCAAGAATCTCTTCCCTAACTGGACTCTGTGAGATGCCTTCTGGGCCCTCAGATTATGATCCATGGCTCACCTTTCTCTAGGTCAGCAGATTCCTCAGTTGTAAGCCCCCCCCCCCCACACCATACTGGCCTTGCAGAGCATATAAGTATACGACAACAGAGGTGGAGGCAGGTATACAGTGAGTTTTGGAACTTCAGTGACTGTGTCAGAATAAGAAATGGTAGACAGAGTATCTGGCCTGGACCTTTTGAGTTTTTTATTGAGGAATTTACGTACATCTCGGTAAATGACATCCGCCATCATGGAGTGGGTCAATCCCTTCAGACACTGGGTCTCCAACAAAGTGTTATATGGATAATATTATAATAACTTCAAAAGAAAAATATCCAAGGATTCAAAAGATAATCACAAAGCCTTCTTTAGATAAGAATCTAAGTGGCAACTCGCAGATATGCACTGAACTAGTGCAAAATAGCACAAAATATACTGAACCTACTGATATTGCCAACATCCTGGCAGGTAGAGTCTGTGCAAACTTCATCCCCCTCTCACATCCAAAAGGGCCCAACCCAATACCGAAAGTGTAGTGTCCTAAAAATCACAGACGCACAGGTGAAAACAGCCCTTTCAAAAGCCAAAAACACAGCATCAATGGGACCAGATGGTGTCCCAGGCTGCATCTTGCATGAACTACAGAACTAACCCCCCCACCTAAACATGCTGTTCAACCCCAGCCTCTCCACAGGCTACATGCCCATAGAATGCCGCACAGCAACGGTTATTCCTCTCCACAAAGGAGGGGTCACAACTGACCCTGTTAACTAATGCCCCATAAGCCTGACTAGCCTGGTCTGCAAGGCTATAGAGCGCATCATCAAGGAACTCATTAACAAGGACATTGGGAACCTCCAAACACTTGACCCGACCCAGTTCGGCTTTGTTAAGGGCAGATCATGTCTACTAAACTTGGTGGACTTCTTCGATACAGTCACCAAGGCCATAGACGAGGGAAAGGTGGTTCACACAGCCTACCTTGACCTTGCCAAGGCTTTCGACACCATTCCCCACTCGGGTATTACAGAAAAACTCACCAGCCTGAACATAAACCCCTATGTCGCGAGATGGATTGCCAACTGGCTTACAGACAGAACTCACACGGTAAGAATAGCGGGCTCCAGGTCCAACTCTAAACTAGTCACAAGTGGTGTCCCGCAAGGCTTTATCCTGGGACCCCTACTGTTCGGCATATACTTCTCAGACGTACAGGCAAACGCAGGAGTACTATGGCTAACCAAGTTCGCCAATGGCTGCAAACTGAGAGCCATAACCGAGTCTCCAGCTGACACGGACATCCTCCAAAAGGGCCTTACTGAGACGGACACCTGGTGTCAAAGTCATGGCCTCAAGCTAAATGCCAAAAAATGCATAGTCATCCCATTTGGGAAAAACAAAACACCCACAAATTACCACACAGGTGGCAGCCCCTTTAATACAGAAGGGGTAATAAGAGATCTGGGGACCCAGGTAGATAGTAATCTCTCCTTTGACAATCATATTGCCAAAGTAGTTAGGAAATCCTTCTATGTGGCCCATCTCATTACTAAACAGTTCCCATATAGAAATAAAGAGGTTATAGTGCCCCCTCTACTTGTCACTCAGACCCATCATAGAGTACAGTGCCCCATTTGGGATGTACCTCACAAGACACTTCCAACAGCTGGAAAGACCACAAAAATACCTCACCAAGAGGATTACTGGTCTCAAACATATGTTCTATGCAGCCCGAATGAAAAAACTCCAGCTGTACTCAGTGGCATATCGCTTACTCAGAGGTGATCTCTGCCTGACTTACAAAGCCATATCCAACTCCGAATTGATGGATATGCTCCACCTAAAGAAATCCAAGTCACTGCGAGCCACGTGCTCTAGTGAGCTAAACATCGCCACAATAAATAGAACATGCTGGACGGATAGATTCCTGTCACAGAGACTCCCCATGCTTTGGAACAAAATTCCAAATTACATCAGGCAGAGCCCCTCACTAACACTCTTCAAGAGAAACCTTGACGAGTGGATGGGTAACAGAAAATACTCCCCTAGGATCACTTCACTGGCTCTGCTTGACAGAGGATCAGTTAATTAATCAATGGGGCGGCGAAAGCTAGCTAGGCTTATAAATGCCCTCGGGCAGATAGCCTAGTACCTACCTATGAACCTATATATTATATATATATATATATATATATATATATATATATATATATATGGAAATTTCAGTATTTAACATCCCGGACTGCACATCTTATACACACACAGTCGACGTTTACATTATAAACATTTTAAGTTTTGAAACAAGAATGGGATATGTAATGATGAATTACTCAATTTAATAGTTTCGATTTTTATTTTGAAAAAAGAATGTTTTAATTTTAATAGTAATAATGACAGTGGTTGAGCATGCATTTGATTTTAAAGTAGGAAGGATGCGGACAATGATGTGGATCAACAAAAAGTCACACTTCTTAGCAGGTAAATTGGGATATTTAAACTGTTTGATTTTACTAATGTCTGTCTGATGAAGTTCGCGAATACATTAAAAGTGGATGAAAGTGCTCATCTTAATAATATACCAATTTTTTACACCAAAAAGCCTTGTTTTTACAAGTTTGTTTTGTGTTTTTTAATACATTAGAAGGGTAAACCAGCTCTGCCTGGCCCAAAATAGGGTCATCACAATGACCTTTGATAATTCCTTCGGAATCTTTAGAAGTACCTTGGGTATCGGTGGAAACAGTAAAAATGCATAAAAGAATATTCCTACCCAAGGGAATGAGAATGCTTCTGTCTTCCATGCATGGATGCAAGGATAAACAGAATTTTTTCAGCAGTCTGTTTTAAAAGGAGGAGAAGAAAGTACAGTTGCTTAAAGTCCTACTTACCTGAAACAGCAGATGGTAGAACACACTGTCTTATTGACATATAGCTAGTACTGCCTGTTACCCTACCTCAGGCAGTCTATCAAAGTCCAAAACTACTGCTGCTGCTGGCTATGGGTGTGATGGGCCAATCATCTACAAGGACAGGACCTGCATTTCAGACCGACTGACAGGACCTGCACAGTTTTCAAATGTCCAAAAAGACGATTAGATGAAAACGCAAGTTTGCGAACACTTGCGGTTCTACACCAAAATCCCATACGTACAGAACAAAAAAACAGAGATGATCAAAGCTCAATGGCAGCTCCAACAGCAAGCCATGTACATTCAAAAATAGGGATGGTGGGTAGGCACTGCCAAGTAAGGCAGTGTGTTCTACAAGCATCTATTACAGGTAAGTAAGACTTGAGCAACTGTTTTATGTAAAACAAACACACTGACTTGCTGACACATGAATAGACTCCCAAAGCTTAATCAACCTGGTAGAAGGACAGATAAGCATCTAAGAGATGCTGAAGAATGGTCCTAGTGAAGGCTGCTCTGGATTTAGAAAGATATCCAGCATGTAGTGCTTAGTGAAATGTATGGAAAGAGGACTAAATTGCTGCTTCCAGAATACTTACGAGTCCACTCCTTTCCAATAAACTGCTGAAAAGGCTATGGTGAAATGCTCCTTTACCATACCTAGACTCACCCTGACATGGTGGCTTTAACAAAAAAAAACAATTCCAGAGGAAAAAACAATGTTCAATGGCTTGCTTAGAGACA
Source organism: Protopterus annectens (assembly GCF_019279795.1). Lineage (NCBI taxonomy): Eukaryota > Metazoa > Chordata > Ceratodontiformes > Protopteridae > Protopterus > Protopterus annectens. Next base: position 714,833,919 of record NC_056741.1, on the reverse strand, counting down.
AAAATCACCCATCTTTGCCCCAAGTGTAGAAAAAAAAGCCTTTCAGCCTTCCTGAAGGATTTCATTCTGTCAAGGTAGTACCTAAACTGCCAGTGTACACCCAAGGTATGAAGTAGCCTCTTCTCTCTTATTCTTTGGTTCTGGGAAGAGCACAGGGAGGTTAAGGACTGAATAAGGATGAATTTGAGACCATTTTGGGCATGAAAGAAAGATCTGTGTGCAGCACATCTGTCCCACCATGACAGCCTGCAACTCAAAGACTCACCTTATAGGTATCAAAGAAATAAGCAAAACCGTTTTCCATGTTAAGTATAGTTGTAAAGAAATTACCAGGACAAAAGATAAGCTACTGATCACTGTTACAGTATCCCTAACCAATGGGTTATCGCTGCCGATGTCCAGCCGGGGTGCCAAAGGTTCATCTTCCCACGACTATACATCCGACGAGTGACCTCCGCTCATCAGCACAGGTGTACATAGGTAGATGTAGGAGTGTAATTCTTCAAACTATCTCCATAACAGCAGCCAGAAGATCTCTGAGAGAGAAAGTGACTGGTCAGCTACAAGGGGTGAAGCATGAAGTGGCAAGGAAGCCACCACGGTTCTAGGATGCTGTCCACAGGATAGGAACAGAGGAAGAAGAGACAGAGAGAGGCTGCAAAAAATAAATAAGGGTGGGAAGGAATACTGCAGCAGTGATCTGTAGGACATCTACTGTTATGTTAAGCTCTTACATAACTGTACTAGGTCCTAACTGAAATTACTGTTGCAATATTGCTAACTAATGGGTGACTCCTAAACCTGAAGGGAATGCAAGGGTGGTTGGCTAATAAGCTGCAAAACTGTCCAAAAGGCCAGAAAGGACTGATCTAGAAAAGGCAGCTCTGGACCTTGAAGAGGTATCAATCCTGTAGCGTTTATTGAATGTGTGTAAAGAAGACCAGGTGGCAGCTTCCGGTATAGCTGTGACATCCACCCCTTTGTAGAAGGCCCCAGAGGATACTACTGCCCTGGTAGAATGAGCTCAAGGGCATGAGACCAAGAACTTGTCATGTATAGAACAAAAAGAAGAGATGGCCTTAGAGATCCAGCTTGCAATCATTTGCTTAGACTGGTTGGCCCAGTTCTGAATCGATGAAAGAGGCAAACAGTTGTCCAGATTTTCAAATGGATTTGGTTTTGTCCAAGTATAATCTTAACTGTCTGTGAATGTCTAGAGAGTGCTGAAGCCTTTCTCCATGTTTCTGTGGGGTTGGGAAAGAAAGTAGGAACATTTATGACCTGGATGAGAGAAAGCTTGTTCACTACTTTAGGCATGAATGAAGTGTCAGCTTTCAGGGTCACCCTGTTCTTGTGAAAAATAAGAAAGGGAAAAATGGCTATGAGAGCCTGAGCTCTAAAACTTTCCTAGATGAAGTGAGAGCCAGAAGCAGAATCATTTCACTAGTGCAGAATCTGAGATGTGTTGAGACTGTTGGTTAAAAAAAAATAAGGTAATATTTTCCAGCATGAAGTTGAGGTCCAAAAGAGAAGTTATTGGCTTCTCCTTTGAGGAATAACTTGACCTCAGGTCTGGACATAAGTGGAGGATTGAGGGGTAAAACAGCAGTGATGGCTAACAGGTAAGCTTTGATGGAAGAGTAGGTCAACCCTGTATGCATGACCTCGCACAGATGTTTTAGTATGAAAAGTACCTCTGATTTGTTGGCATCCTGTCCATTCCTATGGCACCAAAAGGAAACTCTCATCCATTTGGTTATGTAGAATTTTTGAGTGGTGGCTCTCCTGACTTCATGGAGAAAAATAAAAAAAAGTTATGTACTCACCACAAAGTACAGTTGTGTACACTTACCATAAACGTAGATGTTCGAGTGTATTCACTGTTGCAGTCATTACATTTGGGTAATCCTGCTGGCAGGCTGCCCTCAGTCGGCCTGAATTCCTAAGTCCTGGGTCCTGCATCGGCTGTCGTCACCCCTTCCCTGACGTCAGGTCGTCAGGGGTATAAAAGAAGCAGCCGACGCCATTTTCTTTAGTTTTTCTTGTCCCAGATGTCAGGTGCCCCCTAAAAGGGTAGGCAAAATTTATATCTCTATATAAAATTACATGCAGCAATATGAACTTTACCTTCATCCACAAGCAAATACAGCATACAGGTTGTATAAATCAGAGAAGGAAAGATAAGTTCCATCAGAAGAAAAGGGGGAATGGCGGGTGGGTAACCTGGACTGCAACAGTGAATACACTTGAACATCTACATTTATGTTAAGTGTACACAACTGTACTATGTTCTTTGTGTTTCACTGTTACAGTCATTACATTTAGGTAGATTCCCAAGGCTATGGTTGGGAGGCTGGAGCTAAACAGCATTAGGAGTGGCTATGAGACCCTGCAGAAATGCAGTGGCAAAGCCTGCCCTGGATTTAGAGTAGAGTGGCAGATGATAGTGCTTTGTAAAGGTGTGCACTGAACTCCAAGTAGCTGCCTCTAAATATATCCTTGGTTGGTACTCCCCTGAGAAAGGCTGCTGAAGTGGCTGCAGCTCTGGTGGAATGTGGCCTAATGCCCTTAGGCACTGGCTTGCCATGGTATAAGTAGTAGAAATGAATGCAGTGGCCTATCCACTTTGAAATAGCCTGCTTTGAGATAGCCTTTCCTTGTGATCCTGCAGCATATGCCACTAGTAATTGCTCTGTCGTTCTGAAAACTTTGGTTCTGTCCAAATAGAATCTAAGCTGTCTGTGTACGTCCAAAGAATGCAGAATTCTTTCCCCCTTGTTTTGTGGATTTGGATAGAAAGTTGGCAGATGAATGGTTTGATTAAGAGCCACACTGGACACCACTTTAGGCATAAATGTTGGGTTTGTCCTCAGGGAGACCCTGTCCGGATAAAAAATGATAAAAGGTTCCACAGCTATTAGTGCCTGTAGCTCTGAAACTCGTCTTGCAGAAGTTATTGCTAGGAGCAGAGCTGTTTTCCAAGATAAAAACTTTATATCTGCAGTAGCAGCTGGCTCAAAAGGAGGCAGGGTGAGTTTTTCCAAGATGTAGTTGAGGTCCCATGCAGGCATTGGTAATCTCCTTGGAGGCCTTAAATTTTTGGTTCCTCTGAGTTACTGTTTTAATAAGGGATGAGAAAAGATTGGTGGCTCTGTATTGTAATGGGTCGAAATGGCAGAGGCATGAATTTTAATAGATGAGAAAGATAGGCCTTTGTCCAGCATCTCAGTTAAGTATTAAAATCTGAGGAATATTTGGCACAGTTGTATCTGTTCCTTGTGCCTGGTTCCAAGCACAGAATCTCTTCCATTTTCCAGCATAAGACTTTCTAGTACTAGGCCTTTTGCCTTCCAAAATGACATCCATCACAGCTTTGCTGAGAGGTGTGTTTTGTATGACTACATTATTCACCATGCTGTCAGGTTTAAAGTTCTGAGCTGGCTGTGCAGGATCTGATTGTTTTGCTGGGATAGTAGATGCAGTACTTGAGGTAGGGTCCAAGTTGGGCATTGAGACAAACTACTTAATATTGGGTACCAGTCTGGTGCAATCAGAATCATCTTTGGCTTCTCCTGTCTGACCTTTAGGAGTACCTTGGGGAGGACAGGCAGAGGGGGAAAGGCATATACGGATAGGTTTTTCCAGCTGAAGGATAGGGCGTCCACTTTCCATGGTTGTCTGTGATAGATCCTTGTGCAAAATCTCTTTAGCTGGTAGTTGTGAGGGGAGGCAAACAGATCTATGTCCGGGCATCCCCATTTCCTTGTTATCATGTTGACGACTTGTGGATCCAGCTGCCACTCGTGGAGATCCATGAGGTTTCTGCTTAGTTCGTCTGTCAGAGTATTTTTCCTTCCTGGCAGGAATTGTGCCTGTAGATGTACTTTTAAGTCAATGCTGTGTCCCACAAAGTCATAGCTAGTCTGCAAAGGGGGTAAGGATGTGTGCCCCCCTGCTTGTTTATATACCACATGACCGTGGTGTTGTCTGTCTTTATCAGTAACTGTCCTGGATGAAGTAGGTCCTTGAAGGCTATCAGGGCAATTTGAACAGCTAGCATCTCTTTTTGATTGATATGTAGATGCATTTGGTTTGAGTTCCATGTTCCCTGAATGCGTCTTCCTGCCATGTGGCCCCCCCCCCCCCCAGGCATAATCTGATGCATCCGTTGTTAGTGCCTGCCTGGCTGAGGGTAATGTGAATGGCTGTCCCTTGTTTTGGTGACAAGCTTTTGCCCACCATCAAAACTCCTGTTGCAGGCAGGGAATGAGAGTAATTATGGATTCCAGGCTGTGGCAATGCTGAGTCCAAACACTTTTTAGGTACCATTGAAGTTTCCTCATATGCAGTCTTGCATATGGAATTAATAGGATGCAGGATGCCATGAAGCCCAAAGCCTGCAGACCTTTTCTTGCAGATAACTGGGCCTTTGTTGCTAACATGTTTAAATAGATAATCAGTTGCCTTTGTCTGGCGTGAGATAAGCCATCTGGGCAGTTATATTTAAGCTTGCACCCAGGAATATTATCTCTTGAGAGGGTACTAGTTCTGATTTCTTTTCACTGACTGTGTACCCTAGGCATGTTAGAAGTTTTTTTCATAAACGCCAGATGCTGTAAAAGGATGCCTTTGTTCTCTGCTTGAATTAGACAGTCGTCCAAGTAAAGGTATATTTGTATTCCTCTTCGTCTGCAGAATGCAATTACTGGTGCCAGGCACTTTGTAAAGAAACTGGGCGCAGTAGATAAGCCAAAGGGCAGTGCAGAGAAATGGCAATGCATTGAGCCAGCCTTGAATCTGAGGTATCTTCTGCATATTGTCTGACCGGGACGTGCAAGTATGCCTCTTTTAGGTCTAAAGTTACAAGCCAAGCGTTCTTGCCCAGCATGGGCAGAAGCTGTTGCAAAGTCAACATTTTGAATTTTGGAATATCCAGGTATGTGTTCAGAATCGATAGGTCCAGTATTGGCCTCCAGGCCTTGTCCTTTCTGGGCACTAAGAACAGTCGAGTAAAATCCATGCCCCAGCTCTTGCTCTGGCACTTGTTGAATGGCCCTCATGTCCATGAGGGATGAGACTTGTTTTTTTGCCTCTGCCCATTGATTTTTTGGCAGATCTGACCAGCCGTTTGCCTTTGGCAGGGTATGGAAATGGAACTTGTAGCCTTGTGACACGATATTTAGAACCCACTTCTCCTGGGTTATAATGTGCCAATTTTGAGAAAAAAAGTGCTAATTTCCCCCCTAAGGGTGCTGCCAGGTTATAAGTGCTTGGTGCCGGAAGGGGGAAGTCATTGGGACTGTTTCCTGTAAGCTTGTAATTTGTCTTCTCCACTTTTGGAGGTAGAAGCACCCCATTGCTTTGACCTGTATAAACCTTGCGCCTGGTATCTGCCTCTAGGGCGTCTGGGTCTGACCCTTTGAGGTCTGTCTGACACAGGAAAGTACCAATTCTTAGTTGGCCAGTGTCTACTAAACCTAGGTGGCTGTACTTGCAAGAAATCTTTGACCGTTTGCATATATTTAGCCTTGTCTTCCATTTTCTTTAACACCTCTTCTGCCTTAACACCAAACAAAGTATCATGCTGCAAAGGTGCATCTAATAATTTAACTTTTACATGATCAGGCAGATTTTGTTCCTTTAACCAAGCATGCCTTCTAATTATAGAACCTGTAACTGCGGCCCTGCAGGAGGCCTCTTAAGAATCAAAACCACATTGCAAAGTATGCTTTCCAACTTGCTCAGCTGCATGCAATATATCCTGCATTTCCTTGTTTTCTGCACATTCAGAGATTAACAACATTTTCTGTTTAAGCAATGCCATGGCATGTTGCTGGTATCGCATATGAAACTGACAGTTTAAGGCCCTTATAGCCAAGGTAGCAGATGTGTACACCTTTTTTCCCCATCTATCCAGTGCCCTAGAATCCCAGTAAGCAGGGGTAGAGTTTTTTTTACAGCGGAAGCCTTAACTCCCTTGGGACCCTGAGAAATAGTTTCTGGGTCTGCAGCAGGGTTTTTAAAAAGGAATTTATGTGAGTCAGGAACCCTGTAATATCTGTCAGGCTTAATAGGAGCTGGAGGCAAGGAGTCAGGGGTAAGGCTATTCTCCGAAAACACATCATCTACAATGTCTAACACAGGAGGGATGGCTAGTGGCTTGTGCTGAAGTAGTAACAAGAAATCCCTGAGTCTCTTTTTAGATTCTGAAAAATCTTGGCTCTCCCAGTGGAAATGCTCCCTCATGGTATGTGAGGTTTCCCCAAAGGAATAGTCCTCAGGAGGAGGAGCTGAAGGAATGGATTCTTCAGCATCAGAATCCTCATAGGGGGGAAAAGAATATTCCTGATCAGAAGAGGAATCAGAAGAAATAGAAATCTGTTCTGAAGATTCATAGTCAGTCTCCTGCCTAGGCCTCTTATCAGGAGGGGGATGGGAACCCCTGATCAAGGTAATCAAGTCTTCGGCCATTTTGAGCATCTGTTTTTTGGGCATGGAGACCTGTCCACGTGGCTCTTGAGTTTGCTTCTTTGCCTTTGAAGGAGCTTTAGTCTTTGCCTTTGAAGTCGGTTTAATGTATAGATGGTTTGGGTCTGAATACACCCTCAGAAGCTGGTGCCTACTCAGCGGCTCCGGACCCATCTGAAGGATTAGCGTCAAAGGCTTCAATACCTTGAGTTTCCAGCAGCATGGCCGACTCCACGTGGGAGTCGGTAGAGGCCTGCGACTCTAAAGTAGTGGTCGTCAGGGGCTGCAAAAGCACCTCACTGAGAACCAGCGAACCGGCGACTGGCTTAGGAGAAGCTTCAATGGTTTTGGGCCTCAGGTATCTTTCTTTTTCTTTGCGTTTTTTGTGAACTCCGGTAGTCGGATGGCTTTCCGACGACATTTCTGGATAATTAAACAGGAGTCCAAAGTAGTTCAAAGCAAAACATACTGATGCTTAATAGCGTATTGGTTAAAACTAGCACAAAACCGACATCCCAGAAAGTTATGATCGAGGCCTAGGCAAGGAATACAGTAAGAGTGAAAGTCTTTCTGAGGTATTTGCTTCCTACAAGAAATACAATTATTAACTTTTTCTGACATCAGTTCTGGAGCAAGAAAAAAGTTTCCCCAATAGCTTTATAGAAGACTGTGGATCTGAAATTCGAACTCGAAAATCTCAGGAGTCGGCCGACCGGCACTTGCGAACTGCTTCTGCTTCGGGCACTGCACGGCAAGAAAGACTGGAGAAAATGGCGTTGGCTGCTTCTTTTATACTCCTGACTACCTGATGTCAGGGAAGGGGCAACGACAGCCGACGCAAGACATAAGATTTTGGAATTCAGGAAGACTGAGGGCAACCTGCCAGCAGGATTACCCTAATGTAATGACTGCAACAGTGAAACACGAAGAACATCAGGGAAGTCAGCAGCACTCCTCTGATGTTTGGATGCTTGTTTTGGATCCAGGTTTGGTGTGTGTGTGTGTGTGTGTGTGTGTGTGTGTGTGTGTGTGTGTGTGTGTGTGTGTGTGTGTGTGTGTAAATGCCCCCCCAATAGTTGGTATACAATATGTATTCATATGTGTAAAGAAAAGTATAAGCATACAGAACAGAAGTAAAGAAGTAGAGAACCTAACTGAGAACAGTTGCATTGTTACATTCCCATGATTATGTAAGGAACGTCATTAAAGTCTTTTTAACTGATTATTAGAATTAGTGTGCTTTGTTGTGTAAGTGGATTGTTCCAGTATTTTGACAGCACTCTCTAGAATATAGAGTTGCAATATTGGTTTATTAAACAAAAGGACTTTACCAAATGCTGTAAGGTTGATTACATGGAGAAGGTGTGTTCCATGTCATTAAGAACTGTAAGGTGGGATACCAATGACGTTTGCAGAGAATATTATAGGCTGTTTGAGGTTTGAAATTGTGGTGATGTGTCAAATGACTCTTGGCCATGATAGCTTCCAAAAAAAGATACTGCCAGGTGAATAGGAAGGTTAATTCCAAATCTGGAAATCTAGTCATATAGCTGTTCTAATTTTGAGACTAATGTCTCTGGGAAATTTGTCAGAATGCTAGCAAAACAGGCTTTGGCTGTAATAACTCACCAGTGGCCATTGAGGAAGGGTTTCACATGATGCAACATTTCCAACTTTTGATTTCTCTTGAGGGCTAAACAATGATGTGTAGGCTGAAACTCAGCTCAATACTTTATTGCAACATCTTTCAGCTTAACTGAGCTGGCAATTCCTAGTTGTTGTTACCTTATGCTTGAATTTTAAAAATGGATATAACATCATGGGCAATGGTGCTCACTCAGAGTATCATAGGTTTGATTTGGTTAGCATTCAAGTGCATGCCAGCATCAGTCTAAGCTTGGTCTGAACTAAATTGATATGAAGGTAGTTGGTTGCTATGTTGAGTACTGAAGACGGACAGAGCAGGAATAGGTTATCTGCATATAGTTTTAGTTCTGAATGGCCACAGTAATGTGTTGAACTATTTACAAATATAGACAATAGTAGAGAGCCTAACACAGGGCCTTGTGGGATACTAATGCGGATTTGCCATTGTTGTGATACAGCTTCATTCTGTCTTACCACCTGGGATGTAATACACCTGGTGGCTAGAGGTATTTCAGGCACAAACCTAGTACCTTTGGCACAGGGTAAAAAGAGCCTAAAGTCCCTAGCCACCACCATTTCTCAGCTTTGTCCAGATTTCGTGTGCTAAGAGTTGAGAAGAGCTATGGTGGGAAGTGAGAACAGAATTTGTATTCCCATTACTGGCTTTGTTGTTTGCCCAGGTTTTTGTGCTAAGAGTTGAGAGCTATGTTGAGTGACAAGTGAGAACTGAATTTGTTTTCCCCCATATTGGCTTTGTCCAGGATTTTTGTGCTAAGAGGTTGTGAGGCTGAGCTATGGTGAGAAGTCAGAACTGACTTCACTAAATGATAGCCATTAAGTTTCAGTCTTCCTAATTTTTAGGAAACTGCTGATTTGGCATAGTAGTGCATTGCCCTGACTGTAGTGCATAGGATTCTGGGTTCAAGACTTGCCAGTGACATGCATGGTGGTAACATTTTATTCTGGCAACTTTCCAAAATTATATAAGCAATGTTTAAAATGTGTCCCTGGTTTCTGACCTTTGCCCCCCCCCCCAAAAAAAAACTGAACTTGAAAATAAGTGCGAGAAGCTGTGCAAGATGCATATGGCTTACACTAATGTCATTCTATTTATAGTGTGGGTGTGGAAGTAGACTTTTATGATGGAAATGTTCTGAATTGGGCGGTTTTGTCATTATTGGTTCATGCATTTTGTTTCATTGCCTACAGTACAGCCTACTGGAAAAATGTTCAAACAAATTTAAAATGCACTCCAAGTGTTTTGCATTACACAAGGAATATAACTTAATAAAGTCAGGAAGGTGTATCAAAGAAAAGATATGTTTCTTGTTTTGTGTGCAAGGGGCCAATGACTTGAAAACAGCCCAAAGGTAATCTTTATTCACCACTGTCCAGATGCATTGTCTTTAAATGTGGTGTGGGTTTCAATGCTATTTCAATGAACGTGAGTTTCAAGGGCACAGAAGTTTTAATGCCAAGTCTATTTTCATTGAGACAGTATTGCTTTGTTTAGCAGATGTCAAAATAAAATCCAAATAATCATTGTAGAAGTAAAGCAGTATGCACACATTACTGTTCATGGTAAATGGGGTGAAATTGCCATGTAATGGGACATTGGAATGGCTGCAGGGGGTCAGTAATGCCATATTTTGGTTGTCTGTTCTTCAGTTTGCGTTTGAAAGTTGATATCCCACAATTCCACTGGAGTGAGTGGGGTTATGTAATTATGTATGCAAAGTAGATGTTAATCAACGTAAAGATTTCTACCTATTTTTCATGGGCCGTGTCCAGATTTTTCATGTTTCCAGGATGAGAGGTATGGCACACACCAAGAGAGAGCAAGAGACAGGGAGCACTCATTAGAGAATGTGTGAGAAAGAGAATGCACAAGAGAGTGTGTGTGTGTGTGTGTGTGTGTGTGTGTGTGTGTGTGTGTGTGTGTGTGTGTGTGTGTGTGTGTGCGTGTGTGTGTGTGAATCTGTGAGTGAGTGAGTGAGACAGTGTGTGATAGACGGTGTGCATGTGAGAAAGCTCAAATGTGTGCATGAGTGTGTGCATGCACGAGAATGAGAGAATGTGCGAGTGACAGAGTATGAGTGTGTGTGGAGACAGTATGTGTGTGTATGTGTGTGTGCGCGAGAGAGAGAGAGAGAGAGAGAGAGAATGAGTTAGTGTGTGAGACAGTGTGCGTGTGAGAGAGAAAGAGAGAGAGAGAGAGTGTGTGTGTGTGTGTGTGTGTGTGTGTGTGTGTGTGCACACGCGAGTCAGCCCACAAGTGACAAAGACGTGAGAGAATGAGCAATTAAGTGTTGATGAGTGCTAACTCAGCTACTACATAATTTGCAATCAAACGTCTAAATCAGTACAGTGTCTCTAACACTTGCGAGCTGACTCGCACACACAAACTCTCTCTCTCTCACACACACACACACACACACACACACACACACACACAGTCCACACCACCAAAGACTGGCACCAGGGAGTTCACTGCAGGAGAACTGTAGGCAGAAAATCCGTTATGTCTTCTCAAAACAACACCACTCAGGTGGCATATGAAATCTAGTGCAAAGCAACTATGAAATCAACTGCTGAAGCCTGTTACGATACAAGCCAATGTCAAATAAAAATAAAACATTTTTTATGCATGGCAGTTCAGTCCACTGCATCACCCTTATGAGGCGCTTTGCCACCTTTCCTCCTTACTTTATTCTTCTTATTGTGATTGCCCCTCACAGAGAATGTGATGACTGAAAAGCAGCGTAAAGCCAGTTTTTCTTTAGGAGGATACAAAATTGATAACCAACAAAACCACATACAAGCATTACCATCTTACTTGTATGCAATCTCAGTTAGTGACACATGCATCGAAAATACAAGCTGTTATGCTCAAGCAATTCTTATGCAATTTCAAGTGATCCAAGCAATGGTATGAACGTGGTGAGTAACCAGTGACTAACAATACAACAGCAGCATCACCAAGCATGTAAATGACACTTGCATACAACAGCCACTGCCATATCCAGACAAAAAAAACAGGGTTCAAGTTTGGGCCATACTCTGAATCTTTATCCAGACTGCTAAGTTTATGACCTCCACATCCCTCTCTACAGACAGAAAGAGCTGCCACTGCATACTGTCCAAGTCACTGTCGATGAAGACATAACTTCGGAGTTTATGGTTACTCTCAGAGACGGCAGCAACAATGCACGGATCTACTACACACTCCAAGCATGCCAGATGACAGTCCCTCAAAATGGGCCACTGGAAAACAGGCACCTAGTCCACTGAACACAAATAATTTTTCTGCAAGACTGGCAGCTATAGCCATTACTGTGGAAAAAGTACAGTTGTATACACTTACCATAAATGTAGAAGTTCAAGGGTATTCACTGTTGCAGTCATCACTTGTGGATTATCCCTGCTGGGTAGCCCTCGGCCGGCACAAATACCAGAGTAAAGGATTTCCCTCCTGCTTCAGCTGCAGGTCACCTGAGACTGACGTCAGGTCGCCAGTGCTATAAAGAGAGGCAGCCAATGCCATTAAATCATTTTTTCTTGCTCCCCAATCACTTCCAAGAAGACCTGAAGAAGGCCAACCTGGGTAAGGCCATAAGAAAGATGAAGGAAAGAAAGGGGGAAAGGTGGGAGGGAAACAGGACTGCAACAGTGAATACACTCTAATATCTGCATTTATGGTACAACTGTACTATGTTCTTAGTGTTTCACTGTTGCAGTCATCACTTGTGGGAAGATGCTGAAAGGTAGGGTGGTAGGAATGCAGTGAAGGAGCTGAAGAATAGTTTTTTATTGCTTTAAATGGAAGCTACAATGCCCTGCAGGACTGCTGAAGCAAAGTCTGCCCTGGATTCGGAGAAAGTACTCAGCTGGTAGTGTTTTGTGAAGGTGTGTACAGATGTCCAGGTGGCAGCTTCTAAAATGTCCCTTGTAGGGACATCTCTGAGGAAGGCAGTGGAAGCTGATGCTGTCCTGGTAGAATGGGTTCTGTCTAATTTGTGAGGTATTTTTCCATAAAAAGAGTAGCGGAAATGGATGCAGTGCGATATCCATTTGGAAATGGTCTGTTTGGATATAGGTTTTCCCTCTGCCCCAGGGGTGAAGCTGACCAGCAGTTGGTCAGTCTTTCTGATAGACTTGGCTCTGTCTTGGTAGTATTTAAGATGCCTGTGCACATCTAAAGTATGGAGAATTCTTTCCCGCCTATTTTGTGGGTTTGGAAAGAAGGTAGGGAGATGGATGGCCTGATTAAGAGCCACGTCAGATATCACACCTTAGGCATAAAGGAGGGGTTTGTCCTAAGGGATACCCTGTCTGGATGAAAAATAATGAAAGGTTCAATGGCCATGACAGCCTGTAGTTCTGATACTCTTTTGGCTGAGGTTATGGCCAGCAGGAAGGCAGTCTTCCAAGACAGGTGCTTTACTTCTGCTGAGGCAGCTGGTTCAAAAGGGTGTAAGGTTAATTTTTCGAGGACAAACTTCAAATCCCATGCTTGGGTGGGTGGCCTCCTAGGAGGTCTAATGTGTGATACCCCTCTAAGGAATTGTTTTAACAGGGGATGAGAGAATAGAGGTTGTTCTGTTAGAGAATGAGCAGAGATAGCTGAGGCATGGATTTCGACACAAGAGTATGACTATCCCTTTCGCACGAGCTCCGCTAGGTAGTCCAAACCAAGGTTAGAGGCATGGGCGCTGTTTTCACTCTTATTTTGGCATCATGCAGTGAATCTTTTCCATTTTGCAGAATAAGATTTATCCGGTATTGGGCCTTCTGGCCTCTTTAATGATAACCATGACCTGTTTGCTCAGTAATGGCCTGTTATCAGCATATGGGGTATAAGCCATGCAGACAGGCTGAGTGTGTAAAGATTTGGGTGCAGTACTGACCCTTTTGCTTGGGTTAGTAGCTTTTTGAGAGGCAGGCTGAATGGGTAATTCCTTAGTTAGACTGAGAAGTAAGGGGTGCCAGTACTGTCTGGGCCAGTTTGGGGCAATGAGGATAGCCCTTGGCCTTTCCTCTCTGATCTTTAGAAGTACCCTGGGAATCAGTGGTAAAGGAGGGTAAGCGTACACAATTAGGTTGCCCCAGTAAAAGGAGAAAGCATCCACCTTCCATGCTCGTGGATGCAATTCCATGTAGCAGAACCTGTTTAGCTGCCTGTTTTGAATTGTATCAAAGAGGTCTACCTCTGGTAATCCCCAGAGGTGCATAATGTAGAGGAAGGTGTCCTTGTGTAGCTGCCACTCATGTGAGTTCAGGACACTCCTGCTGAGGTGGTATGCCAGGGTGTTGTGCTCCCCTGGAATATATTGGGCTATCAGATGCAGACCCATCATTGAAGTTGTCTGCCAGACAAGCAGAGCTAAGCGGCACAAGAGGTACGAGTCTGCTCCCCCCGTGTTTGTTGATGTACCACACAACTGTGGTGCTGTTGGTCTTGATCAGGAGAACTCCTGGTCTGAGGTGGCTCCTGAATGCTATTATAGCTCTGTGTACCACCAGTAATTCCTTCATGTTGATGTGAAGGGTAAAATCTCCCAGAGCCCAGGTGCCTTGAAAGCACACGTCTCCTAGATGAGCACCCCAGGCTGTGTCTGACTCGGTGGTGATGGTCTGGCCTTGGGGAATGGTGGTGAAGGGTAGCCCCCTGTTCCGGGTACAAGCATTTGCCCACCATAGAAATTCCTTCCTTAAGCAAAGAATCAAAGGCAGCTGGTGTTCCAATGACTGTGAATGCTGGCTCCATAGGTTTGTGAGATACCATTGTAGTTTTCTCATATGGAGCCTGGCTAAAGGTACCAGAAGGATGCAGGAAGCCATGTACCCAAGCACTTGCAGGAACTTCCTTGATGTGAAATGTGTCTTGCGAGCTATCTGAGAAAATTAGAGTGGGAGAAAGCTCTGCTCCTCTGCAGAGAGGAATGCTCTTTTGGCAGATGAGGACTCCTAGGAAGATTATCTGTCTTGTGGGTTGGAAATGGGATGTTTTCCTGTTGATGGTAAATCCCACAGAGGTTAGGGGAGTTTGGACAAAGGAAAGGTCTTGCAGAAGTTTTTCCTTGGTGACTGCCTGAATGAGGCAGTCGTCCAGATAAGGGTAAATCTGGATTTTTGCTGTCTGCAAAAGTCAATGACTGGAGCAAAGCACTTGGTGAAGACTCTGGGAGCAGTAGATAAGCCAAAGGGCAGCGCAGAGAAGTGAAAGTGCTCTGAGCTTGCTCTGAAATGTAGGAAACCTCTGCATGATTCCCTGATGGTACATGGAGGTAGGCGTCTTTGAGATCTAGGGTCACTAGTCAGGCATCTGGAGCCAACATAGGTAATATGTTTTGAAGGTTCAGCAATTTAAATTTTGGCACTTGGAGGGACAGATTTAATGTGGATAGGTCTAGAATAGGGTGCCAGATGCCCTCTTTTTTGGGTACCAGAAACAGCCTCAAGTAAAAACCTTTTCCTGCTTGTTCCTCTGGCACTGGTTCCACTGATCCCTGAGCACAGAGTTTTTGAATTTGGAGGATGGCCTCTGTTCTTTGGTTTGCAAGTAAGTCTGGGAATCCTGAAAATCTTTGCTTTCTTTGAAAGTGAATCTGTACTCCTTTGAAATGATGTTTAGTAACCACCAATCTGTTGTGATGGTTTGCCACTTGTCTAAGAATAGGGCCAGCCTTCCTCCTAGCCTGGTGGGGGTGGTGGAGGGGCAGAGGGAAGAGGGAGGAGTTCATTGTAGATCCTTGGAGTAAGGAGTGGATTTAGAACTCCCTTGCCTAGGCGTAGTAGAGGGCCACTGCCTGGGTCTTTGCTGGTTTTGCTGTTGCTGTCTGGAGGCCCCATCTCTGCACCGTCTCCTAGGCACAGTTTTGGGTTGGGCAGGAAAAGACCAGTGTTTTGTTGGAAAGTTCCTGCTGAATCTGGGAGGCTGTACTTGCAGGAAGTCTTTGACTCTCTGCATAGACTTAGCCTTGTCTTCCATTTTTTTAATGACTTCCTCTGCTTTTGGGCCGAACAGTAGTTCCCTATCCAAGGGGGTGTCCAAAGGTTTAGATTTGACCTGGTCAGGCAAAGGCTGCTCACTCAGCCATGCATGCCTTCTGATGACTGATCCAGAAACTGCAGCTCTGCTAGAGGCTTCTAGAGCATCATATCCCCAATGCAGGGAATGCTTTGCCACTTGAGAGCTGGTGTGGATCAAATCTCCTAGTTCTCTTGTAGTATTTACTCTCTGGTAAGGTGGAAATTATTTGCTTTAAGTCCAGCATGTTTTGTTGAAATTTGTGCATGTGAAATTGGCAGTTGAGGGCTCTAATGGCTAAGGTAGCCGAAGTGTAGACGTTTTTGCCCCCATCGGTCCAAGCCTCTGTTCTCCTTGTCAGAGGATATTGGGTTTTTGGAGGAGCTGGTCCTAGCCCCTTTACGTCCCTGGGTAATGACTTCTGGGTCAGCTGCAGGGTTCTTAAAGAGATATCTGCACGAGTCAGGTACCCTGCAATATCGGTCAGGTTTCCTGGGTGCAGGAAGTAGGGCATCAGGGGTGATCCCAGACTCCAGGAAGGTGTCTTCCACCACATCCAGGATGGGTGGCATGGCTAAGGGCTTGTGTTGAGTTAAGTCCAGGAACTCCCTGAGCCTCTTCTTTGACTGGGGGTAGTCCTGGGCCTCCCAAAGGAAATGCTCCTTGAGTGAATTTAAGGTTTCCTCGAAAGAGAGGTCCTCAGGTGAAAAGCTGAAGGAAAGGATTATTCAGCATATGAATACTCAAAAGCTGTCAGGGGCTGTTGTTCAGTGTCTGAGTCTAGAAATTCAGAGTTCTCAGACTGTGACTCTGAAAGCACTTCATGTGAATGACCCCATTTTCTTTTGGCTGGGTAGCTGGAATAGGCTGGTTACCCCTGATGAGGGTAATTAAATCTTCAGCCATTCTGCGCAACTGTTGAGACTGGGCAGGGTGGGTGGGAGGAAACTGGTGACTGGGCACAGAGGAAGAAGCTCTTCTAGGAATGGTCTTGCTCTTAGGGCTCAGAGATTCGATGGGTCTAGTGGTTTTTGCTGATGGTGTGGCTGTCAGTCATCCGAAAAGCCTCCTCGGAAGCCGGTGCCTGCAAAGCAGCTCCAGACCCAACCGAGGTGCTGGCGACTGCCAAAATGGTAGAAGCCAGATCCAGCGGCATACCAGACTCCAGAAGGTTCTCGGTAGAGGCCTGCGATGGCTCAACAGCTATCGGCAGAGGCTGCGAATGCACCTCACTGAGTTCCGCTGTACTACTGGAAGGTAGGCTGGCTGACTTCCGATTTGGGTTGTCTGTGGGCCTAACCTTCTGAGATCTCTCTCCTTATCTTTTTTTTTTTTTTTTTTTGGGAATTTCGGTAATCCATGACCGACGGACGCCATTTTGCGTGAGTAACTAACCCCCCTTGAAATGCCTAGATACAAAATCAGCTCTCCTACAGATAGTCCTAATGTTAAATAAGGGACAGAACCGACAACTGGGGACATAGTGGTCTGGGCCTAGGCAAGTTGCACACAGATTATGAAAGTCTCGGTGTGAACGGAGACAGTTATTTACTTTTTTGGACATCGGTCAAGTGCAAGAAAAAGGATCCCCAATGGGGCACTTAGCTTTAGTAGCATTCTCCCTCATTCTGGCAACGGGCGACCAACGCACCTGCAAACTACTACTGCTTTGGGCTCCAGAGCAAGAAAGAGTGATGTAATGGCGTCGGCTGCCTTTCTTTATAGCACTGATGACCTGACGTCAGTCTTGGGCAACCTCCAGCAGGCGCAGGAGGGAAATCCTTTCCTCTGGTATTCGGGCCGGCCAAGGGCTACCCAGCAGGGATAACCCACAAGTGATGACTGCAACAGTGAAACACGAAGAACATCATTCTGGATGCAAGAGGAGTCCTAAAAGGAAGCACTTCAATCTAAAAATGGTGACCATCCAAAGCAGACTTACTTTGTATGGACACAAGACAATACTGTATGACAGAAGGCATTAGTCATCTAAATGTCTTACAGCAGCAGGGATATGACCACCTGGAATATTATAATACAGAATATGATGCACAGGACATGCTCACTTAATCCAATGACAGTCAAATTGGAACACTGACAATAAAGGGGTCTATATTAGAACATCGAAGTTTCACAACTTCGAATGCTCTAATATCGAACCCTATTCAGCGAACGTTGACAACATCGAATATGCAGAACAGCGAATTTTTTCCTAGGAAAAAATTTGCTGCTCTGAAACACATACAAACAACACAAGCACACCAAACAAACAGCAATCCACACATACACCTAAAATCTTACAGCTAACCCTACACTAAACTGTACAAACACCACTATCAACTTACCTTAACCCTAAGATCCATCACTATCGCACACTCACCTCACCCACACCCTAACCCTAACCCACCCTGCCCTAACCCTCACGTCCACACAATTGCACACTTACCTGACCCGCGCTCTAACCCTAACTCACCTAACCCGCCCTAACCCTGAAGTCCACACAATCGCACACATACCTAACCCTCACCTAACCCGCCCTAACCCTCACGTCCACACAATTGCACACATACCTAACCCACGCCCAATCACACACTTACCTGAACCCGACCCGTAACTTTCCACCACAGCACTGAAAATAGTGAAGCGACAGAAACGGACAACTGAATTCTTTCCCTAGGAAAAAAATTGTTTTTCTATCATTTCGCTATTTTCAGCATTTGCTGAATAGGTGTTGGTATTAGAACATTCGAAGTTGTGAAACTTCAATGTTCTAATATAGACCCACAATAAAGCCTTTGTTCCCTTGTCTGAAAATGGGTCACTACTGCCTCTTTGAAAAGTAGAGACAGTTACTGCCTCAAGAGCTTTTCAGCAAATGTCAGGTCTCTAATTAAAGTGTCTTTAATAAAAGACAACATAGATGGAGCCTACAACAACCAAAGCAAAATCCCACTTGTCATCTATAGTAGCACTCCAAGCAAGAGCAAGCATTGAGAATCAGCCCTAAGACAGCCCTGTATGATAGTCAGGGAAGTGATTGCTGGGCCAGTGTGGTCATCCCCTTAAATGACTATTAGTCTCATCAGGAGAAGCAAAATTGCACAGTGTTTGAAGACCTTTCTTTGTTAGCAAAGAATTTTCTTCTTTTTGGACATCTGGTTTAAGCTGAAAGAGAAGGTTTTGAAAACTATGAGGGCCTGATTCCTCTTAAAACAACTCCCAGGTTTAGTAAAGGCTGAACTAATATCACCATCTGAACACGGCATTCAAAATAAACTGGTTGAGCTGCTACTTCAGGGAGGAAAGTCTTGACTAGGCTATCCAGAACAAGCACATGACAAAGACTACTGCCCTAACCAATGAATCAAACAGTCCGAGTCACAGCATGCCATATGCAAGTCTACTGTGGAAGTCAAAGACGGGAGTCTTTACCTCTTCCTCCTCAAAACCAGTCTTTGAGAAGATAGAAGGTCTTAAGAGCTTAATCTACTAGTGAGGATTACAATTGCAAAAAATAAGAGCTCTAAGCCCTAAAATGGCAAACTCAAACACAGATACAGCAGAGGAAAATACTTTCTTGTCCAGTATGCCTAAGGCTTTTAACATGCCATTTCTAAGCAGCACAAAAAAGAAGTTATGTCCTTACCATAACGTTCCATGTGGAGTGTTCATCTCGCCTTGGTTATTACACATGGGTTCGGAGCCGATCCTCGGCTCCGTGCCGGCCGACTGCAAGCTCTGCATCGAGAAGAAGCTCGAGGACATCTAATACCCACAATCCCCCTCTGCCTTTACCTCAGATCTAGTTTGCAAGCAAACCAGACATAAAGCACGCACACATGCCAACTATATACATAAAAGTACATATATACAAACATACCAAGAGTATGATAGTCACACTAATACTGCAACAGCAGAAGGAGAATACTCCAGACCAGGCACCAAATCGAACGTTCTTCCTAAGGGTGGGAAGGGTGGGAGTGTAATAACCAAGGCGAGATGAACACTCCACATGGAACGTTATGGTAAGGACATAACTTCTTTATGTGAGAGTGTTCAATCTCGCCTTTGTTCTTACACATGGGTAGCGTCCCTAGCTCCATGATCCTGAGGAACTCAAGGGAGAACGTTCTTGAGCACAGTGGAACCAAAGGTTGCCCTATCCCTAGAAACCCTGTCCACTTTGTAATGAGAGATAAATGTATGTGGTTTAGCCCAAGTAGCAGCCGCACAAATAGTGTCTAAAGGTAAGCGAGCTGCGTGAGCCAAAGATGTAGACACTGATCTGGTGGAATGTCCTCTGGGTTTTGCTGATAATGTTTGGTCAGAAGCTTCATAAACATATGTGATACAGTCAGTTAGCCATTTAGAAAGAGTTTGTTTCGTAACTGCAAGACCCTTTCTGCTGTCAGCAAAAGCTACAAATAGTTGATCAGATTTCCTGTGATCTTTTGTTCTATCCAAATAAAATCTGAGTTGTCTATGGACGTCCAGTTTGTGCAACATATACTCCAATTTATTAGAGTGGTTTTTAAAGAAGGTGGGTAATTCAATGGACTGATTAATATTACTAGAAGAACAAACTTTGGGAAGAAAGGATGGATTAGTGCGTAGGGATACTCTGTCAGAATGAAATATTAAATAAGGATGTTTGACCGAAAGGGCCTGAAGCTCAGACACTCGTCTAGCAGATGTAATGGCCACTAGAAATAATGTTTTCCATGACAAAAATTTCAATGTGCAACTTGAAGCTGGTTCAAAGGGTGGCAACATCAATTTAGAGAGCAACAAGTTTAAATTCCACGGTGATGTCGGACTTCTGACTGGTGGTCTGATATGAAAAGAACCTTTTAAAAGGCTTTACAAAGTCTGTGAGCCATAATAGGCGCACCACATTCTTCTACATGATAGTTAGAAATGGCAGCTAACTGTACTCTTAAAGTAGCCGGGGAAGCTCCTTCATGAAATAATTCAGTCAAGAACTCTAAAACCTTGTTTAACGGAGCTGTAACAGGGTCCAAATGATGTGACTCCGCCCAGAAGACAAAACGTTTCCACTTACTGGTGTAAGTCTTTGTAGTGGAAACTTTATGAGAAGCTACTAAAATATCTTGAACCGCCGATGTAAGGGGAACCGACCTGGCTAAAAAGGGAAGCGGAGCAGCCAAGCTGCTAGATGGAGAGATTCTAGAGATGGGTGAGGAACTCCTGACGAGTAAGTCAGTAGATCTGGCTCTGGGTCCAGCATCCAAGGTCCCCGAATGCGGTGATGCAATAGAAAGGGAAACCAAATCTGACGAGGCCAGAACGGGGCAATGAGAATAATAGTCCTCTGAAGGTTGTTGGCTTTCTGTAGAAACTTTGCAATCAGGGGAAATGGAGGAAAAGCATATAGGAGACCCGGGGCCAATCGTGCACCAGCGTCCCTGGGGACTTCCCTGGAGGGGTAATAGGGCAAAGTAGCTCCTGCATTTGGCGTTCATTGGAGACGCAAACAGATCGCAGGTAGGCTGGCCCCATTTGCGAAAAATCCTTCTCGCAACTGACTGTTTGAGGGACCACTCGTGAGGCAATAGTATTGCCCTGCTCAGCCTGTCGGCTATGACGTTGGATGACCCCGGGATGTGCGTTGCGATCAGAAAGCGACCGTGGACTCTGCCCATTGCCAAATTCTCATGGCCTCTCTGCATAGTTGGTAAGACCTGGTTCCCCCTTGCTTGTTTATGTACCAGACTACGGACATGTTGTCTGTCTGAACTGCAATGGTCCCTGGAGGAAGAAGGGGAGCAAAGTGTTGCAACGCCAAAAACACTGCCCTCAACTCCAGAACATTGATGTGCAGATTGTACTCCAGATTGGTCCATTCGCCTTGGACTGTCTGTCCCTGAAAGATGCCCCCCCACCCTATCAGGGAAGCATCCGTGGTTATCGTCGCTGACGGTGCGGGTAGCACAAATGGCCTTCCGCTGGATAGGTTGCAAGTCTGTAACCACCACATTAGGTGTGATTTGCATGTTTTCGTTATCAATATTTCGTGAGTCAGTGGAAGTTGTTGGAATGACCATTGTGCAAACAGAAGCCATTGTAGCACTCTCATGTGCAGTCTTCCCAATGGTATCGCAATGAGGGAAGCTGCCATGAGACCCAAAACTTTCAGAACAATTTTTGCTGGGGACTTTCTGGACAACAGTAGAAGGGAAATGTTGAATTGAAGTGCTACTATTCTTTCTGTAGGAAGTTTTAGAACTAACTGGCCCGTATCTAAGTCCGCTCCTATGAATAAGATACGCGGTGATGGCTGTAGCAACGATTTTTCAAATTTACTGAAATGCCAAGGTGTGTACAAAGTTGTAGGGTGTAATCCCTGGCTTGTATCAGTTGACGCCTGGTGGTGGCAGACAGGAGCCAGTCGTCCAGATACGGAAACACCTGGAATCCTAGGCGCCTCAGATGAGACGCTACCACTGCCATGCATTTGGTGAAGACCCTGGGGCTGTAGTCAGACCAAAGGGCAGGGCTCGAAACTGATAGTGACTGGCTCCCAGCCGGAAGCGCAAATGATCCCTGGACGCCCTGGCCATTTTGATGTGGTAGTATGCGTCCTTCAGATCTATCGAGCACATCCAGTCGTCCTTCCATAAGAATGGAAGGATCGATTGAAGCGTGACCATTCAGAACTTTTCCTTCTTGACAAAGGTGTTGAGATGGCTTAGGTCCAGAATCGGCCTCCAGTCCCCTGTTTTCTTTGGAACTAAAAAGAACCTTGAGTAAGTTCCGAATCCTATTTGGTCCGCTGGGACTGGTTGGATGACTCTTTTTTCTAGCAGCTTTGAAATTTCTGTAGCTGCTGGGTCTCGCAGATGGGGTGGTACATCTGGGAGTTTTCTCTTTGTAATGGGTGTGGATAGAAATGGGATTTTGTAACCTCTGGTAACAATGCTTTTTACCCAATTGTCTGAAGAAAGATTTTGCCAGGCCTGAGGGTATAAAGCTAAGCGACCCCCAACTGCCTCCAGAGCAGGACAGTCGGGCCTCCTCTCAGGAGTGCTGAAAAGGTTTGCCAGGAGATTATCCCTGTCACCTTGGTTTTGGACCCCTCTGCCGCCAGGGCGGCGTCTTCCACCTCTGCCCCCTCTGCCTCTAGAGGGGCATCACCCTGTGTGTTTGGGAAAGATCCTTGGGGTTTTCAAACCACATTTTCCCACCACGTTGCCCTTTGGGGTACGGTCTGGAAGGGTGGAAAACGGACTCCGACAGCAGACAGAGTCTTTCCCTCCTGTTCACACCGGGTAAGGGTCTCCTTTACTTTAGGGCCAAATAGTGTGGCTCCGTCAAATGGGGCGTTAGTAAAGGAAGACTTAAAGGCTTCCATAAGCGAACATAAGCGCATCCAGGATTGCCTACGAAGAGCAATCGCTGAAGCCGCTGCCCTACTCGATCCTTCGGCTGCATAGGATATCAGCCTCATGGACGAGTTCACAATGGACGTAAGGGTGTTGAGATGCGCTGTAACTTTCTCTGAGACAGCAGCATCTGTAGTACCCTGGAGGGTATCTCCCAACTCTTTGACTAGATCCTCTGTAAACGTGTAAAATGAGTCAAATAGTTCAGGGAGCATAGAAAGCCGCTGAACTGAAAATGCGCTTCCCGTATCTGTCCATGGTCCTAGAGTCTTTGTTAGGCGGATGGACAGATGAGGAAGACTCCGACATCTCCTTTTTCGTGGCCGCTGCCACCACCATGGCGTCTACTGGAACTCCTTTGGTGAGGTAAGCTTTGTCCTGTGGTGCCGTGATGTACTTATTTGGCTTCCTAGGGACTGGTTCCACCATGTCAGGAGTCTGCCACGCCCTTCGAGCAATTAATTCCATTAACTCATCAAAGGGCGGAGTGACCCAGGAGGAGGAAGGACGGGCACCAAATGCCTTCAGCAAAACTGACTCATCCTCAGAAGGGGGGAGGGCTTGCCAGTCACCTCTCTGTTTTAGGATCTCCAAGATGACAGAAAAAGAGACATCCTCTGAAGGTGACTTAGGGGACCCTTCTGACTCATCTAAGTCAGTATCAGATGTCAAGGATTCTTGTGGAGAATCCAAGTGTCTCCTCTTACACAGTCTTTTCCTAGGGACTTCTTCGTGGGGAGCATCCGAAGAAGCCTCCGAGGAAGAGGGGGCACCCTCCAGGGGTGGCTGAGACACTGGTGCCCGACGCTTGGTCGTGGCCGTGGGTGCAGAGGAGGATAACGGTCCTTTGTGGGGAGGAGAAGCTGTACCTGCTGATGTGGTTGTCTGGGTAGACAACACCTTCCTCATGAGGTCGAAGGCCCCCGGGTCCCGAGTCGAGGTATCTCCCGGTTCCGAAGAAATGGGAAGAATCCCCGAAACAGGAGCCGAAGGCACCGACCCCGAGGACGGAACCGAGTCGATCCGTGCCGAGGCCCCGAGAGGGAGCGTCGGAACCGAAACATCGGTCCGACTCACGGTCCCGGAACCAAGGACGGATCTTCTGCCCCGAGACTCCAGTACCGGATCGGATGGAGTCGAGGTGAACGGTGCGGACCGAGAAAAAGACGGTTCTGGCACCGAGGGCTCCACAATCATCAGTTCAGCTTCTTCCGGCTCCGAAGACTGGACAGGTCTCGGAGGAGGAACAGGTGGAGATAGTGGCAGGCCTTCAAGTCTCGACATCAACTGAGAGGAGACCGAGATAAGCTTGGATAGGGCCGTATGCTCCATCAGTTTCTGCACCACACGGTCCACATCGGTGTCGGAAAGGGGCCTAGAAGAATGAGTCGAAGGGATCGAAGACGGAGCCGACCTCAGCAGAGTCGGTGGAGGGAGCTCCGTCACCGGTTCCAAGACTCGAGGCTCGGAAACTGCCAACAGTTGAACACTCGGCCCCGAAGTCTGTGGAACCGGTGATCTAACTTGACCCGAAGAGCTCGGAGCCGATGACTTTGGCTCCGACGCCTTCGACCCCTTCGAAGACTTGGATGCCTGGTCTGAAGCATCCAGAGCCTCCTGGAAAGAGGGTTTCAACAATCCTCTATCCATCAGTTTCCTGCGCCTATCTGTCATGACCCTCCCACTAAAAGAGTGACAAATAGAGCAGTCCTCTTGTAAGTGGAGAGGGCCAAGACAGTAGACACAGGAACTGTGGTTGTCTGTGACCGACATCTTTTGGCCACACTGACAACGTTTGAAGCCAGATTTTATTTTCTCAGACATAATGACAAGAGAAAGAGACAGTCCAGTCCAGTAATAGTCAGATCCAGTAAAAATGTCAAATCCGGTAATTGAAAGTCCGATTGTCAATTGCTTAAGAAAGCAAGACTACAACAAAATTTTAGTCAAAAAGTGATTCAAGTAGGGGTGGTAGGCCCCGAAAAACTCTATACCCGATAGTTAAACTAAGTTAAACTAAACTAAGGTACCGAGAATTCTAATCCACTCACACACCGTACTCTAACTTTAATTGACTAGTTTTTAAAGAAGTTTTTGAAAGTTTAAACAGAATAGATAAATTCTTATCTGTAAAAAGCCTCGAGCTAGCCTCCAGCGATGCGTATGCAGCAGTGGCAAACTAGATCTGAGGTAAAGGCAGAGGGGGATTGTGGGTATTAGATGTCCTCGAGCTTCTTCTCGATGCAGAGCTTGCAGTCGGCCGGCACGGAGCCGAGGATCGGCTCCGAACCCATGTGTAAGAACAAAGGCGAGATTGAACACTCTCGCATTGAATATTCTGCTAAAGTGCTGCAAGGAGGCAGGCAAACGTGCTGAAGACCTTTCTTCCCCCTCCATCCTGAAAAAGGTATTAAGGGGATACTTTGGAATAGACTGAAGATTGTGGCCAGTTCAGATGTTAAGAGCCTCAGGATATCTCCTAAACAGAAGTCTTCTTTTGAGATATGGTGGGTTGCCTCAACACCCGCTACAGTCTATCAAATAATTACTTACAGGATACTGAAGCTTCTCAAAGTTCCCCAGACCAACTCTAGAAGGCATATTATTGTGCATGTGGTTTATATCTATATGTACGTACACACACACACACACACACACACACACACACACACACACACACACACACACACACACACACGAAGGCACAAAACACTGAAAACTCCTATCGTCTAATCACCAAATATCAAATAATTCTATCTGACTAAAAATATCCTATATCATAAATGTCAAGTATAAAATCAAGATAAACTGTCATCTTAGTAATGGGACTGTTTCGGAAACATTTTTTAGTAAGTTATGTGTAGGGAGTAGGCTTAGGGTTTGGGGCAGAGATATGGTTACAGTACGCACAAGATTAAGATGGTGAAGGGGTAAACCTACTGTAACCCTAATCCTACACATTACATTACTAAAAACCCTTTCCCCAACTGTACCATTACACAAAACAAAACAAAACTCACGCAACAAACGTGCAAAATAGTAAACCCATCCCTTTATTTAACCCTTACCCTAATTCACAAGCACTTGGTCTCACACACACCAAAAACTATAACCTTTTGAATCATTCATTCATTTTCCTGCACACCCCTACTTAAAACACCATAAAAAATGAGTATACAGTCAAATTTGCTTTTGATATTTTGAGCTGTAACCATGTAGACAAATAAATACATAAAAGATATGCACATATTATATTATATACACAAAAACAGGACTCCTGTTACAGTTCTCACTCCCAATGTTTTGGACGTTTATCGTTGACAGACTGATCAAAAGAAAACTAGTTTCCTTAAACAAAGACACCCAGCATCATCACTTGCCTGTGGAGAAAGAGCTCTCTGATGTGGTTCTCCGTCTTGCAGGACTATAGCTTATACTGTCTGTCTGCCTCTGTGAAGTTTGTTTATCTTGTACAGATGAAGTACCTGATGGGAAAAACAATTTATTTACTTGCTAATAGTACTAATACACGTGCACATGCATGTCTTTTTCTAAAAACCAAAATAAAAATGGAGGCAAGCCCTTGTATTATGTCAGCACTTTACTGCCCGATATAGTAAAAAAAATATATATCTTGAATTGCAGCATGGGAAGTAATCAGAAAATGCACCCCCTCCCCCCAAAATAAATAAATAAAAAATTATACTTGTATAAACTTCAAGATACATATCTAGGGAATATGAGAGACTAAGTAAGTAAAAATACGGTAATGTTATAAATCACCCCACAACTACTAATCAAAACACCCAACTGACATAAATGCCATATTACTGCTGCATTCTGTGCAAAGTTGCTCTGGCTGTACGACAGTAGAGTGGTGTCAGCAACTCACAGAAAAGTGCAACTGTGCAGTTAACCTATCATAATAGTAGATGTTCAAACAGATAACTGTTGCATTATTCTTACCATCTGGGACTTTCCTACAAAGGTACAGTCCATCCAGCCAACCTTCCGACGCTCAGGATCCTTCCCCATGAAGCATACATATGAACTAGGCACTCAATCAGCATGCTGTTATAACATTTACATATGTCTAGACTAATATCAAAGCTTTCTTGCAGAGATAGAGAAAAAGACACTAGAATAACGTCCTAAGGAAAGGTTATCACCCTAAGCATACCTCTAAACCTCTTCCAGCAAAAGATCAGAAAAGAGCCATAAATAATAGGGGAACTAAAGCTCAAATATAAGGGCAATTTTTAAATACAGCTCTTAAACTTAAAAAGTTAATAAAATAACAGCTTTTGCATTGAATTTTCTGAAAGGTATTAAGTATGAAAGTCAAATGTAGGTCATTATTTTCTAACTTCAATCCTCGGTGATTTGCCAAGAAATAAAAAGTTATGTACTCACCATAACATTCCATCTGTGTTGTCCAGTTTCATTCTTCAACTGATGGGTTCGGATCAGAGACTTGGATCCAGCTCAGCTACTACCTCCAAAGAGTAGGATCCTAGAATTCTCAAGCTCCTCCTTTACCCACAATGCCCCACCAACCTAAAACACCTCAGATCAAGTTTGCTGCCCCTAGATACAAGAAAGTGACAGAACATAAAAAGGGAAGCTGGAGCTCAAACAAGGACCAGAGGTTCCTATAATGCTCTTCTCCAGAAGAAACTAAAGGAGGGGTAGGAGGGTGGGAAGTTGCGGAAGAATGAAAATAGGCAACACAGATGCTTGTATTCAAGGAGTTTGGGAGCAAAACAGACTCCACTGTCTTGTTATGTATTTGCTGCAAACAAGTCTATCCGAAGAACTGTGAACTGACAGATTTTCGTTTAACATCCATTTGTGAGGGACTTGCCAAATGGAAGTGGTGTGGTAAGCAGCTATTCTGGCAGCTCTGTCCACCAAGGGAACAGTTAATTTAAAAATTAAGCAAGCTGGAAATGATGACCTCAATAAGCTAAGAGATTAAGTGTAACATCTACTAGGGGGATCAGTAGATGGAAAAATGCAAGCCAAAAAGTGATTCTATAATGGAATATGCAAGACAAGAGTAGGTGCATAAACTAGGTTGAAAAACTGGCAAGAAAATGGCAGTGAAATGGAAGAAGAAATACCAGAGCACTTTGCATCTAAGAACAGAAGATTTTATATATATATATATATATATATATATATATATATATATATATATATACATATACATACACACACACACACACACACACACACACACACACACACCTCAATATTCTCAAAATCATTGGTAAGTTGCTGGACTACATAACCACAAATAATAAAAAACTGGGGGAAAATGAAGAGACCGCCATCTGAATGCTTGCATATAATGTGGCAGCCCAGCCAGCAGTGAAGATGATGAAAGAGATGTTAGCAGCCCATGAAGAAAAAAAAACAGAAAACTTGATGGACAAGTTACAGAAATTGGGAGGATAGATCCAGATGGAATAATCTGAGGTTTATGGAACTACCACAGAATGTCAAAAGAAAGGACTGCCTCCTTCAATGGGCAGGGATTCCAGCAAGTGAAATAATAATACAGATGTCCCAAAGGTTGAGTGCACCAGGAAAAAGGACTAGAAAGAAGCAGAGGGCAATCGTACTTAAAATGCAATTGTATCAGTTAAGACAGGAAAAATAAAATACGAGAATCTAAGATATTTGTTGACCATGACTACTGGATTCAGACAAGGGAGAGGAGGAATGCTTTCATTCCGTGTTTCAGAACGTGAAGGAAACCTTAGGTTTAAACTCCATTACCAATTCCTCCTCCTTCAAAGTTAACTGTTTTTTTAGTCCATTGAGACCAGCTCCCCACAAAGACTCACAGAAAGCTTATGAAGACCCGACCAAAGTGGAAGAGGAGGTTGCAAATGCATCGCCAGAGAAAGCAATGGAGAAACTGCAATGGGAGGCAAGAGAAAAATGAATATCAATGGACAGAATTCCCCTGGAAACCCTTTCCTGTGTTCTAATACAAAACGCAAGAGAAGCAAGGAAGTTAGAAAGTACTCAAAAAGAAATGGTAAGCTAATTAACACTGTGCCAGCCTTTGTTTTGGAAGAGACAGATAGGAGGACTGCTAACCAGCAGAAAGGCAAGGATAAAAAATACAACTGTTACAAAACCTTAGAGCTAATGAAACTGAAAAACAGTAACATTCTCAATCACAAAGAACTGGTGGTGCTTGTTCACATATGTGCGTAACTTATGAATATTAAAAAATTACTGCCATAATCAACACTGGGCATGGTATTTTCAAATTTACTTAAGTTTTTACTTTAGAAAAATCCAAAGTGTAGAAATACCATTTTTAACAGTTTAATTTAATTATCACTTAAGACCACAAGCGACAAACACTAACAGAAAGAAAAACAAACCGTATTCATTTTTTCATGAAGTATACACTTCATGTTTTCTTTCTTTACAACTGTCATTCACTCCAGCACTACATAAATTGCTCAATTCTTGCCTTCCCTTAAACCTCATTCCTTCACTGAACACTATTCTGCAAGATGTACTGTTCTCACAAACGCCATTAAGTGCTATGTCATTTGCTCCTTCACTTTTCTTAATATCCCATTTCCACTTCTTATATCTTTTTTAACAATATTCAATACCTTCTATTAGAGTTGGATTGCATTTTTATTTCAGTTTTCTACTAATAGCTTTTTTGGCAGAAAAAACGTTATGTACTCACCATAACGTTCTGAGTAGTTAGACTTCATTTGTCATCAACCTGTGGGTTGTCGGATCCGGACTGGATCTGAGATGGCAGTTTCACCAGCATCTGATCCAAGCTCCTCCCCTCACCCATAATACCCCTCAATCTCCTTCATTCCCTCAGATCGAGTTTGCTACACCCCTCACATGAACCCAATCCAAAAACCTTCACAAACAAAGAAAACCAGGAGAGCTGCAAAGGCGCTCTCTCCTGTCTGCCAATGCAGAAAGCACCAAGATAAGGTCAGGGGGAAGGAGGGAGGAATGGATGATGACAAATGAAGTCTAACTACTCAGATGGAATGTTATGGTGAGTACATAACTTCTTTATCTGAAGTAGTTAACTTCATTTGATCATCAAACTGTGGAACAGGGTCCCCAGCTACCAAAAACCTTGGGTGGCCCTCATGAAGGGATATTTCGGAGCACCGTGGAGCCAAAGGATGCTCTCCCTCTGGAAACCATGTCCAATTTATAATGAGAAATAAAGGTGCGAGATGAGGACCAAGTAGCCGCCAAACAAATATCGTCCTAAGACACACTACACCAAAAGACAGCTGACCAGCACTGACCTGGTAGAATGGGCATTTATCCTACCCGGAAGAGACATACCTTAATCTTTGTAAACCTGAAGGATTTGTTCGAGACACATCTTTATGAACAAGATCAAATTAACATCTTAATAAATTTAATGGGAATTGTGCTTAACAATAATTACATATACTTTGAAGGAAGTTATTACCAACAAATAAATGGGGTAGCCATGGGGGCAGGGAAAGATAACCATGTATCATTTGGACATGGAGGAATTAAAATGGCAGATCAAATTGAATTCATGTATACCTCCGGGTATAAATGAATACATGACCATCATGCCATTATTGAAATTGAATAGAATATATAATAAATAATATACGGTTATGTATATCTGTTATAATAATATATGTACAATTAAACATCTCCAATGTACATGTGTACAAACATACACATTTTTCATCATAATATTATTATTCATATTTTAAAATATTTTTCACAATTTATTTTTATTTAGTTTTTATTATTATTTTTATTAATTATCATTATTATTATTCATTTTATGTATTTTTATTATATTTTACAAGATTGTTAAAGTACACATACAATTATAAAATATCAACTTAATAGTGATTGTATACTTGTAAGTTGATCCATAATAACTGGATTACAAATTATATAGTTAAATATAATAACATGATATGCATATCAATTGTTTAGACACAACGCTTATACTAGTTAATAATTTATAAATACCCATACTATTATAATACATTAATTCAAATTGGTTGTATTCATGGCAATTTTTATATCAAAATACCACAGTTATTTTATTAATTATGATACATAAAAATTAAAAATACACACATATGCTGAATATTTAACATTTAATATTCACAACTTACACATATAATTGGGTGATTGAGATAGGTATGTTTTTATTAATACAAAAATATTATATACACACTGCATATGTTACACAATACAAAGGGTTTAAAACATATGTATGCATATACAATAATAAAATATTCCATATTGATTTTAAATATAAATTGATTAAATGTATAATTATATAGTAGTTTTTAAAGTGTACAAGTGCATAAAATATATTATACTTTCAATAGAGTATATGTACTTGAAATGGAAATGCATTATGTCTTTTAATGATACACAATGAATTTTATTAGAGTCATTTCCTTTTTAAGAAAGCTCATTGTGGTCAATTGAGGACATCAATTAAATAATTATTCAATATTTAACATGGTATATATATATAGTGTGTTGAAACAGTATTTTGTATTCTGAAGAAGTTCGTAAGGACGAAACCTAGGTCAATAAAGAAGTGTTTGCTGCAAAGTTCGTGTGGTGGCTTTTCGTTACGGTGGTTGGACATATAAGTATTATCTTTACAGTTTCGGGGTTGCTTTCATCTCCTCATTGGCATCAGCGACTACATCTTGTTGTGTTTTTTATTTGTCGTATTTAAGTTGGGTTACTTAAGTTTTTACTTTAGAAAAATCCAAAGTGTAGAAATACCATTTTTAACAGTTTAATTTAATTATCACTTAAGACCACAAGCGACAAACACTAACAGAAAGAAAAACAAACCGTATTCATTTTTTCATGAAGTATACACTTCATGTTTTCTTTCTTTACAACTGTCATTCACTCCAGCACTACATAAATTGCTCAATTCTTGCCTTCCCTTAAACCTCATTCCTTCACTGAACACTATTCTGCAAGATGTACTGTTCTCACAAACGCCATTAAGTGCTATGTCATTTGCTCCTTCACTTTTCTTAATATCCCATTTCCACTTCTTATATCTTTTTTAACAATATTCAATACCTTCTATTAGAGTTGGATTGCATTTTTATTTCAGTTTTCTACTAATAGCTTTTTTGGCAGAAAAAACGTTATGTACTCACCATAACGTTCTAAGTAGTTAGACTTCATTTGTCATCAACCTGTGGGTTGTCGGATCCGGACTGGATCTGAGATGGCAGTTTCACCAGCATCTGATCCAAGCTCCTCCCCTCACCCATAATACCCCTCAATCTCCTTCATTCCCTCAGATCGAGTTTGCTACACCCCTCACATGAACCCAATCCAAAAACCTTCACAAACAAAGAAAACCAGGAGAGCTGCAAAGGCGCTCTCTCCTGTCTGCCAATGCAGAAAGCACCAAGATAAGGTCAGGGGGAAGGAGGGAGGAATGGATGATGACAAATGAAGTCTAACTACTCAGATGGAATGTTATGGTGAGTACATAACTTCTTTATCTGAAGTAGTTAACTTCATTTGATCATCAAACTGTGGAACAGGGTCCCCAGCTACCAAAAACCTTGGGTGGCCCTCATGAAGGGATATTTCGGAGCACCGTGGAGCCAAAGGATGCTCTCCCTCTGGAAACCATGTCCAATTTATAATGAGAAATAAAGGTGAGAGATGAGGACCAAGTAGCCACCAAACAAATATCGTCCTAAGACACACTACACCAAAAGACAGCTGACCAACATTGACCTGGTAGAATGGGCATTTATCCTACCCGGAAGAGACATACCTTAATCTTTGTAAACCTGAAGGATGCAAAGGGAAATCCATCTGGCAATAGTTACCTTAGAAACTGGTTTGCCCAGAAAGGGTGTAGCAAAGGACACAAACAACTGGTCAGACTTGTGATGGGCTTTAGTCCTGTGTAAGTAGAAATGTAGCTGTCTAAGCACGTCTAACAAATGGAATTTATACTCAACCCTGTTCTTAAAATTTGGTAAACTGATTGATTGATATTTGTTTCCAAGGCCACTTTAGGCAGAAAAGAAAGATTAGTATAATGTGAAACCTTGTCTTTATGAAAAATCATATATGGAGGTTTTACAGATAATGCTTGCAGTTCTGACATTCTCCTAGCTGAAGTAATAGCCACTAAAAAAAGCTGTCTTCCAAGATAAAAATTTAAAGTCCACAGAAGCAGCAGGTTCAAAGTGCAGAGCAACCAAAGCTTGTAAAACTAAGGTGAGGTCCCAAGGAGGAGTAAGCTCTTTAACCAGGTGTCTTAACAGAAAGGTATTTTTAATAAAGGTTTTGCAAAGTCTGGAGGAAGCTAAAGAAGCCATGTTCTCACCTACATGGAAATTGGAAATGGCCGCCAGTTGAACTTTCACTGTAGACGAGCTGGCACCCTGCTGAAAAATGTATGCCAAAAATGTAAGGACTGCTGGAATAGGTGCTGTGAAAGCGTCCAAATCCCTCTGAGAAGCCCAGATAGAAAAACACTTCTATTTGCTATGGTATATTTTTCTGGTGAACGATTTATGAGCTGCGACCAGAACAGTCTTGAGTGGGAGTCCTAGCAAACATGGGAACTGGAGCAGCCAAGCCGTGAGCTTCAGACTGCCCAGGTCCAGATGAGGGACCCTCGAGAGGTGCAAAATGAGATCCGGTATCGGATCCAAGGAGGAACTACCAGATGAGACCAAAGACAGGGAAACCAGATTTGGCAAGGCCAGAATGGGGCAATGAGGATGACTCTGCTCCCCAACCGCCAAGCCTTCTGGAGAAATTTTGTCATAAGAGGTAAAGGGGGATAAGCATAAAGAAGACTGGGAGGCCAAGCATGGACTAGATCATCCCTGGGGGATTCCCCCTGTGGGGGTATCAGAGCGAAGAACTCGCTGCACTTCGTGTTAGAAGGAGTTGCGAAGAGATCGCAGCAAAGCCGACCCCACTCGAGGAAGATCTGCTCCGTTACAGAAAGATTCAGAGACTACTCGAAAGGCATTAGAATAGTCCTGCTCAGTTTGTCCACTAGTATGTTGGATCGACCTGGAATGTGCGATGCTACCAGAAAACGGCTGGTGGAGATCGCCCATTCCCACACTCTCATGTCCTCGTGACAAAGGGGGTAAGACCTAGTTCCTCCATGCTTGATGATGGACCAGACCACTGACATAGTCATTCTGAATTGCAACCAGACCATTGACATATTGTCAGTCTGAATTGCAATCGTTCCCAGAAGAAGAAAGACATGAAGAGCCTGCAACGCTAATGAGACTGCCCTCATCTCTAGAACACTGATATGCAATTTGGCCTCCTTCAGGGACCACGTGCCTTGTACCGTCCTGCCCAAGCAATGCCCCCCCACACTAGCTGGGAGATGTCCATGGTAGCCGTGGCTTGGAGAGGGGCTGCAATAAATGTACGTCCTTCTACTAGCTCCGGGGAGAGTATCCACCATAGGAGGGACTTCATGCACGCGTTGCTTATGTGAATAGGATGTGTCAACGGCAGTCCAAAAAGGACCATTGGACTGCTAGCATCCACTGCAGATCCCACATATGAAGACAAGCACAGGGGAGAAGAGTAATGGTGGCTGCCATGGAACCTAAGGCTCTTAAAACTGCCTCGGCTGGAGGAAGATGAGACTAAAGGATCACAAATATATGAAGTCGTAACTTTCGGACTCTCTCTGGAGTTAGAAAGACCTTGGTTTGAAACGTATCAATTCTCACTCCTATGTAGTCTAAGACCTGAATAGGGTCTAGAGAAGATTTGGATATGTTGACTGTAATGCCCAGCAAGTTGGACAATTTCAGGAAAGAGTCTCTGGCCTAACATACTAGATGCCTGGTGGGAGCGGCAAGGAGCCAAACGTCCAGGTACGGGTAGAGGTGTATCCCCTGAAGCCTCAGGTGAGCCGCTACTACTGCCATGACCTTGGTGAACACCCTGGGGGTTGTGGTGAGACCAAAGGGTAGGGCTCAAAATTGATAGTGATTGGCCCCTAGCCGAAATCGGAGGAACCTCCTGTAACATTTGTGCATTCTGATGTGACAGTATGCGTCCTGGAGATCTATTGAGCACATCCAGTTGTTCTCTTGCAGGTAAGGCAGAATGGATTGTAGAGTGACCATCCACAACTTCTCTTTGGCAACTGACAGGTTTAGAGTCTACGTACTACCAGTCTGTAATCTGTTACTTGTGCTCATGATGTATCTCTTATGTCTACATGTGGAGCTTTTCTCCCCGGGCCTCTGCTGAAAATGGAAATATATCCAGTTAGACTAGCCTGGTTAACAAATGTAAAATAAATAAATAGAGTGGAAAGGTCCAGAATAGGATTTAGGTCCCCTGTCTTTTTTGGCGCCAAAAAGAACCTGGAATAGATGCCTGATCCAGACTGATCTAGAGGGACTGGCTAGAAGACTAGTTTCCTTCACAGCTTTTTTATTTCAAGTGCTGCTGCCTCCCTTTGCGCAGGTGGAACGTCCAGGAGGTGTTTTGGTGGAACGGGAGGAGTCAGAAAGGGAATTGTATACCCTTTGGATATCTGAAGCACCCAACGGTCTGATGACACAGACTCCCGTGCATCAAAAGGTGACCCCTGACTGCCCCCAGAGAAGAGTAGTTGGGCAACCCCCTCAGGGCTGCTGCGCGGGACTGTCCGAGAACGGTTCTCAAGACCCAAAATTTCTTGGACCACCCCCCCCGCCTCTGGGCCGGCATTGGTCCTGACCCCCTATGTCTCTAGGGGAAGGTGAGTCCCGAGTGTCCCGGGAATAATGAGACTTCTTTAACCACATCTTCTTTTGCCCTCTCTGATTCCTGGAGAAGAATCTTTGGGGGTTAAAGTAAAATATTCACCAAGGCACCAAAGTTCACTTCAAACCGAATCCACAGGTACCACCAAGGATCGAAAACCAGCAGTTTTCTTTGAAAACACAGCTTTAATGAAATCAACAAAAAACACATACACTCCAGGCATTAACGTCTTCTATCCAATACGTTTTCATTTGCAAGTTACTTCATCAGATCTCTGGGGGTTAGCGAAGCAGATTCAGACGGAAGTGTCTTCCTATCCTTCTCACTCTGGACTAATGTCTCACAAACCGTCTTCCCAAACAAGGAAGAACCATAATAAGGGGCATTCGCAAAAGATGCCTTAAAGGGTTCCATGAACTGACAAAGCCTAAGCCAGGTGTGTCACCTCATGGCAACACCGGACCCAGCAGTACCATGTGAGAGGATGCACATGGAAGTATTTGTAACTGCTTTGAGAGTACCCATCCTCATGGAGAATGTGCGTTTATCTTCTGGAGACATGGAGTCTGGGGGCGACTCAGTGAACTACTTGACGTGGTCTCGCTGTAGTCTAGTTACATGGACCAAATAATTCAGCAACCTTATAAAAAAAGGTGGCTGAAGCATATGTCCACTTTCTCAGACGATCCATCGTCCTGGACTCTCGGTCGGGGGGGGGGATGGACTGTAGAACTTTCCTGGGCTAGTTCTTCCTTAGTGGCAGCCGCTACCACCATGGTGTCCACTAGGGACCCCTTGTTCCAACTCGGTCTGTCTACTGGAGGGCCCAAGATCTTATCGAGGTGCCTGGGGAATGGCTCCACGGTGTCCAGCTTCTTCCATGCCCTGGTGGTAATTATGTCCACCAAGGGATCCACGGAGGGGACACACACGAGGTAGATGAGCCTGTGTCAAAGGCCTCCAAGAACACTGACTAGTCCGAGGAAGGTTTGGAGATGGACCATACCCCCCCCCCCGCTGGCACAGGATTTCAGGGGGGGGGGGTGATCTGGGGGAACCTTCCCCTTCCTCCAAGTTGGTATTCTCAATGAGGAACTCTGTAGAGGAGTCCAGGTGCCTCCTTTTGCACTTTCATTTGCAAGGGATCTCTTCGGTGGGACTCTCTGGAGAGGGCCCGCAAACTACTTGTGGTTCCTCGAGGGAAACCGTTTGGGGCACATAGAGCATGGGCTGTCCCTGCATAGGCAAAATGGCTAAAGATGCACCCAGAGATGAGGGAGTGGGGGTGGAATCCGATGAGATGGTCAGAGGCCTCGATCCCCTGGACAGAACTCTCTCCACCATGTTGAAAACAGAGGGAGAGCAAGCCTCCTGAGAAACTGGCAAGGAAACTGCTCTCCCCGGATCTGGCGTGGGGATTGGACCCGAGATACCGAGGGGTAGGCCTTGACCCGAAAGCGTTGGAGCCAAAGGAGAAAGACCCAACCCCTCGGATCCGATGCCCATGCATTAGCTCCAAGAGCCACATGGGACCAAATCAGTCGGATCCAATGTACTCAAGGTAATGGCCGACGTCGAGGTACATGGTACCTTTGGCTCCGGACTCCCTGACTTTGGGACCTCTCGGATTCAAGAACTCCGATACCAGGGGTCGGACCAGAGAAGAAGATATTGGGGCAAAGAAGGAAAGCAAACTCCTTCCTCAGGAGGGAGAGGGGGGCTGGTAAGACCCCCATCTGAATCTGTGTGCGAATAAACCTTCACATCATTTTGTCCATGTCCACTTCGGATAGACTTCAGGTGGACCGCAATGAGGCCACTGATGCCGGCCTGGTCGGTGTATGGAGGCCCTGTAAAGAGGTCTAAGCTCCCCCAGCTCTGGTGAAAATCTCAGTGATCTGAGACGAGGAGAAGCTGACCTGGAAAAAGCTGTCTGTTTACAGGAAGGACCGACTGGTCTGGGGATCTCTTCCTCCCTTTCTCTCTCTGTCTTTGCTCCTTTCTTTTTTTGACTCCCTATCCAGGAGCCTCTGTCCAGGAGGTTGAGTACCGGCCTGGGAGAGGAGACGACAGTGGCTGAAGTTGAAGGTTCGGTCACGGCCGTGACCGCAACAGAAGAGGCAGCCGCCTCCATAGCAGGGAGAAGTCCCTTGAGGATCAATTTTGCCCTAGGATCCTTTAGGGCCCTGGGGTTCAACCCCACACAAATAGGGCAGTCCGAAGAAAGATGGGCTGCCTCCAGACACAGAGTGTGGCCATCCGCTGGGGTCAACTTATGGCCACAGTCTATGCATTTTCTAAAGACCAGCTTGGCCTGCTGATCTGCCATAACACAGAAGGTACGAAGTAC
The DNA here is from genome assembly GCF_019279795.1 of Protopterus annectens. Lineage (NCBI taxonomy): Eukaryota > Metazoa > Chordata > Ceratodontiformes > Protopteridae > Protopterus > Protopterus annectens. The sequence goes on along the minus strand of NC_056741.1, from coordinate 714,796,199 downwards.
CAAAACGTTTAAACTACAAAGGGTTAAACTAAACTACCCGACCCCAACACTCACACACACTCAATCACAATGAGGGGGAAGGGAGACAAGGCCTGTTCTACCTACAACATAGAAACAACTTTTTTTTTTTAACAGGAAAAGAGACGCAAAATGAGAGAAGGGAAGGCAAGGGACACTAGGAAACCTACCTACACTAACAGCAACTCCAACACCCACAAAAACAGTAGAAAGTGCTTACCACGTCTGGAGCTCTAGACCACGCTGATGGCAAAGCTGCGGCTAATAAGATCTGAGGGAAGGAAGGAGATGGAGGGTTATTATGGGTAAGGGGAGGAGCTTGGATCAGATGCTGGTGAAACTACCATCTCGGATCCGGTTCAGATCTGACAATCCACAGGGTGATGATCAGAGGAAGTTAACTACTTCAGATAGAGAATTAAACTTGATGTGTTAAGGCCTTATTATGTCAAGGCAATTCAGATCTTGTGTCCTGCTCTAAAGATTGATTTCCTTAGTTACAGCCATTCCTCCCCCAATATTTCTGACAGTACTCTGTGGGAAGTTCTAAAATCAGCCAACTCATTACATTCTCAAAAAAGTCATTCCCAGTTACATCTCTCTTTCCCACCAAATCTTCAGTATATGCCATCTAACAAAGTAAAATTATTTTTATATTTTAAGTAGACTGAAAAAGAACTACGTAAATACTTCCAAGCAAAAAATCCTAGACATTCTAGATTTTGTTGCATAGTTAGGAGCCCATACACATGTCCTTCCCACTGTTCCTTTGGAAGATGCTTTCCAGTCTCTCTTCCAAATATTTTCTAATCTCCTCTGATTCTTACAGTTATGTAATATTTTATATGCTGTACTAATTATTTCTCTTAACAGGAGCTTCTGTTTTAGATTAGACTGAAAACTCTACCTCACTGGTCTTTCACTTAGGACTCGCCCATCCCTTTTGCTTTTCTTACATTCCAAAATCAATACTTAGTAGGGAAGACAATCTCGAACTTGCAGTTCAAACTTCTCCTTGGCCTCATCCCAATTTACCTGTCTCTCTACAGTTATGTACTACCAATACCTTAGCTACTTTGCCAGTTTTCTCAAGTAAATTCTAGCCCGCTCTTGCCTATTTTCTGTACCACTACTTGTAGTCATTTTTATTGACAAAAATCTCCTTTCCTGTGTTAACTTGGTTCTTAGTATACTTCATGAATTTAATATTTTGTGTGGTTATTATTCTCCTTAAGGATCTACATCCAAAATTCTACACTCTCCTTACTTCACAACATCATCCCCTTCCACTTTGATTTATAACCTTCTGCTTATGTTGCACATACAAACCTTAACTATGTAGCTCTAAAATATCCATACAAATCAGATAATCATAAAACATCTTGCTCTACAGGAAGGATCACCATAACTAACAACTCTCACCCTCTTCCCCTCTCAAATTCTTTCAACTCTATAATTGTCCATAACTTCTCCTCGTTGATAAAAATATGCATACTCTGTATGTAGATACAAATGTATAAGAGTGTGTGTATGTATACATGCATGATGTATATAAAACTAAAAAGGAATAAAAACATTTTCACTGCTTGTATCTTCCTATCCATACCTACAAACAAGAGCACAAGTTCTCTGTTTTGTATTATCATTTGTTTAGTCTCTTTCCAAAAAATCTTTAGCTGCCATAACAGAATACATTTTAATCCATACACAGTACAGTTGTGTACCTACCATAAATGTAGATGTTCAAGTGTATTCATTGTTGCAGTCATTACTCTTGGGTTATCCTGCTGGTAGGCTACCTGCAGTCGGCCAGAATTCCAAAGTCTAGGTCTGGCATCGGTTGCTGTCGCCTCTTCCCTGACGTCAGTGCGCCGGGGTAAAAAAGATGCAGCTGACGCCATTTTCTTCAGTTTTTCTTGCCCCAGATGTCAGGTGCCCCCAAATTGGTAGGCTGAAAAATATGCCAATAAAAATGCATGCACAAAAATAACATTACCTTCATCTACAAGCAAATACACCAAATAGGTTGTATAGGATAGAGAAGTGCAGATAAATCCCAGCAAAGAAAAAGAGGGATGGTGGGTGGGTAACCTGGACTGCAACAGTGAATACACTCGAACATCTACATTTATGGTAGGTACACAACTGTACTATGTTCATTGTGTTTCACTGCTGCAGTCATTACTCTTGGGTTGAATCCCAAAGCTGTGGATGGGTGGCTGGGCTAAATAGGATTAGGAGAGGCTATGAGGCCCTGCAGAACTGCAGTGGCGAAACCTGCTCTGGACTTAGAGTAAAGAGGTAAGTGGTAATGCTTTGTGAAGGTGTGCACTGAACTCCAAGTTGCAGCCTCCAAGATATCTTTGGTTGGTACTCCTCTGAGGAAGGCTGCTGAAGTGGCTGCTGCTCTGGTGGAATGAGGCCTAATGCCCTTAGGCACTGATTTGCCATGTTGAAAATAGCAGAAACGGATGCAGTGGCCTACCCATTTAGAAATAGTCTGTTTTGAGATCGCCTTTCCTTGTGATCCTGTAGCATATGACACAAAGTTGCTCGGTCTTTCTGAAAGTTTTACTTCTGTCCAAGTAGAAGCGTAACTGCCTGTGTATGTCCAAAGAATGCAGAAATTTCTCACCCTTGTTCTGTGGATTTGGATAAAAGGTAGGTAAGTGAGTGGTTTGGCTGAGGGACACACTGGACACCACCTTAGGCATAAATGTAGGGTTGGTCCTCAGAGAAACCCTGTCTGGGTGAAAAATGAAGAAAGGTTCCACAGCCATGAGTGCTTGTAACTCCGAAACTCGCCTTGCAGAGGTTATTGCTAGGAGCAGAGCTGTTTTCCAGGATAAGAATTTCATATCTGTTGTTGATGCTGGCTCGAAAGGAGGCAGTGTGAGTTTTTCCAAAACATAATTGAGGTCCCAGGCCAGAATTGGTGCTCTCCTTGGAGACCTAATGTTTTTGGCCCCTCTGAGGTACTGCCTTATTAAAGGATGAGAAAAGATAGGTGGTTCCGTATTGTAATGGGCTGAAATGGCAGAGGCATGAATCTTAATTGATGAGAAAGAAAGGCCTTTGTTCAGCATCTCAGTTACGGATTGTAAAATCTGAGGGATATTTGGTACACCCATGTCAATGCCTTGTTCCTGGTTCAAAGCACAGAATCTCTTCCATTTTTCTGCATAAAATTTTCAGGCACTGGGCCTCCTGGCCTCCAAGATAACATCCATAACAGCTTTTGAAAGAGGAGTGTTCTGAATGGCTACATTATCCGCCATGCTGCCAGATTTAAGGTCCTGAGATGGCTGTGTAGGATCGGATTGTTTTGTTGGGTCAGCAAGCGAGATGTCTGAGGCAATATCCATGCTGGACCTTGAGACAAGCTCTTCAGGATTGGGTACCAGTGCTGGTGTGGCCAGTCTGATGCAATCAGTATCATTTTTGGCTTCTCTTGTCTGACCTTTAGGAGTACCCTGGGAAGGAGAGGCAGTGGGGGAAAAGCATATACTGCTAGATTTTTCCAGCTGAAGGATAGGGCGTCCACTTTCCATGCTTGCTTGTGATAAATCCTTGTGCAAAATCTCTGCAATTGGCAGTTGTGAGGGGAGGCAAATAGATCTATGTCTGGGCACCCCCATTTCCTTATTATCATGCTGAAGACTTGTGGATCCAGTTTCCATTCGTGGGGATCCATGAGATTTCTGCTTAGTTCGTCTGCCAGAGTATTTGTTTTTCCTGGCAGGAACTGTGCTTGCAGGTGAACTTGAAAAGCCAATGCTGTGTCCCATAAGGTCATTGCTTGTCTGCAGAGGGGATAGGAATGTGTACCTCCCTGCTTGTTTATGTACCACATGACCGTAGTGTTGTCTGTCTTTATCAGTAACTGTCCTGGATGAAGCAGGTCCTTGAAAGCTGTCAGGGCATTTTGAACAGCTAGCATCTCTTTTTGATTGATGTGAAGATGCATCTGGTTTGCAGGCCATGTGCCCTGAATACATTTTCCTGCCACATGGGCCCCCCAGGCATAATCTGATGCATCCGTTGTCAGTGTCTGTCTGGCTGTGGGTAAACTGAATGGCAGACCCTTGTTGTGGTGACAGGCTTCGGCCCACCATCGAAACTCCAGTTGCAGGCAGGGAATGAATGCAATTACTGTCTCCAGGCTGTGGCAATGCTGAGTCCAAACACTTTTTAGATACCACTGTAGTTTCCTCATATGCAGTCTGGCATATGGAATTAGTAGAATGCAGGATGCCATGAAACCTAAGGCCTGCAGGATTTTCCTTGCAGATAAGTGGGTTTTTGTTGCCAATTTCTTGAAGTAAGTAGTCAGTTGCTTTTGTTTCTCTGGCGTGAGATAAGCCATCTGGGCAGTTGTATTTAAGCTTGCACCCAAGAATATTATCTCTTGAGAGCGCACTAGTTTTGATTTCTTTTCGTTTACTGTGTACCCTAGGCCAATTAATAATCTTTTTACAAACGCCAGATGCTTTAGAAGAATGTCTTTGTTCTCTGCTTTTATTAGGCAGTCGTCCAAGTAGGGATATATTTGAATTCCTTTTTGTCTGCAAAACGCAATTACTGGTGCCAGGAATTTTGTGAAGACCCTGGGCACAGTAGATAAGCCAAAGGGCAGTGCAGAGAATTGGTAATGCATTGAGCCAGCTATGAATCTGAGGTATCTTCTGCAAGACTGTCTGATTGGGACATGCAGGTATGCCTCTTTTAGGTCCAAAGTTACAAGCCAAGCCTTCTTGCCCAGCATGGACAGTAGCTGCTGTAGAGTCAACATTTTGAATTTTGGAACTTCCAGAAACGTATTTAGTATACACAGGTCCAGTATTGGTCTCCAGGTTTTGTCCTTTCTGGGTACTAGGAAAAGTCTGGAGTAAATTCCTTGCCCCTGCTCTTGTTGCGGTACTTGCTGAATGGCCCTCATGTTCATGAGGGCTGTAATTTGTTTTTGTGCCTCTGTCCATTGATTGTGTGGCAGGTCTGGCATACCTTTTGACCTTGGCAGAGTGTGAAAATGGAACCTGTAGCCTTGGGACACTATGTTCAGGACCCATTTGTCTTGGGTAACCATTTTCCAATTTGATGAAAAAAGTGCTAGTTTTCCCCCTAAGGGGGCTGCCAAAAGAAAAGTGCTTGGATCTGGTAGAGGAAAGTCATTGGGACTGTTTCCTGTAAGGTTGTGATTTGTCTTCTCCGCTTTTGGAGGTAGGAGCACCCCATTGTTTAGGCCTGTATGAGCCTTGGGGCTGAGATCTGCCTCTGGGACGCCTGTATCTGCCTCTTTGCGGTCTGACACTGGAAAGGACCAATTTTTAGAAGGCCAGTTCCTGCTAAACCTGGGTGGCTGCACCTGTAAGAAATCCTTGACTGTCTGCATGGATTTTGCTTTATCCTCCATTTTTTTCAACACCTCTTCTGCTTTAGTACCAAACAAAGTGCCATGCTGTAATGGTGCATCTAATAATTTTGCTTTAACATGATCAGGCAGATTCTGTTCCTTTAACCAAGCATGTCTTCTAATCACAGAACCTGTAAAGTACAGTTGTGTACACTTACCATAAATGTAGATGTTAGAGTGTCTTCACTGTTGCAGTCATCACTGTAGGGTTCTTCCTGCCGGCAGGCAGCCCTCGGTCGGCCAGAATCCCAAAGTCTGGGTCCGGCGTCGACTGTTCAGTCATGCTCCCTGACGTCAGAGCGCCAGGAGTACAAAGCTGCCAGCCGACACCATGTTCTCCAGTTTTTCTTGCCCCAGATGTCAGGTGCCTAAAAGTGAAGTCTAATAGTAAAACAAAAATGTAACATACGACAAACCCCATACCCTGTAGCAAATACACCTCAGAAGAAGGGTGAAGTAGGAAACCACACTAATAAAAGTATAAGAGGGGACAGGAGGGTGGGTAACCCAGACTGCAACAGTGAAGACACTCGAACATCTACATTTATGGTAAGTGTACACAACTGTACTATGTTCATTGTGTTTCACTGTTGCAGTCATCACTGTAGGGTTGAATCCCAAAGCTGAGATAAAGGGTGGTGATTATAGAGTAGAAGGGGGCGGCTACAAGGCCCTGCAAGACTGCAGAAGCAAAGCCTGCCCTAGACTTAGAATAAAGAGGGAGATTATAGTGCTTAGAGAAAGTATGCACTGAACTCCAAGTTGCAGCTTCCAAAATATCTTTGGTAGGTACTCCCCTGAGAAAGGCAGCTGAAGTAGCAGCAGCTCTGGTAGAGTGAGTCCTAATTTTTCCTGGGATTTGCTTTCCATGATGAGAGTAACAAAATCTGCTTCCATGAGCAATCCATTTAGAAATGGTCTGTTTTGAAATAGCTTTGCCTTGGGAATTTGCTGCATAGGAAACAAGCAATTGCTCTGTTTTCCTGATATCCTTGGTTCTGTCCAGGTAAAAACGAAGCTGCCTGTGCACGTCCAAGGAATGCAAGATCCTTTCCCCCTTATTTTGTGGATTAGTGAAAAAGGTTGGCAGGTGAATAGTTTGGTTTAAAGCCACTTTAGGCATGAAGGTAGGATTAATCCTTAAAGAGACCCTGTCTTGATGAAAAATAATGTAAGGTTCCACAGCCATGAGAGCTTGTAACTCCGAGACTCTCCTGGCTGAAGTCAAAGCCAGTAGGATAGCTGTCTTCCATGATAAATACTTAATATCAGATGTGGCAGCAGGCTCAAAAGGAGGCAGAGTAAGTTTTTCCAGAACATAGTTGAGGTCCCAGGCAGGTATGGGTGGTATCCTTGGGGGCCTTAAATTCTTTGCTCCTCTGAGATATTGTTTCAGTAGTGGATGCGAAAAGATTGGAGGTTCTGTACTGTAATGTGCAGAGATAGCTGAGGCATGTATTTTTAAGGAGGAAAAGGATAAACCCTTATGTAACATGTCTGTCAGGTAATGTAAAATCAATGGAATGTTAGGAATGAGAGGATCCGAATTCTGAGCATGCATCCAGGTGCAAAATCTCTTCCATTTACCTTCATAAGATTTTCTAGTGCTAGGCCATCTGGCTTCTAAGATGACATCCATGACCTGATTAGGATTAATCATAGGCCCTGAATACGCCAGGCTGCCAGGTTGAGAGTTTTGATATGAGAGTGCAGAACCTGGCCCTGGTGTTGGGACAAAAGATTTGGAATCTGAGGTAGAATCCAAGGAGGCTCCTGGGATAGATTCATCAGTGTTGAATACCAAAATTGACGAGGCCAATTTGAGGCCAGTAAAATCATCTTGGGTTTGTCCTGCTTTATCTTTAATAACACCCGTGGAAGACGACGTAAAGGAGGAAAGGCATACCCCGAGAGGTTCCTCCAACTGAATGAGAGAGCATCCACTTTCCATGCTAGTTTGTGATATGTCCTTGTGCAAAAAATCTGTAACTGGTAGTTGAGGGGGGATGCAAATAGATCTATGTCCGGGCAGCCCCAGACTTCTGTAATCATCTTGAATATTTGGGTGTCTAGCATCCACTCGTGTGGGTCTGACAGGTTCCTGCTCAGGCTGTCTGCCAGAACATTTTGTTTCCCTGGCAGGAACTGAGCTTGTAGGTCCACTTTGCAAGCTAGAGCTGTGTTCCATAGAGTCATGGCTAGTCTGCAAAGGGGGTAGGAGTGTGAACCCCCTTGCTTGTTTATGTACCACATAACTGTGGTGTTGTCTGTCCATATCAGCAGTTGCCCTGGCTGTAGAAGATCCCTGAAAGCCAAGAAGGCATTCTGTACAGCTAACATTTCTTTTAAATTGATATGTAGGTGCTTCTGATCCTCTGTCCAAAAACCTTGCAGGCCTTTCCCCTGCAAGTGGGCTCCCCATGCGTAATCCAAGGCGTCCGTGGTTAACACTTGGTTGGCTGGAGGTAGACTGAAGGCTTTCCCTTTGTTTTGAAGACATGCCATAGCCCACCAATGGAATTCCTTTTGTAGGCAAGGCAAGACAGCAATCTGTGCGTCTAGACTGTGGCAATCCTGGGATCATACACTTTTTAGGTACCATTGTATTTTTCTCATATGCAGTCTTGCATATGGTATGAGAAGGATGCAGGAGGCCATGTAACCCAAAGCCTGCAGGAATTTCCTTGCAGTTAGCGGAGACATTAACGCCAGGGTTTTGAAAGTTGAAGCCAGCTGAAGTTGGTTTTCGGATGTCAGGAATGCCATCTGGGTTGCTGTGTTTAGAAGAGCACCCAAAAAAATTATCTGTTGTGTGGGAGTCAAATTTGACTTTATGTTCACAGTGAATCCCAGGTACTTGAGTAGATTTTGAACAAATTCCAAGTGCTGGAGTAGGACATCCTTGCTGTCTGCTTGAATAAGGCAGTCATCCAGATAAGGGTAAATCTGAACTCCCTTGAGCCTGCAGTAAGCTACTACTGGTGCCAGGCACTTGGTGAAGACCCTGGGCGCAGTATACAAGCCAAAGGGCAGCGCAGAGAACTGGTAATGTTTTGAGCCGTCCTTGAACCTGAGATATTTTCTGCACTCCTTTCTGATGGGGATGTGTAGGTAAGCCTCTTAAATCCAATGTCACCATCCATGCATTTGTGCTCAACATTGGCAGGAGCTGCTGCAGAGTAAGCATCTTGAACTTTGGTATCTTGAGGAAAGTATTTAATACTGACAGATCCAGGATGGGTCTCCAGGAATTTTGTTTTTTGGGAACTAGAAAGAGCCTTGAGTAAAAGCCTTGCCCAGTCTCTGATAGTGGAACCAGTTCTATGGCCCTCATAGCCATGAGGGATCCCACCTGGTTAAATGCCTCTGCCCATTGGTGTTTTGGTAGGTCTGGCCATCCGTTTGGTCTTGGCAAGGTATGAAAATGGAATTTGTAACCTCTTGAAACTACATCCAGAACCCACTTGTCTTGGGTTATGCATGTCCACTTTTGGTGAAAAAGAGAGTTTTCCTCCTAGAGGGGGCTTCCAGGAGAGAGGTTCCTGGAGGCATGCAGGGGGAGTCATTGAGCCTGTTTTCTGTAAGATTGAGGCCTGTCCTCTCCACCCCTGGGGGTGGAAGCACTCCACTGTCTAGGTCTGTAAGATGTCTGTGCTTGGGCCCTCCCTCTGGAGCGCCTGTATCTACCCCTCTGAGGCCTGTCCGAGCTGGGAAAGGACCAATTTTTTTGTTGGCCAATTTCTGCTAAATCTTGGGGGCTGAACTTGTAAGAAATCTTTAACCGTTTGCATGGATTTTGCCTTATCCTCCATTTTCTTTATCACCTCTTCAGCCTTAGAACCAAACAAAACATTATGCTGAACAAGAGCATCCAGTAACTTTGCTTTCACTTGATCAGGCAAGTTTTGTTCCTTTAACCAAGCATGTCTTCTAATGACTGTGCCAGTGGCAGCCGCCCTGCATGAAGCCTCCAAGGCATCAAAACCACAGTGTAAGCCATGCTTCCCTACCTGCTCAGTAGCATGTAGCAAATCGTGTAGTTCCTTATTATCTGCACAAGCTGAAATGGTACCTAGCTTTTGTTTCATAACAGACAGCAGAAATTGCTGATATTTTAGCATATGAAATTGACAATTTAAAGCCCTAATGGATAAAGTAGCTGAAATGTACACTTTTTTGCCCCATCTCTCCAAAGCTCTGGAATCCTTATCTGACGGAATAGGGTTTTTAGCAGAGGCGGCCTTAACACCCTTAGGACCCTGAGAAATTGTTTCTGGATCAGCAACAGGATTTTTATAAAGAAACTGGTGGGAGTCAGGGACACTGTAATATCTGTCAGGCTTTGCAGGAGCTGGAGGAAAGGAGTCAGGAGTTAAATTAGCCTCAGAAAAAACATCATCCACAATATCCAAAATAGGAGGAATAGTCAGGGGTCTGTGTTGGGGAAGAAGAAGGAAATCCCTAAGCCTTCTCTTAGATTCAGAGTACTCCTGTCCTTCCCACTGAAAATGTTCCCTCATGTCATGGAAAGTTTCCCCAAAAGAAAAATCCTCAGGGGGAGAAGCTGAAGGAATGGATTCCTCAGCATCGGAATCCTCATAAGGAGAGAAAGTATATTCCTGTTCAGAGGAAGACACCGAAGAAATAGATGCCTGATCAGAGGATTCATAATCCAATTCTTGCCTTGGCCTTTTGTCTGGAGGGGGATGTAAACCCCTAATCATAGTTAATAAGTCCTCCGCCATTTTAAGCATTTGTTTCTGAGACTTGGGTCCCGGATCAGAAGTGGCCTGGGCTTGAGTCTTTGATTAAGGAGTTTTCGCCTTTGTCTTTATCTGAAGCTGTGTAGGCCTGAAAACCCCCTCGGAAGCTGGTACCTGCACAGCGGCTCCGAACCCATCCGAGGGAGCATTGTCCGAAGGTCCCGCAGCTGTAGTACTCAAAGGCCTAGTTGGCTCCTCGTGGGAGTCCGTATCGGCAATCGGCTCTGTAATGGCCGACGACAGGGGCTGCAAAAGCGCCTCACTGACAACGGCCGAACCTGTAGCTGGCTCTACTTGTAAACCGTCATCTGATTTGGACCTCAGAGGCCTGTCCTTATTCTTGCGTCATTTGTGAACTCCGGTAGTCGGAAGCAAGTCCGATGACATATTGTAATTAAATCGCCTGCCAAAGTAGTGAAAAGCAAAATCGTATCTCCGCTTAATAATACGTTGGTTAAATCTAGCACAAAATCGACAACTAGCTACGTCGTGGTCAGGGCCTAAACAAGGAATACAGTAAGAGTGGAAATCCTTATGAGGTATTTGTTTCCCACAACAAATACAATTATTAACTTTTTCTGACATCGGACTGGAGCAAGAAAAAAGTTTCCCCAACGGGGTACTTAGCTTTGAGAAGAAGAAGAAAGTCTTCGGAATGAAGCACGAAAAATATCAGGAGTCAGCCGACCGGCACTTGCGAACTGCTTACACCACATGGCAAGAAAGACTGGAGAACATGGCGTCGGCTTGGCAGCTTTGTACTCTTGGCGCTCTGACGTCAGGGAGCATGACTGAACAGCTGACGCTGGACCCAGACTTTGGGATTCTGACCGACCGAGGGCTGCCTGCTGGCAGGAAGAACCCTACAGTGATGACTGCAACAGTGAAACACGATGAACGTCTGTGGTCCTGCAAGAGGCCTCCAGTGAATCATAACCACATTGCAAAGTATGCTTTCCCACTTGTTCAGCTGAGTGCAATAAACCCTGCAATTCCTTGTTCTCTGAACATTCAGTATTTGTCAACAATTTCTGTTTAAGCATTGACATTAAATATTGCTGATATTTAACCACATGAAACTGACAATTTAAAGCCTTTACAGCCAGGGTAGCAGAAGTGTAGACTCTCTCCCCCCCCCTCCCCCCATCTGTCTTGAGCCCTAGAATCCCTATCAGAGGGGACAGGGTTTTTTGCAGTGGAAGCTTTAACCCCTTTGGGACCCTGAGATATAGTTTTTGGGTCAGCGGTGGGGTTTTTGTATAGAAATTTATGAGAATCCGGGGCCCTGGTAGTATCTGTCTGGCTTAGCAGGTGCAGGGGGTAAAGAGTCAGGGGACAGGCCGGACTCTGAAAATACATCATCTACAATGTCTAGAACAGGTGGAATAGCAAGGGGTCTGTGCTGAGGAAGTAGCAGAAAGTCTCTGAGCCTTTTCTTAGATTCAGAATAATCTTGGCTCTCCCAGTGGAAATGCTCCCTCATGGTATGCAGGGTTTCCCCAAAAGAATAATCCTCAGGAGAATTCTTCAGCATCAGAATCCTCATATGGAAACATGGAGAAATCCAGTTCAGAACAGGAATTAGAGGAAATAGAAACCTGATCAGAAGAATCATACTCTGTCTCTTGCCTAGGCCTCTTATCAAGATTGGGATGGGAGCCCCTGATCAAAGTAATTAGATCTTTGGCCATTTTGAGCATCTGTTTTTTAGGCATGGAAGTCTGAGTAGGAGAATGCTGTACTTGTTTCTTTGTCTTTAGAGCTGCTTTAGTCTTTGAAGCTGAAGATGGCTTAATATATAGTTGTGTAGGTCTGAAGACACCCTCAGAAGCCGATGCCTGCTCGAGGGCTCCGGACTCATCTGAGGGAATGATTTCCGAGTGTCCAATACCTTGAGTATCCAAAGGCCCAGTCGGCTCCATGTGGGAGTCGGAAGCGGCCTGTGGCTCTGAGGTAGCGGGCGCCAGGGGCTGCGAAAGCGCCTCACTGAGAACTGGCGACTGGCCTAGCAGAGGCCTCGTCGTCGGTTTTGGACCTCGGATGCCTATCCTTTTCCTTGTCCTTGCGTTTTTTGTTAACTCCGGTTGTCGGCTGGTCCAATGGCATTATATAATTAAATCTTCGGCCAAAATAATAAAATGCGAAATCGAACCGACGCATGATAGTGCGTTGGTTAAATCTAGCACAAAACCGACAGCTAGCAACGTTGTGATCAGGGCCTAGGCAAGGAATACAGTAAGAATGAAAATCCTTATGAGGTATTTGCTTCCCACAAGAAATGCAATTATTAACTTTTTCCGACATCAGTCTGGAGCAAGAAAAAGGTTTCCCCAATGGGATACTTAGCTTTAATGAAGACTTCGGTTCTGAAATTCGGATTCGAAAATCTCAGGAGTCGGCCAACCGGCACTTGCGAACTGCTTTTGCTTCGGGCACCGCGCGGCAAGAAAGACTGAAGAAAATGGTGTCGGCTGCATCTTTTATACCCCTGGCGCACTGACGTCAGGGAAGAGGCGACAGCAACCGACGTCGGACCTAGACTTTAGAATTCTGGCCGACTGTGGGTAGCCTGCCAGCAGGATAACCCAAGAGTAATGACTGCAACTCTTAAACACGATGAACATCTAAATACTTTATCTTATTGTGTTCTCATAAATGGGTACTGCTGAACCAATTCATGTGTGGGTACATAGTTTACCACTACAGCATTTTTTATTTTATATTCTGAATAGACTCACAACGGTCTCAAAATATATCACAACAGCAAAATATCTTTTTTCTGGTTCTGTCAGGTAAAAAATATCATTTATAAATAAAAGCACCTGTTTTTGATTACCATACCAACTTTTCTGAGTCCCTTATTTTGTCAGTGCTCCTAAATACAAAGCAAATACATGGGAATGAGGACAGCACTGTCTGGTTCCTCTATTCAAACAGAGATTTTTATATTTATTTTTATTTATTATTTGTTTACCAGGAAAGGCAGACTTGGAACAAACCAATTTTCAGTGGAGGCCCAGGGAGAAATGCTCCAGACGTATGTCTTTGTAATGTGGGAGGAAACCGTAGCACCCAGAGAAAACCCACATGAACGCAGGGAGGACATGCAGACTCCGCACAGAAGGCATCCCAGACAAGAATCAAACAGGAGAACCTCTTGCTGTGAGGCGACAACATTAAGCACTGCGCCATCCTTATCAGAGAGAAACCTATACACCTTAATTCTTGCCTCTGATCCTTCATATATTCTCCTAATTAACCATATTATTTAATCAGGAAATGCTGAGGGAAAGAGGAATCTGACCAAGAGATATGGAAGGTTTAATGTCAAATAGAGGCAGACTTGGCACAGAAAGAGGGCTACTGACCTACAGACTCATAAGCAGGCTTGTCTGGAAGCAACATTTTGGAAGTTCCCCTGTCTCCAAAGTTTTATTTCTGCTGCCTACACACAAAGGAAGACTTCTCCCCCATCCTAAGTTTCAAAGAAATTAACATTCTATTTGAAGCCCTACATAACCTTACCTTAATGCTGTAATGTATAAAAAGCAATGCGGCAGCAGGAAAAAGAGAGTTATGTGCTAACAATAACTTGGAATCTGTACTATCCAGTGTCATTATTCATCACGGATGGGTCTAGGACCCAAGCCGGCAACTAAGAGGGCTGGATAGAAAGAAAGATGGCAGTGAAAACTGCCTATAAAGATAAAACAACTGTCAAGGGATACATCCCTCCTTAAATCACAAATCTCCAGAAGGAGGGGGAAGAAGGGTGGGAACATGATGAATAATGACACGGGACAGCGCAGATTCCAAGTTATCCTAAGTACATAATTTTATCTGATGCTATCTGTGTCATTACTGATCACGGATGTGTCAAGAGTCCCCAGCTACTATGAACCCTGGGAGGCCTCAGGGAAGGATATGCCGGAGCACAGAGGAACCAAAGGAAACCAAATCCAACTTATAATGTGCAACAAAGGTATGGGGGTTAGACCAAGCAGCAGCGGTGCAAATCTCATTGCAAGAAAGTTTTGCCAAGAAGGCAGAAGATGTGGCTACTGACCTAGCAGAGTGGGCTTTAACTGGTCCGGAAAGCTCCAGGTGTCTGCTTTCGTAAATTTAGAGATACAGCTGGTGATCCAGCGAGAAACAGATACCTTGGAAACTGACGGACCTTTCCTGGCCATTGAGAAGGCAACAAATATCCGTTTGGAGTTCCAAAAAGTTTCAGTTCTCTTGTGGTAAAAACAAAACTGTTTGTGGACATCCAGACAATGCAACTGACATTCCACTTTATTAGAAAAAGTGAGGAAGAACACAGGAAGCTGAATAAGATTGGATGAGGTTAGCCTCCAAGGCTACATTAGGGACGAATGAAGGATTGGTCCTGAGAGACACCCTATTCTTACTGAACACCACGAAAGGGGCTTTGATGCAGACAGCTTGCAACTCGGAGACCCTCCTGGCTGAAGTAACAGCCACCAAAAATGCTATCTTCCAAGACAGGAAATATGAGATCACAGGTAGCTGCAGGCACAAAGGGCTTCTGCGTCAAAGACTGCAACACCAGAGTGAGATCCCATGGAGGAGAGGGATCCTTGATACAAAGTCTGAGAAGAAAGATACCTTTGAGGAAGGCTTTACCCAGCCTGGAAGAAAAGGTGGGACTTTCATTTAAATGGAAATTGGATATAGCTGCCAACTGGAGTTTAATCATAGAGATACTGGCCCCTTGATGGAAAGAGGGGCCAACAACGACAAAATGTCAGGGATAGAAGTTGAAAAGGGATCTGGAGTGCACTACCTGGCACACACAGACAATCTTCCACTTGCTGGAATACACCTTCTTGGTGGACAGTATTTGGACGGCCAAGATAATGCTCTTAACCAGAGAAGAAAGCCTGCACTGGGATAGGATCACTGGAACTGGAGGAACCAAGCAGAGGAAGACGGGCAAGATAAGAAGGAAAAAAACCCTGGAGAAAAAAAAAAAAAAAAAAAAAAAAGAGAGAAAAACAGTACTTATCTCTAACTGGAAACCTGAGCTGCAGGAAGCATATTGAATGAAATTGCAGCAAATGAGATCTGGGGGTTGTGGGTTGCAAGGGATCTTGGGAAAGGGAGGAGCTTGAGCTCAGTAGCTGTCCTCTTAGTTGTCGGATCCTAGACCCATCTGTGATCAATAATGACACGAAGAGCATTAGATCAAACAGACTGAGTGCCCAAGGGAGAATCCAACAACTTGGCCTTTATGTCTAACACAGAGAGATTGGAACCTAAGCCAGAATATCTTTGTATAAAACAGACCTTGATGCAGCCACCCAAGATGAGGCATCAGCAGCATTACAACTGCATCTGACAGAGTGCTCAGCCACCTATGAAGCAGAGCTCAATAAGGAAATGGTATTTGGCTTCTGAGTCAGGCATGTCAGTCAAAACACCCTCCACATTTTAGAACCAGCACAGACCTGGTCATATGGGTCTAGTAATTTATGGCTCTAAAGGACAACATGGTAGAGGAATATACTTTTTTCTCATATCCGGCCACAGCCAGTCTGTCTTTGCCGGAAGGGAAAAGTTTAGAGGAATATAAGAACTTAGAAGATTTGTCAGTAAAGACAGAAATGACTGCAGGGCAGAGGAAGGATTCTTATTCAAGAACTTCTGAGCTTCCAGCACCTTAAACAATCTATCAAGTTTCTTAGCAGCAGGGGCCGGAGATTTAGCAGCCTGGGAGGCAGAAGATAAGATATTCAGGAGTGCTTCCAACACAGGAGGGACTGTAGAAGGCCTGGGAGGGTCTACGTGTAAGAGCTCTTAATAGCTCTTTTGGACCTCAGACATTTGGAAACTTTTCCGAGGAAACTGATTTGAGAAAAATATGCTAGTGACTCCTACCCAGAATCCAACTCTACATTCTTCAACAATGGAGTCAAACTCCCAAAGCACTTGAGAGAGTAGAAAAAATGGAACAGCAGAAGGTACTGACAACGTACGGCAAGAGGGGTTTTTCAAGGCCATAATGGCCTTCAGAAGACCCAGAGTGAAAACCTCCTCTTCTTTATGGGGATCCTTGCCCACAGGAACCACATGCTTAGACTTCTGTTTTTTCTTGAGAGGAACCTCTGCCCTAACAAACTCAGGGGGCTTAGAAACCTGCCTTCAAAAGGGAACCAGTGACTTCTTCCCTAACAAATAATCTGGAGAATCCACCTAGACCCTTCCAATATAATTAACCGTGGCTCTCCCTTCTCACTGGCAGCAGACATATGCTCAGCCTCAGAAGGCTGATAACCAGCCTAGTATCAGCCTCCAACTGAATCGCAGCAGAGGGGGCTGACATCAGAATCAGATGGTCCTTGGCTTCTTTACCCAACCCAATTCTAGAGGCTGGACAGCAAAAATGTCTAAACGCATCTTTTTGGACTACTTCTTAACAGGATGCTGAACGTCCAAGGCAGGCAGATACAGAAGTCATAATTCTCTGTGTAACCACTTCAGACATTCACTCCTCTAAATACAATGAAAGAGATGACAAACGGCTACACAGGGTCTTGGGTACAAATTTAACACAGAGTGAGAGAATAATTCTGCACCTAGGCAAACCAAAAGGCACCTGTTATGTGTTTTTTTAATGGGGAAGCTGCCTCCCACACTTACATTTCTCCTTTCTGGATGACATACAAAATGGTAACCCAATGAGAAGAAAAAGTCCCCAAATGCAGTACGTACTTGCAGTAGGTTTGATGGCCAAGACAATGTGATGAACAACACACAGACAGAATTCAAAATAGTAGAGCTTGAACTAGTGGTAAAGAAGTTCTGAGGATTAGGTGTTCATACATCAACTGTGTACCTTATGCCTTGAATGCAGGACATGCATCTGAGGTACAGCACCTGGGAGGGTCTACGGCTTTGGTATGCTGACCGGACATATGGCTATCATCTGCAGAATATCCCTTTGGCAATGAATACTACAACAGTGATAAGGAAGGCCATGCAAAAAAAAGGAATTGAGAGAAAGGAGGGAAGGTTAACACATTCCTGACCAAAAAGTGGACAAACTGGGATCAAGTCACAGATGATAAACATTTAATGAAGGAAGTTTCCTACATCTTAACATTATCTGCCATTACAACGAAAAGTACAGTTTTGTACCTACCATAAATGTAGATGTTCGAAGATCCACATTGCTGCAGTCCTTACATACGGGTAGTCCGCTGTCCTCGGTCGGCCCGAATACCAAAGTATTAGGCTGACGTCGGTCAAGGCGCTTAAAACTGACATCAGGACGTCAGGGTACAAAAGCGCATGACCGACGTCATTTCCTCAGTCTTTTCTTGCCCCAGATGTCAGAAGGCCCTAACAAGACAGGCCAAAGCCAAAAACCAGCAAAACCCAACCAACCACCCGTGCACTAACCATATTTACAATATGTACAACACAAACCACACCACCACCTCAACAACAGAGGGAAGGAGGGAGGGTAATTGGACTGCAGCAATGTGGATCTTGAACATCTACATTTATGGTAGGTACAAAACTGTACTATGTTCTTCATCTCACATTGCTGCAGTCCTTACATATGGGTAGAATCCCAAAGCAGAGGTAAGGGAGGATGGCAAAACTATAAAGCATTAGGAGCTGCCAACATGCCTTGTAAAATTGCAGTTGCAAATCCAGCCCTAGATTTAGAGTAAAGTGGAAGGTGGTAATGCTTAGAGAAAGTATGCACTGAACTCCAAGTAGCTGCTTCCAAAATATCTTTAGTAGCCACCCCTTAAAAAGCTGTAGAAGTGGCAGTAGCCCTAGTGGAATGAGGCCTAATCCCAGCTGGAATCTCCTTACCATGATGGGAATAACAGAAAGCAATACAAAAACCAATCCACTTAGAAATAGTTTGTTTTGAAACAGGTTTGCCCTGAGAACCCAAAGCAAAAGAAACAAACAACTGCTGAGACTGCCTGAACCCTTTAGTTCTGCTCAAATAATATCGCAACTGTCTGTGTATATCCAAAGTGTGCAAAATCTTTTCCCCTTTATTTTGGGGTTTGCATAAAAAGTAGGCAAATGAATAGTTTGGTTTAAAGCCACACTAGAAACCACTTTAGGCATAAAAGAAGGGTTAGTACTCAAAGACACCCTATCCTTGTGGAAAATTAAGAAAGGCTCAACTGCCATAAGGGCCTGTAATTCAGAAACCCTTCTACAGAGGTAATGGCCAACAAAAAGCAGTCTTCCAAGATAAATATTTCAACTCTGCCGATGCTGCAGGCTCAAAAGGTTGTAGAGTGAGTTTCTCCAACACAAAATTGAGATCCCAAGCAGGAGTAGGAGCTCTACGTGGGGATCTTATATTCTTTGCCCCTCTAAGGAATTGCTTAAACAAAGGCTGAGAAAATAATGGTGGGTCACAGTCATAGTGAGCAGAGATTGCTGCAGCATGAACCTTTATAGAGGAGAAGGACAAACCTTTGTCCAATAACTCAGTAAGGTATTGAAGCGCCACACTTAAATTAGGTTTAGAAACATCAAAGTCCTTTGCTGTACTCCAAAATAAAAATCTCCTCCATTTATCTGCGTAAACTTTCCTTGTACTAGGCCTTCTGGCCTCCAAAATAACATTCAAAACTTGTTGTGGAAGCTGAGACCCTCCAGGGTTTAAACCAGAATATGCCAGGCTGTCAGATGTAGAGAATGAAGTTTGACATTGAGTAAATGACCGTTCTCCTGAGACAGCAGGTGAGGAATCGAAGGCAAAGGCCATGGAGGCTCCTGTACCAGACTTCTCAGTAATGGGTACCAGTGCTGTCGAGGCCAATCTGGAGCTATTAAAATCATGTTTGGCTTGTCCTGTCTGACCTTCAGCAGTACCTTTGGGAGGAGAGGCAGAGGTGGAAAGGCATACACGTGAAGATTGCTCCAATTGAATGAGAGAGCATCCACTTTCCAAGCTGAGGGATGAAACCTTTTGTGCAAAACTTTGGCAGCTGGTAATTTAGTGGAGAAGCGAACAGATCTATGTCTGGAGTTCCCCATAACACTGTCAACCTCTGGAATACATGAGGATCCAATTTCCACTCGTGGGGATCCATAATTTGTCTGCTCAACACATCTGCTAAGGAGTTCTGTGCTCCTGGCAGAAACCTTGCCTGAAGATTTAGCTGTAAACTGAGAGCAGTCTCCCACAAAATCATTGTTTGTCTGCATAGAGGATAAGAATGCGTTCCCCCTTGCTTGTTGATGTACCACATGACAGTTGTGTTGTCTGTTTGAATCAACACCTGCCCTGGAAGAAGTAAATCCTTGAAAGCTATCAATGCAAATTGGACTGCTAACATCTCCTTCAAGTTGATATGTAGATGTTGAAGTCTGGCAGGCCACGTGTCTTGTATCCATTTTCCATTTAGATGAGCTCCCCAAGCTTTGTCTGAGGCATCTGTCGTCAAAATCTGACTCGCCTCTGGCCGGGTCACAGAGAGTCCCTTGTTTAGGTGACCTTCCTGAGCCCACCACAAAAATTCCTTTTGAATGCAAGGTATTATTTGAATGACAGTGTCCAAATCTTGGCAGTGCTGTGTCCATACATTCTTGAGATACCATTGTAGCTTCCTCATATGCAGTTTGGCATTGGGAAGTACCAGAATACAAGATGCCATGAACCCCAAGGCTTGAAGGACTGTCCTTGCAGTCAGCCTGGACTGATGAGACAACTGGTGGAAGTAAAGAGAAAGATTCTTTTGTTTGTCCGGGGTCAAAAGGCCATCTGGGATGCTGTATTCAGTCTCACACCCAGAAAGCACATGTCCTGAGAGGGTACTAGACTGGACTTTATTTCGTTCACAGAATACCCCAGGCATCTTAACACTGCCATCACATACTGTAAATGATGAAGAAGTTCGTCCTTTTCTTGGGCCAGTATCAGGCAATCGTCCAAATAAGGATAGATCTGTATTCCTCTTAGCCTGAAGAAAGCTACCACTGGAGCCAGAACCTTCGTGAACACTCTGGGCGCAGTAGATAAGCCAAAGGGCAATGCAGAGAACTGATAATGTGAAGTCCCAGCCCAACGCAGATACTTCCTGCAACTGGGCCTGATAGGAACATGAAGGTAAGCCTCTGAGATCCAGAGTCACCATCCAGTGATCTTTGCCCAGCAGAGGTAAAAGCTGTTGTAACGTTAACATTTTGAACTTGGGAATGTCCAGATATGTGTTGAGGATGGATAAATCCAAAATTGGTCTCCACGTGTTTCCTTTCTTTGGTACTAGAAACAGGCGAGAATAAAATCCTAGGCCCACTTCTGGCAGAGGAACCGTTTGTATGGCCCCTATTTGAAGTAGTAGAGAAATTTGTTTGCGAGCCTCTAGTCTTTGCTGAGGAGGAACGTCCGGCCTGCCTTTGAAAGGAGGCAAGGTATGGAAATAAAACTTGTAACCCTGGTGTATGATATCCAATACCCATTTGTCTTGGGTAATCAACATCCAATTTTCCTTGAAGAGTGCTAACCTTCCTCCCAAAGGTGCTGCCAGGCAAGAAGGATCTGGCAGCTGAAAAAGTAGGTCATTGGGCCTGTTTACGAAAGGACTGGCCCCTGCCCTCACCCGAAGACTGTGCAGGTGAACTCCCTGTTCTAGGCCTGAAAGAACTCTGAGCTCTGCCCCTACCACGTCTAGATCTACCCCTAGACTGAGAATCATAAGAAGGGTACGTCCACCCTTAGCAGGCCAATTCCTACTAAACTTGAGGCTGAACTTGCAAAAATCCTTAACAGCCTGCATAGACTTAGCCTTGTCTTCCATTTTCTTCAAGACTGATTCCACAGGTGAACCAAACAACACATCAGACTGCAAAGGAGCATCCAAAATCCTTGTCTTAACATGGTCAGATAAATTCTGATCCTTTAACCAGGCGTGCCTGCGAAGAACTGAGCCAGTGGCAGCCAACCTAGACGAGGCCTGCACAGCATCAAAACCACACTGTAATGAATGCTTACCCACTTGTTCAGAGACATGCACCAAATCTTGCAACTCTTTACACTCAATGCCTTCCGCCAGAGCATCCACCTTAGACTTCAATTGAGAAAGAAGAAAGTTTTGATATTTCAACATATGAAACTGGCAATTCAAAGCCCTCATAGCTAAGGTAGAAGATGTATAGACCTTCTTTCCCCATCTATCCAAAGCTCTGGCTTCTTTATCTAGAGGAACCGGATTTTTACAACAGAGGCCTTGACACCCTTAGGTCCCTGACTAATAGTTTCTGGGTCCGCCCTAGGACTCTTATAAAGATATTTATGAGCCTCAGGCACCCTGTAATACCTATCCGGTTTAACAGGAGCAGGAGGCAGAGAATCAGGATTAAGTGAAGCCTCTGCAAACACATCTTCCACAACATCCAGAACAGGGGTATAGCCAAGGGCCTATTCTCGGGTAACAGGAAACACTCCCTAAGCCTTTTCCTAGAATCAGAGAAGTCCTGACCTTCCCACTTAAAATGTTCCCTCATAGAATGAAGTGTCTCTGAAAAAGAAAAATCCTCTGGAGGAGAAGCAGAAGGAGTGGAATCATCTGCATCAGAATCAGAATAAGGAGAATACTCCTGCAAGTCTTCAGCTGAAGACTCTGAAATATCCGAAGTCTGCTCAAAACTTCCCAACTCTGGCTCCACCCTAGGCCTCTTATCAGGAGGGGGCATAGAACCTCTAATCAGAGTAATTAAATCCTCTGCCATTTTAAGCATGTGCTTCTTAGGCACAGACCCTGCTGAACTAGGAGTGACACCAACAGAAGCTGAAACTGGCCTGCCTCTGGGAGAAGCCTTGGAAACAGAAGGAGAAGGCCTAACCACCCTAGGAAGGGAGGGGAGTACAGTAACTTGGGAAGCCCCTTCAGCCTGACCTGCCTCCTGAGAGACCACCTCCTGCAAAATCAAAGTCTCCCCCTGAGACTCCAGAGAAGTCTCCGTCGGAACCACCGGTTCCACTGAAGCCTCTAAAGAACCGGCGTCCGGAACGGACGACTCATCTTGCCTGGGTTTAACTGTTTTGTCTTTGCGCTTCTTCGCAGAAGCGGGCGCCGGAGAATCCGACGGCATATTATAATTGCACCGCTTCCCAAAGACCAGCCTAGTACAATCCAACCTTCGCTTAATAGTGCGTTTATTGAACCTAGCACAAAAGCGACACCCAACAACGTCGTGCTCAGGCCCCAAACAAGGAATACACAAAGAATGATAATCCCTATGCGGTATCTGTTTCCCACAAGAAATACAGTTATTCACTTTTTCTGACATCCGGTAAAACACTGAGGCAAGAAAAAACCAAAATAATCCCCAACGGGGTACTTAGCCAACTTGGATTCGGTCTGAAACTCCGAATTCGAAAAATTTCAGAACGCCGAACGGCACTTGCAACGCTGCTTCTGCATTGGACCATGCGGCAAAAAAGACCGAGGAAATTACGTCGGTCATGCGCTTTTGTACCCTGACGTCCTGATGTCAGTTTTAAGCGCCTTGACCGACGTCAGCCTAATACTTTGGTATTCGGGCCGACCGAGGACAGCGGACTACCCGTATGTAAGGACTGCAGCAATGTGAGATGAAGAACATCATGGGAATTACGGGTCAAAATGTATACAGTTCTAGATATGATGTTGTCATTCTCATTCATTCCACAACTTGATGGGTCTCTGATCTGACTTGGTCACTTCTGTGAAATCTCTGGATCCGAACTCTCAGGCTCTTTCCTTTACTTTAATACTCCATCAATCTAAAATGCATCAGATCTTGTTTGCCGCCACTTAACTACAGACATGGATCCTCTCGTTCTGAACATTCTGGGTGTTCTCCTAGGGAAATAGTGAGCTTCACCACAATTTTAATAATTCATACATTCCTTTCTGTAGGCCACATCTCTTGATTACCCCTTCAGTTTTACTACATGTTTTTCTGAGGGTTTTTTTTTTTTTTTTTTTACAGATTTTCACTATTTCTCCGTAGTACCACCACTGGTACCTTACTTTCTAAAATCCTTTTTTTTTTCTCCTACTTTACTCTTGAGCATTTCTTGTCTACCATTGTTGGCAGTTATCTTTTTCTATCCCTTATAGTATAAAAGGGAGAGTATTTTTTGTAGTTCTATTTCTTTCCGTTCGTTAGTTAGGCCAGTAGGACAGACAAAATTTTAGCCGCTCCCAAGGACAGGACATACTGGAGCAAGGAGGTCCCAGTTGATGCCATTGTTCTGGTGGAGGCCATCAAAATCAATAAAAAGCTTGCAGAGCACAGCTCTTCTATTCATCCCACTAACAGAGAGTCTGGGGCCTTACACAGATTCAGTAAGCTCATGTACACTTCAGCAACATTTGCTCTGAGGTTGTTGAATTACCTGGCACATTTTACAAGACTACAAACAGATTTAACTAAAGAACTCTTGAAATCTCTTTCTGGGTCCATGTCTGCTGAAGACCAACAAAAAAAAAGGTATGTGGTCCCCAGAAGATGCCAAGATGCATTTCAATGTCCTGGAAATTAGAGTCGTTCTCCCAGTGCTGCAGGCCTTTGAAGATGTTCTCCCCACCGGGACAACTGCTATTCAGACGAATAATATGTCCATGGTCTGGTGCATCAACAAACAGAGAGGAAACCAGTCTTATCCACTTTCTAAAGAAGCAGAGAGAATGGCAATGGGCAATCTTTTCCGGTCACTTTGACAGCAACACACATACCAGGGAAAGCCAATGTGATTGCAAGCAAACTAAGCAGGTCTTTTCTGATGCCTCACAAGTGATCTCTCAATGTCAAAGCAGTGGAGAGAATTTTCTGCCAGTCAAGTCAGCCATGCTGTGACCTATTCACATCTCCCCCTCAACAACTGCAGCAGGTTCTTTGCCCTGATCTCTCCACAGATTCTCTAGTCCATAAATGGCCCTCCAGTCTTCTTTATGATTACTCACCTTTACTGCTCATTCCTAAACTTCTACAGAAAGCATGCCAGTTGAATGCATACTATAACATCAAAATGAATGCCTTCTACATTCATGGACACTACACCACACTCCAGCCATCCTGTCTCACCTGACAGGAATAACTCATCCAGACATAACGGGCCTGAAACTGACTGCATGACTTCTCCAATTCCACTAACAGCCAAACAGCCCAGGCTCTCATCCTCATTCCATCACATTTCTGTTATCTTCTCAAAAGGTTTCTGCTAGAAATATCCACAAAAGTAAATGGAAGAGATTTGTATTCTGGGCCCTTAACAGGGATCTGGGTCCTCTTTCTGTCCCTGTATTGGCTATACCTGAATTTCTAGCTTAAATTTTCAACGAGGGGGTTAGCGTTTCTACTGCCATTTCAAACTTCCACCTAGAAGAAAGTAACTCTATCTTAGCTTCTTCTAAATAATGTAAAACTTTTCTCAATGGGGCCTTTTTACTTCGACCCCCAATAACGGATCCTACTCCTCCTTCAGATTTAACTATTGTGTTTCAGGCCCTGACCCAAACTCCCTTTGAACTTTTAGCCAGATCAGATCTAAAATTTTTAACTTGGAAAACCATATTTGTAGTCACTGTCACATAAGCTAAACAAGTATCTGAATTCCAGGCTCCATCTTCCAAATCTTCTTACCTGGTTTTCCACAAAGACAGGACCACCCATGTTTTTGCCCAAGGTAGCTTCTGATTCTAACATTAACCAGGTCATTAACCTTCCAGTTTCCTTTCCAAACTTTTCCAATAATGGCAAGTACATGTGCCATCTTTTGGATGTGCATAGACAACTTCGCTTTTCTCTCCATACAACAAAGGATTTCAGGAAAACTGAACAATTCTCTCTTTCCTTCCTAACAGACTGGGCAAGCCAGTTTCCAAAGTTACAATCAGTTAACCATTTGGCCAGAGTACCTCCTTTGTCTATGGTAAGAGAGGATTATCCTTGCCTAAGTCTCCTAGTGCTCATTCCAAAAGGTCTATGGTGGTGGTCTCAGCTTTTCGTCAACAGCTTCCATAGATAACCTTTGTGCAGCTGCCACTTGGACTAATGCTCATACTTTTACTGCTCATTACAAAGTGGATTTGGTTTCCAGGAATCCAGGAAAAGAATTCCAGAGTACTGGCTCAACAGTATTATGGAAGATCCTTCCATGAGGGCCACCCAAGGTTCAACTAGCTGGGGAATCTGTCCCAGCAGTTGAAGAATGAATGAAAACGCCTTTAGATTTGTAAAAAAAAAGGAATAATTAGTACAGCATACAAAACACTGCACGATAACCAAGAATCACTCAGAGGAGGCTAGAAAGGATTGGGAAAAGAGACTGGATAACCAATTCATAATGAAACAATGGGGGATATATGTATGTCTCCCAAATATGCAACAAAGTCCAGAAGATTTGATTACATGGGTATTTTTATGCTCCAAGTAGACTCCAAAGAATTTTGCCTTGGGTAGAAAGCAAATGTGGGAATTGTGATGGGGAAGAAACAGGTAATTGGGAATATTTTCTGGGAGTGTAATGAGTTGGCAGACATTACAGATTCCCTGCAGACTACTCTGACAGATACTGGGTGAGCAAACTGATGTAACTAAGGACATTATTTTTTGAGCTATGATACAGAATTGGAATTAGAGGAGGAACAAAGTTTAAAAGAAGGCAGGATTTGATTGAGCTATGTAATGTGTGATTGACAATGACCGGACAGATAATCCATAAGGTTTGCAACTAAAATTATGTCAACATGGTTTGTGATGTACATTTGCAACTAAAATGATGTAAATATGGTTTGTTTTCATTTATATAAATGTATGACTGCCTATGTCATAAGTAATAATTTAATAAAGATTTGTTTTAAAAAAAAAAAAAGTTTAAAAACTTATGTACTCACCTTGACATTCCACCTGTGTTGTGCATTTTATTTCTTCCTCAACTTCCCGCACAATTGCCCCTTCCCTTTGCACCTGGAAAGACCTAAGAGTTTTCCCTTGAGACGTGTGTTCCTTATTTGAGCTCCAGCTCTTTTTCTCACTCTATCCTTTATTATTTCCTTTAAGGCGTTGTCCCTTTAACTCTAAAGGCAGCAAACACAAACTGAGGTATGTTAGGTTGGTGGGGCAGTATGGGTAAAAAGAGTGCAAGAGTTTGCATCCAAAGATCTGGTAAAAGCAGCCAAGTCAGATCCAAGACCCATCAAGTTGAGGAAGAGTGAAAATGGTCAACACATGGAACATTATGGTGAGTACATAGCTTTTTATATCACGTTTAGAGTTTATACTCAATATCAAAAACCTATGAAAAATGGGCAATCCCTAGTTCTGAGAGGTGCACAGTTGTTGAAATTTGAAAATGTAATGTAAACAGAGTATGGCGATTTGGCCGGCAGCTAGGGACTCAGAAAAATGCACCATGCATGGAGACTGCACAAATTGTGTACCTACCATAAATGTAGATGTTCGAGTGTATTCACTGTTGCAATCATTACACTTGGGTTATCCTGCTGGCAGGCTACCCGCAGTCGGCCTGAATTCCAAAGTCCTGGTCCGGGGTCTGTTGCTGTCAGCCTCATCCCTGACATCAGTGCGCCAGGGGTATACAAGATGCAGCCGACGCCATTTTCTTCAGTTTTTCTTGCCCAGATGTCAGGGCCCCCAAAAGGGTAGGCTAAAACATTGCTTATAAAAAGCATGCACTAAAATAAACAATACCTTCATCTACAAGCAAATACACCACATAGGTTGTATAGAATAGAGAAGTACAGATAAGTCCCAGCAAAGAAAGGGGGATGGTGGGTGGGTAACCTGGACTGCAACAGTGAATACACTCGAACATCTACATTTATGGTAGGTACAAAACTGTACTATGTTCATTGTGTTTCACTGTTGTAATCCCAAAGCTGAGGTTGGGCGGCTGGGTTTAAATAGAATTAGGAGTGGCTATGAGGCCCTGCAGAACTGCAGTGGCAAAGCCTGCCCTGGATTTAGAGTAAAGAGGTAAGTGGTAGTGCTTGGTAAAAGTGTGCACTGAACTCCAAGTTGCAGCCTCCAAAATTTCCTTGGTTGGTACTCCTCTGAGAAAAGCTGCTGATGTGGCTGCTGCCCTGGTAGAATGTGGCCTAATGCCCTTAGGCACTGATTTGCCATGTTGTGCATAGCAGAAACAAATGCAGTGTCCTATCCATTTTGAAAAAGTCTGCTTTGAGATAGCCTTTCCTTGTGATCCTGCAGCATATGCCACTAAACATTGCTCAGTCTTTCTGAACGCTTTAGTTTTGTCCAAGTAGAAGCGTAGCTGTCTGTGTATGTCCAAAGAATGCAGTAGTCTCTCCCCTTTACTCTGGGGATTTGGATAAAAAGTAGGCAAATTAATGGTTTGATTAAGAGCCACCTTTGGCATAAATGTTGGGTTTGTCCTTAGAGAAACCCTGTCTGGATGGAAAATGATAAAAGGTTCCACTGCCATTAATGCCTGTAACTCTGAGACTCTTCTTGCTGAAGTTATTGCTAGGAGCAGAGCTGTTTTCCATGATAAGAATTTAATCTCAGCTGTATTGGCTGGCTCAAAAGGAGGCAGTGTGAGCTTTTCCAAGACAAAACTGAGGTCCCATGTAGGTAACGGTGCTCTCCTTGGGGGTCTTATGTTTTTTACCCCTCTGAGGTACTGCCTTAGCAGTGGATTAGAAAAAATAGGAGGTTCCGTATTGTAATGAGCTGAAATGGCAGAGGCATGGATCTTAATTGATGAGAAGGATAGGCCTTTATCCAGCATCTCAGTTAGGTATTGTAAAATCTGAGGAATATTTGAAACAAGCGGGTCAATTCCTTGTGCCTGATTCCAAACACAGAATCTCTTCCATTTTTCTGCATAAGATTTTCTGGTGCTGGGCCTTCTGGCTTCCAAAATAACATCCATAACTGCTTTAGAGAGAGTCGTGTTCTGAGTGGTTATATTATTCGCCAAGCAGCCAGATTTAAGGTTCTGAGTTGGCTGTGCAGGATCTGATTGTTTTGTTGGATCAGAAGATGAGGAATTTGAGGTAAAGTCCAGTCTGCGCCTTGAGACAAGCTCTTCAGGATTGGGTACCAGTGCTGGCATGGCCAGTCTTGGCAATCAATCATTTTTGGCTTCTCTTGTCTTACCTTTAGGAGTACCTTGGGGAGGAGAGGCAGTGGAGGAAAAGGCATATACTGTCAGGGTTTTCCAGCTGAATGATAGAGCATCCACCTTCCATGCTTGTGTGTGATAAGCCCTTGTGCAGAATCTCTGTAGTTGGCAGTTGTGAGGGGAGGCAAACAGATCTGTTTGGGCATCCCCATCTCCTTTGTTATCACACTGAAGACTTCTGGGTCTAGTTTCCACTCGTGAGGGTCCATGAGGTTTCCCTTAGTTCATCTGCCAGAGTATTTGTCTTTCCTAGCAGGAATTGTGCTTGTAGATGCACTTGATAGGCCAATGCTGTGTTCCACAAAGTCATGGCTTGCCTGTAGAGGGGATAGGAATGTGTGCCCCCTTGCTTGTTTATGTACCACGACTGTAGCATTGTCCGTCCTTAGCAGTAGTTGTCCTGGATGGAGTAGATCCTTGAAGGCTGTCAGGGCATTCTGTACAGGTAGCATCTCTTTCTGATTGATATGTAGATGCATTTGGCTTGCGGGCCACGTGTCCCGAATACATTTTCCTGCCATGTGTGCCCCCCATACATAATCCGATGCATCTGTTGTTACAGTATGCCTGGCTGTGGGTAAAATGAATGGCTGTCCCTTGTTGTGGTGACAGGCCAGTGCCCGCCATCGAAACTCCTGTTGCAGGCAGGGAATGAGGGTGATTAATGTTTCCAGGATGTGGCAATGTTGAGTCCAAACACTTTTTAGGTACCATTGTAGCTTCCTCATATGCAGTCTTGCATATGGAATTAGCAGAATGCAGGATGCCATGAAGCCCAAAGCCTGCAGAATTTTTCTTGCAGATAACTGGGTCTTTGTTGCCAACATTTTGAAGTAAGAAGTCAGTTGCCTTTGTTTGTCTGGCATGAGATAAGCCATCTGGGCAGTTGTATTTAAGCTTGCACCCAGGAATATTATCTCTTGAGAGGATACTAGTTTTGATTTCTTTTCGTTTACTGTGTACCCTAGGGAAATAAGTAATCTTTTTACAAACGCCAGATGCTTTAGTAGAATGTCCTTGCTCTCTGCTTGAATAAGGCAGTCGTCCAAGCAGGAATATATTTGAATTCCTCTTTGTCTGCAAAATGCAATTACTGGTGCCAGGCATTTTGTGAAGACCCTGGGCGCAGTAGATAAGCCAAAGGGCAGTGCAGAGAATTGGTAGTGCACTGAGGCAGTTATGAATCTGAGGTATATTCTGCAAGACTGTCTGATTGGGACATGCAGGTATGCCTCTTTGAGGTCCAAAGTTACGAGCCAAGCCTTCTTGCCCAGCATGGGCAGACATTGCTGCAGTGTTAGCATTTTGAATTTTGGAATGTCCAGAAAAATATTTAGAATAGACAGGTCCAGTATTGGTCTCCATACTTTGTCCTTTCTGGGTACCAAGAACAGCCTTGAGTAAAATTCTTGTCCCTGTTCTTGCTGTGGCACTCTCTGAATAGCCCTCATTGTCCATGAGAGATGAAATTTGTTTTTGCACCTCTGCCCATTGATTGTGTGGCAGGTCTGGCATACCTTTTGCCTTTGGAAGGGTGTGAAAGTGGAACCTGTAGCCCTGAGAAACAATATTCAGTACCCATTTGTCCTGGGTGATCGTGTGCCAATTTTGTGAGAAAAGTGCTAGCTTTCCCCCTAAGGGTGCTGCCAAAAGATAAGTGCTTGGCATTGGCAGTGGGAAGTCATTGGGATTGTTTCCTATATGGTTGTGATTTGTCTTCTCCGCTTTTGGAGGCAGAAGCACCCCATTGTTTAGGTCTGTATGAGCCTTGGGGCTGAGATCTGCCTCTTTGTGGCCTATCTGACAGTGGAAAGGACCAATTTTTAGAAGGCCAGTTCCTGCTAAATCTGGGAGGTTGAACCTGTAAGAAATTCTTTACAGTCTGCATAGATTTCGTTTTATCCTCCATTTTCTTTAACACCTCTTCTGCCTTAACACCAAACAAAGTATCATGCTGCAATGGAGCATCCAATAATTTTGCTTTAACATGATCATGCAGAGTCTGTTCCTTTAACCAAGCATGCCATCGAATGACAGAGCCTGTAACTGCAGCCCTGCAAGAGGCCTCTAGTGAATCAAAACCACATTGCAATGTATGCTTTCCCACTTGTTCAGCCGCATGCAATAAATCCTGCATTTCCTTGTTTTCAGGACATTCAGTGTTTGTCAGCATTTTTTGTTTAAGCAGAGACATTAGGTATTGCTGATATTTAAGCATATGAAACTGGCAATTTAAAGCCCTTACAGCTAAAGTAGCAGAGGTGTAAACTTTTTCCCCCATCTGTCCAGTGCTCTAGAATCCCTATCAGAGGGAACTGGGCTTTTTGCAGTGGAAGCCTTAACCCCTTTGGGACCCTGAGATATAGTTTCTGGGTCAGCAGCAGGGTTTTTATAAAGAAATTCATGTGAATCTGGAACCCTGTAGTACCTATCTGGCTTAAATGGTGCAGGGGGTAAAGAATCAGCAGACAGACCGGACTCTGAAAATACATCATCTACAATGTCTAGTACAGGTGGAATAGCAAGAGGTCTGTGTTGAGGCAATAAAAGAAAGTCTCTGAGCCTTTTCTTGGATTCTGAATAATCTTGGCTCTCCCAGTGGAAATGCTCCCTCATGGTGTGCAGGGTTTCCCCAAAAGAATAGTCCTCAGCAGGAGAGGCTGAAGGGATAGATTCTTCAGCATCAGAGTCCTCATAGGGAGGAAGCGAGTATCCCTGTTCTGAAGAGGAATCAGATGAAATGGAAACCTGATCAGAGGAATCATAGTCAGTGTCTTGCCTAGGCCTTTTATCAGGAGGGGGATGGGAACCCCTGATCAAAGTAATTAGGTCTTCGGCCATTTTTAGCATCTGTTTCTTAGGCATGGATGACTGTCCAGGAGAATGCTGTACTTGTTTCTTTTTCTTTAAAGGTGTTTTAGACTTTGTCTTGGATGCTGACGTTGGCTTGATAGAAAGCTGTGTAGGTCTGAAAACACCCTCAGAAACCCATGCCTGCTCAGCGGCTCTGGACCCATCTGAGGGATTAGTTTCCATAGACCCAATACCTTGAGTTTCCAGAGGCCTAGCTGTCTCCACGTGGGAGTCAGAGGCAGCCTGTGGCTCTGAGGTAGCGGGTGTCAGGGGCTGCGAAAGCACCTCACTGAGAACCGGCGACTGGCCTAGAAGAGGCTGCGTCGTTGGTTTTGGACCTCGGATGCCTGTCCTTTTCTTTTTCCTTGCACTTTTTATGTACTCCAGTCGTCGGCTGTTCTGACGGCATTTTATAGTGAAACCTTCGGCCGAAGTAATGAAATACAAAATCGTACCGACGCTTAATAGTGCGTTGGTTAAATCTAGCGCAAAACCGACAACTAGCAACGTCGTGGTCAGGGCCTAGGCAAGGAATACAGTAAGAATGAAAATCCTTATGAGGTATTTGCTTCCCACAAGAAATACAATTGTTAACTTTTACTGACATCGGTCTGGAGCAAGAAAATTTTTCCCATCGGGGTACTTAGCTTTACTGAAAACTTCGGATCTGAAATTCAATTTCGAAAATCTCAGGAGTTGGCTGACCGGCACTTGCGCACTGCTTTTGCTTTGGGCACTGCGCGGCAAGAAAGACTGAAGAAAATGGCGTCGGCTGAATCTTATATATCCCTGGCGCACTGACGTCAGGGATGAGGCGACAGCAACCAATGCCAGACCAGGACTTTGGAATTCAGGCTGACTGCGGGTAGCCTGCCAGCAGGATAACCCAAGTGTAATGACTGCAACAGTGAAACACGATGAACATAAGTACTGTGAATATCAAGTACTACAGAAATAGAGAGTGCTAACATCCATTTGAGAGGTTTGTCCTGAGCCTTTTTAGAGAATCTGCTGCTGTTGGAAGGAATGCAACTAGCTTGTTAAAAGGGACTATGTTCAATGGCCACTTCCCAAGCTTTATTCTGCCCTGCCATGTTTACCTGCGTACAATAACTGTGGTACTATCTGTTACTACTTGTGCAGTCCAGAGTTTATGAAGAGTTTCACACCACAGATTAGAGCCATCATATCCTGGAGAGTGATGAGACATTTCTTGTACTGGGAGTTGCACACACCATGAATCTTAGATTCTTGGGTGTAAACTTGAATTGCAAAGTCACAGGTATATGAAACAATGATATGAACTAGTGGAGGTAGGGACCCACCCATGCTGAAGTATACTTCCTTGGCACACCAGAGTAAGTCCTGAACTAGTCAAGGAAATGATTGAAATTTGTTGAATGATAGAATTCTGCTGCTGGGTGTACACAGACGCAAGACACCACTAGATTTTCCTCATGTGGAGCCTGGCACAAGAAACGATAGGAATAGCTGAAGTCATGAACCCCATGGCTTTTAGAAATTCTCTGACTACTGTAGACTTCTGTTTTTTTCAAATTTAGAAAGAAGATTTTGTATGCTACTGCTCCTTCTGCGGGAAGGCAGGCTGCCTGTAATGTGGTATCTATTAGGCAACCTAGCAAGACCACTATGAATGAAGGTCCAGAACCAAGGACAGACCAATATGAACTGGTGACCCTCTCCCACCCTGGCACCCCTTTTCCTCCAGAAAGACTCCCCCAAGATGATTGTGGTGACTCCTTTCTGGACTGGCCTGGAGAAATTACCAGAAGCTTCCTCATAGACTGGATCTATTCATACAAGAACAGGGATGTTTGATACACTCTGACATCAATCATTTTCAAATGGATGACAAGGTCTTACTTTCCTTAAGGCACCTGTTTACTGAGGGTATGCAGCAGGTACTAGTAGCGACAAGAAAGCCTGCTCCTAGAAAATCATACATTAGCAAATGGAAAAGCTTTTCTAGTTGGTGCCAACAACATAATCAGCACCCATTCATAGTTAGTTGATCTCTAATTTTACAATATTTGCATGAGTTATTAACCCACAGCCTTTCTTATTACTCTATCAAGGTTAATTTATTGGCCATTTCAGCTTGTCTGCTTGTAGTTGCTCTTCTTTCAAGACATTCTGTTGTCAACATTTTCATGAAAGGGGTTTCGCATAAGAGGCCAACCAAGTAAACCTACAGAACACCGTTGGGATCATAAGTATGCACTCAAGAAGCTAACACATGCTGCAAAATAATCAGTTATTCTGGCTGACTAGATTTTCTCAACATGAAAACAGTTTTACAACTACTCTGACCTCTGTAAGAAGGGTAACTGAGTTGCAAGCTCTTATGGGGAGTCAGCCCTACCTCATTTTTCATAGGGACAGGGCTTCTTTGAGAAATAATCCATCTTTTATGCCTAATGTGATATCAAAGTTTACTTTATTCCATGCTATCCATCTCTTCATTTTCTTTACGGAGTCTACAAATGATGGAGAAATGTCCGCAGATAACTCAAGTCCTGTCAAATCTATGGATCAATTGTTTATTTCTTGTGAAAGTAAGAACAAGGGAAACCCGTGTAAAAATAGACCATTTCCAAATAGTTGTCTAAGGCCATTACATTTTTTTTATACTCACCATAACAAATCTATTCCAGGCAGGCTCAAGGCCCTGGCTACATCTACAACTTTTTGGAAAGGGTCGCAATGTAGAAATATTCCAGAAACTGCTACCTGGTCCTCTGTACATACTTTCACAAAACACTATAAGCTTGATTCCTTTTCTAGGTCCAGATCAAGCTTTGTCAGAACCATTTCCAGGGGTTCCTGCACTTTTCTCCTTCCACTTCCCAAATGTAGTCTGCTATGGCAATCTACCCATATAATTAAGGTTATCGCAGCAGTGACCAATATGACGCACATTGTACAGTTGTGTACACTGAACTTAACATAACAGCAGATGTTTAAATGATCACTGTTGCAGCATTCCCTCCCTCCATCCCCTTGTTTTTTGGTGTGTTTTTATGAAAAGCCAGGTTGTGGACATTTATGTTTTCTTGTTGACAGCATAGTCCCTTTCAGGGCACAGCCTACTTCTTTCTGTTGGAACGAAAACTCTGAAGTCTTTTCACCCAAACTTGTCTTTTAGTCAGTTCAGCTCAATCTGCTTGACAGCTTGGGCACGCAGAAGATACACCACAAAGTTTTAGAACCTGACAGTCCTTACAAACTTGGCAGGATGTAATCTATATAGATAAGGCTACTGCAGCAGTGATCAATATCATGAACATCCACATAAGTGTTGTCTGCGTGTATGTCAATCATAACATGTGGGAGAATACAACACAAAAAGGACGGCCCTCATCTACAGAGCACGTATGTAAAGGTGGGCCTCTTGTGGCCATGTTCCTTGAACTGTCCTCCTTTTGGATTGCCCTCACAACCTAAAATGGAGGCATCCGTGGTAATTGTGGCTTAGGTTAAACGGAGCACAAAGGACATGCCCTCCTGGTCTAGAGGGGATTGAATCCTGCATTTGAAATATGACATACAGAAGACAGCCTTATGGGGTGACCGAGTGAATGAGAATCCTAAACCCATTGAGCTGAGACAGTCTACTGCAGTACACGCAAAGTACCTGGCATGGCAAACTAGTGTGACAAAAGCAACCATCAGGCCTAAGAGGTAAATAATTTAATATCTGTACTATGCTGGAAGACTGGGTGGAATATCGAGAAGAGCTTATAAATAGGTTTTTGGAGGGTGAAGACAAAGGAGATTATGTAGCTTATGGACACTACAACCATGTAACAACTTAACACGTCAGACTGC
The DNA here is from genome assembly GCF_019279795.1 of Protopterus annectens. Lineage (NCBI taxonomy): Eukaryota > Metazoa > Chordata > Ceratodontiformes > Protopteridae > Protopterus > Protopterus annectens. The sequence continues at coordinate 714,761,140 of NC_056741.1, read as the reverse complement.
TCTCTGTTGCAGTATTATTAACTGATGGGATATCCTGGCAAGGACAGCAGTACTTCCAGCAAGCATATCAAGAGTCTGGGCACCCTACCCTTATGCTGTATGCCCAATATAACACTTCAGCCCATTGAAGGTAGATGTATATAAAGGATATACAGAAGATATAAAATGTGTACACACCCCTGTTAAAATGCCAGGTTTTTGTGATATAAAAAAATGAGACCACAGTAAATCATTTCACAACTTTTCCCCCATCTTTAATATGACCTATAACCTGTACTATTCAACTGAAAAACAAACAAATCTATTAAGGGAAAAATATAAAAAAAATAAAAAATGTACAATAAGCTGGTTGCATAAGTGTGCGCACCCTTAAACTAATGCTTTGTTGATGCACCTTTTGATTTAATGACAGCATTCAGTCTTCTTGGTACACACCTGCCATCAATTAAAGAGTCCTGATTAACCCCAAATAAAGTTCAGCTGTCCTAGTAGAATTTTCCTGACATTTACTCAGTTGCCTGCTACAGCAAAAACCATGGTTCGCAGACAGCTTACAAAGCATCAAAGGGATCTCATTGTTGAAAGATATCAGGAGAAGGGTGCAAAAAAATGTCCATAGCATTGGATATAACATTGAACACAGTGAAGACAGTCATCAAAAAGTGGAGAAAATATGGGACAACAGTGACATTGCAAAGAACTGGACGTCTCTCCAAAACTGACGAAAAGATGAGATGAAAACTGGTCAGGAAGGTTGGCAAGAGACCCACAGCAACACTGAAGGAGCTGCAGGAATTTCTAGCAACTATTGGTTGTGTACTACATGCGACAACAATCTCCTGTATTCTCCACATGTGTGGACTATGAGGTAGGGTTGCAAGACGGAAGACTTTTCTTACACAGAAAAATATCCAGGCCGGCTAAAATTTGCAAAACAATACATCAAGCCTCCCAGAAGCATGTGGGAAAATGTGTTATGGTCTGTTGAGACCAATGTTGAACTTTCTGACCACAATTCAAAAAGGTACGTTTGGTGCAAAAACACTTCACGTCACCAAAAGAACACCATCCCCACAGTGAAGCATAGTGGTGGCAGTCTAGCGCTTTGGGTTTGCTTTTCTTCAGTTGGAACTGGGGCTTTAGTCAAGGTGAAGGGACTTCTGAACAGTTCCAAATACCAGTCATTTCTGGCCCAAAATCTTTGGGCATCTGCTAGAAAGCTGAAGATGAAGAGGAATTTCACCTTTCATCACAACAATGACCCCAAGCATACATCCAAATCAACAAAAGAATGACTTCACCAGAAGAACATTAAAGTTTTGGAATGGCCCAGCAGGGCCCATACCCAAATCCAATAGTAAATCTGTGGGGTGACCTGAACAGGGCTGTGCACAAGAGATGCCCTTGCAATCTGACAGATTTGGAGTACTTTTGCAAGGAAGAGTGGGCAAACACTGCCAAGTCAAGATGTGCCATTCTGATATACTCCTACCCAAGAAGACTGAATGCTGTAATTAAATCAAAAGGTGTTTCAAAGTATTAGGAGTGTGCACACTTAAGCAACCAGTTTATTGTATGTTTTTTATTTTTTTTATTTTTCTCCTACCAGATTTGTTTGTTTTTCAAATGAATTGTACAGGTTATAGGTCACATTAAAAGTGGGAACATTTTTTAAATGATTTATTGTGGTGTCATTTTTTTATATCACAAAAATCTGGCATTTTAACAGGGATGTGTATACTTTGTGTATACTTTCTATATCCACTGTATGGACACAAAGTACTTTAAACTTTCTTGGGCAAGTCTAGCAGCTGAAGCTGAAGTACAGCCAACTATACACATGTACAAGCCATAAAAGAGCTGGGAAAAAACAAAAGAACCCACTTCTGTCAAACAAACACAAGAAGAAAGGGAGAGGAGGGAGGGATGCAACAGTCATCAGCTGGACATTCACTATTAGTACATTTATGTAGGCGCACACATGCATCCATGGTCACTGCTGCAGTATTATTAACGGATTCCCAAGGCTATCCAAGAAGACAGGAAGCAAGAAAATGTAATACTGTTATGGCCCAAAAGACCTAGTAAGTCTGAACAAGCAAACATTACTCAAGTCTCAGAGAAAAAGTACAGTTTTGTACCTACCATAAATGTAGATGTCCGAGAGGTATGCATCTGCAGTCCTTACAAATGGGTTGTCCTGCCTCAGGCAGCCCTTCGGTCGGCCGGATTCCAAAGTCTGGGTCTGGCCTCGGCTGATGTCGCACTTCACCCGACGTCATAGCTGCAGTTCAGCGGGTATAAAGGCATCAGCCGACGCCATTTTCCTCAGTGTTTCTTGCCCCAGATGCCAGGAGCCCTCTAGGAAGGCTAAATTTGGATAAATACAAATGTTTCCAAACAACAGAGAATAAATAGAAATAAACATGTATATACATATATACAAACAAATACACCATAATAGATTCCCCCAGCTAGCTATAAGATGGGCAAATACCCTAGGAGTACCACAGAGGGGAAGGAGGGTGGGTAATCCTGACTGCAGATGCATACCTCTCGGACATCTACATTTATGGTAGGTACAAAACTGTACTATGTCCTTCAAGGATGCATCTGCAGTCCTTACAAATGGGTAGAATACCATAGCCAAACTGGGGGAGGAGGTACTAATAAGATTATGGTGTAGTTAGGATCCCTTGCAAAACAGCAGTGGCAAAACCTGCTCGGGATCTGGAGTACAAGGGTAGATTATAATGCTTGGCAAATGTATGCACGGAGCTCCAAGTAGCAGCCTCTAAAATGTCTTTGGTAGCCACTCCTCGTAAAAAAGCTGTAGTAGTGGCTGTAGCCCTTGTGGAGTGAGGTCTGATGTTTTCTGGAATTGCCTTTCCATGATAAGAGTAACAAAATCTAATGCAATTTCCTATCCATTTTGAGATTGTCTGTTTTGAAATTGCTTTTCCTTCCATTCCTGTTGCATATGCTACCAGAAGCTGGTCAGTTTTTCTATTGTTCTTGGTTCTGTCCAGGTAGTAGCGCAATTGCCTATGCACATCCAAGGTATGTAGTAGTCTTTCTCCCCTGTTCTGTGGGTTGGGGAAGAATGTAGGTAGGTGGATTGCTTGGTTCAAAGATACCCTGGAGACCACCTTTGGCATAAAAGTAGGATTAGTTCTCATGGACACTCTATCCTGATGGAAGATAAGGAAGGGCTGTACTGCCATCAATGCCTGTAATTCAGAAACCCTTCTTGCTGAAGTGATTGCAAGCAGGAACGCAGTTTTCCATGATAAGTACTGTAATTCTGCTGTTGCTGCTGGTTCAAAAGGGGGGAGTGTCAACTTTTCTAGCACAAAGTTCAAGTCCCATGTAGGCAATGGTGGCTTCCTTGGTGGCTTTACATTTTTAATTCCTCTCAGAAACTGCCTGAGGAGAGGATGAGAGAAGACTGGAGGATCCATGTTGTATTCTGCTGAAATAGCTGACGCATGAATCTTAATGGAAGAGTAGGACAGGCCATTGTGGAAAAGCTCTGCTAAGTATTCCAGGATGTTATCTATGTTTACCAGTGATACATTTTCTCCTTTTGCTGCACTCCAAATGAGATATCTTTTCCATTTTGCTGAGTAAGTTTTCCTTGTTGAGGGTCTGCGAGCCTCCAAGATAATGTCTTTAACCCTTTGAGATAAAAGTGGGTTATTTTGTCTCATGCAATGTTCCAAGCAGTTAGCTGCAGTGTCTTCAAGTTTGGATGCAGGGTTTTGAAGTTGTTCTGTGTTAGCAGTAAAGGAACTAGGGGTAGAGGCCATGCGTGTTGGCGAGACATACTTCTCAGTAATGGATACCAATGCTGCCTCAGCCTGACTGGAGCTATCAGGATGATCCTTGGGTGGTCTTCTTTGATCTTCAATAGCACCTTGTGCATCAAAGGAAGAGGTGGGAATGCATATGCTGTCAGGTTTTCCCAACTGAAGGACAGGGAGTCCACCTTCCAAGCAAGTGGGTGGTATGTCCTTGTGCAGAATTTCTTCAATTGGTGGCTGTGTGGGGATGCGAATAAGTCTATTTCTGGTAGTCCCCATTTCCTTGTAATGGATTTGAAGATGTCTGGATGCAGCATCCATTCGTGGGCATCCGTGGTAGTTCTGCTTAAGATGTCTGCTAATATATTTTCTTTTCCTGGTACAAATATTGCCTGGAGCTGAAAGTTGAGGCTCAGAGCCACATTCCAGAGGTCCATTGCCATCCGGCATAGAGGATATGAATGTGTGCCTCCCTGTTTGTTGATATACCACATAACTGTGGTGTTGTCCGTCCTTATCGGCAATTGACCCTGTTGAAGAAACGGTCTGAATGCCTGAATTGCCAGTTTTACTGCCAGCATCTCTTTTTGATTTATGTGTAGGTTCAGCTGGTCTTGAGTCCATAAGCCTTGTATGCACTTGTCCAGCATGTGTGCCCCCCAACCGAGGTCTGAGGCGTCCGTGGTGATAGTCTGGCTTGGTTGAGGGCTGTAGAAGGGCAGTCCTTTGTTCAACTGACAGGCCTGAGCCCACCATCGGAATTCTTGCTTCAGGCATGGAATTATTGGAATTTGGGTTTCTAGGCTGTGCTTGTGCTGAGACCATAAATTCCTTAGGTACCATTGCAACTTCCTCATATGTAGTCTGGCATGTGGAATTAATATTATGCAGGATGCCATGTAACCCAGGGCTTGCAGGATTTTCCTTGCTGAAAGCTGGTTCTGCGTTGTTAATGCCATGAAATAGAGTGGAAGGTGTTTCTGTTTTTCTGCTGTGAGGGATGCCATTTGATTTGATGTGTCCAGTTCTGCACCCAAAAAAGCTATCCTTTGGGATGGTATCAGCCTTGACTTTTTTATATTGACTGTGTATCCCAGGGCTTGCAGTAGATGAATGACCTTTTTCAAATCTTTTGTTAATTTGTTTTTGTTGTCTGCTTGTAACAGGCAGTCGTCCAGGTAAGGGTAAATTTGAATTCCCTGAAGCCTGCAATGAGCAATTACTGATGCCAGGCATTTCGTGAATACTCTGGGCGCAGTAGATAAGCCAAAAGGCAATGCTGAGAATTGATAATGCTCTGATCCTGCAAGAAATCTGAGGTATCTTCTGCAATTTGGTCGTATGGGGACGTGCAGGTATGCCTCCTTGAGATCTAGAGTTACCAGCCAAGACTCCTTGCCCAGCATGGGAAGAAGCTGCTGTAGGGTCAGCATCTTGAATTTTGGAACAATGAGATATGTGTTCAGAGCGGACAGGTCGAGAATAGGTCTCCATTGGTTTTCCTTTCTTGGCACCAGGAAAAGTCTGGAGTAAAAACCTTGCCCTTGTTCCATAGACGGTACCTTTTCTATAGCTCTCATCCTTATTAAGTGGTCTATTTGTTCTAGAGCGTTTGTCTTTTGATTTGGAGGTAGGTTTGGCATTCCTCTTATCCTTGGTAGTGTATGGAAGTGAAACCTGTAACCTTTGTCTATTGTCTGTAAAATCCATTTGTCTCTTGTAATGTAATGCCAGTTTACTGAAAATAAGGCTAGCTTTCCGCCCAAGGGTGCTTCTAGTTGTTCCCTGTTAGGTGGTTTCAGAGCCAAGTCACTGTGATTGTCCTGTGGAAGTGGTAGTGGCTGGATCTGTGGCAGTGCTTCGCTGGTTGTTAGGCTGCCACTGACGTCCCCTGTAGGCACCTCTGGATTGACCTCTGCCTCTTGGGCGCCTATTCCTGCCTCTCTGTGCTCTGGAGTTGTCTGGAAAGGACCAATTCTTGGAAGGCCAGTTCCTACTAAACCTTGGAGGCTGGACCTGTAAGAAATCCTTGACTGTCTGGACAGATTTTGCTTTCTCTTCCACCTTCTTCAGCACTTGCTGTGCAGGGGAGCCAAACAAATTGTGTTTATCCATGGGAGCATCTAGGAGCTTTGATTTTACATGGTCTGGTAAGGACTGCTCTTTTAACCATGCATGCCTTCTGATCACTGTACCAGTCATAGCTGATCTAAAGGAAGCCTCCAGTGCATCATAGCCGCATTTTAAGGAATGATTACTGACCTGCTGAATGTTATGTACCATTTCCTGAAGGGACTTTCGGTCTAAAGGTTCAGGCGAGGACAGCTTTTTAGTTAACTGATCTAACATAAATTCCTGATACTGAATCATGTGGAATTGACAGTTTAAGGCCCTAGCCGAAAGAGTAGCAGAAGTGTAAACTTTTTTACCCCATCTCTCTAAGGCCCTAGATTCCCTTTCAGAGGGGAGGGTTTTTTTGGCAGAGGTAGATGCTACAGCCTTGGGGCCCTGTGAAATAGTTTCAGGATCTGCAAAAGGAGCCTTATACAAGTGACAATGTGTGTCCGGAACCCTGTAGTATCTGTCGGGCTTAGCAGGGGCCGGAGGAAGAGAATCAGGAGCAGTACAAGCATCATTAAATGCATCATCCACAACTGTAAGTACTGGAGGAATAGCTAAAAGCCTATGCTGTGGCAAATGCAAAAAGGTCCTAAGCCTTTTCCCTAGAGTCTGAAAAATCCTGGCCCTGCCATTGAAATTGTTCCCTCATAGCATGCAAGGTTTCCCCAAAAGAAAATTCCTCAGGAGGAGAGGCAGAAGGAATGGAGTCTTCTGCATCAGAGTCCTCATATGGAGAATAAGGGCCTTCTGGAGGGTTTGTATTTTCTGAATCATCAAAGGAGTAATCTGTAGAAACTGGCTCAGGGGGCTCTGCTCTAGGCCTCTTCTCTGGAGGGGGGTGAGAGTCCCTGTCAGGGTGAGGCTGGGATCCCCTGATCAAAGAAATGAGATCCTCTGCTAAACTGAGCATTTGAGTACTAGGACTAGGCCTGTGAGAAGGGGTTTTAGCAGGCACGGTCTTGGTTGATTTTGCTGCTTTAGCCCTGGCAAAGGCCTTAATTGACATGGATGCAGGGGGCCTAGCAGCTCCACGTGCAGGAGTAGATATATCTAAAGGGACAGTATCAGATAAATCCTGGGAACCTGTAAGAGCAGGTGGAATTTCAGTAGCAGATTCAGCCATGCTGGATGAGGCCTCGGTAGGAGGCAAGCTTTCGGCCGAAGGAAGAACCGAGGACTCGGTTTCAGCCGAAACCGAGACACTCGCGGTTGACTTAACCGCGGTTTCAGCCGAAACCGCGGACCGCGAGTGTCGGTCCTTTTCCTTGCGCTTTTTAGCTAATTGTGAAGTCGGAGTCTCCGACGGCATGTTGTAAGCAAAAGCGGAGCAGAAAAACTCCTCTGCAAACTCCGACCGACGTCTAAGTGTCCGTCGGTTGAAAGAAGCACAGGCTAGACAAGCTGCTACGTCGTGGTCTGGGCCTAAACAAGGTAAGCAGTAAGAGTGGAAATCTTTATGAGGTATTTGTTTCCCACAAGTTAAACAATTATTCACTTTTTCTGACATCGGCTGAGGCAAGAAAGAGTCCCCAACGGGGTACTTAGCTTTTTAGAAGTCTTCGTAGCAATCTCTGGTTCTGACCGACCGGCACTTGCGAACAGCTTCTGCTTCGGGCGCCACGCGGCAAGAAAGACTGAGGAAAATGGCGTCGGCTGATGCCTTTATACCCGTTGAACTGCAGCTATGACGTCGGGTGAAGTGCGACATCAGCAGAGGCCAGACTCAGACTTTGGAATCCGGCCGACCGAAGGGCTGCCTGAGGCAGGACAAGCCATTTGTAAAGACTGCAGATGCATCCTTGAAGGACATCACCAATCTTGTAAAAGTGTACAGAAGACCGAGTAGCTGCTTCAAGAATAGATTTGGAATCTACATACTGGAAGAAAGCCCCTGAAGAGGCAACAGTTCTAGTACAATGTACTTCAAAAGGAGACAGAAGTTCTTTACCATGTAAAGAGTAAAAAATAAACATACCACTGGATATTGAATTAGAAATAGTTTGAAAGTTGATCAGATTTCCCGTGACCTGGTTTTGTCCAGATAAAACCTGAGCTCCCTATCCACATCCAAAGAATGGGTAATCCTTTCCCCTGAATTCTGATGGAAAGGAAAGGAAACAAGGTAGACAAGTTAATGGCCCGACTCAAGAAATGCTTATTAACCACCGTCAACATAAAAGAAGGATCAGTACAGAGAGTTACTCTATCCTCATGAAAAATGAGAAAAGGTAGAATAGCCATTAAGGCCTGCAAAGTACAGTTTTGTACCTACCATAAATGTAGATGTCCGATAGATATGCAACTGCAGTCCTGACATATGGGCTGTCCTGCCTCAGGCAGCCCTTCGGTCGGCCAGATTCCAATGGGTCCGGCATCGGCCGATGTCGCCTCCTCCCCGACATCAAAGCGGCCGGAGTATAAAGGCATCAGCCGACGCCATCTTCTTCAGTGCTTCTTGCCCCAGATGCCAGGTGCCCTCCAATGAAGGCTAAATTTGGTGAATGGATAAACAGATAAAATCAGACATGCACAACAGTAATAAACAGATACACCATAACATGTATTCCCAGCTGATAGGTAAGGGGAGTAAGGACCCAAAATGGGAAAAACAGAAAGGTAGGAGGGAGGGAAAACCTGACTGCAGTTGCATATCTATCGGACATCTACATTTATGGTAGGTACAAAACTGTACTATGTCCTTCAAGAATGCAACTGCAGTCCTGACATATGGGTTGAATACCATAGCCAAGCTGGGGGTGGTAGGACTAAGCAAGAGATGGTGTAGCTAGAAGGCCCTGCAGGACTGCCGAAGCAAAGCCTGCTTGGGATCTGGAGTATAATGGCAGGTTGTAGTGTTTGGTGAATGTATGCACGGAGCTCCATGTAGCAGCCTCTAAAATGTCTTTTGTAGCCACTCCTCTTAGAAAAGCTGTGGATGTGGCCATAGCTCTAGTGGAGTGTGGTCTAATATTAGCTGGCACACTTTTTCCATGAAAAGAATAACAGAATCTGATGCAGTGTCCAATCCATTTTGAGATAGTTTGTTTGGTGACTGCTTTCCCTTGCACTCCGGCAGCATAGGCTACAAACAGTTGGTCAGACTTCCTGGTGGACTTTGTTCTGTCCAAGTAGTAGCGTAGTTGTCTGTGAATGTCTAAAGTATGCAGCAACCTTTCCCCTTTATTTTGAGGACTAGGAAAGAAAGTAGGCAGGTAAATTGCTTGGTTTAGAGACACTCTGGATACCACCTTAGGCATGAATGAAGGATTGGTCCTAAGGGAAACTCTGTCCTGATGAAAGATGATAAAGGGAGGAACTGCCATGAGGGCCTGTATCTCCGAGACTCTTCTTGCTGAAGTGACTGCCAACAGGAAAACCGTTTTCCAAGAGAGAAATTGCATTTCTGAAGATGCTGCTGGTTCAAAAGGAGGAAGAGTTAATTTTTCCAAGACATAATTGAGGTCCCATGCAGGGATTGGTAGCTTCCTTGGAGGTTTGATATTCTTTATGCCTCTTAGAAGCTGTCTTAGCAAAGGATGCGAGAATACAGGTGGATCACAGCTGTAATGTGCTGAGATAGCTGAAGCGTGGATTTTGATGGAAGAGTATGAGAGGCCACTGTGAAACATTTCTGTCAAATATTCCAATATCTGAAGTATGTTCACCAATGATGCATTCTGGCCCTTGTTGACATTCCAGATGGTGAATCTCTTCCATTTGGCCGAATAGGTTTTTCTGGTGGAAGGTTTGCGTGCCTCCAGCAAAATTTCCTGAACTTTTTTGGAGAGTGAATCATGGGTCTGAATCATGGAACTCTCCAGGCTGTCAGCTTTAGGGTTTGCAGGTTCTGATGAACAGTCTTGTAACTGTGTTGAGTCAGGAGCAGAGGCCATTGAGGCAAGGGCCACGGTTTGGAGTGAGTTATGCTCAATAGTAGTGGATACCAGTGTTGCCTTGGCCAGTCTGGAGCTATCAAGATTCCTCTCGGCTGTTCTGCCTTGATCTTCAGTAACACCTTGGTGAGCAAAGGTAGAGGAGGGAATGCATAAATTGTTAGAGCATTCCAGCTGAAGGAAAGAGCATCCGTTCTCCAAGCTAGAGGATGGTGTATCCTTGTGCAAAACTTTTCCAGGTGATGACTGAGATGAGATGCAAAGAGGTCTATGTCTGGTCTTCCCCATGCAGATGCTATTTGTGCGAAATTGCGTGTGTGTAGCATCCATTCGTGCGGATCCAAGAAATATCTGCTCAATCTGTCCGCCAGAACATTGTCCTTGCCCGGAACAAACTGGGCTTGCAAGTAGATATTCAGGTTCAGGGAGTTTTCCCAAAGAATCATTGTTAGTCTGCAGAGGAGGTAGGAATGAGTGCCCCCTTGCTTGTTTATGTACCACATGACAGTGGTGTTGTCTGTTCTTATTAGCAGATGACCTTGTTGAAGAGATTTTCCAAAGGCTTCTATTGCATGTATCCCTGCCAACATCTCTTTTTGATTTATGTGCTGATGCATCTCCATGGGAGTCCATTGCCCTTGAATGCATCTGCCGTCCATATGCGCCCCCCGTCCAAGGTCTGAGGCGTCTGTTGTAATAGTTTGACTTGTTGGAGGTTTGTTGAAAAGCATGCCTTCGTTTAAGTGACTTGCTTGAGCCCACCACAGAAATTCCCTTTGCAGGCATGGTATGAGTGGTATTATGTCTTCTAGGTTGTGGCTGTGGTGCGACCACAAGCTTTTTAGGTACCATTGCAGCTTTCTCATGTGTAGTCTTGCCAGAGGGATTAGAAGAATGCAAGATGCCATGTATCCCAGGGCCTGCAAGGTTTTCCTTGCGGTCAGGTGGGTTAATTTTGCTAGGCCTCTGAAGTAAGCTAACTGTTCTTGTTTCTCCTCTGTGAGGAAAGCCATTTGTAACTGTGTGTCCAGTTTTGCTCCTAGAAATGTAATCTCTTGGGATGGCAGTAATCTTGATTTTTGAATGTTGACTGTGTATCCCAAAGCTTGCAGCAATTGTATGACGTAATCCAAGTGTCTTATCAAGGTCTTTTTGCTGTCTGCTTGTATTAGGCAGTCGTCCAGGTAAGGGTATATTTGAATCCCCTGGAGCCTGCAATGTGCCACTACTGATGCCAGGCATTTTGTGAATACTCTGGACGCAGTAGATAAGCCAAACAGCAATGCTGAGAATTGATAGTGCTCTGTTCCTGCAAAGAAATCTGAGGTATCTTCTGCAACTGTGTCTGATAGGGACATGCAGGTATGCCTCCTTGAGGTCCAGAGTAACCAGCCAAGACCCCTTGCCCAGCATGGGAAGAAGTTGCTGTAACGTCAGCATCTTGAATTTTGGCACCATGAGAAAAGTATTTAGAACGGACAAGTCCAATATAGGCCTCCATTGTTTTTCTTTTCTTGGAACAAGGAACAGTCTTGAATAAAATCCCTGGCCTTGTTCCTGAGGAGGAACCTTCTCTATTGCTTTTATTTGTAACAGCTTTGAGACTTCTATGAGTGCCTCTGCCCTTTGATTTTGTGGCAGGTTTGGCATGCCTTGTCCTGATGGTAAGGTATGGAAGTGGAACCTGTAACCTCTGTCTATTATGTCCAGAATCCAGTTGTCCTTTGTTATAATGTGCCAGTTTTTTGAGAAGAGATAATTTTCCGCCTATAGGTGCTTCTCTTTGAGCCTTGGTAGGCGGAGTGAAAGGTAAGTCATTGTGATTGTCCCTGTGGTGCAGGTGTACTACCTGTGCCATTTCTTTGATTTTGTGGTTGCCATTGGCGTCCCCTGTAGGAGCCTCTGTATTGCCCTCTACCTTGTGCACGCCTGTTCTTTCCCCTTTGAAACTTGTCAGATTCTGGAAAGGACCAATTCTTTGAAGGCCAATTCTGGCTGAACCATGGGGGCTGAACCTAGAGGAAATCATTTACTGTTTGAACTGATTTTGCCTTTTCTTCAATGGATTTCAACACATCCTGAGCATTAGCTCCAAAAAGCTTCTGTTTATCCAGAGGTGCATCTGGTAGTGGTTGTTCTTTCAACCAAGCATGTCTACGGATAACAGCCCCTGTCATAGCTGCCCTACATGAAGCCTCCAATGCATCATAACCACACTGTAGAAAATGATTACTAACCTGCTGGGTATTATGAACCAAATCCTGCAATGCCTTTCTATCTATAGGCTCAGGAGAGGCTCAAATCATCCAGTAAATAATTTTGGTACTGAAACATATGAAAAAGGCAGTTAAGAGACCTCATAGCAAGGGTGGTAGAGGTATAGACTTTTTTACCCCATCTCTCCAGGGACCTTGATTCCCTGTCAGCTGGCAGTGGATTCCTGGCTGAGGAGGTAGCCACTCCTTTGGGGCCCTGTGAAATAGTTTCTAGATCCACAGAGTGGGCCTTAAAGAGATGCTTGTGAGCGTCAGGGACCCTGTAATATCGGTCTGGCTTGACAGGAGCAGGAGGGAGAGAATCAGGGGAAGCACTGGAGTCGGAGAAAACATCATCCAGGACATCCAAAACTGGCAGGATAGCTAAAGGTCTGTGCTGGGGTAACTTAAGGAAGGTACGTAGCCTTTTCCTGGAATCAGAAAATTCCTGACCCTGCCACTTAAAATGCTCCCTCATGGAGTGGAGGACTTCACCGAAAGAAAAATCCTCTGGAGGGGAGGCAGAGGGAATAGATTCCTCAGCATCAGAGTCCTCATAGGCCTGGAAGGATTCTTCTTGGGTTTCTGAATGCTCTGAATCCCCAGAGGCTTCATCTGAAGAGAGGTTATCTGCCTGCTCAGTTCTAGGCTTTTTTTCTGCAGGCGGCTGAGAACCTCTGTCTAGGTGAGGCTGAGACCCCCTAATAAGAGAAATAAGATCTGCAGCCAGAGACATGATTTGTTTGTCAGAAGAAGGGGCCTGAGAAGCAGGCTTGGGATGGGCCTTGGCCTGGCTGGCGGCCTTAGCACGTGCAAAGGCCTTGATTGACATGGATACAAGAGGCCTAGCTGCCCCATGTGCAGGGGTAACCTTGTCCACTGGAATGGTGTCGGGTAGATCCAGAACTTCGGTTTCCGGAGGAAAACACCGGAGTAGCCTCCGAGACCGAGGGATGCGTTAACGCGGTGTCGTCGGCCTGGAGCGGTTGAATTACCGCTTCCGAAGGGACTAAAGTACTCGCAGAGGGCTTAGGCGTTGAATCGGTGGAAGACGCGGGCCGAGGATGTCGGTCCCGGTCCTTTCGTTTCTTGGTAGTTTGTGCTGTCGGTTGTTCCGACGGCATGTTGTAAGCGTAAGATTCGCCAAAAAAGTCTTCGGCAAACTCTGCCCGGCGCCTGAGAGTGCGCTTATTAAAGCAAGCACAGGCGGCACAGGCCGAGACGTCGTGGTCTGGGCCCAGGCAAGGGAGGCAGTAGGAATGAAAGTCCTTATGAGGTATTTGTTTACCACAAGACAAACAATTATTAACTTTCTCAACTTGTTCTGACATTGGCTGAGGCAAGAAAAAATGTTCCCCAACGGGGTACTTAGCTTTTAGATGACTTCGGTAACTGAAACACAGGAGCTGACCGACCGGCACCTGCGAACTGCTTCTACTTCAGGCACCGCGCGGCAAGAAAGACTGAAGAAGATGGCGTCGGCTGATGCCTTTATACTCTGGCCGCTCTGATGTCGGGGAGGAGACGACATCGGCCGACGCCGGACCCAGACTTTGGAATCTGGCAGACCGAAGGGCTGCCTGAGGCAGGACAACCCATATGTCAGGACTGCAGTTGCATTCTTGAAGGACATCTCAAACTTCACTTACCAGAAGTCAAAGCCACCAAAAGTATAATTTTTCAAGTACAAAACTTGAGTAACACAGCAGCAAACTCAAAAAGGGATAAAGTAAGCCTTTCCAGGAAACACTTAAACCCCAGGGAGGAGGGACAGCCCTTTATTGGTGGTGTAAAAGGCAAAACTCCTTTGGAAAACTTTTTCCCTCAAATCAGGATAACAATGGTGGATCAAAAGGAATACCAGCAGAATTAGCTGACATATGAGCTTTAACATAAGAGAATTCCAGCCAGGCATTGAGTAACTCACACCAATAAGCCAGAATATTAGCATCAGAACCCTTATCAGATGGGTATTTCTATCTACAGTACCAAAAGGGAAAATGTTTTCCATTTAGAGACAAGATTTTCTAGTATTTCTTTTTCTAGTCTCGGGTAAAACCTTAAGCACATTCTCAGAAAATTAGTGCCTAAAGGGAATTAAAACTCTTATCATTCAGAGTCAGATTCAAAGTCTGTAGAATGGTATGATTTGAACAGCTTTTATTCTCTGAAATTAAATCCATCTTATGAAACAACGTAAGATGACTGCCCCTGGACAGATGAAACAGAAGGTGGAAACCAATGCTGCCAGGGCTAAAAGGGAGTCATGAATATGAAATAGAAGGTGGAAACTAATGCTGCCAGGGCCAAAAGGGAGTCATGAATTCATTTCAGAAAGGCTTTTAAAATCAAAGGAAGTGAAGTGAAAACATAAATTAACTTAAGCTTACAAGGAAAGGACACAGCATCCATTCTCCACAACTGAAGGTATGGTAATCTTGAACATACAGCATGAGCTGTCTGTTGTGTATGGGGTGAAAAAATTCTATTTGTGGGGAACACCACAACATTCAGAAAGGAATTTCGGTTTAACATTCATCCAGGAGTCTGCGCTGGATATGCCTAGATGTCTGCCAATGTGTTTCTCTCAGAAGCTATATAAAGAGCCTGGAGAAAAAAAATGTGAACTGCAGTTTCTCAAGCTATTAAAAACTAGCTGTAGACCGAATAAGACTTGGTGCACCCTGCTTGTCGACATACAACATGAAGTACAGTTTTGTACCTACCATAAATGTAGATGTCTGATAGGTATGCATCTGCAGTCATAACATATGGGTTGTCCTGCCTCAGGCAGCCCTTCGGTCGGCCGGATTTCAAAGTCTGGGTCTGGCCTCGGCTGATGTCGCACTTTCCCCGACGTCAGAGCGTCTGGGGTATAAAAGCATCAGCCGACGCCATTTTCCTCAGTGTTTCTTGCCCCAGATGCCAGATGCCCTCTAGGAAGGCCAAATTTGGAGGAATGCAATAAATTCCAAACATTTTCCAAAATATATACATATACAAACAAATACACCATAATAGATCCCCCAGCTAGCTAATGGAGGGGTAAGCACCCTAGGAATACCACAGAGGGGAAGGAGGGAGGGTAAACCTGACTGCAGATGCATACCTTTCGGACATCTACATTTATGGTAGGTACAAAACTGTACTATGTCCTTCAAGGATGCATCTGCAGTCATAACATATGGGTAGAATACCATAGCCAATCTGGGGGAGGAGGTACTAAGAAAAGGATGGTGTAGTTAAGATACCCTGCAGGACTGCTGTAGCAAAACCTGCTCTGGATCTGGAGTATAAAGGTAAATTGTAATGTTTGGCAAATGTATGCACGGAGCTCCATGTAGCAGCTTCTAAAATGTCCTTGGTAGCCACCCCTCTTAGGAAGGCTGTAGTGGTGGCTGTGGCCCTCGTGGAATGAGGCCTAATGTTTGCAGGAACAGTCTTTCCATGAAAGGAGTAACAAAATCGAATGCAATTCCCTATCCACTTTGAAATTGTCTGTTTGGAAATTGCTTTTCCTTGTACCCCAGCAGCATATACTTCAAGGAGTTGGTCAGTCTTTCTGTAACTTTTAGTTCTGTCCAAGTAGTAGCGTAGTTGTCTGTGTATAGCCAGAGTGTGTAGAAGTTTTTCCCCTTTATTGTTGAAAGGCAACCCTCTGTTGGACTGGCAGGCTTGAGCCCACCACAGAAATTCCTTTTGAAGGCAAGGAATGATTGGTATCAAAGTTTCCAAACTGTGACTGTGTTGAGACCATACACTCCTTAGGTACCATTGTAATTTTCTCATATGCAGCCTGGCTTGTGGAATCAGAATTATGCAGGATGCCATGTAACCCAGGGCCTGCAGGATTTTCCTTGCAGTTAGCTGAGTTTGTCTTGTCAGATTCAAGAAGTAATCCGGAAGTTGATTTTGTTTTTCTTCTGTGAGAAAGGCCATTTGGGTGGTTGTGTCTAGATCTGCACCCAAAAAGGTTATCCTCTGGGATGGAACAAGTCTTGATTTTTGGATGTTGACTGTGTATCCCAAGGCCTGTAATAGGTGGATGGCATAGTCCAAGTCCTTTATCAAATTTTTCTTGTTGTCCGCTTGTATAAGGCAGTCGTCCAGATATGGGTAGATTTAAATCCCCTGAAGTCTGCAGTGTGCAATTACTGATGCCAGGCATTTCGTGAATACTCTGGGCGCAGTAGATAAGCCAAAGGGCAATGCTGAGAATTGATAATGCTCTGATCCTACAAGAAATCTGAGGTGTCTTTTGCAACTTTGCCGAATAGGGACATGCAGGTTATGCCTCCTTGAGATCTAGAGTCACCAGCCAAGACTCCTTGCCCAGCATGGGAAGACGTTGCTGTAGGGTCAGCATCTTGAATTTTGGCACAATGAGGTAAGTATTCAGTGCGGACAGGTCGAGGATAGGCCTCCATTGATTTTCTTTTCTTGGAACAAGGAATAATCTGGAGTAAAATCCTTGGCCTTGTTCTGAAAGAGGTACCTTTTCTATGGCTTTCATTTGTATTAAGTTGTTGATCTGCTTTAAAGCCTCTGCCCTCTGATTTGGTGGCAGGTTTGGCATTCCGTTTCTTCTTGGCAAAGTGTGGAAGTGGAACCTGTATCCTTTGTCTATTATTTGCAGTGTCCATGTGTCCCTTGTAATGTAATGCCAGTTTTTTGAGAATAAAGAAAGCTTTCCACCCATTGGTGCTTCCAATTGAGCCCTGGTCGGCGGAATCAAAGGAAAGTCATTGAGTCTGTCCAGGTGTAGTAGTTGTTGTTGCTGTTCCTGCACTACCTCTCTGGTTGGTAGGCTGCCACTGACGGCCTCTGTAGGAGCCTCTAGCTTGCCCTCTACCTCTGGGACGCCTGTTCCTGCCCCTCTGGGATCTGTCCAAGTCCGGAAAGGACCAATTCTTAGTAGGCCAGTTTCTGCTGAATCTCGGTGGTTGTACTTGCAGAAAGTCCTTAACTGTTTGCACAGATTTTGCCTTTTCTTCAAACTTCTTTAAGACCTCCTGAGCCGAGGAATCAAATCATTTTTGTTTTTCCATTGGAGCATCCAGGAGTTTAGCTTTAACATGGTCTTTTAAAGATTGTTCCTTCAACCAGGCATGCCTACGAATAACTGCCCCAGTCATAGCTGACCTACATGAAGCTTCCAGTGCATCATAACCACACTGCAAAAAATGATTACTAACCTGCTGTGAGTTATGTACCAGATCCTGAAGGGATTTACGGTCAAGGGGTTCAGAAGAGGAAAGCTTCTTATGCAATTCATCTAACAAGTACTCTTGGTACTGTATCATATGAAAATGACAATTTAATGCCCTCATGGAAAGAGTTGCAGAAGTATATACCTTCTTTCCCCATCTCTCTAAAGCTCTAGACTCCCTTTCAAAAGGTAGAGGATTTTTGGCAGTGGCAGCTGCAACCCCTTTTGGGCCCTGAGAAATAGTATCTGGGTCTGCAGAGTGGGCCTTGTACAGATGTAGATGAGAATCCGGGACCTTGTAGTATCTATCAGGTTTGGCAGGAGCCGGAGGGAGAGAATCAGGGGCTGTACTAACATCATTGTACACATCATCAATAACATTCAAAACAGGAGGTATAGCTAAGGGCCTATGCTGAGGTAAATGTAAAAAGGTCCTTAATCTCTTTCTAGAATCAGAAAATTCCTGACCCTGCCATTGAAAATGTTCTCTCATAGAGTGTAGTGTCTCACCAAAGGAAAACTCTTCAGGAGGGGAGGCTGAAGGGATAGATTCTTCAGCATCAGAATCCTCGTAGGCCGAATAAGCCTCCTCCTGGTGATCTGACAACACAGATCCATCCGTAGACTCATCTGAAGAGTGCTGGTCAGAGGGCTCAGTCCTGGGCCTTTTGTCTGGTGGTGGTTGAGAGCCCCTGTCCGGGTGAGGCTGAGAACCTCTAATTAAAGAGATAAGATCCTCTGCAAGGCTGTGGATCTGAGAACTAGAAGAAGGTCTCTGAGAGGTAGTCTTGGGAGGCAAAGCTTTAGCAAGTTTAGCAGCTTTAGCCCTGGAAAAAGCCTTAATGGACATGGAAGCAGGGGGTCTGGCTGCACCACGTGCAGGAGTAGACTTGTCCAAAGGAATGGAGTCGGACATTTCCTGGACACTGGTTTCAGTAGGTAGCTCAGTAGCCGACTCAGCCGGGGCCTCCAGGGTCACGATGGTCGGTTGAGTGGATTCGGTTAAAGGAAGTACCGAGGACTCGGTTTCGGCCGAAACAGAGACACTCGCGGTAGGCCTAACCGTGGTTTCAGCCGAAACCATGGGCCGCGAGTGTCAGTCCTTGTCCTTCCGTTTTTTCACCAAATGCGAAGTCGGAGTCTCTGACGGCATCTTATATGCAAAATTAGCCCCAAAGAATTCCTCTGCGAACTCCGACCGACGTCTAAGAGTTCGTCGGTTGAAGGATGCACAGGCTGAACAGGCCGAGACGTCGTGGTCTGGGCCTAAGCAAGGGAGGCAGTAAGAGTGGAAATCCTTATGAGGTATTTGTTTCCCACAAGTTAAACAATTATTTACTTTATCTGACATCGGCTGAGGCAAGAAAGAGTCCCTAACGGGGTACTTAGCTTTTTCGAAGTCTTCGGTAGCTGAATCACAGGAGCTGACCGACCGGCACTTGCGAACTGCTTCTGCTTCGGGCACCACGCGGCAAGAAAGACTGAGGAAAATGGCGTTGGTTGATGCTTTTATACCCCAGACGCTCTGACGTCGGGGAAAGTGCGACATCAGCCGAGGCCAGACCCAGACTTTGGAATCCGGCCGACCGAAGGGCTGTCTGAGGCAGGACAACCCATATGTTATGACTGAAGATGCATCCTTGAAGGACATCTGTGATGTTCACTGTGAAGCCCCAAAGAGGACCTGGGATTCAGACATAATGTAGAGAATGTACAGCTAAATTAACTGCCTTTATCTCCTTTATACTAATGTTGCCCCTTCTTTCCTTGCAAGACCATATGTTTTGGACCCTTAGATCCCTGGAATAAGCATCCCATGCCTGATATGAGGCATCTGTGAACAGGTCATAACAGAAAGAAATCAGAACAGGCACTCCTGGATTGAATGAAACCTGTCTGATACACTTGATGGATGGGAGAGGAATTTGGAAGGTTAGGGTATGACAATGCTGAGTCCAAACAGATTTTCAGACACCAATCTTTTACACATGAAGTATGGCTTAAGGAACCATAGGAATACAGATACCATGCAGCCTAGAACTCTTGAGAATTTCTCTTACAGTTACCCTATCCAAAGAAAGAAGACTCTTAAGTAATCTATCAAGAAAGAACTTGGTCATCTGGAAGAAAAAAACTGCCACTCAACTGCTGATTCCCAGGAAAATTCTACCCTGAGATGGAATTGAGCATAACTTCTTCAGGCTCAATTTGAACTTCAACATGGCCAAAAGATTCATCACAAATTACAAATTAGTCAGAAGAAGCTCTTGGGTAGAAGCCTGAATAAGATTGCCTAGACAAGGAAATATCTGAATAGCTAGAAGCCTGCAGAATAATCTTGGGGAATTAAAAAAAAATAAAGGGTAAAGAAGAAAACTGCACACATGTCCTATACTGCAGATGAAGCAGAATATGAAGACAGGCATACTTTAAATCCAAAGTCACCATAAAAGCCTGTGGAAGAATCATTGGAATTAAGGACTGAAAGGAAACTTGGGACCATTAAGAAAGTGCTGAGGAAGGAAAGATTCAAGAAGATAGATCTTTAAGTGCCCTCCTTTCTGGGAACTACAAACATTCTTGAATAAAACTAATTTTCTATAACTGAGTAAAAAAAAACAAAAAAACAATTCTACTGTACCCTGAGAAAGGAGGTCTCGCAGAAGAGGCAGAAATAGATGAATATGGCTTTGGAAGGGCAGAAGAAATCCTGAAGGATGAGGAAAACCTTCCAAGACATTTTGTATCCTTCTGGAATGATGGGACAGAACCCATTTGTCTGAGATTATCATTTCCCAAACCATCAGAGCTAGGTATAGTTTTCAAAATAAATAAACCTAATACAGGCCAAGGTGGTGTGAATCTGGAAGGGGTGGCAAATAGTCAAGGCAGGAGATTTGTCTGGAAAGGAATGCTCACAACCCATGAAACTCTGAATTTTCCTGAAACCTCCTCCTCAGAGAACTCTTATCTTTCAGAGAATTTCAGATCCTTACAAAGCAAAGAACTAGCCTTAGTAGAACAATTTCTCTGAAATTTAGGAAAGATTTGTTTTGGGCTCTGCATGACATCAGCTTTCTCCTGCAAGGTTTTGAAAAGTTCTGCAGTCGCAGAACCAAAAAGATTCTGCTTATCCAAATGAGGGTCAAGCAACTTAGCCCTGACATCCTCAGGCAAAGGCAAAAATATATGCGATAAAAATCTACACACAAATAAGTGGCTGTTGCCCTAGATGAGGCATCTAAAGCATCATATTTACTTTTACCAGAATGTCTAGCCATATGGGAAGCAAAATTAATGAGACAGTGTAGAAGACTTGGCTTATGAATAATCAAACTCAAGGAGGACCTTATCCATGTTACCCAGAATACAAAAATACCATCTAACCATATGGGTTTGGATATTTTTAGCACCAAGGGTTACAATGACAAAAGCATACACTTTTTTTTTACCATAACTATCAATGGTTCTATATCAATGGTTCTATCTATCTATAGGTAAGACTTTATAAGACAGGCGCTAAGTAAGATTTTCAGTGGAATCAGTAATGACATCTGGATCAGAAAGAGGATTTTTCTATAAGAACTTGACTGAATCTGGCACCTTATATAACACCTGTCAAGTGTTTTTTTAGAAGCCGGAGGTTGACATTCGGGATTAAGAAAAGCAGTGGAGATGGTTTCTAACAAGGCTTCTAAAACATGAGGAATGACCAAAAGCTTACGGCACACACATTTCTAACGGAGCATAACCTCTTCTGGTTATCACACAACTGGGAAGCTTCACATTGAAAAGGCTGAATCATCTTAACAATGACAGCCCCAAAGAAAAATACATACACAAGGGAATCAGGAAATAACTATGCTTCAGATGAAGATGCATTAACATGAGAATGAATTTGGGAAGAATACCCAAAGAATCATCCCCATCTGAATTGGACTCCTCACCTTCATCCTCAGATTCAGATTCCTCCCTTTGCATATTAAGGAGTGAGGTGGCAAGACGGTAAGAACTAGGAACCTCGTCCTTAACTAGGATTGAAGGTTTGCCACCTGATCTCTCTCAAATAAGAAGCCATGGTTCCCCTTTTCAGCCAAAACAGACTACTCAGACGTGAAGGACATGCAAGACTACTGCAGCATATCAGCAACCAACTGGATCTCTATACAGGGAGCAGCAGCAACAGAAAAAAACGCAGTCAGACTCGTCAAGAGACACTAAGGCGATGCCAGAGTCCAGCTCCACAGCAGAAGTCTCCAATTCACTTTCTTCAACTTTTTCAACATTGAAGGAATGTCAGCTATGAAGGTCTCAGATGCCATCTTACCCTGAAAAAAGGCTTCAGGTTTCTGTTTCTCTAAATAAAATTTTCATAAGGACAAATGACTAAACACAGTCTTCAGCACAAATGGAGAGATAAAAACAATCCCTAAAATCACATACAGCACCAAGACAGAACAAAAGATTAGTATGACAATCACTGTAAGGAATCTGGCTCCCATGATCATATTTCCCTCTCTTCAATGACATGTACAATACTTAAGAAAAGAAAGAAAGAGAGAAAAAGACTGAAACATCACCAAAAACAAAGGAATGGGCACAAACCATACAGCTGAAAAATTAAAGCTGAAGAGACAGTTTAGGTCTTATCTGACGGCAATTAAGTTCTGAAGTACTGTGTGTACCTCTTGCTCTGCTGGGCTGAGGTCATATGTTGGATATACAATATATTAGAGGACAGTGCCACGCTTTGGTATTGTGGGCCAACTTGCATCTATCCTGAGCTTGACATCTTATCAGTTAATATTACTTCAATAGTGATAATGTAAAGACATATGTCCTCATCCCAGGAATCTTTTGTGATGGCTGACCACAGTTGTGATTGAAGAGAAAACATCCCCTAACTGCCTCTATAGAGAACTTGGCAACTCTTTAGGAAAACAAAGGATCTGTCTGACAGAGACCTTCTGTACCCATGGTTTTGTGGACCACTTCTGCCTCTTGGGCGGTGTTCATTTGAGTTTTCCGCTGTGCTGTGCGGGGAGGGTCTGTTCAGAAAGAAGTCAAAGAAATAACTGGGTATTTATAAACCAGACTTTACTAACGCTCTCATTTCTGAAAAAGGGGGTACAGAAACATAATCCACTGACGGTGTGTTTTACTTTGTTATTCTCCTTCGTTAAGGTTTCTCTGATTATGGGTCTAAGCAAGTATAACCCATCATAATCTGGGTTAAGAAATGATGCCTTCAAGTCCGAGTATACTCCCTCTTATCCAGTCTCACTGGCCCCGGAACTTAGGATGGCTAAACAAATGGCCGGTTAATCAGGAAAAGCATACAAAATAGCACTTACAGGTTATAAATCAGCTAGAATACCAGGATTTGTGCTAGTATGCATTTTTCTAATAAGGAAGAAGTCTAAAACTCAAATGTCTATCATTATTTAGCAGAAAGGAGGAGGAAAGCACAGTTGTGTACACTTGCCATAAATGTAGATGCTCAAGTGTATTCACTGTTGCAGTCATCACCTGTGGGTTATCCCTGCTGTGGTAAGCCCACGGCCAGCCCAAACACCAGAGTCAATGTTTTTCTGCATCGGCTGACGTAACTTGTAGTCTGACATCAGCTCGTCAGTGCTATAAAGCAAGGCAGCTGACATCATTACATCAGGTTTTCTTGCCCTAACCCGTCAGAAGCACAAGGAAATAAGGTAAAGGGGTCCTGGTGGCTAAAAGCCACTGTGGGAAGCTTATGTCCCCCTAGGGAAAGAAGATATAAGGAGGATGGAGGGAGGGAAACCAGGACTGTAACAGTGACTACACTCTAATATCTACATTTATGGTAAGTGCACACAAAGTACAGTTGTGTACACTTACCATAAAAGTAGATGTTCGAGTGTATTCACTGTTGCATTCATTACATTTGGGCAATCTGCTGGCAGGTTGCCCTCAGTCAGCCTGATTAACAAAGTCTTGGGTCATGCGTTGGTTGCTGTCCCTTCTTCCATGATGTCAGGTCGTCAGGGGGTATAAAACATGCAGCCGATGTCATTACATCAGTTTTTCTTGCCCCAGATGTCAGGTGCCCCCCTAATGGGGAGCAAATAAAACACAAAAACACAAAAGTATACCTCCAACCAAAAGCAAATGCACCAAAAAGGCTTTTAAGCATAGTAAAGGAAAGTAGAGGTATAGCTAGAAAAAACTAGGGGGCTGGAGGGAGGGTACCCAAGACTGCAACAGTGAATACACTCGAACATCTACATTTATGGTTAAGTGTACACAACTGTACTATGTTCTTCGTGTTTCACTGCTGCAGTCATTAAATTTGGGTAGATTTCCAAAGCTATGGTTGGGAGGAGGAGTTTTATATAGCATTAGGGTTAGCTATAAGGCCCTGCAAGACAGCAGTGGCAAATCCAGCTCTGGATTTAGAGAACACTGGTAAATGATAATGCTTGGTGAAAGTATGCACAGAACTCCAGGTAGCAGCTTCTATGACATCCCTGGTAGGAACACCTCTGAGAAAGGCTGCAGAAGTAGATGCAGCCCTGGTGGAGTGAGATCTGATCCCCTGGGGGACAGGCTTTCCATGGTGCTTATAGCAGAAATGAATGCAATGGCTTATCCATTTAGAAATGGTTTGTTTTGATATAGCCTTCCCCTCTGCCCCTGCATCAAATGCTACCAGCAATTGTTCAGATTTTCTTCGAGATTTAGTCCTGTCCAAGTAGAATCTATGTTGTCTGCGCACATCCAAGGAATGCAGAAACCGTTCCCCTTTGTTCTGTGGATTGGGAAAGAAGGTTGGCAAATGAATGGACTGATTAAGTGCCACACTGGAAACCACCTTGGGCATGAAGGATGGATTGGTCTTGAGAGATACCCTGTCCGCATGAAAGATGATGAAAGGCTCCACAGCCATAAGGGCCTGTAATTCAGATATCCTTCTAGCTAAAGTGATTGCTAAAAGGAAGGCTGTTTTCCAAGACAGAAATTTTAAGTCTGCAGTAGCAGTTGGCTCGAAAGGAGGTAGATTTGAGTTTCTCCAAAACAAAGTTAAGGTCCCAGGCAGAGGTTGGAGCTCTCCTGGGCAGTCTCAAGTTTTTTGCCCCTCTGAGATACTGCTTGAGCAGGGTATGAGAGAAGAGGGGTGATTCTGTGTTATAGTGAGCTGAAATAGCTGAGGCGTGGATTTTAATGGAGGAAAAAGACAGGCCCTTGTAAAGCATCTCAGTTAAGTATTGCAAAATCTGAGGTAAATTGGGCGCTGCTGTGCTCATCCCTAAAGATTGGTTCCAGGCACAGAAACTTTTCCATTTGTCGGCATAAGCTTTTCTAGTACTAGGTCTCCTCGCCTCCAAGATGACATCCATCACAGGTTTGCTGAGGGATGATAAGGGAGAATTTAAGTGATTAGCCAGGCTGCGATAATCAATGTTGGAAGCTGAGGGTGCAAAATTTGGTTCTCCTGCTGAGACAGCAGGGAAGGGGTCTGAGGCAGGTGCCACGGAGAAATTTGTGACACTGCGCAAGAGGGGGTACCAGTGTTGGCACAGCCAGTCAGGAGCAATCAAAATCATCCTTGGTTTGTCCTGTTTGACTTTTAGTAGAACTATGGAGAGCAGAGGCAGAGGGGGAAGGCATAGACTGATCGTTTTTTCCAGCTGAAGGACAGAGCATCCACTTTCCAGGCTTGTTTGTGGGGAGTTCTTGTGCAAAACTTGCCCAACTGGTAGCTCTGGGGGGAGGCAAATAGATCTATGTCTGGGCTCCCCCATTCGCATGTCAACATGTTGAAAATCCGTGGTTGCAGTTTCCACTCGTGTGGGTTCATGAGGTTTCTGCTTAGTCCGTCTGCCAGTGTATTCAATTTTCCTGGCAGGAATTGAGCTTGTAGGTGCACTTGGTAGCTCAAGGCGGTGTTCCACAATGCCATGGCTAGTCTGCAGAGGGGATAGGAATGTGTACCCCCCTGCTTGTTTATGTACCACAAAACCGTGGTGTTGTCCGTCTTTACCATTAGTTGTCCTGGAAGAATGCAGTCCTTGAAGGCTGTCAGAGCATTTTGTACAGCTAACATTTCTTTTTGATTGATATGTAGCTGCATTTGATTTGGGTTCCATTTGCCTTGAATGCACTTCCCTGCCAGGTGAGCCCCCACCCCATGCATAGTCTGATGCATCTGTAGTTAGGGTTTGGGCGGCAGGGGGTAGCGTGAATGGTAGTCCTTTGTTTTGGTGGCAGGACTCTGCCCACCATAGAAACTCTAGGCATAAGCAAGGTATGATAGGAATCAATGTTTCCAGGCTGTGACAACGTTGACTCCACAGACTTTTTAGATACCATTGTAGTTTCCTCATATGCAGTCTTGGCATATGGAATTAGAAGAATGCAGGAGGCCATGAACCCAAAGGCTTGCAGTATTTGTCTTGCAGATAGCAGGGTTTTTGTGGCCACTTGTTTGAAGTAGGTTACCAAATGAATTTGCTTCTCTGGCATGAGGAAAGCTACCTGGGCAGTTGTATTCAAGCTTGCACCCAGGAATGTAATCTGTTGACAGGGTACCAGTTGTGATTTCTTTTCGTTTATGGTGTACCCCAGACATGTCAGAACCCTTTTTACAAACGCCAGATGATTTAAAAGTATGCCCTGGTTTTCTGCCGAATTAGACAATCGTCCAGGTATGGATATATTTGAATATTTCTTTGTCTGCAAAATGCAATTACTTAACAGCTACGAGTGCCTGAAGTTCTGAAACCCTTCTGGCTGAGGTGATAGCTAGTAGGAAAGCAGTATTCCAGGAGAAGTATTTCAATTCTGCTGAAGCAGCAAGTTCGAATGTAAGTAAGGTTAGTTTTCCAAAAATATAATTCAGGTCCCAGGCTGGTGTGGGAGGCCATCTGGGAGGTCTGATATTAGAAGCCCCTCTGAAGAATTGCTTAATCAAAGGATGTTGAGAGGAGGGGTAGGTCTGAGTCGAAATGAGCTGAAATGGCTGAGGCATGGACTTTAATAGAAGAGAAGGACAGGCCACTTTTGAGTAACTCGGCTACGAAGTCCAAGATAAGACGGATGGAAGGATGTGAGGTACTGGCCCCTCTGACCTGGCTCCAGGAGCAGAATCTTTTCCATTTCCCTGTATAAGATTTTCTGGTGCTGGGCCTACTGGCCTCAGTGATAATGTCTAGGAACTGTTTGCTTAACAGGGACCCGTTTTTTGCTTTTAAAGTATTAGCCATGCTGAAAGATTGAGAGTCTGCAGGTCTGGGTGCAGTATGTCGCCTCCCACCTGGGTCAAGAGGCCTGAGATCAGGGGAAGCTGCCTGGGGGGGCTGTAAGGTTAGACTGCACAGTAGGGGGTACCAATGCTGTCTGGGGCCAATCTGGAGCAATGAGGATGGCCTTTGGTCTCTCCTCCTTTATTTTGATCAGTACCTTGGGAAAAGAGGCAGAGGAGAGAAAGCGTACACAAAGAGGGAGTTCCAGAGGAAGATCAAGGCATCCACCTTCCATGCTAGGTGGTAATACTCCCTGGTACAGAATTTTTTCAGCTGGTGGTTGAAGTGTGAAGCAAAGAGATCCAGCTTGGGAGTCCCCCACTCCCGAGTGATTTGCAGAAAGATTTTTCTGTGGACCCGCCACTCATGGGGGCCCAGTAAGTTTCTGCTTTGGTAGTCTGCCAAGGTGTTGTTGATCCGTGGTAGGTATTGGGCAATGAGGTGTAGGCCATGGAGGCAGCTGTCAGCCAGAGGTTCGTGGCTAGCCTGCCCAGAGGGTAAAGATTGGATCCCCCCTGTTTGCTGACAAACCACATTACTATGGTGTTGCCTGTTTTATAAGGAGAACCCCTGGTCTGAGATGGGGTTTGAAGGATGTCAGAGGCTTTTGTACTGCCATAATTTCTTTCTGATTATGTGTAAGGGAAGGTGCTGGGCATCCCAAAGACCTTGGGTACACCTGCCTGCTAAATGAGCACCCCAAGTAATGTCTGAGGCGTCGGTGATGGTCTGGCCGGTAGGGTGGAGGATGATGGAAAAACCCTTGTTCTTGGCACAGGCCCCTGCTGACCAGAGAAACTCAGCCCTTATACATGGGATCAGAGGGAGAGAGTTCTCTAGAAGCTGAGAGTGCTGACAACAAAGGTTCTTTAGATACCACTGAAGTTTCCTCATGTGAAGCCTGGCCGGAGGAATTAGAAGGATGCACGATGCCATGTACCCAGGGCTTGCAGGAATGTCCCCGCAGGGAGGTGAATTCTGGAAGCCAGCTGGGTAAAGTAGAGAGGCAGGAAGCTCTGCTTTTCTGGGGATAGGAAGGCCATTTGGGATGATGTGTCCAGCAGTGCTCCCAAGAAAATGATCCTCCTGGAGGATGTTTGTTTTGATTTCTTCAATGGTGAACCCTAGGGAAGTTAGGAGGGTTTTGACAAAGAGAAGGTCCTACAGCAGCTTTTCCCTGCACTCTGCCTGAATGAAACAGTCGTCCAGATAAGGGTAAATCTGTATATTTCTCTGTCTGCAAAATACTATGGACGGGGCTAAGCATTTGGTGAATACTCTGGGTGCAGTAGATACGCCAAAGGGTAGCGCAGAGAACTGAAAGTGTTATGAGCCTGCTCTGAAGCGCAGGACTTTCCTGCAGGATTCCCTTACTGGGATGTGGAGGTAGGCATCTTTAAGATCTAGGGTCACTAGGCAGGCATTTTTTGTCAGCACAGGCAGCAGCTGCTGCAAAGACTGCATTTTGAATCTAGGGACCAATAGGGAGGTGTTCAGAATGGATGGATCCAGGATGGGGCGCCAATTACCCTCTTTTCGGGGAACAAGGAATAGTCTGGAATAAAAGTCTTTGCCTGTTTGATCTGAGGGGCCGGGTTCTACTGCCCCCTGGGATATAAGAATTTGGACCCGATTCAGTGCCTCTGCCCACTGATTTGGAAGCAAGTCTGAGTACCCTCTTGGAATTGGGAGTTCGTTGAAAGAGAATTTGTATCCCTGAAAAATTATCTTCAAGACCCATTGGTCCTTAGTTACAGAAAGCCAATTTTCTTTGCAGAGTGAGAGCCTTCCTCCTAGCTTTTGGTGAGTTACTGCCATAGAAGGGTGGCTTAGAACTCCTTGCCCTTGGGGCTGAAGTGGTCCACTGTTTGCTTCTCTGCTGGCCCTGGGATAGGGGCCTGGATGGTCTGTCCCCTGCAGGGCTTACTTTGGCCCTGTCTGCTAGGTGCAGGGAAGGACCAGTGCTTAGAGGGAAAGTTCCTGCTGAACCTGGGAGGTTGAACCTGAAAGAAATATTTTACTGTTTGCACAGATTTTGCTTTGTCTTCCATCTTTTTAAGCAACTCTTCTGCTTTTACTCCAAACAAGCAGTCCTTATCCAGGGGTGCATCAATTAGTTTATACATAACATGACCATGGAGAGGTTGTTCCTTCAACCATGCACGTTCCCTAATGACAGATCCTGACACTGCTGCTCTACTTGAGGCTTCTAGGGCGTCCTATCCAAAGCACAATGAGTGTTTGGCCACTTGACAAGCAGAGTGCAGTAAATCTAACATTTTCTAATTGGCACAGAAAGGAAAGGTTGAAATCAAGAAGTTATGTACTCACCATAACGTTCGATGTATGTAGTCCATCTCGCCTCACATTCTTACCCGTGGGTTTGGAGCCGAATGTTGGCTCCGACTCGGCCAAAACTTTTCTAGCTCGAAGTCTTTCTATTGGCTGGGCTAAGATGGTATCCCATACTGCACTGCTTTATATCCCCAGATCTAGTTTGCTGCTAACACCAGCACTCATTCGCCATGCATAACACCACCCAAGGAAAGGAAGAACAAACCAAGAGTGAAGGGAGCATTGAAAACCAGACCTAACCTCCAGATCCTCCAGGAAGGGGGAAGGAGGGGGGTAAGTAAGAAAGTGAGGCGAGATGGACTACATACATCGAACATTATGGCGAGTACATAACTTCTTGATGTTATGTAGTCGAATCTCGCCTACATTCTTACCCGTGGGACAGAGTCCCCAGCACCTAAATCCTGGGAGGCTCAGTGGAAAATACTCCTGAGCACTGTGGAACCAAAGGAAGACCTGCCACTAGATACCACATCCAACTTGTAATGAGTAACAAAGGTGTGAGGAGATGCCCAAGTAGCCGCAGAACAAATATCATCCATAGACAACCTGGCCTGATAGGCTGTAGCTGTAGATGTAGATACAGACCGAGAAGAGTGAGCCTTCACCGGAAACAGTAAATCTTTACCCCCTGAGGAATAGACAAAGGAAATACAGCTGGAGATCTACCTGGACAGAGTGACTTTGGAAACAGGAGACCCCATTCTGTTTTCTGAAAAGGAAACAAACAATTGATCAGATTTTCTAAGGTTTTTCATTCTGTGCAGATAAAAACGTAATTGTCTTGTACATCCAATTGATGGAATTTGAATTCTGCCTTGTTTAATTACTGGGGAAAAAACACTGGCAATTCAATGGATTGATTAAGGTTACTGATTGACGTCACTTTGGGAAGAAAGGAGGGGTTTGGTCTAAGAGAAACCCTGTCCTTATGAAAAATCAAGTATGGGGGTTTTATTGACAGAGCTTGAATTTCTGAAACGCGTCTTGCTGATGTGATGGCTACTAAAAAGACGGTCTTCCAGGTCAAGAATTTTAAATCACAAGTAGCTGCAGGTTCAAAGGGTGATGAAGTAAGAGCCTGTAGAACAAAGTTTAAATCCCAAGGCATGACAGGTTCCGATACAGGAGGAACAAGAGTGCCCTTCAGGAAAGCCTTACAGAGTCTGTGAGCCATCAAACTAGGCTCATTAGCGATATGAAAGGTAGAAATCGCCGCCAATTGGACTTTAATGGTGGCGGCCGCTGAGCCCTAGTGAAAAAGCATAGACAAGAACTCCAAAACAGATGAAATTGGGGCAGAGTAAGGGTCAATCCCTTGGGTATGAGCCCAAATTGAAAATCTCTTCCATTTGCTGAAATAAATCTTCCTGGTCGAGGGCTTATGAGAGGAAGATAAAATATGAACTACCTCTGCGAGAAATGATGAAGCCTAACTAATGATGGACGTGGAGTAGCCAGGCTGTCAACCGGAGGGTCCGCAGAGAGGGATGGAGCTGCCCTGACATGTGTCAGAATCCAAGGAGCATCCATGAGGTAGGGATGGAGAAAGGAGAACTAAATGTGACGAGGCCAGTATGGGGGCAATCAGAATCATTCTGCTTCCCAAGGATTGCGCTTTCTGAATAACCTTTGACAGCAAGGGGACCGGAGGGAAGGCATACAGTAGACCAGAGAGCCAATCGTGGACTAGAGCGTCCCTGGGTGACTGAGGGGGGATCAACGTGAAGTAGCTGCTGCATTTGGCATTGAGGGGGCTGGCAAAAAGGTCACAGCAAGGCTGACCCCACTTGCGGAAAGTCTGTTCCGCAACTTGACAGTTCAGGGACCACTCGTAAGGCATCAGAATAGCTCTGCTTACCCTGTCTGTGATCACGTTGGACTTCCCCGGAATGTGCATTGCCACCAGAAAACGTTGGGAAGACACTGCCCACTGCCACACTCGCATGGCCTCTCTGCACAGGGGATATGACTTGGTTCCTCCCTGCTTGTTCTGATACCACACCACTGACATATTGTCCGAGTGGATTGCAATAGTCCCGAGAGGAAGAAAGCTCTGAAGTGCCTGCAACACAAGTAGGACAGCTCTCATCTCCAGGACATTGATATGCAAATACATCTCGTGCTCTTGCCACGTGCCTTGGACTATCCTACATAGATAATGCCCCTCCCCCCACCTGGGAGGAATCTGTGGTCACCATGGCAATCAGGGGTGTCGGAACGAAGGGCTTTCCTGTGTCCAGATTGTCGGTGCAAAGCCACCAACTGAAATCCTGTTTGCAACTGTCCGTAAGTAGAATAGGGTGAGAAAGTGGAAGCCACTGGAGACCACTGGGCAAAGAGAAGCCACTGAAGGAGTCTCATATGTAACCTTGCTACAGGGACTAACAATCTGTTGTAGGGCTCTGATTCTTCCTGTGGTAGAAATGCCCGCATGAGGATGGTGTCTAGTTCTGCACCTATAAAAGTGACACGCTGTGTGGGCAACAAAGCAGATTTTTCCCTGTTCAATGTTATGCCCAACTGTTGACACAGATTTATAGTGGCGTCCCTGGTCTGAATTAGTAGATGCCTGGTGGTG
Organism: Protopterus annectens; assembly: GCF_019279795.1. Classification (NCBI taxonomy): domain Eukaryota; kingdom Metazoa; phylum Chordata; order Ceratodontiformes; family Protopteridae; genus Protopterus; species Protopterus annectens. The sequence continues at coordinate 714,729,642 of NC_056741.1, read as the reverse complement.
GCAGTGAGGAGCCAGTCGTCCAGATATGGAAACACTTGGAATCCTTGACGTCTCAAGTGAGCACTCACCACCGCCATGCATTTGGTGAACATCCTGGGGGTGTGGTGAGAAGAAATGGCAGGGCTCGAAACTGAAAATGACTGGCTCCCAGCCGGAAGCATAGGTGACTCCTGGATGCCCTGTCCATTCTGATGTGGTAGTAAGCATCCTTGAGGTTGATGGAGCACATCCATACTTCTTTTCCCAACAATGGGAGAATAGAATGCAATATGACAATTCGGAACTTGGACTTCTTTACATGGTTGTTCAATTGGTTGAGGTCTAATATGGGTCTCAGGTCCTCTGTTCTTTTTGGCACCAAAAAGAATCTTGAGTAAGTCCCTAATCCAATCTGGTCTGAGGGGACATGTTGGATGGCTCCTTTTTCTAGCAGCTTTGAAACTTCTGAAGCTGCATAATCCCTTTGGCTGGTGGAACATCCTGGATTTTTCTGACTGGAAGGGGGTCTGGCGAAAAGAGAATGACACAACCTCCGGAAATTATTCGTAAAACCTATTGGTCCTGAGTGATGTCTTGCCAGGCCTCCGGAAATGAGATTCGACCCCCGACTGGCTCCAGAAACGCACAGTCGGGCCTCCCATCAGGAATGACGGTAGGGAGAACCGCAAAAGGAATCGCTGTCTCCCGAGTTGCAGGGGCCTCCTCTGCCTCTAGGGCGGAGTCTCCCTGAATAACCCCCCGCTCCTCTGCCTCTGGAGGGGGGCTCACCTTGTGCACTGGGCAAAAACCTCTGTGATTTCTTGAACCACATTTTTCCACCCCTCGGGGCCTTGGGATAAGGCCTAGAGGGAAGGGAAAAACAAACTCCTACAGCAGACAGAGTTTTTCCCTCCTGCTCGCACCTGGTGAGGGTGTCTTTCACCTTGGTTCCGAACAAAGAGGAACCATCAAAGGGGGCATCGGTGAATGAAGACTTGAAGGCCTCCGCAAAATGACAAAGGCGCATCCAGGCATGTCTCCTAAGGGCGACTCCTGAACTTGCTGCCCTACTCGCTCCCTCGGCTGCATATGAAATCAGCCTCATGGAAGAGTTAACGATGGAATTGAGGGTAGACATCTGGGCGTTAACCGTCTGGGTCACCGCCTCAGAACGTTACCCGTGAGTGTATCTCCAAGCTCCTTGAGGAGATCTCTCTGGAGCCATGTAAAGTGAGATAAATTTAGCGACCGTAAGGTAAAGGTCGCTGAAGAGAGGGTACACTTCCCGTACCGGTCCATGGTCCTAGACTCCTTGTTAGGAGGATGGACGGTGGAAGAAATCTCGGCTAATTCCTTCTGAGTGGCTGCTGCCACTACCATGGCATCCACAGGGACTCCCTTGGACAGAAACTCCTTACCCGGGGGAGCAGACAAAAATTTATTGGGTCTCCTGGGGACTGGTTCCACAGAGTCAGGGTTCTCCCACACCCTTCGACAAATCAAATCCAGGTGCTTGTCGAAGGGTGGAGACACCCAGGAGGCGGAGGGCTGAGCACCAAAAGCCTTCAGGAAGAAGGACTCCTCCTCGATGGGGGCTTTGGACGGCCAGTCACCTCTTTGTTTCAAGATCTCTAGGATGTCAGAGAAAGAAACATCCTCAGAGGATGACTTGGGGGACCCCTCCGATTCCTCGAGGTCAGTACCTGAGGTGAGAGACTCATTCTGGGAGTCTATGTGCTTCCTCTTGCACATTTTCTTTCTAGGGGGCTCCTCAGGTAAGCACTCTGAGGGGCCCTCAGAAACTTGGGGACCACTCATGGGGGTACCCTGAGGGCTTGGGGCTCCGCTGTCCAAAGATAGGTGGTGATAAGAGACCCGCACTGGAGTGGTAGGGGACAGAATGACCGAACCCCGCATGATGTCGCTGACTATCTTGGCCAGTGCACTCCGCATGGCCTCAAAGGCTGGTCCCCCTGAGTCCAAACAGCGACCAGCCTCCGAAGCCACGAAAGGAGTCGGACTTCCCCGAGCCGAAGCACTGAGAGGGAGACTAGGAACAGAGAGATGTCTCGAAGTCTCTCCCTCGGGTCTGACTGAAGAATCCAGAGTTCTGAATCCTGAGGACGGCGCCGGAGTTGGAGCTGACGTCGGCACCGATAAGCCAGGAGGGGCCATCGGAACCAACCTGGAGACATCACATGGTGCCGAGCACTCCGGCTTTGAAGGCTGGGATGCGCTCGGAGGAGGAAGTATCGAAGTAGGTTGCAAGATGGGCTCCGGAGCCAACTGGGATGGAGCAGAGAACAATTTTGCCAAGACCGGTGACTGAAGGAGCCTCTGTCCCACTCTATCGATGTCCACATCTGATAATGTCCTGTATGATTTGGAGGACAGGAAGGGAGATCGAGACCTCCTCTCAGGTGATACTTGCCTAATACAAGGCGATCGGCTCCAAATAGGTTCCAAAATGATTGGAGCCGATGCCGGTTCCATCACCACTGACACTTCCTGCGGTCCCAAGGATGGTGGAGCCGAGGATGCAGAAGCTGATTTAGCTATTTTCTCAGGTGGCTCTGAGGAGACTGAAGGAGCCGGAGACCTCTTTTTTGATTTTGTGGTTTTAGCTTTAGAGCTAGAAGCAGATTCCAGACCCTCTTCTAAGGAAGGTTTCAGAAGTCCCTTCAAAATCAACTTATTCTTTCTTTCCTGAAGGACCCTGGTACTAAATGCATGACAGAAGCTGCATGTCTCCTGGAGATGGATTGCTCCCAGACACTATACACATACAGAATGCCCATCGGTAATGGACATTTTATAGCCACACTTTGAGCATTTCTTGAAGCCCGAGGGCTTGTACTCCTTAAAATCTTTAGACATCGTAACCAACTACCACCAATCACCAAGACAAAAAATTACAAGTACGGTACCAACTGGAAAAAAAGGTCACAGACTTACACCACACTTAGGGCGGGAAAAAACTACCACTAACAAAAAACTCTAACAAACGATCCTCTGACACCCAACAGCGGAGTTAGGACTAAAACCTCTAATTTAAACGGCTTTAGAATGGAAACTTTGTAACATAGGGAAGCAAGGGGACACACTAAGTCCTCTAACTGAAACAGGCCTAGCCCATTGGAACAGCTAGTGGGATACCACAGAAACAATCACACACACACAATTTTCCACAAAATAATACCAAATGACCAATAGCTATTAAAATAGCTTTTTGTTTGCAATCAATTCTCTCAAGAAGAAGAAAAAAGGGTACTTAGCCACAGCCAAGAGCGAGAGCACGTCCGAGCTACACGAGCGGCTAAAGAGATCAGGGGATATAGAGCAGTGCAGCATGGGATACCATCTTAGCCCAGCCAATAGAAAGATTTCGAGCTAGAAAAGTTTTGGCAGAATCGGCGCCGACATTCAGCTCCGAAACCACGGGTAAGAATGTAGGCGAAATTGGACTACATAACATCTTTTGTTTTAATAGTTCCAAAGTGTATCGTTGAAATTTTAACAACTGACAGCTGAGTGCTCAAACAGCTAAGGGTGCAGAGGTGTATACTTTTTTACTCCATCTGTCCAGAACTCTGGAATCCTTCTCAGAAGGAATAGGATTTTTGGCAGAACTAGTCTTAGCTCCTTTGGGTCCTATGTAATGACCTCTGCGTATTTGTGAGAATCGGGTACCCTGCAATACCCGTCACATTTACTGGGAGCAGGTGGGAGGGTGTCAGGGGCCAAGCATGATTCATGGAAAACAACATCCACCACTTCTAAAATAGGGGAGATGGCCAGGGGTCTGCACTGGGGCATGTCCAGAAACTCTCTAAGTCTTTTCTTAGACTAGGGGAAATCCTGAGATTCCCAATGGAAATGTTACATGAGGGTGTGAAGGGCTTCCCCAAAGGGAAAGTCTTCTGGAGGGGAGGCAGAAGGGATGTACTCCTCTGCATCTGAATCTTCATAAGCAGTCAGAGGTTGTTGTTCTTCTTCAAAGTCTGAACAGTCAGATTCCTCATAATCCTGTTCTGTCAATTTCTGGAGAAGGGCGACTTTTCCTTTTAGAAGTTGTGGCCTGACTACCCCTAATAAGGGAGATGAGGTCCTCTGCCATTTTAAGCATTTGTGCTTGGGGTGGTGGTGCAGGGGCAAGATGGTGGCTAGAAGCAGATTTTCTAGGCGTGGCCTGGCTTCTAGGCCTAACAGTATCAGTCGGTCAGAGAAACTGAGAGAAAAGTACAGTTGTGTAAACTTAACATAAAAGTAGATGTTCGAGTGTATTCACTGGTGCAGTCATTACATTTGGGTAATCCTTCTGGCAGGTTGCCCTCAGCAGGTCTGAATTCCAAAGTCGTGGTTCCTGCGTCGGCTGCTGTCGCCCCTTCCCTGACGTCAGGTCATCAGGGGCATAAAAGATGCGGCCAACGCCATTTTTTTTTTTTAGTTTTTCTTCCCCAGATGTCAGATGCCCCCTAATAGGGTAGCCAAAATTTATATATATATATATATATATATATATATATATATATATATATATATATAAATATAAATACATGCACCAATATAAACTTTACCGTCATCTACAAGCAAATACACCACATAGGTTGTATAAATCAGAGAAGGAAAGATAGGTTCCATCAGAAGAAAGGGGGATGGCGGGTGGGTAACCTGGACTGCAACAGTGAATACACTCGAACATCTACATTTATGGTAAGTGTACACAACTGTACTATGTTCTTAGTGTTTCACTGTTGCAGTCATTACATTTGGGTAGAGTCCCAAAGCTATGGATGGGAGGCTGGAAATGAACAGCATTAGGAGCGGCTATGAGGCCCTGCAGAACTGCAGTGGCAAAGCCTGCCCTGGATTTAGAGTAGAGTGGCAGATGATGGTGCTTTGTGAAGGTGTGCACTGAACTCAAAGTAGCAGCCTCTAAAATGTCTTTGGTTGGTACTCCCCTGAGAAAGGCTGCTGAAGTGGCTGCAGCTCTGGTTGAATGTGGCCTAATGCCCTTAAGAACTGGCTTGCCATGGTGCAAGTAGCAGAAATGAATGCAGTGGCCTATCCATTTTGAAATAGTCTGCTTTGAGATGGCCTTTCCTTGTGATCCTGCAGCATATGCCACTAGTAATTGCTCTGTCTTTCTGAACACTTTGGTTCTGTCCAAGTAGAATCTAAGCTGTCTGTTTATGTCCAAAGAATGCAGAATTCTCTCTCCCTTGTTCTGTGGATTTGGATAAAAAGTTGGCAGATGAATAGGTTAAGAGCCACACTGGACACTATACCTTAGGCATAAATGTTGGGTTTGTCCTCAGACAGACCCTGTCTGGATAAAAAATGATAAAAGGTTCCACAGCCATGAGTGCCTGTAGCTCTGAAACTCGTCTTGCAGAAGTTATTGCTAGGAGCAGAGCTGTTTTCCAAGATAAAAACTTTATATAAGCAGTAGCAGCTGGCTCAAAAGGAGGCAGGGTTAGTTTTTCCAAGACATAGTTGAGGACCATTGCAGGCATTGGTGATCTCCTTGGAGGCCTTAAATTTTTGGCTCCTCTGAGGTACTGTTTTAATAAGGGATGAGAAAAGATTGGTGGCTCTGTATTGTAAAGAGACGAAATGGCAGAGGCATGAATTTTAATAGATGAAAAAGATAGGCCTTTGTGCAGCATCTCAGTTAAGTATTGCAAAATCTGAGGAATATTTGGCACAACTGCATCAGTTCCTTGTGCCTGGTTCCAAGCACAGAATCTCTTCCATTTTCCAGCATAAGATTTTCTAGTACTAGGCCTTCTGGCCTCTAAAATGACATCCATCACAGCTTTACTGAGAGGTGTGTTTTGTATGACTACATTTTCCGTCATGCTGCCAGGTTTAAAGTCCTGAGTTGGCTGTGCAGGATCTGACTGTTTTGATGGGACAGTAGATGAGATATTTGAGGTAAGGTCCAAGCTAGGCATAGAGACAAGTTCTTTAGGACTGGAAACCAGTACTGGCGGGGCCAGTCTGGGGCAATCAGTATAATTTTTGGCTTCTCCTGTCTGACCTTTATGAGTACCTTGGGGAGGAAAGGCAGAGGGGGAAAGGCATATACCAATAGGTTTTTCCAGCTGAAAGATAGGGCGTCCACTTTCCATGCTTGTCTGTGATATGTCTTAGTGCAGAATCTTTTTAGTTGGTAGTTGTGAGGGGAGGCAAATAGATCTATGTCCGGGAATCCCCATTTCCTTGTTATCATGCTGAAGACCTGTGGATCCAGCTGCCATTCGTGGGGATCCATGAGGTTACTGCTTAGTTCGTCTGCCAGAGTATTTTTCCTTCCCGTCAAGAATTGTGCCTGCAGATGTACTTGGTAAGTTAATGCTGTGTCCCACAAAGTCATGGCTAGTCTGCAAAGTGGGTAAGAATGTGTGCCCCCCCTGCTTGTTTATATACCACATGACCGTGGTGTTGTCTGTCTTTATCAGTAGTCGTCCCTGATGAAGTAGGTCCTTGAAGGCTGTCATGGCATTCTGAACAGCTAGCATCTCTTTTTGATTGATATGTAGATGCATTTGGGTTGAGGACCATGTGCCCTGAACGCATCTTCCTGCCATGTGGGCCCCCAAGGCATAATCTGATGCATCCGTTGTTAGTGTCTGCCTGGCTGGGGGTAATGTGAATGGCTGTCCCTTGTTTTGGTGACAAGCCTTTGCCCACCATTAAAACTCCTGTTGTAGGCAGGGAATGAGAGTAATCATTGATTCCAGGCTGTGGCAATGTTGAGTCCAAACACTTTTTAGGTACCACTGAAGTTTCCTCATATGCAGTCTTGCATATGGAATTGGTAGGATGCAGGATGCCATGAAGCCTAAAGCCTGCAGAATTTTTCTTGCAGATAACTGGGCCTTTGTTGCCAACATTTTGAAATAGGTAGTCAGTTGCCTTTGTTTGTCTGGAGTGAGATAAGCCATCTGGGCAGTTGTATTTAAGCTTGTACCCAAGAATATTATCTCTTGAGAGGGCAGTAGTTTTGATTTCTTTTCGCTGACTGTGTACCCTAGGCATGTTAGAAGTCTTTTCACAAACGCCAGAAGCTGTAGAAGAATGTCCTTGTTGTCTGCTTGAATTAGACAGTTGTCCAAGTAAGGATATATTTGTATTCCTCTGTCTGCAGAATGCAATTACTGGTGCCAGGCACTTTGTAAAGACCCTGGGCAAAGCAGATAAGCCAAAGGGCAGTGTACAGAATTGGTAATGCATTGAGCCAGCCTTGAATCTGAGGTACCTTCTGTATAACTGTCTGTCTGGGGCATGCAGGTATGCCTCTTTTAGGTCTAGACTCACCAGCCAAGCGTCCTTACCCATCATGGGCAGAAGCTGCTGCAAAGTCATCATCTTGAATTTTGGTATATCCAGGAATGTGCTCAGAATAGATAGGTCCAGCATTGGTCTCCAGGCCTTGTCCTTTCTGGGTACCAAGAACAGTCGAGTGAAATCCTTGTCCCTGCTCTTGTTCTGGTACTTGTTGAATGGCCCCCATGTCCATGAGGGTGAGACTTGTTTATGTGCCTCTGCCCATTGATTTTTTGGCAGATCTGGCCAGCCATTTGCCTTTGGCAGGGTATGAAAATGGAACTTGCACACTTGTAACACGATATTTACAACCCACTTGTCCTGGGTTATAATGTGCCAATTTTGAGAAATAAAGTGCTAATTTTCCCCCTGAGGGTGCTGCCAGGAGATACATGCTTGGTGCAGGCAGGGGGAAGTCACTGGGACTGTTTCCTGTATGGTTGTGATTTGTCTTCTCCAGCTTTGGAGGTAGAAGTACCCCATTGCTTTGACCTGTAGGAAGCTTGCACCTGGGATCTGCCTCTAGGGCGTCTGGATCTGCCCCTTTGAGGTCTGTCTGATACAGGAAAGGACCATTTCTTTCTAGGCCAGTGTCTACTAAACCTAGGTGGCTGTACTTGTAAAAAAATCTTTGACAGTTTGCATAGATTTAGCTTTGTCCTCCATTTTCTTTAACACCTCCTCTGCCTTAACACCAAACAAAGAATCATGCTGTAAAGGTGCATCTAATAATTTAACATTGACATGATCAGGCAGATTTTGTTCCTTTAACCAAGCATGCCTCCTAATTAGAGAACCCGTAACTGCGGCCTGCAGGAGGCCTCCAAAGAATCAAAACCACATTGCAAAGTATGCTTTCCAACTTGTTCAGCTGCATGCAATAAATCCTGCATTTCCTTGTTTTCTCCACATTCAGAGATTAATAACATTTTCTATTTAAGCAATGCCATGACATGTTGCTGATATTTGAGCATATTAAACTGACAGTTTAAGGCCCTTCTAGCCAAGGTAGCAGATGTGTAAACCTTTTTCCCCCACCTATCCAGTGCCCTAGAATCTCTGTCAGAGGGGGTAGGGTTTTTTTGCAGCGGAAGCCTTAACTCCTTTGGGACCTTGTGAAATAGTTTCTGGGTCTGCAGCAGGGTTTTTAAAAAGGAATTTATGAGAGTCAGGAACCCTGTAATATGTCAGGCTTAACAGGAGATGGAGGTAAGGAGTCAGGGGTAAGACTTGGACTCCGAAAACACATCTACAATATCTAACACAGGTGGAATGGCTAGTGGCCTGTGTTGAGGTAGTAAAAAGAAATCCCTGAGCCTCTTTTTAGATTCTGAAAAATCTTGGCTCTCCCTGTGGAAATGCTCCCTCATGGTATGGCAAGGTTTCTCCAAAAGAATAGTCCTCTGGAGGAGAAGTTGAAGGTATAGATTCTTCAGCATCAGAATCCTCATAGGGGGAAGAGAATATTCCTGATCAGAAGAGGAATTAGAAGAAACAGAAACCTGATCTGAAGATTCATAGTCAGTCTCTTACCTAGGCCTCTTATCAGGAGGGGGGATGGGAACCCCTGATCAAGGTGATTAAGTCTTTGGCCATTTTGAGCATCTGTTTTTTGGGCATAGAGGCCTGTCCACATGGCTCTTGAGTTTGTTTCTTTGCTTTATAAGGTGCTTTACACTTTGCCTTTGAAGCGGAGGTTAGCTTAATGTAAAGATGTTTAGGTGTGAATACACCCACAGAAGCCGGTGCCTGCTCAGCAGCTCCAGACCCATCTGAAGGAATAGTATCCGAGGCTCCAATAACTTGAGTTTCCAGCGGCATGGCCGACTCCACGTGGGAGTTGGTAGTGTGGCCTGCGACTCTAAAGTAGCGGGCATCAGGGGCTGCGAAAGTACCTCACTGAGAACTGACGACTGGCTTAGGAGAAGCTTCGTCGTCGGTTTTGGGCCTCAGTTGTCTCTCTCCTTTTCTTTGCGTTTTTTGTGAACTGCGGTAGTCGGATGGCTATCCGACGACATTTTTGGATAATTAAACCGGCATCCAAAATAGTTTAAAGCAAAATCATACTGACGCTTAATAGTGCGTTGGTTAAATCTAGCACAAAACTGACAACCAGAAACGTTGTGATCAGGGCCTAGGCAAGGAATACAGTAAGAATGAAAGTCCTTATGAGGTATTTGCTTTCCACAAGAAATACAATTATTTACTCTTTCTGACATCGGTCTGGAGCAAGAAAAAAGTTTCCCTAACGGGGTACTTAGCTTTATTGAAGACTTTGGATTTGAAATTCGAACATGAAAATCTCAGGAGTGGGCAGACTAGCACTTGCTAACTGCTTCTGCTTCGGGCACCGCGTGGCAAAAAAGATTAAAGAAAATGGCGTCGGCCGCATCTTTTATACCCCTGACAACCTGACGTCAGGGAAGGGGTGAAAGCAGCCGACGCAGGACCCAGGACTTTGGAATTCAGGCCAACTGAGGGAAACCTGCCAGCAGGATTACCCAAATGTAATGACTGCAACAGTGAAACACGAAGAACATCGGTAGTCAGAGGAGAAGACGTCCGTTTTTGTCTAGATTCAGTAGTGGGAAAGGCCTTCTCGTAAGCTGGTGCCTGTGTCGCGGCTCTTGACCCAAACCAGGGCAGAAACAACCAAAGGCCAGGAAGACTAAGAAGATTTCTGCGGCATACCAGACTCCGAAAGGGTCTCAGTAGAAGCCTGCGTAGATATCAAATCGGACATCAGGGGCTGTGAAAGTACCTCACGGAATTCCGGAGAACTGACGACCTGCTTAGCGGTAGAGTCATCGGAAGGCTTAGCCTTGTGTGGTCTCTGTCTCTATCTTTATCTCTGCGTTTTTTTGGAATGTCCATGTATTGTTGGCTGACAGATGCCATTTTGGAATGCGAAGACATAACATAAAAATACCTGTCTACAATAAGAGCTCTATGGCGAATGGCTCTTGCGTTAAAGAGGGCACAGAACCGGCAATGGGGACATCGTGGTCTGGGCCTTATAAAAGTGACACAGTAAGAATGAAAGTCTCTGTGTGGGATCTGCTTTGCACAGGCAAAACAATTGTTAACTTTTTAGAACATCAGTTAGTGCAAAAAAAGGGTCCCCAATGGGGTATGTAGCTTTAGATGCTTTCAGCTGAAATTCGAACTCTGGTAGCGACAGATTGGCACTCTTGCAAACTGCTTCTGCTACGGGCTCCATGGCAAAAAAAAAATGAAGTAATGACATTGGCTGCCTTGCTTTATAGCACTGACGACCTAATGTCAGACTACAAGCGATGGCAGCGGACGCAGAAAAACATTGACTTTGGTATTCGGGCCAGCCGAGGGCTACCACAGCAGGGATGACCCACAGGTTGTGACTAACAGTGAAACACAAAGAACATGTGATTTTATTCTCTGTTGTCTTTTGCTAGGGCTATGGCAGAAATTTGATGGCTGGTTCGAAAGAGGCAGGATAAGAGGTAGTCTATTGTACCTGCAAAGTCTCAGCGAAGGCATGGCAGCAGACAGCATTGCCAGTAGCTGCTGCTCTTGCTGCACTTTCAGCTGCATTTGAAAGAAGCCTCATAGAGGCTGGTGATAGACAACATTGGGGAACTGCTTCATTTATTCATTTGGAGTCGAAGGTCTCCTAAGGGTATCTAGTATCTGCTTAGCCAGATCCCTTTTGAATCTAGTCATGTGGGATATGTAATTTAATACTTGAAAGTTAAAAAATTCCCATGGCATAAACTCACTTTCTGAAACAATCTATCACTCTAGATTCCTTAGTAGGGGATGGATGAAAGAGCACTCTTCAGATAAGAGTTCTTTGCGATTGCCACAAACAGTTATCAGATGTTCCTTACACCGAAAAAAGACTGTCCTTGGGTGACATTAAAAGCTTATATGGCTATCAAAGAATGGGTTCAACAATGACTGGATCTTGCCATGCCTT